>NC_051851.1:22699517-23360785 GCF_905115235.1 Hermetia illucens | reverse complement strand
ATGTATAATGTGAAGTCTATCTCTCCTTTATCGTAGACGAAGAACGCCGAAAGGGAGAGATCTCTAAATAGATGGCAAGAGCGTTGGGAATGCTCGGGAAAGGGTCGGTGGACACACAGGCTCATCCTTGCTATCAAGGAGTGGTTAGAGAGACGGCACGGTGAGATTAATTATAATCTTACTCAGTTTCTCACGGGGCATGGAGGATATCGCCAGTATCTGTTCAGGTTTAAACTAGATACCTCACCCGATTGTCCAAACTGCGATGGAGTCCCAGAGGACCCAGAGCATGTATTCTTCCACTGACCAAGGTTTGTGGAGGAAGGGAAGAACCTAGAGGTGACTCTAGAGAATCTAGAGAATCTGGTGCGAAGGATGCTAGCATGTCAGGAAGATTGGGATGCAATCAACTCCATGGTCGTATCTATCCATAGCAAATTGCGAAAGGCAGAAAAGACCAGAAAAGCGCGGTTACGTACGCCGCGTAGAGACGAAAGGGGACCAAGCTAAAATGAGCTGACTCTGCGCCGTGATGTAATACCGTACGGTGGTTCCACGGGGTAGGGGGGGACCCGGGGTGGTTTTAGTGGGTAAGAATCCCACACGCTGGCGTGTCCAGGCCAGTGCCGTTTGAAGATTTCCACCTCCTCAAAAAAAAAAAGGTTTCACCAGTGTATTCCAAGCGGAATTGTTGGCGATATTGGAAGTCTGTCGAAGGCTGGAGCATGATTCGAGGCCCAAGCGTAACATAGCTATTCTGACCGACAGCCAAGCGGCTATCAAAGCCTTATACTCACCGACGACATCCTCCAGGCTGGTGGGGGAGTGTAGAGACGCGCTGAACCGTCGTAAGGACATTGGGTAAACCACTGTTTGGGGAACTTAGAGGGATTTCTAGCTGCAGGGTGGGAGAGCTGCTTTCCATTGTGAACGCTACGAGTTGGCTCTGAGGATCCGAGCCGGCTGGAAGTAATTTCGTTCTTTTGGGAACAGTATCTTTGGCAAATGTTTTTACTATCGAAAAGATAAGAATGTTAGAATAAATGCTAGAATGGTAGCCAGGAAACCGGAAGCTCCACATTTCAGGTATGAAAGGTTTTGTGTTTCTTTCAGGAGGAGTTCGACATTATTTGTAGTGTGAAGAAGTTCATGTAGAATAGATACAACAAAGGACTGGGGAACTTTAGTATTTCACTCGTATTCCAATTCTGAAGTCAGAATCTTATTTTAATGGCTTAAGATGCAGTAAACTCACGCGTAATTTATAATTTTCATACTAATAGTCGGAGTTCCATAAAACTTTCCAGTATTACGTGGGATATTATCTTTTATCATTGGCAATTTCAAAAAGTGAGAATTATACTATTGCTAAATTTATTTAAGATATTTGAGTGGGATGTATTTTGAGGCCTAGTTTTCGTATAAGCGCATTATCCTAAATTTTTTTAGGATTTTTAAACAAAACCTTAAAAATGACTCAATATGCATAGAAAAGATGTATTGAGAGACCACTAGTGTGAAAACTGGTTTGCGGAGCTTCTTGGCGGCAATTTGGATGTGGAAGATGAACCACGTTCCGAAAAGCCAGTTGAAGCTGATGAACATAAAACATAGCAAATAATTTATGCAAATTGTCGCACAGCAACTCCAAAGGTCGCTGAGAGATTAGATTTTTGGAATTCGACTATTCATAATCAGGTGAAATGCCTTGATTTCTTACGGAGAGAAATTTATTTTATCGTATTGACACCGGCAAATTGTTGAATCGCGAAAATTATTCATTTTTGAAGCAAATCATTGAAAGGGAGGAGAAATGGGGAGTAAACAGCAATATCAAATGGTAAGAGTTCGTGGAGTATGAAATATGGAAGCACCTCAAAGCATTTCATCAATTTTTTTTCTGTTAATTTCTATCGGGTAATACCGCGAGCAATTCTCAAGTACATTACCCGGATCTGATACCCCCAGATGGTTTCTACGAAATATTTTTATGAGCGTGGGATTATACTACTGTAATGTGGTTGCCATTCACCCCTTGATGGGGTATAGCACGATAACTATATCTAAGCACCATCATATGCGGTAACTTAGAAGGGGTTTCACTGCAAGGCATAGTCAGCAACACAATTGCGGTCCTTCTCAGTGTGTGATCTACCCACTGCCAGTTCTGCCTCTGATCAAATCGTCCACGGATAACAAGACTGTGCGCCTATTAACTTCTTTTGTTCGGAATGGTATAAGCCCAGCGTACTCCGAAGACAGGACTAAACATGTGTTCACGAAGGCTTGGAGCTTTTGAGTGACAGTGGGGGTCACTTTCCATGTGCTACTCCCATATAATAATACAGAAAGAAAATTGGCGCAGAACAGTCTCAATTTGATCTTGATGCTGAGATAACTGCATTTTCAGATTTTAGGCAAGGCGGCGAAAGCGGATCGACTACCATTAATCGATCAGGCTGTCTCCAATTTGGTACCACCGCCCGAAGAAACCATACTTTTTAGATATAAAAATTGATTGGCGCCTTCAATGCTCTGCCCATTCATGCTAATAGGGAGAGTGCGATGACCCGTCAAACTGATGGTACTTACGTCCTCTGGAGGTAGTAGTAGGGAAAACACCACCGATAACAAGAAGAAATAATATCGGTGACACAATAAATGTCGCTCTGATAAAAGCTATTAGTTTTTCCCATTTTTTTTAATGCCTTACCCTCGTTGTAGAAGGCCTTATCGAAGTTGATGAAGAACAGATGAAGGGAAAATCGAAGCTTCGCGTACTTTTCCAAATTATCCGTAGGGTGTTGAAGTGTCAAATGCAGGAAAATATAGATCGAAAATCAGCCTGATGTCTGCCGAACAAACTTACGAGGTGTTTTTTGATGTGTTCAAGGATTATTTTAGATATTATCTTTGCAACGGCAGGAGTACGCAGATATTCATCCAATTGTCACACTTGGAACGAGTACCCTATTTTGGAATCTTAACGACCATCTTCTTCTTTCACTCTTGCAGAAGGGTCTTGGATGCTCAGGATTTCCATATGAGAGGAAGTAGCAGATGTGCAGAAACTGCAGGTGTGATAAATAAATCGTCGACTTCACCGGAATTACTCCGTTTGAGTGCATTGTTGGCCTCGAAATTTCTCTTCGGTTTGGACAAACAGTCCGTACCAATATGTTACAGTGACTAGCCACTACATCTAGAAAAGGCGAAATTTCATCGCTTAAGAAGCGTAGTGAAGTGATCCTTCGACCTCTACAGCTGCTCTTCATCGTGGTTGAGGAGTCGACTGTTAACGTCCTGCATAGAACCATTGAAAAAGTTGCGATCACATGCAAGTTCTTTCATTATGTGGTACATACTGTAGAAATTATTGCGTTCTGCCGCATCTTCGGGTTCCCTGACAAGCGCAACAACCAAAGTCCTTTATCATGGTGTACATGGTATCATGATATCAGGGTTGGAGCGCCTTTCGCCATCACTCTCAGTGGCCAATAAAAACTTCAATTGCTTCCGTTCGTCGATCAGCTTCAACGAATCATAGGCAGCCAGATCTTGTAACGCCTCTTCAGGCTGTGGCTGTTAAAAAGCATTGCACCCGGGAAAAGAACCCTTTTGATGGTGGTCCAATGCTCATCGATATTCGCAGGCGGATTACATAGTGTACCTGCGTCCGATCAGCAAGATACTCCTCCTACTGTCGAACAACATCATACGAATGGTGGATCTTTAACTTGTGAAAATGGGTGGCCGCCGTTGTTCAACCTTGCGAGCAGTGGTGGACCCCACAGCCAGCAGATGGTGACCCCTTTCGAGGCCGATGTCAGTGCCTCTCTTGTTACACACATCCAGGAGGCAACTGAAAAATCTACTGCTAAAGACAAAGTGGTCTTTCTGATTCCTCGTACGTTATCAGTCATTTGAGACCCCACTTATAGCAAGCTGTGTGCTCAAACAATATGCCAGCAATAATTAGGTAGTAAAATTAACAGAAACCCACAAACCTCTCACCATTATCGTTGCGGTCGCCAAGAAGTGTATTAGAGCACTCCATTCAAGACCGTAACGGTTCACTACAGGATAACAGAACTCTGTAGGAGGCAATGTGCTCAGCATTACGTTCGCCCGAGATTATTACCCTGATTTGACTCAGGTACTCATTCACAGCTGAGACTGGTATCCGACGTCAAATCACGATACAAATTCCACTGCCACCAGTGAGATTTACGTACGATAGCCTTGTGCTCTTACCACTCAGCTATGCAGACACCCAGGCCCAGAATGTCAAACTTATATAGCTGGAATGCTCCCTTCAGTTTTGCATTCTAGCATTCTGAGGACCATCGACACCGTTGTTGAGGAACCTGTGTACATTCCAGAAACCAATCATAATCAGTTTTTGATAGCCAAAGGTCGTCGGGGTAAGGTTAGTCTCTATCCGAGGCATTGCTGATGTTTCGGTAGCACCCATCAAAACCAGTCATGATACCACATCAACCTGTTAAAGGAAAGGAAGTGCCGAGATCATTTTTTCCCTCAAGGGGTCTCTAGGACCATGATTGACAAACTCTTCGTCATGACGTGGGCGAAGATTAATAATGTAAACCTCGACTTGTAGGTGGTCATATTTAATACCTGATTCGCTGAGTAGCAGACAAGTTCCATAAAATTGATACAACACATCATCGTCCACTTCAGGCATATTGAAAACAAACAGGTGCTGCAATGCAAAAACTTCTAGCGAGTGCAACAAACTGCCACCTAAACCACCCATGTGTCAAATGCTGGGAGAGGAAGACTTCTTAACCAAATACCGTACCAAACAGCGTAATAATGGTCTTCCTCTGGGCCGTGACGAGAAGAAATACATTGAAAGATCTCATCCTATTTCCTCTATCCAATGGTCATCCGGTAGTAAATCCGACGTTCGTACGACCGTCAGTGTCCTTCGTATATGCCATACGAACCAGCTTCGCACCCATACCTCCGTCCCTCCCACCATGTCCAATCCTATGATCAGCAGCCCGATATCCAGCAATGGGCCTTAGGATAATCGAGTTAAACATCAACTTCATTATCGACCATCGCAGGGACGGGTTCGAGCTATTTCTGGAAGAATATAAGCCGAACACACTTCTTCTATGTGAAACCAGGTTGAATTATCGATACAACTCCAGTTTTCTTAATTTTAACTTTTTCTGGACGCATTGACCTCAACCCAACCATCAAGGCCACAACACCTGCGTTGGTATGGATGTTCTCCTATATGAAAAGGTATGTCCTCACAATTTTTCCACCTTTTAACAATATCAATTCTATTGAAATTACCTTCATATCCTTTTAAATTCCGTCCTCCGTATTTTCGTAACATCCATCCATGCGCTAATCAGTCTCTCGACATCAGGGCCTTCTACTCGTTCCAACCCTGCACACTCGGCAAACCCTGGGCCCTCATAATTGGCGGAGAGCTGAACACTGTTTCGGCATGTGGACGAACTAGAAAGAGACGCGCCTCCACCAATTCCTCATCAATTCACATCCGAGCATCAACCTGTTTCCGCTTTGGAAAACCTTCCAACATTTCCATCTGTGATACCAGCGTTACAATTCCGGGTTTCCAATTCGCCGACCGACTAACATACTCGGTTGAGCACGCTCTACTCATTTTGAAATCGCAGGTTCTTTTTAATCGAGTGTTTTTTCGACTTCGACTTTCGACTCCGTATGGCAGTACGAGTTTGCGTTTGCTTTACTCGAATATCTGCAAGCTAATCCTTAACTTCTTAGATGGGGGAAAATACCAAGTCACCAGACAGCCACATTTCTCGGGACCTTACTCATGTCCTGCTGGCGTTCCACAAGGATCAGTCTTTTCTGCCAAACACCTTCACACATCGAGCTCCATCGGAGTCTTTCAACACGCGCACGATCTGATCTTCTCTATCCGGTAGGCGAAGCTTGCCTGATTTCTTATTAAGACAAGCTTTATAACTACTTCTCCAAATGGAAATTATCCGGAAATACTCACTTGCCACCGAAAGTGCTATAGGCATCTCTATCCTCTCCCTCCAAATCCACAACATTCACATTCCAATCGTCAAAGAACTCAAAAATCTCCGGGTGACAAATATCTATGCCTTGTCATCAAATACAACATCCCAGCTCCTCCGAGGATTAAACTGTGTGGCCACAAGCAGTTTATCCTCCTCCTCATTTTCGGCTTTATTTTCTGGTCCGACACTTGACCATGCCGTATGCAAGGACTCAAGCGCTAACAGCCCGGACTGTTCCAATTTCTTTAAAAACGAAAATCGGTCGAAATATATCTCCAATCAGATTCTGTACGACTCCTTGGAAACTCCATTCACTATGACTAGCCAAGTGTAAATCTCATTCCCACGTATTCATTAGTTAGATCATTCAGTTGGAGCTTGTTGAAAAGAACCTGCTAGGAACTCATCTGCCCTCTCAATTGCTCTCAGCACGTCAATTTTAAAGCCGCCTTTTGATCCCCAAGGATAACTTAGGATTATGGCGAGAACATTCTTCTCCAAGTCTCAACATATCTACCACAAAGACAGAATGGTTGCTTGGTCGCTACAGTACAAGTAATATACTCTAGCTCCTGGAGCCTTCCTGGATGTAGAGGAAACAATCAACAACTTTAATACCAACTCCATCAAGGAAACCATAATCAGCATTGAATTAGAGGGTTATTTTATGCATTGGATAATATCCATGCTAACAATTAGGATAATCCAATCTGATCTGAGAGGTAAGCGCTTGAACAGAGCTGTGAGCAGAATTACATCTCAGGGAAGTGCTCTCCCTCCATCGAGTTGATAATGATGGATCCAAGTCTACGCATATTAGACAGGAGCGGTTCAAGCGGCCAAGGTTCGGGACAGTGAAGTCCTACTTCTAGAGTAACGTCCTAAAGGAAGTAGCTTAGGAACTCTGGGCATACACAAGCCGAACTTCACGAGGACTTTCCAGCCTGGACAGAGTGAAGAATCAGCGACATGTTACAAGGTTACCACACGGTATTCTTTACCGACGGATCAGAAATAGTCTGGTCGCAGGTAAAATTTCACTAGTGGGGAAAGGGATTTGAGTCGTGACTGGATGTTGGATACCAGTCGTCTCAGCTGTAAATGAGTGCATGAGTCAAATTGTGGTAATAATAATTACGGACGAGGGCAATGCTGACCACATTGCCTCCCATAGTGTACCGTACGCTCCAAGCTCCTGACCCAATTGCCAACGATTATTATTATTACGCAGTGGCGACATCCCCTAAGCTGGTGAGGCAGTGCAGGGATGCGCTGAACAGTCAGGGAACCATCCTCAAAGTCACCCCCCGCCCCCTCAGTGTTCCTCGTCTTTGGAACCTTGGGCTGGCCAGGTAGTCCTGCGTTACTCTGCGTCAGGATGCATACCCCACAATTTGCATTGTCGAAACTGCGGAAAGGAAGGACAATCCCTCAGCCCCGTTCTAGAAAGAGCCAGGCTACTGACACTAGGTTAACCATTCTTTGAGGACCTCAAGGAGATCTTTAGTTGGGAGGTGGAAGAGTTGGTATCCTTCGTGAATGCTACGGGCATGGTTCTGAAAATCTGAGCCGGCTGGGTTCTATTCGCTTGTTCTTACCACAGCAATCATAGTGTCAGGGGTGGCATCAAAATGGAGCACCACATCATTAATTGGGATCCTCGGAGCGACCACTGATACCTACCCAATCCCAATTTTATAAACCAGCCCTTCCTAGCTTCTAGCTCCAGATTCTTCGCCTGGCTTGGCGTCCATCCTATCCACCCTTCCAAATAGCTTAAGGCACGCTGAATCAGAATGGGTACATATATATTTTTGTTATGTAGTTTTTTGAAGTGATAGAATTCCAAACGAAGATGCAGCCTCCAACAGCACTTCTTTAAAAATATCTGCAATTGATTTCCATACGGACATTATATTGAAATAATATTACTTCCATTATCTTCCAAGAAATTAAAGTGCTTCAGGTTTCTTAACTGGTAACCAGAAACGAATCTTTTTAAATAAAAGATACACACAAGCTCCCACAAGAGCCATAATGTCTTGCGTTTCTTGCCCCAGTAATTCTGCCACTGTATCTTTCTGTTCTTCCAACCCACGAATAAAAAGTGCATAAAATATAATGTAAACACTGGCGCCAGTCTTACAGTTTCAGTTGGATACGTTCTTACATTATGTGTGTAAATATTTACAGAGGTTTATAATGGATAAATAAAATTGAGGCTTAATGTCTGATGGTTCTTAATTGCCATGGTTGCGAGGAAACGATTATGTGGTGTGGATTTTATGCGAGTACAAGATGGATTAGATAAATGGGCGCAGATGTAAAGAAAATGCAGCAAAGAGGAATGCTAACTTCTTGGTTTAATTGCTGAGAATGCTTTCTTTTCTAGTTGCAAATGATGATGCAGGGTTTACGTAAGTAGGCCTATATGGTGATATGTACTCGTATTCTCTAGTGCGGGCATGTGCTTGAATCCGCCATTCTTCTTAGAACCTTTCACTTTTTATGGCATAGATTCATATTGTGCAATTGTGGAACACGTGTCTGCAACAAATTCTAACTAATAAAATATCTATAGCGTAATTAGAATCTATTCTTAAGTGTTAAGTAACTGGAAAACGGAACAAAGGAACTTATCTCTGTAAATAAAATAATTAGTCAAAATTCCATCGTTTAGATGGTTATACTAAACTGTTGGAATATATAAAGTGAAATTACTTATTAGAAAACTGTAGTTTTAAAGTGCAAAAAATCGTATAATTAACAATTATTATTAAGTTTTGCGGTTATAGAGATTCTTAGTTGCATCGCTCGTGCAGTATATTGAGCTCGTGCTTCGTTTCAATTACTTTGAAGGAGAAAGTGTATAAGAGACATGCTGACACCCACGGAATAATTAAGAACAAGGTTTACTGAAATAAGTAACAATGATTCTCATTAGGAACTAAGGGGTGTCTAGAGTAACACTCTCAGTATTTACTAATGTTTTTTGAAGTTTTGTGTGAAACAAAACCTTATTAGAAACGATATGACCCTCAAAAAGTGTAACAGGTCCAATTCTCAGAACCTATCCAACCTAAAAATCTATAGAGAATTACAGTGGTGTACCTAAATGAAATCTAGGCCTAAAAATACATCCCGTTCCGATGTCTGCACTTAGAAATTTAGCCAGAAACCCTTTTTAAGTTCATGACATAAGGCATATTTTTGGGAAGTTTGAAGGAAATCCCACTATTATTAACAAAGTTCTAGAAGGCGAAACTTTTACATATTATGGGAATTTCGCGCATTCCAAAATATGTACGATGTCATCACAACATATCAATTCGTCAATACCACACCAAAGCGAGGTCATACGAAAGGGGGGTCGCAGGGAAACATTTCGTTTTAGTTTTTAGTCATAGTATAGGCATAAACTATATTAATTAGCTTTGACTAACTTTCAACTATTATAACTTTGTTATTACTGGTGCGATTTACACCAAACTCAAGCTCTATATTATAGCCTACGCTGCTGCAAAATCTTGTGGTACTAGGATGAACTTAAGGGGGGTTCTGCAGCCAATTACTGAAAATTAAGGAAACATACGAGCCTAGCCACCATATAGTGGCAACCTCTTGATTTTTTTTCAGATTTTTCGGTTGCGCAGTTTTTGAGAATGGCATCGTTAAATAAATGATCACTTTCGACCCCCCGAACTCCCCGCCTTTCCAACATATGTCAAAACTAAGATAGCTTGGGAATCGAGACCTTTCATTTGATACCCCACATGACTACATTTGGTGGAAAAAAATTTACACCCCTTTTTTGCATATTTGGAGACCTCCCCTTAAATTCGACGTAACAGGATGTAACTTACAGTATGCGTGAGCGTTGACAGTTTCCACCTTTTCACCACATTTGGTTCCAATCGTTGCTATAGTCTCCGAGAAAAATGCATGTGACGGGCAGACAGGCAGAAGGTGAGTACCGCTAACTTTCCCACTGTCGACATAGACACCACCGAAGTTCTCATGGTAAGTGAAAAGGAGGAAACTGCGGATAAAATTGTTGGAAATAAAGCACCTAGTTTGGATAGCATCTACAATAAATCTCTCAAGGCAGCAGTCAAAATAGCTTCAAATATGTTTGACGAGACGTTAACCACATGCATTGAAGAAGGACAATATCCTACACAATGGAAGAAGCAGAAATTAATACTAGTCCCCAAGCCAAACAAACCTTTGGGGGAAGCTTCGTCATACAGACCGATATGCCTTCTAAATAATACTGGCAAACTATTCGAACGAGTAATCTATAGCAGATTACTTCGAATTGCCGAAAAGGATGACGGTCTCTCCGAAAATCAGTTTGGTTTTCAAAAGAGGAGGTCTACAACAGATGCAGTTGTCCTAGTAGCTAACATAGCTAAGACCGCACTTGACGAGGGCAAATGTTGTGCAGTGATTACACTGGATGTGAAGAACTCCTTCAATTCCGCTAGATAGAGCAAGATACTTGAGTCCCAAATCAACTTAGGCGTAGTGAAGTACCAGGTGCGTATCGTTGCCGATTTCCTAATCGATAGGATTGTGTGCTGCGAATCAGATGAAGAAATGAAATTATACCAAACGACATGTGGAGTTCCCCAAAGGTCTGTCCTAGGGCCACTCTTGTGGATTATTATGTATAACGGAGTACTGACCCTAGACCTTCCTACTGGTGTGTCCTCTATTGGTTTCACGCACGATGTTGGTGTGACGGTTGTTCGTGCCTTCTCGAAGAAGTCGAGCATTATGCAAATGAAGCAGTCTATTAGATTAAATCGTAGTTAGAGAATGCTGGCCTACAGCTCGCAGAGCATAAGACGGAAGTAGTACTTATTACTAAGCGAAGAAAGTGCTCTTTCATGAAAGTCAAAGTTGGAACGCAAACAATTCATTCCAAGCCTGCGCTTAGGTACTTAGGCGTAGTGATTGACCAGAAGTTAAACTTCAGATTGCATGTGGCGGATGCAGAAACCAAGGCGAGGTTGCGAGAATGCTACCAAATATAGGTGGCCCAAGGCCGAGCTTTCGACTCTTTATTTCGAAGGTGGTTAGTTCGATCCTACTGTATGCAGCCCCAGTATGGGCAGTTGCACTGAAAAATATAGCAAATAAAAGAAAGATTGGAGCTGTGTATCGCATAAGTGTACTCCGAACATGTTGCGCTTACAGAACAATATCCAATAAAGCAGCTTGCGTGATAGCAGGAATGGTTCCGATTGAAATTCTGGCGAAAGAAATATAACGACTTTGCGATCGAACGTATCTCACCGAAGAATCCCCTGCCCGTCGGCGACAGTTCGCACAAACTGAAACTTTCGGGGAATGGCAAGAGAAGTTGGACGAGTCAGAAAAAGGCCGCTGGACTCATAAAATCATATGGGATATCCGGAAATGGATCGAGCGACCTCACGGCGAAGTAGGTTTCGACCTAACTCAATTCTTGAGCGGACACGGAGGCTATCGAGCATATCCGTATCGATTTGGGCGTGATAATTCGCCATATTGCCCAAAGTGCCCAAATATTGCAGAGAACGCAGAACACGTCTTTTTTCATTGCCCCAGATTCGAAGCCCAAAGGGTTACATTGGAAACTTTTATACAACTGGGGAGCACTTTACACCCGAAAATATAATAGTACTTATGGTGAAGGCAAAGGGAATATGGACCGAAGTCGAAAAGGTGATATCAGCCATCGGAAAGAAGCTTAGGCAGGAAGAAGTCATTGGAAAGAGTGAACGCGAGAGAAACACGAATATTAACATGAGGGGGGTCCACCTTTTCAACCACGATGAAACCTCATAGCGGTCGATCCTCTTTAGAAAGGAGGTCCCTCAAAATGGCTTTTTTATAGCATCATAGCTAAGTTGGAGTTTTAAACTCAACCCCGTTAAGGAGAAGGCATGGGGAGAGTGGAGGACAAGTGGAGGGAGAAAGTCTTTCCTCTCTAATCCTGTTGAAGAATTATGACAGTCGTTCGCCCTGCAAATGAAATGCATTTGATAACCAAGTGTCCGGATTGACTTCTACAATGAACCGTAATCCTGATCCTGATCTAATCTATTATTATTATCCCCAGAATGGGGTTACTTTGATGTCAAAATAGTAGGGTAATCCTCGCAGGCGTAAAGGAGTGTTTAGACAAAGAAGCGCAGGGTCCTCTTTCTCAAATCCCGTTCGAAAATCGTAGCGCACTTCAATTAAGGGGTATTTTTTATATCATTATGATAAAGTTTGATTTGCCAGCCCCAGCCTTGGAGAAGGAGGGGATAAACAGGATATATAGCCTTTCTACCCATAAAAGTCACTATTTCTTTAAAAGTTACGCGCCCCGAAAAGGGGCTATTTTCGTATCATTAATAAGATTTTTGGTAAGGTAACCTTGGGGGAGGGCGGTTCGTGCAAGGGGCTTACGGAATTGCCCCTCCACCGTCTCTTTGCCGGGAGCTTATTAATGATACGAAAATAGTCCCTTTTCGTGGCGCTATAAACTTTTGACGGAGGATAACCCGCCAGAATTCTTTAGCAGTGTTCGAAAAGGAGAACCTCCTTGCTCCTTCTACATACCTTCTTTTTTCCTCCTTCCACGGGCGGGAGGACTGGCAAATCA
Source organism: Hermetia illucens (assembly GCF_905115235.1). NCBI lineage: Eukaryota > Metazoa > Arthropoda > Insecta > Diptera > Stratiomyidae > Hermetia > Hermetia illucens. Next base: position 23,348,089 of record NC_051851.1, on the reverse strand, counting down.
AACGTGATATAAAAAAGACTCAACTTTTTATGGTGGCGTGACCACCAGTGGTTTTCATCGGGGTTGAAGAGGGTACCTCGCCCCTCCCCCTTCATAAACTCCTAACTCCCTGTGGGGTGCGGTTGAAAGTTCAGTCTTTACCATGAGAGCTTTTATTTTTATTTTATTTTTATGTTTCTCCTTATTGGTGATCGATGAATAGCTCATTAAGAAAAAATCAATAAATTTACTAAAAAAATACTTTTATCACTGTTAAAGTAGAAATTACTCTATGTTTTTATCCCACTAGAGAACCTATTAAATGGAGCAGCTTTTGTGAATAAAGAACAGGATTTTAGCCTTTAGCAATCACTGAGTGGACTTCATGTTTTCCGATTAAAATTGAATACACAAATATTCATTTTTATCCGTTTATATCTGTGAATCTGCTATATTTTCATTGAGGAAATTTGTGTTTATAATTAGAAGCTTAATCCAGAAATATATCAGTAAACAGACGAGCTATTTTTGGATTTTATTGCCATTGAAATCCAAGCGGACCATTGTGGTGGCAAATTATATTTTGAAAAAACCGTGTTAAAATCCGTTTACTGTTTGTCTATTTTCCGGTGACATGTTGAGACGAAATTCGACGAAAACATTGGAAATAGGAACCCCCATGCATCCGATAAAAGGGCATCACTTTATGTTGCTTTGGGAAAAGATTGTCCTGCATGCAAAAGGGAGGGCTCAAATATTTTTTCCGCCGAATATAGCCACGTAAGGTATCAAATAAAAAGGCTCGATTAATATTTTCAAAAACAGGTCGTTGTTGGCCTTAGTTGCAGAGGCGGGTGAGGGGGTAAGCAATTGTGAAATGTACACTTAAATTAAGGATAAAGATAAATCATAGCGATGTCCCCACATACCTCAAAATACCCTATACCCCAATAGCTACTGAATAATCTTCGTTAAGTTTACTCTGGACGAACACAATAAGGGGCATAATATTGAAAAGTTTGGTAGAAATTCGTAAATTTATTGTGTGCTAACACACTTTCGGTATCCCGACGAAACTTATAAGACTGACTAGGCTGACCCTGACCAATGTGCGAGGCCAGATAAAAGCAGCAGGATCACTCTCAAGACCATTCGACATCAACAACGGTCTACGACAAGGTGATGCTCAATTATGTGTCCTCTTTAACCTGGCCCTCGAGAAAGTGATCCGTGATGCTGAGGCAAATGCAAGAGGTACGATCCTCTTTAAGTCCACTCAACTACTGGCCTATGCTGACGAGATCGACATCTTGGGAAGAACCACCCGAGACGTACAAACTGCCTTTATCCAGATCGAGCAGGCGGTAATTGGCGCGAGGTTTTTGGCTGCACATCAATGAAGGCAAGACAAAGTATATGGTGACAACGTCAGCCCCGAAAACCAACCAATCAACAACATCGAACCGCACTGGTCAAACAGGGGTTCTTAGCAAGAAGAATTCCGAAATCTTGGCCGCGCTCGAGAGAAGAATCCTCCGAAGAATTTTTGGCCCCCTACATGAGGATGGACGATTCCGTAGCCTACATAACGACGAAATCTATGAGCGATACCACGACCGTTTGATTGTGGATAAAATCCGGCTCAATAAGTTACGATGGGCGGGTAACTTAATCCGTATGGATGAGGATGATCCAGCCCGGAAAGTCTATAAGGACAATATCTATGGCAGAAAATGGAGACGAGTCAGACCGTGCCTAAGATGTGGCAATGGTGTAGGTCAGGACGCCAAAGGGCTTTTAGGGATATCGAATTGGTGGACCTCGGGGCAAAACCGGGATGTCTAGAGTTCCTTATTAAGGCAGGCTTGGACCGGATACCGGTTGTTGCGCCGTTGATGATGATGATAACACACTTTCACATCTGAAGTGCCGAGCTTTCTCTTTTCGACTTGCTCATGTGTACAAGATTCGAATAATATATTTTTGTTTTTAGTATAAATAGAACCGTAGAATCGCAATTGTTTTCAGTAGCTTTGTACTGATGAAGGGAGTAAGTTGCTCCCGAAATATATATACATTATAAAATAAAATTGTAGTAACTACAAATAGACGACAATATCTAACCACTTGGCTATAAGCTTGTTATTCGGAAAACCGGGGCTCTGCGGAAGCCCCGCATACTAAGCACCAAACAGATGGGCCGCATTGTACGGGCATTACTCCCTAGACATCCTATACGGGTTGATGTCAATAGCGTGGAAAGCGTCGAAGAAGTGGTTCTCACTATGAAAAACAAGAATGCGCCAGGTCCTGATGGTATTCCGGCGGAAGTTTACAAATTGATGTTCCACCATAACGCAGTCAGTTCTGGTCTATGGCACGGAGGTATGGGCTGATGCCCTCGATAAGGAGGCGCATCGGAAGCGCCTTGCTTAAGTGCAGAGACGGGGGGCTTTGCGAGTGGCGTTTGCTTATCGCACCGTCTCAGGAGCGGTCGTAATGGTGATCGCGGGAGTGATCCCCATTGGCCTCTTTGCCAAGGAGCGTAAAGCTATATGCGAACGCATGGTGAAATTGATTACTTCCTTACACAACTTCTAAGCGGGCATGAAGGTTTTCAGTCTTAACTGTACAGGATTGGGGAGGCCGCGATTTCTTGATTGTGTGTTCTGCAATGGAGTGGCGGACGACATGTTCGGGCTCTTCTTATTGCGAAGAAGATTGAACTCGACCGGCGGAGGGACTGGATGGCAAGGGGTTTCCTGAACTAACAACTCCCTTCCTCCCCTCCAGTTGCTGAAAAGGATTCCCTGACTTGAAGGCTCCCAAAGTCAGGAGAGCGGGAGGGGTAGCCCGAAATAATGTGTCGAACGGTTCCAGGCTAGTTCTCTGATGACAAGAAGGTGTTTAGTTGGGAGTCCGGCAGCGGATTATTGCGGGAGTCCAACATTCTGTGCTTAAACTCATTTACCTACCCTACTCTCAAAAAAGTCACCCTATTACAAATCAGCTATCACAATGGATTTGTCAAGAGATAATAGCATTGTCTTGTTAGATTTGCCGGCTCAGTACTCAGATGTGGGCCCCCAACCCCTAAAGCACAAAGTAAGGGAGAACAAGAAAAAAGCATAAAATGTAGGGTGCCTAATATTTATGGTTAAGGCTGTACATTTGGACATGAAAACACTAACCGTAAGTTCGGTGCCGCGATAGCTCACGTTTGACAAAAGACGAAATCGGGTGAAATGTTGTAACGACGGCTTGCAGCTGTTCCAGAAGAAGCCGCAGGACTTTAAGTTTGTTTCGCCATTATGGAGGTTTGGATCCACCAGTATAGTCCTGAGACCAAGGAAAAATCTAAACAACGGGTTATCAAGGGAGAATCTGCGACAAAAAAGCGAAGACAGTTATGGTGACTGTGTTTTGGAATTCCCATGCACAAGTATTACTGGAGCAATGAGTACTACGCCGACTGCAGCCCTTGAAGCGATCTTAAATTTACCCCCCATTCACTTGGAGGTGAAATGGAAAGCGGCCAACGACGCATATAGGCTCGATATCATTGGGGCGTGGAAAGGCGGCCAATCCAACGGGCATGCGTCTATCTGGAAATTCCTTGAAAGACATCCGGTAGCCCTGATGCCGACCGATCATATGGTTTCCAGATTCGTCTTTGAAAAGACATACACTGTCGTAATCACCGAAAGAGAAGAATGGTCGAAAAGTGGCCATAAGTCTTTTCAGATTACAGACCTAATAATCTTCACCGACGGGTCAGTCACAGAGGATGGATCGGGTGCAGGTGTGTTCTCGGAGAATCCGATTATGGAACTGGCCCGACCCTCGGAAAAATGACGACCATATTCCAGGCGGAGATATATGCCATTTCATTGGCAGCAGAAGTCAGTCTGCGACAAAAATGGAGGCGTCGCACTATTCGAATCTGTTCCGACAGTCGGGCGGCATTATCAGCACTAAATGGCAACAACATATCACGCCAGTTGGTGTGGAGTTGTCATCAGGTGCTGCTGAAACTTGGCCGACTGAACGAAAGATTCCTGATGTGGGTGCCGGGACACTCTAACATCGCCGGTAATGAGGAGGCTGATAGACTGGCTCGCCGAGGGTATGGATCCACAATGGTGGGGCCAGAACCAGCTCTTGGAATCCAACCATCTACTGTCCAGTCTACTCTGAAGGGTGAAATTGCAAGGATTCACGCAACCGAGTGGAAAAATTTGGACTCTTGCCGGCAGCCAAAAACCTTGTGAAAGAGCCTAAGGCCACTGGAGCGGCATTTTTGTTGTCCCTTAAGAAGTGCGACATGAAAACGCTAGTAGGGCTTTTATCGGGACACTGCTCCTTAAACTACCAAAGATTGGGGTAGTGGTTTAGGTTACGTGCAGCCAATGTGAGGAAGAGGAGGAGACGACTCTGCACTTTTTATGCAGCTGCCCGGCATCCTCAGATCTCAGACGAAGACACCTTGGCAATGTTTTATTCAATGAAGAATCTGACACTTTCTGCCTCTTGAGAATGTTCTCAGATTCGCTAAAGCCTGCGAACACCGTAGGCGGGAAGCCATTGAATAGGCAACTTACGGGGATAGTATGATACAATGGGCTTCATAATGGCCTGAGTGCTCGGAGCTGGGGCTCCCCCCAGTTAACTAAACTAACTGCATGCACATATTATTCATCGTTATTGGACCGTTTGAAAACCGGCTTGCAAGAAAAACGCCCACGATTGGCCCACAAAACAGTCCTTTTTCATCACGGCATCGCACCAGCTCACACCTCAGCAGTTGTGGTCACAAAATTAATGGAAATAAGGTTCCAACCCCCTATTCTCCAGACTTGGCTCCGTCGGCCTACTATTTGTTCCCCAATTTGAAGAAGTGACTAGCGGTGGCCATTCGTTCTAGTTTAAATGTTAGATTTGACTGTTACTGGGAATCAGCTATTCTCATCTTCAGGGCGACGAAGAAGAAGCAGAGAATAATTGGCTCCCGAAATGTAGTTTCTGCAAGCAATAATACTCTCTTCGCTGAAACGAACAGGAACCTTTGTTTCCCCCAAATTTGGTTAAAGTAGAAGTTTTTTTTGCAACTGGAGTATGTAAGCTCCATGGTCGAATAAAAGGTGAGGGTTTGCCTGAGTAAAGCAGTCCGAACCTTTCAAAATCAAATTTTGCCACATGAACTTTAGCATGCCAGGGATATGGCAAATAAATAAAAATTTAGGATTGAAGATGACACCTCGAATTAATTTAATTGCCTTGCAATGTTGTGCGTATTATGAAGTTAAAAAGAAGCTTAAATCCCTGTGTAAATTCGGTACCCTAGTCGAGGAAAAAATGTTTTTCAATTGATTTGCATTTTTTGGTAACTTTTTTTCTTCCAACTCTAAAGATAACTTTTTTTCCTTTTTTTTCAAAACAACTTATCGCAATCCTACGCGTTTTAAGGGAATCTCTATCAAGTTTGAACCAGAATAATTTTATCGTTTTTCTTATCAAACTCAAATTATTGGGAATAAAAAAAAAAATTGATAAGTACCAAACCCATTTGTTGGTAGTTTCCAGTCGTTCCAGTTCATTTGTGACGGTTTCCTTCAAAGATCCTGGGGTCACGGGTTTGTTGTTCGCCGGGGGAGTATCACTAGTCATTTTATCAAATCAATATTCACTCTTCCTCACAAACTAGTAATAAAAACTTTTTTTATAGTAACGGTCACGCGTTAATAACACTCACGGAATGTAATGTATTGTGTTTGCCTCGTTATCAGGAATTTCTTGGCTCGTTACACTTGCGTTACAATACCAGACATTAGACGGCCTGCGCGACTAATTTCTTACTAAATGCCACCGAATAAGATATTTTGAAAACTGACGAAACCGTCGTTCTGTCGGAAACACTCTGGCCGAATATCCGCTTTCGAATGTGGATCGCGGCGTTTCGAGCGGACAATTTAAAAGATTTGGAGCCCCAAACGCTCGGCTGGATAGATAAATCCGCTCTGGCTACTCGACTACCTCAGTTCAGCCGCTTGACCGATTGAAGATAGCATTCTTAGCTGTACATTCGTATGGCCACACACTGTGTCTAGCAATTAAACTTTCACTCGCATTTCTTTTCCTACGAGAACTTGGGCTCGAGAATGGCTTCTGTGGGCTTGGGTAAATATAAATTGTCGTGAGTGATGGCGACGAGTGTTTACATCACAGAAAAGCTGTTCAAATCTATCGAAGCCACTCAGCCAAAACATTCGCAATCTTGTCTGGGGTTTCGATTGATATGTATCTAGCACCGCCTGGGAGATGGTGAGGGAGGCCTAGCTGCCAAGGAAGGAAGGGTGAAGATTCAGGCAGGCATTCTTTACAATCAATTTATCTGGTCTCGTGAATTTTGTAATTTATACACTTCGGAATTAAAATTCACAATGGAACAGGATTAATATTCAAATTAAGTATTTATGAAGCTATTTGCATGCGTAAGAACTAAAGGCCTGAATAGTTTTATAGCGTGCTTTCATCCACTGGAATAATAGGAGATTCTCAGCACAGAAGAAGGAAAAAAGTCAAAATATGTATACTTTGGTAGTAAATATCTACTGGTCATCAAAAGAAACGAGATTTTCACCAACGTAGGTGGCAATTTTTGTTTATAGTATCTTTTATGAGTTTACCTTCTATAACCTAATTGGGGTTGAACGGACATCTACAAAATTCCTTCGCGTCTTCTTATGGGCTTCTAGATATTACACAATGTCAAAGATATTGCCTTGTAAATAAACTAAACTGACGAAATCTGCGGGCTAAAGATTAATTTGATCTGGCTAAAGATTCATTGGAGTAATTGAATATTGAATAATAAACAGAGTAAACTCCGGTTATATATTGCCCTCATGAGGAGGAGAAAGCCAGAACCTTAACCTATGCTTGAAACTACTGAAAGAAGAAAAGTTTAAGGGACCCAGGTGTTATGCATTATAATTTTTACAAAGTCTAGGAATCGACGAATGGAAATAGAGTTCGAGCTCCGCGAAGGGTACGTTGAAAATGTCTGCGTTGGGTGTAATCTAAGACGCAGGACGATAAGTGATGTAATTTGAGGAGCAGTCCATCAGACCCAAGGAAAGTTTAAAAGATATAATTAAATCCAGATAGGTTCTACGCCATCGTAGAAATGGAAGGTTCAGAAAACGGAGGTGGGAGGGGTCGTCCACACGGAGAACATTTTTCTTAAAGAAGAGGGAACATGTGAATCTACGTCGCACCTTTTCAAGTGAAAACAATCACAATTACGGAATGGCGACCAGATCACGGAGCAGTACTCGAGGGAACTTCTCGCAAGGGAATTGATGAGAGTTAAGGAGGGTTGGATGGAGTCAAAATCCGAGGAGTCCGATAATTTTGCTGCTCGATTGGTCCGATAAGATCATCACCATCATCAACGGCGCAACAACCGGGATCCGGTCTAAGTCTGCCTTAATAAGGAACTCCAGACATCTCGGTTTTGCGCCGAGTTCCTTCAATTCGATATCCCTAAAAGCTGTCTGGCGTCGCTGGTGGCCTCGTCTTCTTCTTCTACTATAGATGTTGCCCTTATAGACTTTCCCACCACCCGCACACCGTAACCTATTGACCCGGATTTTATCCATAACCTGACGGTCATGGTATCGCTCAGAGATTTCGTCGTTATGTAGACTACGGAATCGTCCATCCTCATGTAAGGGGCCAACAATTCGTGGGAGAATTCTTCTCTCGAATGCGGTCAAGAGTTCTCAATTTTTCTTTTGCTAAGAACCCAAGTCACTGAGGAATACATGAGGACTGGCAAGATCATTGTCTTGTACTGTAAGAGCTTTGAACCTATGGTGAGACGTTTCGTGCGAAACAGTTTTTGTAAGCTGAACTAGGTTCTGTTGGCTGCCAACAACCCTGCGCGAATTTTATCATCGTAGCTGTTATCGGTTGTGATTTTCGACCCAACACACTTTCCGTTTGACTAGTGAGGTTTGATGTTGTTGGTTGGTTGGTTTTTGGTGCTGACGTTGCCACCATATATTTTGTCTTGCCTTCATTGATGTCGTCAGGATAGGCCAGTAGTTGGGTGGACTTAAAGACAATCGTAACCCTCGCATTTACCTCAGCATCACGGATCACTTTCTCCATGATAGGGCATCCCCTTGTCGTAGAGCGTTGTTGATGTCGAATGGTCTTGAGAGTGATCCTGCTGCTTTTATCTGGCCGGAAATCATATTTCCCTCTTTGTCTCGACAGAATGAACATCGATGTGTACAAGGCTTCATCCTGCTGACTTGTTGGTGAAACTTGCACGCCTGGTGCGGTTGCTCCCTGTACTTCTCGAGTTCACAGACCTGTTGGTTCTCCCAGGCTTGCTTTTTCCGTCTGTGAAGTTGCTTCTCCACTCGACGAAGTTGATCTCAGCTCGTGCCCGCGTTCTTTGAGAATGCAATATTACTCGGTATGCAGCATTCTTCCATTCCGTTGCTAGCTTACATTCATCTTCGAACCAGCCGCTTCGACTTTTTTTGCGGCTGGGGCCAAGTATGTTTGTGGCCGTATCAACGATAATGCTTTTAAGTTGGTTCTGAGGATCATTCATTGATGCTTCATCTCCAGGACATTGCGGCACCCATTTTCCCCTTATAGGTGTTACGAAAGGATGTGTTGTGGATAGCTTTTGTGTTCGCTCTAACTTGATTATCACAGAAATTACTAGGTGGGGATGTAGTTCGAGCCCGGAGTACCGCGCCAAAGAGATAGTGCTTCGAGTCTTTATTGCCCCCCCCCCCCCCCTATATGTTCTGACATTCATCAAGGCTGAGAGGTGGCGGCCTTCAATCAGCACGTGGTCAATTTGGTTGAAAGTGGTCCAGGTCCACGTATGTTTGTAGACCGTTTTCTGTGCAGATGAGGTACTTCTAACAACATTTCGTGAGATGCTGCTAACTAAATAATCCGCAGTCCGTTATTATTGGTATCTTTATGTAAGCTATGGGAGCTAACATATCACTTGAATACGGGCTCCGTACCTATTTGACTGCTGAAGTCTCCAGGTATGATTGTGATATCATATTTGGAACGGGCTTCGAGGGTCCACTCAACTGCCTCGTAGAAGGTATTCTTCTCCGGCTCTGCGGTTTCCTCTGCAGGGTCGTGAACATTAATGAGGCTTATATTTCGAAAGTAGCCTTGCAGACGCAGAGCGCTTATGTTTTCAAAACCAATAACAGCAGGTTTCATTTTTTTGACTGATTAGGAATCCTATTTGAAATAACAGAAAACTGTTTTTTTCTTTTTCCCTGGTATAGATATTTATTCTTGCAAATACCGATATTTCGGGAACCCTTCCCTTAATAAGTGCTAACAAGTCTCCATGGCATCGCGTTGGCCATGACATCGAAATTTTTTTTCCGGCTACATTATTTAACCTCTTCAAATTATTATAGTTTTTGTAAAGTAAGAGTCGGGTCTTATAGGCAATTAAAAGAGTAGCTTGTAAAACGCCTATTAGTAAGTGAGACGGCTAAACTTAACCGCTTACTGACAGAGCTAACGCCAAGTGACCGTGCGACAAACCAACTACTGCATGAAATGAAGCAATTCAGTGGTGACAAAGTCATCACCGAGCTGCTATAGTGTTTGTGGTTGCAGAGGCAGAGAGCACACAGGCCGTACTGATGTGTGCGGCTTCGAGGTCTCTGGATACGTTAGTCGTCAGCGCGGACAAAGTTCATGAGGTCCACGTACAACCCATGGTTGTTGAGGTGTCTCGCGACAACCTAAGCCAGGTGGCTCAGCTACAGCAGATAGTGGCAGCATTAACAGCCACCGTCTTCGAGTTGGCAGAGGCCGTCGGTGTTTTGCATTCGGGGAGTTCGCTGAAAAGACTAAAAAATGTACAAGCTCCTGAAATTTTTCACCAAATAAGTCAGGCTTGCCGGGAGCTCTAGCGACTGCTACCTGAAATGCAGTACCACGTCGTGTCACAATCAACGACCCTTTGGGCCGGCGCAATTACCTGGTCGATACATGCGCTAAAGTTTCGGTTATTGCTGTATTCCGACATCATGAGTTAATACCGCAATCGTTAAAACTCTCGGCAGCAAATTCTTCGTCGATCCGCACGTATGACTACAGGTAGACTTGAGTTTAGGACTTCGACGACCGTTTTCTTGGCGCTTCATTGTCGCGGACATCAGCATTCTCATCTTTGGCGCGGATTTTATGGTTTGCTGGTCCTTTAGGTCCCTTATTGATCCCTCAACTTCTGTTAGGTAATCTGGGAAAATCTCATCCGCACTCTTTGCATCGTTTTTGAAGACTTTGCCACGTGGGTCGCGCACTTTTTCAAAAATACCGCAACATTACTACCGAGCGTAGTCTCTCTAAGGCTATTAAGTATGATATTCAGTGCCACATCAACATTATTGGTTCCCTATTTTTCTCTAAGGTGCGTCCATTACCATCGCAGAAGCTCGCAGTTGCGTTAAATGGCGAATGGAGACCTTGCGGCGACTATAGACGTTTAAATGCGCAAACCTTTTCAGATCGTTACCCCGTCACAATCATCCATGATCGCAAACTGCCGTATTTTCTCGACCTTGGACTTAATCAAGGCATATCATTAGATCCCTGTAGCCCCCGAAGACATTCCGAAAACAGCAATATGCATACCTTTCGGACTCTTCGAGTTCATTAGAATGACTTTTGGACTATGCAAAGCGGCGGAAACCTTTCAGAGATTCATCCTGTCTGTGTTGCAAAACTTTCACTTCTGTTTCATAGATGTGAATGATGTTCTGGTTGCGTCTTCCTCTGAGTCCGAGCAGTTAGAACACCTCCAACGCATTTTTCAACGTTTCCTTGAGGCCAGTCTAGTTTTTAACGTTGAGAAATGCAAATTCTTGCAATCGCAGGTGAGATTCCTCTGCCACCTGATTGCCACTGAAGGCATCCACCCAGACCTACTCAAGGTGCAAGCGATTTCGAGTTTCCTGTTAACTGAGGATCTCAGAAGGTTCTTGGTCATGTTAAACTTCGATCGCCATTTCTTGTCCAAGGCTGCCCACGATCAATCGATCCTTAACGCCTTCTTATCGGGGCCGAAAACCATAAGACTCCCGTCTGATTGTGTGGTTCCCAGAGACCAGGTGTTTTAGACCATCAAACAACAGCAGGTGGATGCTACACTTATGGAATTCCCTCAGCAAGAGTTTTAAAACAAAAGCCCGACAAAGCGCGCCTCGTTAACTCCGGCACTTGGGTTTCACTTCCGACATTCAACACTTTTCTGGAAAAGGTAACGTGGTTGCTGGCGCTTTGTCACGTATTACAGAGGTCAAGATCCCCGCCACCGTCGATGTTCTGCAAATTGCCGTGACGCAGAAAGACGACGCAGTTCTTCAGAGCTTGAGAATCAGTTCCAAATACACATTTATGGAATTTCCTATCTTCGGCTCAACATCCAGTATATACTATGGGACCTCAGACAAAGGACCAAGGATATATATTACGGTCAATTTCTGAATGGAAGTATTTCACCCCGTTCACGATCTGGAGCACCCAGACATTCGGACAACGAATGGGTGAGTCACCATAAAGTATTTCTGGCCGTCCGTAAACAAGGACATTAATTCTAGTACCAGACAGTGCGTCGCATGCCAGGAGTGCAAAACTACAAAGCATGTGAGGAAAAAGGTTGAAGTGTCCCCTCGGTCCGCCAAGCGTCTCCACACAATCCACCTCGACATCATTCGCCCTTTGCGGAACTCGCAAGGTTTCAGGTATTGCCTCACAATCATCGATAGGTTCACGCGATGGTCTGAAAGACATTACTGCACAATCTTGAGCAGAGGATCTCTGCCAATAATGGATTCCACGGTGGTGTTCCGGAAATTGTAATTACCGATCAGGCATTGCAGTTTGAGTCCTCCTTTTTCTCAAAGTTGGACAAACTCTTCGACTTTAAACGCCACCGGGTAGGCGCTTACCACCTGCAGTCATCAGTCCAATGTGATGCTGAAAAAGTGGTACAGGACGCTGAAGGCCGCTATAATGGCCAAAGACGCAGGTCGCAGGTCCTGCCACTTGTTCTTCTTGGCTTCCGAACAGCCAATCGCGAAGAATTTGTTGCAAGTCCCATGAAGCCGCTATACGGGGTGAATCTGAGATTTCTCAGTGACCCAGGTCTCGATATCAGGTCGGGACTCAATGCTACCGATCTTCTGTGTCTGCTTAACTGTGGTTGACGTGCCTACGGGTCTCGAATCCTGTACGAATGTCCTAATTAGGACGGACATTTTTCGGAAAGCGTTGCAGCCACTCTATGGGGTCCGTTCGAAGTCCTCGAGTGAGGCCGACATTATTATAGCTTCAATGTCGGGGGTACGCTCAAACGGATCTCCTTGCTTCGACTAAAATCCTTCGTCCAGCAAGAAAACGGGACTATCAAGAGAGGCACTCGACGCGTTCGTTTTGACTTACGGCAGCTGAATTGAAGGAGCTGCGCGTGGCTCAGACCTCCCTTTGGTTTTGGCGGGGGTAGAGTGTCGGGGCGGAGCGAACAACTTGCGAAAAACAATTTTTGGCAGCGAAAATAGGTTTTCGATGTCAGTTGAAGTTCGAGTAAAAACTAGGCGGAGGAGTAACTTCTCTGAATTCAATTTATATCGTGAAATTTAAATTAATCTAAAATAATAAAAATATAAATAATTAATATAATAAATAATAAAATTTATTAATATTACAAATGGATTAAATTTATTTATTCCAATACGTTTATATATTTTTGTGTTCTTGTTGATTGAGGTCACACATATTCTTCCAGAGTTACATATTTACTTTTCAGTTATTTTATATTACAAATATGTAACCAAACAAGGCACTTAACAAGTTACCACAGGGCTTAAAACTTCGAAATAATGGCTATAAAAATAGCCCTTTTTGCAGACACAAAGCTGTTGAGCTTAGCTATATAATTCACATATTGAGGCAAATTGGATATCTAAATTCTTGCAAATTATATACATCTTAAAATATTAGTTTATCTTTTTACACCTAGACTCTGAATTGCTTCGCTTTGAAACATAAAACGTGACCACATTAAGCAAAACAAGACAACTGGACGACAGCAGGGTCCACTGTTGATTGTAATAATTATTTCTGGTTATTCAACCAATTCACGTTCTATGTAAGACGTACTTCCCTTGAAAGATCGTCAGAAAAGATCCAACAGATGTTCTAGCATCTGAAAATGTTTACTTTGCCCATATTTTTAAAAATGCTGTGTATTCAAGTGTTTGATTCTAGTTTAGGGGGAGGCCATTCATCCGTGGTTTTTGTGCAGCGTTAATTATAAAAGACAAACTAATATTTCTTTACAAAATATGTTTCACCACTTAAGATACGTTCTCATCTCTCAAAATAAATCATTGCGAAATATGATAAATCCGATGCAAGTTCATTAAACACTAGTTTCCCTCGTGGTTGCAACTATCTCGCGGTGGAAATTTATTGACAACACCAAGTGTGTGCAGACAGATATACACATAGGATGAGAAACAATGTGGGTCCAGCTTGAAATCTAGATATTCTGCTTTGCATTCTCAGATGAGATACTCAGGCAGAATATGCGTGGTGATCCCCATCTCCAGTGTTTCTAAGAGAATCTACGCATTCTGAATGTTGCTCTTAAATTTTGACGTGACATCAGCACAATTGGGGTCTAATGTTACTCAGACCGGCAGACAGGAAGCGAAATTAGTTTAAAGATGTTCATAACAAAGATGTTTTACTCATCTACAATGGGCCTAAGTGCGCCTATTGTGGGTTCCAACAAGACTTCCAGGAAATTTATTTTGTCAAAACACAGTTCAGATAATTCAGTTAAATTTGACAATTTAGTTGCTTGAACTTTTGAATTGTGTAGCCAAACACACTGATTTGCTGTTTTATTGAGCTTTTGAGAGGGTTTCGTGTTTATTATGAGCAATTTAGATTCAAGACAGGCGAATTTATGACACATAGTAAGTAGGGTACAGTGTAATAAGATATTGACACTGTTTACTGCGGAGAAAACTTCAGAAAGTGACAGTTATTTTTCAAAGGATGGCTCAATTATTTATAATTTATGGGAGTTTTCAAAAACATTTCTATTAGGGTTAAACCGTAGCCTACATAACTACGAAATCTATGAGCGATACGACGACTGTCTGGTTGTGGATAAAATCCGGCTCAATAGGTTACGGTAGGTGGGTCACCTAATCCCGGAAAGTCCTTAAGGGCAATATCTATGGTAGAAAAAGAAGACGAGGCAGACCCTGTCTGAGATGGAGCGATGGCGTAGGTCAGGACGCCAGGCAGGTTTTAGAGATATCGAATTGGTGGACCTCGGCGCAAAACCGGGATGTCTGGAGTTGCTTACTAAGGCAGGCCTAGACCGGATACCGGTTGTTGCGGCGTTGATGATGATTCAGGGTTGAACCGAGAACCACCAATTGAGATATATTTAGTGAAACTAATTGGAAATAATATGATAAGTAGTAATGGCTGCAGATAGGATGTTCGGTTGTGGGTCTCCCAAGGAACCTGTAGGGTTGGCACACCTCATTGCTCATGTTATTGATCCTCTTTACCCTAAACTCCTAACTCTTTTAGTTTGTAATAAACTTAATAATTGGCAAAGACTAATTTATGGTAAGTCAATAGTAGCGATATTTAGTAAGGTAAATAAACCCTTAAGAACATCATCATCATCAACCGCGCAACAACCAGTACTCGGTCTAGGCCTGCCTTAATAAGGAACTCCAGACATCCCGGTTTTACAACGAGGTCCACCAATTCGATATCCCTAAAAGCTGTCTGGCGTCCTGACCTACGCCATGCCATCGCTCCATCTTAGGCAGGGTCTGCCTCGTCTTCTTTTTCTACCATAGATATTGCCCTTATAGACTTTCCGGGCAGGATAATCCTCATCCACACGGATTAATTGACCCACCTACCGTAACCTATTAAGCCGGATTTTATCCAAAACTTGACGGTCATGGTATCGCTCATAGATTCCATCGTTATGTAGGCTGCGAAATCGTCCATCCTCATGTAGGGGGCCAAAAATTCTTCGGAGGATTCTTCTCTCGAACGCGCCCAAGAATTCGCAATTCTTCTTACTAAGAACCCAAGTCTCCGAGGAATACATGAGGACTGGCAAGATCATTGTCTTGTACAGTAAGAGCTTTAACCCTATGGTGAGACGTTTCGAGCGGAACTGTTTTTGTAAGCTGAAATAGGCACTGTTGGCAACCAATAACGGTGCGCGGATTCCATCATAGTAGCTGTTATCGGTTGTGATTTTCGACCCTAGATAGGAGAAATGCAATTCAATTGATATGTGAGTGCATCGATCGTGTAAAAATTGCGAAAGAAGCGTCTTCCATGATATAGTCACGTATTTTGCGCTAACGAGAATTCATTTGCCAAGATTGGTCTGACCGAAGTCAATGGGAAACTACCAAACGGCCGGCAAAAACAACGGTGGCATGATACGCTGGATGGTAATTTGAAAGCCACGCGTCGCCCCGTCGTCACAGCTGTTATCGGTTGTGATTTTTGACTCTAGATAGGAGAAATTATCAACGGTCTCAAAGTTGTTGTCTCCTATCTTTATTGTTTTCGTTTGGCCAATCCGATTGCAGCCCAATATCTCGTGCCACCTGCTCGCTCTGGATGAAGGCAGTTTGTACGTCTAGGGTCGTTCTTCCCATGATGTTTATATCGTCAGCATAGGTCAGTAGTTGGGTGGACTTAAAGAGGATCGTACCTCTTGCATTTACCTCAGCATCACGGATCATTTTCTCCAGGGCCAGGTTAAAGAGGACGCATGAGAGAGCATCCCCTTGACGTAGACCGTTGTCGATGTCGAATGGTCTTGAGAGTGATCTTGCTGCTTCTATCTGGCCTCGCACATTGGTCAGGGTTAGCCTAGTCAGTCTTATTAACTTCGTCGGAATACCGAATTCTCTCATGGCCGTGTACAGTTTTACCCTGGCTATGCTATCATAGGCCGCTTTAGAGTCGATGAATAGGTGGTGCAACTGTTGTCCATATTCCAACAGTTTTTCCATCGCTTACCGCAGAGAGAAAATCTCATCTGTTGCTGATTTGCCTGGAGTGAAGCCTCTTTGGTATGGGCCAATGATGTTCTGGGCGTATGGGGCTATCCGGCCTAGCAAGATAGTGGAGAATCTCTTATAGATGGTACTCAGCAATGTGATACCTCCATAATTGCTGCACTTTGCGATATCTCCCCTTTTATGTATGAGACGGAGAATGCTTCGTTGCGAGTGGTCAGGCATTGATTCGCTGTCCCATGCCTTGAGCACAAATCGATGAACCACTTGGTGTAACTGGTCGTCTCCATATTTAACCAAATCGTGATTCTATCGGCTCCTGGCGACTTATGATTTTTAAGCCGATGAATTGCACGGACTGTTTCTCCTATACTTGGTGGTGGCGATATTTTTCCGTCGTCTTCTGTTGGCGGGACCTCCAACTCGCCGATGTTCTGGTTGTTCATCAAAGTACTCAACCCATCGCTCCAATATGCCCCATTCTGTCGGAAATCAGATTTCCCTTTTTGTCTCGGCAGGATGAGTATCGAGGTGTATAAGGCTTCATCCTGCTGATTTGTTAATAAGACTTTCGCGCCTACTGCGGTTGCTCCCTGTAATTTTCTAGCTCACAGAATTGTTGGTTCTCCCAGGCTTCCTTTTTCCGTTTGTGAAGTCGCTTCTCCGCTCGACGGAGTTCTTTGTAGGTCTCTGCGCGTGCTCGCGTTCTTTGAGAATGCAACATTACTCGGTATGTGGCATTCTTCCGTTCCGTTGCTAGTTTACATTCATCGTCAAACCACCCGTTCCGTCCTTTTGCGGCTAAGTATGTTTGTGGTCGTATCAATGATAACGTTATTCAGGTGGTTGTGAAGATTATTTGTTGATGCTTCATCTCTAGGTCCTCTGTTGACTGCGGTTATTGCGGCATCTATTTCCCTCTTATAGTTGCCGCGGAGGGCTGTTTTGTGGGTGGCTTTAGTGTTAATTCTCACCTGATTGTCAGAGAGGATTCTGGGTGGTGGTGGTCCCGTCTGAAGACTGTGGACCGCTTTCCGCGCAAACCAGGTATTTGCAACAATTATTTCGTGTAACATTGCTAACTGAATAATAGGCAGTTCGTTTTCATGTAAGCTATGGGAGCCGACGTAGCGCTTAGATACAGGCTCCGTTCCTACTTGACTGTTGAAATCTCCAAGTATGATTTTGACATCATACTTGGGACAGGCTTCGAGGGTTCGTTCTACTGCCTCGTAGAAGGTATCCTTCTCCGACTCTGCAGTCTCCTCTATAGGGGCGGGAACGTTAATGAGGCTTATATTTCTGAAGTTGCCTTGCAAGCGCAGAGTGCATAGCCTTTCGCTTATGTTTTCAAAGCCGATAACAGCAGGTTTCATTTTGTGGCTGACTAAGAAACTTACTACGAGCACATGGTTTACTGGATGGGCACTGTAATATATGGTGTAGCGGTTCTTCTCCAGGAAATCGGTCCCTGTCCAACGCATCTCCTGTAACGCTGTTACATCAGGCCTTGGAACAGGGTATCGGCTAGCTGCTCAGCAGCTTCATCTCTGTACAGGGAGCGCACGTTCCATGAGAAAATGCGCAAATCGTTATTCCTTTGTCGTTGCCGGGTTCGTCGTTGTGTAATCCGTCCTGTCCGAGGCTCCAGTTGTGGCTTCGTAACAAGTTGTTTTCCGTGTAGGGTTTTTAACCCCCCCGAACCCCCAGACTGGAGGACCAGTTGATGCAATTTGTCCCGTTTTTAGGCGCGGGAGACTCGCCTTCATCCTTCTCCGTCTGCAGCTTTTCGTTAAGAAAGAGCTCCCAGCGATCACGACGAGGAGGTGGAGATAGGGTTTGGTAGTAGAGCTGTTGGTGTTGGTTCAGCAGGCATTGGCTTTATGCTCCATCGTGGGTACCAATCCACGTTTCGCCTTGGGACCTATACTATCCTTTGGCCACCGCTGCATGCTGCAATTCATTTCCCTTTTAAATCTATCAGTCGGGGTTGAAGGGCAGTATGCGTCTCAGCGAGCATTGCAAATTCGACACTGCAGTCCTCAACAAATACCTGGGTAATCCACGCTAATTGAAGCCCTGCAGCCCCAATACTTTCCTACTTCCATTTGCATCCAAGTAATTCCTGGGTCGCAGTACATCTAATAGGTCCAGACTTGCGAATGTATTGGAATACTTATCCGTGCATAAGATAGGCCCTCAACATTTAGCAGTCCCTCATGTGGTTTAGTTCCTAGATGTATATGGATACCAATACTCCAATACATTCGGAAGTCGAGAGAGATTGAATGCTGAGTTCTCTGCGCATAAAATAGAGATTTTGGGCGATTGTTCCTTAGGCTCCCCAGATTGAATCGATAATACAACGATAACTACGGCAACGTAGAAAAGGTTACTAGTTTGGAATTTGACGCTATTAGAGCAGTCGTTGAACAAACTGAAAAGGACAAGATAGATGGCTTGGCGATCCAGTTACGTTCTGATGGTGTAACATAAGTATTCGTCGTTTACCCCAAACCCCACGGTCTTCTTAAGACATGGATTGATTTTGTGACCACAATTAGAGCCCCGTGAATGAATGAACTAAGTAAATGCAACTCCACACATGAGCCCCCCCCCCCCTTCCATGAAGCTCCCCCTAGGAAGCTAACCGCAAATAACTGCCCTGAGAACACATGCCCTAGGAATTCTCCTGAGACATATGAACTTAGAAGCCTATCCCGGTTTCTATAGTCCCAGATAACCTTTGGTGAGGCTTCGTGGCCAAAGTCACTTCAGATGAGTCCCTGTACAGAGTCGGGTTTGATTGGCCAATGACTTGGAGCATTCACCTATTGCATCAGGATCAGCAAGTCAAAGTGAATACAGTGTTTCCCGGTGTTACCACGTGGAGGTTCTTGTCGTCCACTTAGTTTTGATTCGTACGACAGGGTTGCTGCCTCAGCTGCCTCCTCGTCACCTCAGAGCAGGCTTGGCGGTGCAGAAAACGACATTATTAGACAGTAAGGTATTTGACTATCGAAGACACACTATTTTAAAAGCTGAAGAAGTCTAGAACGTGAGAACGCCGCATAGCTTTTCTCGTCGCCTACAATATCACAGTCTTCAGACCAATCAGTGAAAGAATCAACGTATATGCTCTAACAGAAATCAACGATGACGATTCAACTAACGAAAACAGAAGCTGGTTCATAGAATTCGATTATAGAAAAATGCCAATCTCACCAAATCATTTCCCTCATCCCAGGGAAATATGGCTCAGATTGATCGCGTCTGATGATTAAAACGAGCTGTCTCCAGCTTTCTTGGCGCATGGTCATACCGCGACGCAAATTTCGGTAGCGACCACCATCTTGTCAAAGCTAAATATCAAATAGCGGTAGTAATAGACTCGCCCTGTTATTCTGGTTCGCTATCGAAAGGCTTCAGAACGACGAAAAGTCAAAGAAATATTTCGGTGCGTTGGAAGGATAAATCTTGCAGGCGTTGAACCAGCATTGATGTGAAATGGAGTCAACCGAAAAAGGTCACCAAGGCAGCGGCAGAAAATAACACCGTACACAAAAAAAGTGAAGTGACGGCGGCTTTACGGTTTCTTACCAGGACAGAGGCAAATCGTCAGACGCTGCCTCACCTCTGCCCTGGGAGCAGCGTGACCGTAGCGGCTCGCAGATGTTGAATGCTCATTTATATAATTCGTAAAACACGACATGCCTACGAATTATATTGAGCGCAAATCCGCCTTGCTGACCAAAGCTGGCCATGGCTTCATTCTCAAACCGTACACAAACCTTGGGGCAAAAGGAATGAATGGTTTAACGTAGAATGCAAGCAAATACGTAAAAGTAAGACGCGTCGCTGCAACTTGCGGAACAAAAGAAACCAAAACATATAAATGACGAAATCTGCCCACTGAACGGCCAGAACGATCAGAAAATCAAGATATTCAAGGTTTTTCTTAGGAATCCAACGTGGAGATTTGCCGCGGAGGTAACCACAAAAATGCTTCATGGACTCCCAGAAGGGCTTGACATCTTTTGTAACGAATAAGTCAGACCAAACTTCACGCTGATGCTTTCGCTCCGCTCAGCAACAACCATCTTCCACAGAGGTTTGGCCTCCTCGAATAGGAGAAAATTTGCGGTGCTGGGTTTAGTCCTGAATCGCCTACACGCGATTTGTTTCCTTTTAAAAAACAATTGACGCTCCAGCGGCTTCGATGCACTGCCCATTAATGCAGATAGGGAGAGTCCGATGACCCGTCAGACTGTGAACCTTGGTTTTGTTGGTGATTATCTTCAGTCCTACTATACCCGGTGAGAGACCAAACATATGTCATCAATGTAGTCGAAGTGTTTCAGTAAAGATGTCATAGTGCATTGAATTCCTCGCGTCTTCCCAACAAAGCAGCTTCAAGAACGTCACAGATAATGAGAAGGCATAATGTCGGCGACAGAATGCAACCTCGGCGGACTCTGCTTTGAAATTCAAAATCCTCCGAAATTTTACCTCTGTGTAGCAGGTGACATTTTGCGCACTTTTGTCACACTTAGAACCATTCTTTGGAATTTTAATGATCATTCCCTTCTTCCACTCTCTGGAAAAGGTCTCCGATTGCCAACAATTCAGTAAGAGTGCAAACAGCAGATTTGCGACAAACAGCTCTGTGGGGAGATCGTCAAGCCAAGCGGCTTTACTCTGTTTGATCACATTGATGGCCGAAATGATTTCTCTTCTGCTTGGAAGAACAGTCCGTGTCCGTATGTTATGTTGACTATCCGTTTCATCCTCAACAAGATAAACTTCACCAGATGTGATACGGTTAAGAACCGTGGTGAAGTGTCCTTTCCACCTTTTCAGTTGCCCGTCAGCATGAATGATAAGTCGACCGTTAGTGTCCCTCACAGGACCATCGAAAGAGTTGCACTAACATGCAAGTTCTTTTGTGATGCGGTATTCACTTCTGAAGTCATTGCATTTTGCGGTATCTTGCGCTCCCCTGAGCAGTGCAATAGTAAATTTCCTTTTGTCAAGTCGCACACTGCGTTGAATTTCGCGGAATTTCACTCGGTATCGGAATTCCAGTGCGTTAGGGCCGCCATCATTAGCAATGGTCAATAAAGCCGTCAACCTTTGCCTTTAATCGATCCACTTCAACGATTCCGTGATCAGCCAGATTTTATGGCGCCTCTTCGGGATGTGGCCTGGAGAAAAGAGGTCTTTTAATGGCAGCTGGATTACACAAGTGGTCGATATTGAACTTAGAGGGTCGCAGCTCCTCAACCTTGCAAAAAGTGGCAGACGCACACATCCAGGAGACAACTCCTAAATATACTGTTGATCGCGAAGTGGTCGACCGAAACCAAACTTACCTTATGGCATCCTCCGTGCTCGAACAATGTGCGACTAATAACGAAGTGTTGGAAGTTTCAGAAATCCGCGAACCTCCCACCATTTATGTTACGATCGTCAAGACCGTGTTCCCCCATCACATGTCCGAGCAAGGCGTTGTCAGACCTCACCTTGGCATTCAGATCATCCATCACGATTATAATATCGACTTTAGGAAGCCTCCCCTCAACTGCATGTAATTGCTCGTAGAAAGTATAGCAAGAAGGAGAGTAATACTCTCTTATTTCGCTTAGACCGAGAATATCGATAGCGAAAGGTCTTTTGCGTGAGGTCAGTCCCTATTCGAGAAGTTTTAAAATATGAAGATTGCTAGTCCACAAAATCTTGACTATTTGCGCTGTGTCTGTTCCCCTGGCTAGCGCAATAACAAATTGCCTTTTTTCGTGGCACACTTCTCGAAGTTTACCGCCGTATCGAAACTCAAGCTCGTTATATTCGTCCCCATTCGTGGCGGCTGTTGAAGCCTTCAGTTCCCTATGCTCCACAATCTGTTTCATAGCTTTGGCAACCAAATCGTATAGCTCCTTCGGGACGTAGCCAACAATTTCACTTGTGCCGGAGAGAAGAGTACTTTTGGTGGTGATCTTGTGCTCATTAATATTCTCTAACGAGCTGTCTAAGATGTCTGCCTACCGGTCAACAAGATAGTTTGTCTCCAATGACGAGGGAGAAGCTACGAAAACCCGCAAATCCCTCACCATTGTCAATATGGCCAGGACCTTGTCTCCCCATTCTCATTGCCCCATTTCCGAGCAAGGTGATATCTGAGCCCACCTTGGCATTCAAATTACCCATCACGATCTCCATGTTAGTGTGGTAGTGAGCTGTTCCTTACTTCTGATAGCCTTGCCAGCATTAACAGCACAGATCCGCAAAAGAGAGAGAAGTGCTCTCCAGAGTCCCACCATCTCATCTTGCAAAGTATCCCGTGTTGGTAGAACGACAAAAGACACATTTCTACCTAGATAACTTGTTGAGCGGAACTCAAGGAGTACAAATGCACTGATCTGATTAAGTAAACGATGCAGATGTTTGGGGTCAAGTGCCTTCCATTTTCGAAAATGGGTCAATCTAAACCTGCTGGATAGAATCCCAGAAGATCCTTAGTAATCGAGCTTATACTAAATCACGCAGGATTCTATAATAGCCATTGACCATGGAAGTCTTTGGCTTGAAATCAAAATAAGAACTTGTAGAAGTAACTGTGATAGTTTTTCCTATTTCATATTCCACTATATTTACTGTGCGGTTTTCAACTCCCTTTTACCTTGTGCTCAAGCGAGAAGAGACCTTCGGGCCTCGGCGTGGTGTTGCGTTTCAACACAGGTGCCGTACTCCTTAGTTCGGTAGAGATTTAGGTAATTCTTGCATCTACCAGTATGAATGGTGAGCCATGCACTTGGTATAGACTGGTACCGTTGTTGCTTGTTTCAGCGGGGCTCTGATTGTGGTCACAAAATCAATCCGTGTCTGAAGAGGATCGTAGGATTAAGTCTCCACGACAGGTACCTACGTTAAATACCATGGGCTTAACTCCCTATTACCAAAGAAAGCGGTATTTATTCTAACTTTGGTTGCGAAAAAGATTGAAGCATTTGTTGTTCTTCTTCAATGATGCGACAAGCCAAATCGGCCTTGGCAGGATAGACTTCCTCCAGCCATTTCAATCCTTCGATCGCATCCTCCAGTTGGAAAATTTCACCAACTTATCACTAGCCGTGTCCACTGAGTATTTCCACCGTTTGCCTGGCTTTCCCACTGTCCAGCGTCCTTCGGGTATGGCTTTGAATACCCTGTTAGGTATTCGCTTGTCGTCTATCCATTTTATGTCACTGGTCCACTGCAATTTTCATAGTTTTACTACCACCGATCCTTCTGGGTCGTTATAGAGCTGGTATCACTCATGGTGATAACAATTCGCGCCTTTCAGCTTCATCTTTTATCGATTCAAGTATTCGACGTAGAAATTTACGTTAGAACGTATCGATGGTCTAACACCTGCGTTAGAGTCCACGTTTCACAGCCGTACAGTAGCACAGGTCGTTTAATGGTCTTGTAAATTCGGAGCTTATTTTTCCTTTGCACCCTTTTACTTCTCATTATCCGCAGAACTTAGTAGTGTGATTTGTTGACCATCATTATTCGTTGTTGACCTTTGTCCTTTTATTACTATCCTTCGCTACCTTTACTCCAAGGTACACAAAGTTGTCCACGTTTTAAAAATTGAAGTCAACCATTGTCAGATTTTATCGTATTGGCGTCTATCTTCTTGATTGGGTCATGCATTTTGTTTTCCCTTCACTAATTCTTAGACCGACTTCTTGCACTGCTTCATTTAGTCGTACTTGCTTGTCGTCGGGAATTGAACGTACTATGATGTTTAAGTGGTACCTAACCCCAGTTTGCGGATAACATATTCAAGGACTAGGTTAAAAAGCATAGGGGCGAGTCCATCTCCATGCTTTAACCCGCAGTTCGTTTCGAAGCATTGCGTTAGCTCACCATGACCCTGTACACGGGATTCGTCAGTTCGGTCATTCGTATCAGTTTTTCTGGTAAGCGGAACCCGCCCATGATACGATACAATGCTTCTCGTTTGGTGCTATCATTCGCTTGAAGGAAGTCGGCAAAGAACTGGTGCACATCGATATTGAACTCATAGCACTTTTCCAGTAATTATTTGACCTCGAAAATTTGGTAGATCGTGGATCGTCCCTTTCGAAAGCCACATTGGTATTCACCAATTAATTTGTCTGTATATGTCTCGAACCTAGCTTGGATGATTTTCGTCAGGATCTTGTAGGACCTGTACAACAATGAAATGCCAGGTACGTTTATCTCCTTTTTGTGTATTGGACCAATCACGCTCTTGTACCAGTCGTCATCGAATCCCGAGGCCTTGTTCAGTTTTTGGTTGTGCAGGGCTGCTTTCACCTCTTCAATACAAGGAGGTTCGACGGGTGTGTTGTTTATAATTTCCGGGTTCGTCAAAGCTGTACTTCTCGCTGGCACTTCCACTGGGTTGTCAAGTTTTAATGTTCTGTCATTGTTGAAATTTCACTGTTTTTTCCTGCACGTCCGGTTTAGCATTCGCCTAAGCTAGTCATAAGTTTCTTGTTTTCTCCTTGTGGGTTGTTCTATGTATTTACGGTAAGCTTCGTTCTTTTTTTGATTGCATCACAATATTCATCGTCGAACCAATCATTACGGGTGCGTTTGGTTTAGAGGCTCATTGTATTTTCTGAGGATGTTTTTATTTCACCTTTTTGTTTCGTTGATCAAATGCGTCTATGTTGTTGTTGTGCCATTGCTGGCACTGAGGGTAACCGAATGTTACTTAGGGGAAGATGGGTGAACAGGTTTCTAGCTGTAATACAAAGAAATCTCCGGCTTTTGCAAGTTAAATTGTACAGAAATCAGGTGCGTACATTTCATTCGACATAAATCCAGGTAGTTGCAGGATTACTGGTTATGGAAAGGATTTTGTAAACCCGGAAATTTTAACGAGCAGGGGGGATTCAGAAGTTTAAAAATGAGAAAGTGATGGTTCGTGGTTTTTGGAAATTTGTCTGGTTGTGGTCCAAGTGAGCGCGATTATTAATTATAGGAAATGTGGAAAAAGAGGGAAATTGGATTTGTTGTTGCTTATGATTTCAGGAGGTCGCTTCAACGAGTTGACAGAGAAAGTGTTTCTAATTATTCGCATTGTGTTTATGTGGTGAAAGCTTGGTTTGAAGGACGACTTTATTCTAGTTACAGTTCGTTCCTTTGATCCTAGTGGTGGATCGTAGGGACTTGGGCGGAGGGAGCGGGAGAAAATGGGTGCTCAATCTTCTGAGCTAAGTCTGATAATGATGAAATTGATGGAGATCAACATGCTTTCATACATCCATCATTCTATCGACGTAATAGGGTGGTGCTTAAGGGCATATCCTTAGCTTATGAGTACAAATTATGTCCATATTTTACTTCAAGTTACTCTCCCGACCACCCAAGGCTCGAAGCTATAATTCATACTTTATTATTATTAATATAAATTCAATTTTATTCTTTATATTAACGCTTATGAATTTTAACTAGTAAACATGGACTGTTATTCTTTCTTTGACTAACAAATTGATCGATGCATAACGAACAATTCGGGTAATTGTTGATGAATTCAAAAGTAAACAAATGTCGCACGCACCTACCTAGTTGCGCAATACTATGGGCATTTTTCAAATATTTACGCCATTATTCTGTTAAATTGGAATAATCAAGTACTTAAGCAGATTTGACCTTTCGAAAAATGGCCATTAATTGGATCTGGCTCAAGCCGGCCATTATCTTTGGAAGTAACTGATTCGTAGCGCATTTTTGCGGTTCGACAGAATGTTCAATGATTACCGTACGTATGACATTAATAAAGTTAACTTCATCAGAAAACAGGTGAGGTGTGAATAAATAATTCATTGATGTTGTTTACGTTCATAACCAAATAATACAGATATTATTATTAAGGTGATAATCAGAGGTGTCAGTTGGGATGTTCGGATGGCTACATAATTTTCAACCAAAAAGAGGGAATTTAAATTACTATTTAAATCCACAGAATAACATACTTGTTAACGACGTCAATGAAACTTACGTTTTTAAAAATTAAGACTCACATCGGGTATCCTTCATTATCTAAACTTTATTCCTTTTTGTCCATCCGTCAAAAATGATCGGCCTATGGGCAGTTACTACGCATGCTTGCTTTCCCCATCTTGGGCGAGAAGATACATACTGGACTACACATCCTGGGATCAAAGAAAGTATGAATAAGGGACTCCTATAAGGGCTGCCTTTGGATACTTAAAAAAATATAGAATATTAGAATGTGGCAGCTTTCGTCCTTAAATTACTAAATTATAAATTCTTATAAATTATTCACCAAATAATTCTAGATTTGAGGTAAGAATCTAGTATTATCGACAAATGACATAAAACGCAAAGACAGGTTAGGATATCCATTGAATTGTGCAATTGTCCACTATCATCAGTGACGAATTTCGAGCTATCGAGGTGACAGTCTACGAAGGATATGTGTGTGTTTGTATCGTGGGGGAGAAGCTATAGTTTGTGAGCACTCAGGCCATGTTTGCCCATTGTACTCGCCACACCCGTCTAACGAAATATTTCGGTTTCGTTAACGTATCGCAGGATCGAATGCCTGATGCGTCCATAGGCGGGGCATTCACATAGGAAATGCTCCGTAGATTTCGCTTCCTCATTATAGGAGGGACACGTATCATATTGAGTAATTCCTATTTTGAACATATGCCCAGCTAGTGAATTATGGCCTGTCAGAATGCCCACAATACACCTGCAAGTCCTCTTGCTTTTCGACAGGATAAACTTTGCGGTACGCATGTTCGGTTCTGGCAGGAAAAATTTGGTGTGTCGAGCAGCATTTAGGCTCTGCCACCTGTCATTGTGAGAAGCTTGTTCCCAGTTTTTGAAAACAGACCTAGCCAATGCTACTCATACTCCAATTGCTGGCTCCGGTCCCGGCATAGGGGAGATTGACCCCTCTTTCGCTAAAGCAACCGTGATTTCATTTTCTTCTACGGCACAGTGACCAGGTACCCAGAATAGTTCCACCGTATTGAATCTAGAGATAGAGTTTAAACGGTTTCTGCATTCCTGAACGATTTTCGAGGTGATCAAAGGACTACTCAACACCCTCAATGCAGCTTGGCTATTACTGCAGATTGCGATGCACCTGCCCTTCAACCGCTCCTCAGTCACCCAGTTTGCCGCCCTTAGGATCGCATAAACTTTGGCTTGAAAAATCGTTGCATACTGTCCCAAAGAAAAAGCCACTTTTCATTTTTTCATTCGAGAGGTAGACTCCGGCTCCAGAACCCTGTTCTGTTTTTGAGCCATCGGTGTAGCAGACTTCCGTTTATCCCGCCACGCATTCCTCTGGATCTTCCCAGTCCTCTCTACGCTTCAGGGTAACTTCATATCATATCAAACAGATGTATGGGGGCACAAGAATCGGAAGGCATTGTAAGAACTGGATTCAGTCCTCCTAGTAGCTCTTCCAATGCTTTGTGCCCCCCACAACCGTTGTTTCCCCATTGATCTAATCGAATTAGTCTATGCGCTGCTCTCATTGCAGTGCTTTGAATAAATATATCCATGGCTGAAAATTGAGTAGTGCATTCCGAGCTGCGGCGAATGTCGTGCTCATGGCACCAGCGATACCCAGTTCTTTGCAGTGTGGCTAGTTTACGGTGAAACCCTTTTTTGCCTCAACTTAACCCACCACACTACGGATGCATGTAAGAACATCGGCCTAATGATGGCAACGTATGCGCACATTACCACATGAGGCCTGAGTCCCCATGTCGAGGCAAAGGTCCGTCTGCACAGCCCATAAGCTGTGAGAGCTCATTTCATCTTTACCTCTACATGTTTGTTCCAAAGAAGTTTTTTATCTAGAGTGACTCCCATATATTTCACTTCTTCGGAGAGTTGAAGGATAGTACCCCTCATCTCAGGGAGGCATTGTGGTTTTATTTGTTTAATTTGGAAAGGCTATGTTTGAGGCACCAACTGTCTAACAAATCAACGGAACGTTGCATATTCCTACACACCGTTCCAAGGTCCCGATCAACAGCAAGCACAGCGATGTCATCAGCATAAGCTTGAGCGTGTATTGGCAAATTGTGCAGTTCGCATAGTAGTGAGTTGATCAGGATTCTCCACAGAAGTGGCGAAAGCACACCTCCTTGAGGGCAGCCCTTCGTCGCTTCCGTTGTTAGGTTGCGATCGACACTCACCTCAGCGCAACACAATTTCTACGTTAGCATAGAATGGATCCACTTAATTAAAGCATCATCAACACCATGTTCTCTGACGGCATTACAAAGTTTTTGAAAAGCTGCACAGTCAAAAGCCCCTTCAATGTCCACGAACACCCCCATCGCGTACTCACCATTCAAAGTTGCATCCTCTATCTTTGTGACCAAAGAATGAAGAGCAGACTCGCAGAACTTTCCACGCTGGTAAGCATGTTGGTTTTCACTAAGTGGGTGTGAATGAAGTCAAGCTGATCTGTCTGAAGTTCTTTGGATTAGTCATCTTTCCCAGGTTTCGGTATGAAGACTACCTTAACCTTTTGCCAAGAGGAAGGCACGTAGCCCAGAGCAAGACATCCTCGAAAAATATTTCCTTGAGGCCGCTCTAAATGCTCCATACCCTCCTTTAGCATTGCCGGATAGATGCCATCCATGCCAGGTGCTTGGAAATGTTCAATGGACAGTATGACAGCTCCTCACCTTTTCATAAGTAACAACCGCTTTCGCAGTGTTCCAGGTCCCCTTGCAGCACTAAAATTACTACTTCGACGATGACGTTAGTGACACCCAACCGTATACTTGTGCATGGGCAAACTAAAAAGAGGGTTCGGCAAAAGGAAGACGAACATCTAGGACCTCAGCAGGTTTCTAAAAAAAAAAAGAGGTACCACCCGCTTTGAAGAAGGGCCCTAAAACCTGGATAGGAGGGAAAATAGTGCTTAAAACACCAATCGAGCCAATGTCTCAAAAGGTACGTGATGGTTCGATTAAGGTTGGACAAAAGAAGCCAAAAAAGAAGAAGGAGGGGATGAGGATCCGTCCCGATGCAATCATTATTTCAAGCACGAGTAGTATGTCCTATGCAAAAGTACTAAGAAGAGTGAAAGCTGACCCTGATCTTAAAGACTTGGGGGGGAATGTACGCAGGATCCGGAGGAACCAAAAGAGGAAAGGTGTGCAGAGACCAAAGCCGAAGGCTTCTTCAGTCAAGACAAAAATGTACTTGGAGAAAGTGCTACCGTGCGTGCTCAAAAGCATGACATCACTATGCAGTGTAAGGACCTAGATGGGGTCACTTCTAAGGCAGAAATCTGCACTGCCTTAGCGGAGCAGTTCAAGTTACACGACTTGCATGAGACACTCATTGTAAGCCTTAGAAAGGCCTATAGAAGTACACAGACAGCGACCATCCGGCTGCCAGCAGGAGTACCGCGCAAGCTGCTGGATGTCGGGAAAGTCGCCTTAGAGAGCAAATCTTATTGAAAAGATGCTTCAAATGTCTCTCGTACGGACACCTAGCAAGAGTGTGCATAACTGAGGTTGATCGGTCTACCCGATGGAGACGTTGTGGTGAAACAGGTCACATTGTTCGGGAGTGTAACAAGGATCCCAAATGCATGTTGTGCGATGGAAAGAGGGCCTAGACAGCGGTCATATTGCCAGAAGCGGCAAGTGTCTCGAGTTAAAAAAGGCGCTAAGTGCAGCGAGAAAATGAGGTTGGTCCAAATCAACCTCAATCACTGCAGGTGGGGCGGGCTTGTGGGCATGCGGGGACCAAACCATACAGGAATGTATGAGGCTATCTACAAGTGGATTCGTATGGGCAAAAATAGACGGCATATACGTCTACAGCTGCTATGCTTCTCCAAGCCTGACGTTGGCCGAATTCGAGGACAAGCTGAACAGATTGGTTCTGGATACGAAAGGACGAAAACCAATGTTATAGCCGGTGATTTCAATGCATGGGCCACAGAATGGGGAAGTTCAGTGACGAATGCAAGAGAGGGGTTGTCTCTTGGAGGCTTTCGCGCAGTTAGATATCATATTGGGTAATGATGGTCAGGTTAGTACTTACCGGAAAGGGGCGTACGGTTCGGTTATGGATCTGACTTTTGCTAGTCGTTCACTAGCTCGTGATATGTCCTGGAACGTCAGTGAACAGTACACCCATAGTAATCACCAGGCAATGCACTTTCACCTGAAGAGAAAGTCAAGCGCTCATTCAAAAATGAAGAGAACGTCCGGTTGGCCCGCGATAGCAATTGACGATCAAACTTTCATAGATGTGTCATTAGACCAGGACAGTATACAAGGTACACCATAGGAAAGAGCCCTCCATATCCGAAGGCATGCGACTCATCAATGCCGAGACGTTTTACTTTCCCCAGTAGAAGACCGAACTACTGGTGGATTAGTGAATTGTCAAATCTTCGGTTGGTGTGCCATTGGACCAGACGAGCAGCTCAGAGAGGTTGGTAGGATTGATTAGGAGGTGAAACAGCAAGTTTACAAGGAAGTCCGAAGAAACCTGAAGCTAACTATACAGCGGAGCAAGAGGGACTACTTCAAGCAATTCTGCGCAGAGGCGGATATAGACCCATGGGGAAGCGCTTACAGGGTTGTGATGGGGAGATTTAGATGTCAGGCAACTCCAGAAATTACACGTCCCGATCTCCTACTGAAAATCGTTCAGGGTTTGTTCCCTCAAGAGAAAACAAGGGGTTACAGTCTACATACATCTTTAGATGTGGCTGTAATACCCCCAGTAACGAAGGAAAAAGTACCGGAGATTTGCGGTAGGCTGGGAGATAACAAAGTGCCCGGCCTCGACGGCATACCAAACACTTAAGCTGGCCGTCAAGTCGAGGCCAGACAGATTCGTTGAGTTGTTTGAGGCATGCTTGGCGGATGGGATATTTCCTGAGACATGGAAAAAACAAAGGTTGTTGTTGTTGCCTAGACCTGGTAAGCCTCCTGGTTAACCATCTTCTTACAGGCCTATATGTCTATTGGACACCATGGGCAAAATGTTGGGAGAATAATCTATAAATGGTTGCTCTCGGCTGTAGAAAGTCTGGGAAGCTTATCAGGCCAACAATTCGGCTTCCGTACGGCCAGATCAACGGTCGACGCCATCAAACTGGTCACTGGTTTAGCTGAAGATGGGAGGCATGTAACGGATGGCACTAGCAAGATTATGCTGTGATTACCCTTGACGTGCAAAATGCCTTTAACTCTGCCAGTTGGAACCTTATAAGGAGGTCATTGGCGGCGATTGATGTACCAAGTTACGTAACTGTGCTAGTTGACAGCTACTTAGCAGATAGAATGATCTGGTACGACACAGAAAATGGAACCAAGGAATACATTGTCTCCGCGGGTGTTCCACAGGGCTTTGTGCTGGGACCGCTATTAGTGGGTTATGTCGAAGACATAACGGTGATTGTTGTTGCAAAAGATCTGCCAAATGAGAAACGCCGAAATGGAGGAATCCTTATGCAGATGGTAGCAATGGTGGGAACAGGCAAAAAAGGGTTGATGGACCCACAGATTACCAGTATGAAGGTGTGGACGCAGAGAACGCATGATGAGATAAACTATGATCTCAGACAGTTTCTCATGGGACATGGCGATCACCGTAAATACCTCTATAGGTTTAAACTGGACAGCTCACCCAACTGTCCCAGCTGGGACGGAACTCCGGAGGAGCATTTTTTCTTCCATTGTCCTAGATTCGCTGAGGAAAGGCAGAGTATAGAGGAGACATTGAAGAGAACACTAGCACCGGAAAAGATAATTGGAAAAATGTTTGCATGCCAGGAGAGCTGAAATGCAGTGAACGACATAGTAGGGCGGAGTCAGTGCAGATTAAGAGAGGTAGAGGAGGCGAGGAAGGCGCGGTTGCAAAAGCAATCGATTGGCGAAGAGAGAGGCTAGAGCCATGTCTACCCCGCGACAAAATGCTTGGGGTGGTTTTAGTGGGTAAAAATCGTGTCGTTCCTTAGAGAATTTTAGAAGATGCGCTGGACACAACCCGATGGCCCAGTAATATAAACCCAAATGCGATTTTTACAGTTGCTTGACCGTTTTGCTAAAATTTGTTTTATTTTTCCAAATTTCTACCCCATTTGTATTCATTGGTCCTACTATGGCAGTACATATTCTTGTTTATATCATCATCATCAACGGCGCAACAACCGGCATCCGGTCTAACGAACTCCAGACATTCCGGTTTTGCTCCGAGGTCCACCAATTCGATATCCCTATAAGCAAGTTTTTCCCCACGATGAAAGTGGGTTATGCAGCCTTCCCTAGCAGCGGAGTGATGGGTGAGTTGATTGAGAGTCAGACTCCCGATCTCCTTTCCCTAGTTTGGTAATCGACGTTGGTCTTTGTGCTTTCCTACCGCTGTAGGCTTATCATTTGGACAACATTGAGTTTGAGGACCATGCAACTGGCAACCGGCAATAGGATGTATGGATGCCCTATACCCCATAAATGAGTGAACAGCGACATACTAAACTTCGCTACTTTTAGTATCGGCCATTATTGATTCCTTTGCTGAATTAATTTTGTCGTGCCCGGCTCAGGACTCGCTCACTCTAACCTTGTCAACTATATTCTAAAACGAGTTCACTTTCTTCAGCTCTACAAATTAAACGAAAACAGTCTGAAATGAAATCCTCTTGACTTTATTTAGGGAAACAAAAATGTTGCTTCAGTAAAAATGAACTTTATAAAACGTCCTTTTCAGTTTCAACCGAAGTATGACCGCTTCACACCCTTCAGTAATTTGTAGCTTACATATACCATTCCTGCCACTCCTGCATATACCGAAGTATTATACAAATTCAAAGAACTCAAGAATAACTTCAAAGAGCTGTGTCGTGGCCGAACTGCAGCAGCTTTCCCGATTTCATTGATATCTTGCCATCCAATGTTCTGTGGACGCAGGATTAAAAGGGCATGCACGGCTGATCGGTAACCACTTTGAACTGCACCACTCAAACAGCCCCTGTACGATGTGGCTGCTGTCGTCGATCCCCAAATTATATGATTCCATGGAGTTGTCGTTGGCAAATTCAGGACTGCCGGCTGTTCCCAGGTTTTCTGTAGCCACTTTGCTGGAATGCCCATTTCAGCACCGAACACTTGCGATAGACGATTCAGGATCACAGGTTGCAGAATTTTATCGAAGTCCTCTTCGTGTGCTACTAGTCCGCCATACACATTGGGACGATATTCGTAGCAAATCATGTGGGGATTGTGTAGAATTAAGCTACCCGAAAAGCCCTTTTTACGCCAGTGGTTTTCGGGATACTGAATAAGGAAGGATGACATCATATATTTGCTCTCGAACAAGGGTGTCCGCAGTTCCTGTGGAATAGGTGGATAGAAGACAATGCGCTGGGAAATTTGCCACGGGACCGCTATTATTAAAACATTGGTTCGGAAAACGTTATTTCTGTCATCACGGACAAGTGCGTAGTTCACATAGTGCACAACTTCGGTCACGTTGGATTTCAGGAATATATAGTAAGAACCAATTTCCTTTTCAAGCTTGCTCAACAGTTGTTCAGAGGAAAACTCTAGCGTCATACTTGATGTCCCGGTGAGCCTTTAAACAGAAAACCATTTTTCTATCAGTTTGGAGCTGATCACTTTAAGTTAGGGGTATAGAAGCCAACAAATAGTCAGCAAGGCGGAAAATTGGAAATCCTATACCTACAAAGCAATCAACTCCGACAAATCCCCACTACCCTCACATATGCTCATGAATTCGGAGTAGGAAATATCAGTTGCTTCTACGCCCGCTATGAAGCGAATGAAGCAACGCATGAACTGCCGGGACTGCTCAAATAAAAGTTGCGAGCTGATGAAGTCTTCCATGGTGATATCATCTTTCGACAGCTTGAATCTGCGAAAAGAAGGTAAAAAGGTATCAATAAAAAAGATTCATTTTCTAAGTGTCCTACCCTTACGCTCCAGGATAAAACTGAGCCGATAACAAGTTAATCCTTCCAATCAATCTTTGGACCTCGAATCTTGCTAGGGCTCCATAAAAGCCTCTATCAATCTCCCATGACCTTTGCAAATTTGGGGGTGGTTTTTCCCTTCGCGTTATTGGAACGTTTAACTTTCTGCACAGGTCATAAACATGATACTGATCGGGGGTTATCCACTTTCCTCCTAGTTCACCAAGGGACGAACTCTGCAGCTCTCCACCGATTTTGTCACCACCTTCTAGAATTATGACTTTCAACGTGGATTCTTTGGATAGGATTTTATAGGCCGCTGTCAGCCCCGAGAGACCGGCACCCACGATACAAATATCGATTTCTGGTTGTGTGGAATCCATGCTAATTTCACATTTTAAATTTGAGGGGTTTTCAGTGACAGGAATTTTGACGATAATATCATTGCGAAGGATTTGAGTCTGCTGAGATTGGTGACATTAATTTGGGGGCTTTATGCCAACAAATTTCATTGCCGATATATATATATATTGGAAGTGGAGTAATTATTGTTAGGCAACATCTGAAAGTGTAAAAGTAGAGATAAATACTTGAGCCATGCGTTACATTTTATGCTAATGAAGGATGAGGAATGGACGCGTATCCTGACGAAAATCAAAACCTTCGGCTCATCATAAAAGACAAAGAATGAATCGGGCTGGGCGAGACTATAGAAAACCTACGATAAAAAAGGATGTGACAGAAATCCGGTGTTCAATGGACATCTCTAATAAAGCTTTAAATTTGTTGTAGAGACCTGGTTTGACGAATCTGGACAGGTTGAAAATTTGGTTAAATATGTCCTCCATCAACTGTGCTCTTCGTTGAGTGAAACATGTATCGATGGGGACTCCGCCATATTATGCCATCTTTTGGCAATGTATGGTTTATTATGGGAATACCAACTACCTTTAATGACAGCAGATTGTCTGTCCTGATACGAATCTGATGTTCTGTATTCGGGATAAGCTTACTATTTTCAGTGTAGACGTTCAGAGAGATATGCTGCAAGCACAAGAGACACTGGATAAGGTTTTCAACTTGCGATCTGGAGTTCGAGAATTCAGGTTTGAGATGATAGTGTGTTGGAAATAATGTTGCTGCCCTTAAGAATTTGGTCCTAAGACCATATGGCTATGGAGAAGCGAAAATGGTAGAGTTAATCCTGCAGTAGATGGGATAAGCGAGTATTGACCGCAGCTCATCAGGTATATCCCGGCGAAGTGCGTTTGCATACCTCTATGCTAACCAGGCTCGGGAATATGAAGAACTCCATTAGACATTTCAGCCATTCTACGCGACTAAAAAAAATAGCGTGTCTTACTCACAGCAGTAAAATAGATTTGCGCGAGAATGGAAAATTCCTCCATGAACGAGGGAAACCTAGAGTTGTTATATATTCGCAGGAGTTTCAATTTGGATGCAAAAAATGGCGACTTGGCATTTTCAGGACTTGGAAGATTCGGACTTAGAGACGAACGAGGGATAAAAGATGCACGACGAATTACATCCGCAACAGAAACATGCGCTTAGTATGCAATGACGATGAGGTGTGGTCTTCTTTGGGGACCTCAGCACACCTTGGAATTTCTGGGTCTAGTTGATTCCTAGTTGGTTCTCATCAACTCACCATAGCACCTAAAAATCCTGCGAGGGATAGCTGCTTTCACTACGATCGCCCGAACAACTCGTTTCTAAAACAAACTCTCAAGCGAGGTAGTTTACTCTTAAACGCTCACACATTTCAAGGGCAATCTCTCACGTTATCAACAGGAGAAAGATTGGTATTGCTATTTATCAGATGAGCGTTGGAAAATCGAGAAAATTGTAATTTTTGGCGGTGGTAGCAACATTTAATATAAAGAATTTATCTACTGCGGAAATATTTGAACCCGAAAAAAGTTCGATTAAACGAAATTTGACAAACCAACCCTTTCGCGACATCGCCGATCGAAATTTTATCAAGGTAAAAGTCATTCGAACCGTTCAACTGGAGTTACAGAAAATGGGCGGTCACCCCATGGTTATTGCACACGCGAAAACCCTAGTCAACACTTGTGTGTGTGTGTGTGTGTGTATGGTGGGGGAGAAGCTACAGCTTCTGAGCACTCAGGCCGTGTTGGCCCATTGTACTCGCCTCCCCCGTCTAACGGAATATTCCGGATTCGTTAACGTATCGCAGGATTTCCGTTAGTGGATGTGATGCTACCCGTCGCAATTGGAGAACATCGGCACCAAAGATCTGATGCCTGATGCGTCCATAGGCGGGGCATTCACATAGGAAATGCTCCGTGGATTCCGATTCCTCATTACAGGAGGGACACGTATCATCTTCGGTAATTCCTATTCTGAACATATGCCCAGCTAGTGAATTATGGCCTGTCAGAATGCCCACAATACACCTGCAAGTCCTCCTGCTATTCGACAGGATTAACTTTGCGGTACGTATGTTGGGTTCTGGCAGGAAAAGTTTGGTGTGTCGAGCAGCATTTAAGCTCTGCCACCTGTCGTTATGGGAAACTTGTTCCCAGTTTTTGAAAACAGATTTAGCCAATGCTACTGATACCCCAATTGCTGGCTCCGGTCCCGGCATAGGGGAGATTGACCCCTCTTTCGCTAAAGCGTCCGAGATTTCATTTCCCTCTATGCCACAGTGACCAGGTACCCAGAGTAGTTCCACCGTATTGAATCTAGACATAGAGTTCAAACGGTTTCTGCATTCCTGAACGATTTTCGAGGTGATCAAAGGACTGCTCAATGCCTTCAGTGCAGCTTGACTGTCACTGCAGATTGCGATGCACCTGCCCTTCAACCGCTCGTCAATCACCCAGTTTGCCACCTTTAGGATCGCATAAACTTCGGCTTGAAAAACCGTTGCATATTGTCCCAAAGGAAAAGCCCACTTCCCGTTTTTATTCGAGAGGTAGACTCCGGCTCCAGAACCCTCTTCTGTTTTTGAGCCATCGGTGTAGAAGACTTCCGTATATCCCGCCACGCATTCCTCTGGGTCTTCCCAGTCCTCTCTACGCTTCAGGGTAACTACATATCTTCTACCAAACAGATGTATGGGGACACGAGAATCGGAAGGCATTGTAAGAACTGGATTTAGTCCTCCCAATAACTCTTCCAATGCTCTGTGCCCCCCCACATCCGTTGTTTTCCCATAGATCTAATCGAATTAGCCTATGAGCTGCTCTCATTGCAGTGCTTTGAATAAATATATCCATGGCTGAAAATTGAGTAGTGCATTCCGAGCTGCGCCGGATGTCGTGCTCATGGCACCAGTGATACCCAGACAAACAGTTCTTTGCAGTGCGGCTAGTTTAAGGTGAAAACCTTTTTGTCTCACCTTAACCCACCACACTACGGATGCATATACGAACATCGGCCTAATGATGGCATGGTATATCCACATTACCACATGAGGCCTGAGTCCCCATGTCGAGGCAAAGGTCCGTCTGCACAGCCCATAAGCTGTGAGAGCTCGTTTCATCTTTACCTCTACATGGTTGTTCCAAAGAAGTTTTTTTATCTAGAGTGACCCCCAGATATTTCACTTCTTCAGAGAGTTGAAGGGTAGTACCCCTCATCTCAGGGAGACAAAGTCCATCCAGTTTTCTCCTTTTTGTGAATAAAACCATTGTGGTTTTATTTGGATTAACTGACAAACCATGTCTAAGGCACCAGCTGTCTATCAAATCAACGGCACGCTGTGTGTTCCTACACACCGTTCCAAGATCCCGATCAACAGCAAGTACAACCACATCATCAGCATAAGCTTGAGCGTGTATTGGCAAATTTTGCAGTTCGCATAGCAGTGAGTCGATCAGCATACTCCACAGAAGCGGCGAAAGCACACCTCCTTGTGGGCAGCCCTTCGTCGCTTCCGTAGTCAGGTAGCGATCGACCCCTACCTCAGCGCACAACAATCTTTGCGTTAGCATAGCATGGATCCACTTAATTAAAGGCGCACAGTCAAAAGCCTCTTCAATGTCCACGAACACCCCCATCGCGTACTCACCATTCAAAGTTCCATCCTCTATCTTTGTGACCAAAGAATGAAGAGCAGAGTCACAGGACTTTCCACGTTGGTAAGCATGTTGGTTTTCACTAAGTGGGTGTGACCTAAGTGCGTTTCCACGAATGTGACGCTCCACCAGTCTCTCCAAACCTTTCAGCAAGAATGAAGTCAAGCTGATCTGTCTGAAGTTCTTTGGATTAGAATAGTCATCTTTCCCAGGTTTCGGTATGAAAACTACCTTAACCTGTTGCCAAGAAGAAGGCACGTAGCCCAGAGCAAGACATCCTCGAAAAATATTTCTTAGAGGTCGCTCTAAATGCTCCATACCCTCCTTTAGCATTGCCGGATAGATGCCATCCATGCCAGGTGCTTTGAAATGTTCAAAGGACAGTATGGCAGCTCTCACCTTTTCATTGGTAACAACCGCTTTCGCATTGTTCCAGTTCCCCTTGCAACGCTTGCGTGTTGAAGGGGTTGCAAGAACCGTCAACTCTCCCCCTACCACTTCTCTCACCCGTTCTCCCGGGTGGTGTACTTCCAGGAGGGTCTGTACTGAATCCAGTCTGGAGCTCGTGAAAGTACCGTCGGGTTTTCTAAGAGAATCCAACTTGGCCGACTCATCCCTTTTGAGGACTCTGCACAGCCTTGAAGTCTCCCTTTCGCCTTCCAGTTCCTCACAGTACGCTCTAAAGGAGTCTCGTTTCGAGCACCTCACGAGCCTCTTATATTCATGTTGTGAGTTCCTGAAATTTAACCAGTCTTCGTCGTTGTTACTTTTGCAAGCATGATTTAGAAGTCGCCTGGTTGATTTCCTGAGTTTTTGCAGTTCTCGGTTCCACCAAGGAACCGTTTTACCGCTGTGGCCTCGGGAAATAGGACAAGCCTCTTCATAACACTCTAAAAGTGTGCCGTTCAGAGTTTTCAATTCATCTTCCAGCACCAAAGGAGTCCTTAGTCGCCTAGGGAACTGTACTTTATTGCCAAGAAGTTCATTGAACTTTGCCTAACCCGTTTTCCTAGGGTTCCGTCTTTGTACTGCAGACTGTTCGCCCGCAATAGTCAGATTGAATTCTAGATGTCGGTGATCTGACAGTGAGACCTCGTCTAGCACTCGCCAGTGTGTAATCAACTCTAACAATTTTGGGGTACAGATTGTTAGGTCAATTACTTCGCTTCTTCTCGGTCCCACGAACGTAGGGGCACACCCTACGTTTGCAGTCATAAGACCAGCTGAAGTGATGAAATCAAATATCTTCTCTCCTCTTGGATTGCATTTGCTACTGCCCCAACAAATATGTTGAGCATTCGCATCGCAACCTATTAAGAGTTCGAGACTACTTGATTCTGCATACGCCACCAGATCCCTAAGTTCTTGCGTCGGTGGAGGATACAAAGAATCATAGGGTAAATAAGCGGAGGCAACTATGATGTTTTTCCTCTCGCCATTTATTTGGTATTGTATGATGACCGTATCTAAATCCTGGGAACAATATTGTCTCAGCATAGTTGCCTCTAACCGTCTTGACATCAGGATGCAAGCTCTCGGTCTTATGGATCTTTCGTCGTAGAAGATCCTAGCCCCCTTTACTGATCCAATGCCACAGATTCTGTTAAATCGAACCCACGGTTCTTGCACCAGAAAGATACAGGGGAAATCCTGCAGCTTTGTCATTCTCGCTGCCAACAGGTAGGAGGGAGCTTTGGCATGCTGCAGGTTGATTTGACCAATCTTTATGTTTTTCGACATAAACTTAGTCTATTGTCGCTGACAGAAGAGTCTGGTGCGTCCAGTGTTGATCTTACCGGGGTTTCCAGTTTATCCCCACCTTCCGCCGGAGATTCCGCTTCCTTGTGTCCGATTTCTCTGGGCGTTACCGCGCTTAGTGGTACAGCCACGTCCATGTCCTCATTCCCAAGGTGCTTCATCTTCCTTCGCAGTGCTCTCTTCTGCCGTCGGCTTCGGGCCTTTCCAGGTTCACGGCGTCCGGACCGCTTGGATCCATTTCCACACACCGGCGTTAAACCAGTAGTGTCCACGTCACCAGCGTCCCGTTCTTCCGCTCTTCCTGGTAAGGATGAAGGAGAAGGTTCTGACAGGCAGAATTCAGCCGTAGTCGGATTTCCAGTTTCTCCCAATTTGAAAGTTTCCGTACTTTCCTTTCTGGCTAACTTCGCCATAGGCACCAAGTGCAAACTTTCCACTGAGTCGGAAAGTATGCCTTCTACAGATTGATCTATAGGCGAGTATGAATGTGGTGAGGCCTCCAAAATCCGCGCCTCGGCCGCGACATGATTGCTCATGGTCGCGGGTGGATTCGAAGTCTGTGACTTCTTACCACTTGGAGAGTTTAAATCCATCGTTTTCATATTCATATTTTTGGACACCCTTAGTGTAGTAGTAAATTACTACAGGCTCCCCCACCACGACAAGGTGGTGTCCGAGGGGGAGAGTCAACACTTAGTTAATCAGCTGTGTCTCCTCGGGCAACTCAGCTGCCCTGTAGCAACCATGTCTTTGTTGGACCACAGTTGTATTTTCTCTAGATCGTGGAAGTCTGGCCGCCCTGTAGTATCCGCGCTATCACAACATACAAATCATTTTGCTTCTTTATTGACTTGGTTTGGAATTGTGGACGCAACATTTACCCTCTTCCTACTACATTGCATACTTTATCATTCTGACTGCAGAGTCAACAGTAATATAAGGTCCCTTAGGTATTCGTTTAGAAGGATTATTTTAACTTAATATCTAACTAAAACCTATCACTGTATGCCAGTACAAATACCATAAATATATTTTTACCTAACGGATCGGTGGAGGCAATAGAGATACATTAATTTATGTAGGTTACGAGACTGCCGAATGTTGACTGCGCTATTCGCATACAGGCAGGTGCAGCTTAGGATTTTTGTTGTTGCGCATGGGAGTTTGTAATCATTGTTCGAACTTATTTGGTTAGGATGATCACTTGTTAGAAAAGGAGCGAAACGAGGAGTAGCGGCTTGTTGTTCTCGGGATAACCGGCCGCTCATCTGACAAGGAGAAAGGTTTTAAACTTGCCAATTGAAGGCCAATTCCTTTTTCAATCGCAGGAGTTTTCAGTTTGTCAGTAAAGGACCGGTTTGTTTTTTCGTTCGTGCTAGAAAATTTGTAATCGTAAACCAACAGCTCTTTTCCTGGTGAACAGCGAAAATAGTGAACGCGAAGCAGACGATGGTCGATTCTCCAACCAAAAGGACGGTTGGAGAAAGGTGGAGAGGAAAGAAAGGCTGATAAGAAATGGAAAGGAGTTGCGATCGCATAGAGGGTGCCATTTTGCGACCTGTTGTTCAAAAAGAAAAGGAACAGGAAAAATTTGCAAAAACCCGAACTTTGCCGGACTACCTTAGTCTGAAAAATTATGCAACATTCAACTCATAATGTCATTAGGGCACCATTTGACCCTCGGCCAACCATGACTTCCTGATCCCGGTCCATCATAGATGTTTGTGTTCGTCGGTGTTCTGTTCCACCGCTGCAGGTTTAACACTTGCACAGTATTAACTATGTTGATAATAAAGCTGAAGCACAGTCTCATTGGAAACTAAGAGTATGTGGATGCCTTTTCCTCTACAAAATATTGAATAAGAAACATACCATGACTACCCAAGAACTCAAAGGAAATATTTTCCTCTGGTCGTTACCAGAGACATCATTTTAGGGCTTCATTTAGCAGAGTTTGATGTATTTAGCAAAGGTAATCAGCTGGACCATCCCCTCCACGAAGGTTGTCTTGAACAACAAAGTAAATAAGTTCGGC
Organism: Hermetia illucens; assembly: GCF_905115235.1. NCBI lineage: Eukaryota > Metazoa > Arthropoda > Insecta > Diptera > Stratiomyidae > Hermetia > Hermetia illucens. The sequence continues at coordinate 23,306,098 of NC_051851.1, read as the reverse complement.
TTCGGCTTAACAGTCAACTTAAGTCTGTTCTTCAACCTTGCTGCAAGTAATAATTAGAATATCTGAGGATTTTTAGCGGTGGGAATGGTGCCTTGATCTCTTGAAATAACGCCTGAATGGGAGGGAGATCGAATATGTGATCATTAGGATGACCTTCGAATTTTAATATTAAAATTCTGTAACCGCTTCTTCATGATTTTACATTCGTCTCTGGAGAGAATTGTCTAAAATTATTCCTCCTGTTTCGCTCTATAACCAGCCTGAGGTTCCTACGAGTCTCTTTGTAGATACGATCAGTTCTACTCACTGCTCTCAGGGCTAGCATGATGACACGCCAAGAAAAGTTCAAAAAATGCACTATCCTACTGACCATTGGGCCTTTTTCTATGTGATATCTGAGCATTTATCACCTACATTTCATCCCGCTCTCTCCATTGGTGTCTGACCTAGCCACCTGATCCAACGAAATGAAATATCTGTACAAACCCTTGCAGTACAAGGGCACGTGACCTACCTTCGTACATCCCGAAGCATGTATGCTGCATTTGCATTGGCTGTCAACTGACAACTGAGGGTAACAATACGACTGATCGTGACGATTTATCAGCGTAGTTGAAGAGCTTCTCTCTTCATAGTCTCCTTTACCCTTAAGGGGTTAGAGTTCAAAACTAAACTCTATCGTTTTGACATAAAAGTGATCGCAGCAATTCGTTAACGATGGGAGTGGGAGGTTGCACCACCTTGGCACCAACACGGTTACTAAGGCTGTCAACCAGCCAAACTCCTCTAACAGGTTTGCCAGTCGTGGACACCGACTGCGCGAGATAATTTGTGGAACCGGACGCCACTTGCTGGAGCAAACCCGAATGCTTGCAGTTCGGCGAGATGAGGACCGAGGTTCTTGGTTCTCACATATTACCTCCCTGTCAGGGCACAGAGAGACTTGATGGATATAGTAAAAAACTTAACTCACCCGAGGTAAACTACTCTAATAGATACGTGAAATCTCGAGGCGGGTTGATACCACCGAAAATGTAAATCCCAAAGGAGCTAAACGACCAAACGGCTAATAAAGAAGGGAACAAAATCACAAAGAAGACTAACTCGCGCGGGATGGACGGAGAAGAACTAGCTTTGAGCCGATTCTGACACCTACGTGATGAGTCGCTCCCGTCTTCCTTTCCTTTTCATTGGGGGCAGAAGACATGGTGGCCCTACGACGCAGGGTCATTTATCTGCAGTTCGAAATATGAACCCAATGAAGATTTTTAACCACTTGTTACGCCAATATAATTTTCCTGGCCGCTTTTGAGGTTCTGATTTTCCCCATTTGAAATTAAAATTCTAAATTTCAAATTTAAGTCTTCGCACTTCAGCCACGGAAGGGAAATTGGTCCGTGTTGCGCCCTGCTCTGCTTTTCCGCGCTACATGGCTAGGGTTGGTTTTTTCGGGAAAAAGAAGAAAGAGAGGAAAAAGCACAAGAGAATAAAGGTGACAAAGGCGGGGTGTGTCGTGCACGTTTTTTTTACGTTGGGATGTTAAAAATAGTAAGGATGGGAGATAGTTGGTCGCCCGGGGAGAAAATTGACGAATAATAAATTCCGCCAGATCAGACCACTTAAATGTGAAAATGTGGATCATCATTGTGTCGGACATATTCTGTTTTCCTATCGAGTGCGAAAGCAAACATGGTCATTTCCATTCTTGTTCCTGGATTAGTGGTGACAAGTTATGCGTTACAAGCAAATAAATGCGTCTCGTGGAGAAGAGCGCCCTTACCACTTTGGAAAGTGTCATTTCCAATAGTAAACTCAAGAAAAATCGAGAAATTCAACCCCCTTGGGAGATAAGTCTGAAATTTTTATTTTATATGACAGCCTTTGTCGCCGTTATGCTAGCCATCCTTTTAGTGGTCGTGTCTGGCGCAGACGTTGATGTGTGCCTCAGTAGCGCTTTGACTGCTTGTTGAGAATCGTAAGGAGGCGGTACCTGTGCAAGATGAAGATGGTGCCATGTCCGCGGTGACAACATCGACCATCGAACCCAACGCGACTCTGATTGCTGCCGACAATGAAGGCCAACCATATGAAGGATCAAGTTCAACGTTCGACAAATGAAAGGAAGGCGAGGGCCGCTCGTCGGGTAGATGTCTGAATCGGCACAGAGTTGATCCCTCCCCGCCCTTTCCTCGTGAATTAGATTTTTGTGAGTTAGACCTCTTCCTTATTAGGCCGTTTGGCATTTTAGCTCATTCTGGACTCGGTGGCATCACTTCGCCCCGAGACTTCACGTCTCTAATAGAATAGTTTACCCGAGGTGGGTTCTGTTTTGTTAACTCCTGAGTTAAGAGTGATTAAATCTCTGTGTCCTGACAGGGAGATAATATGTGAGAACCGAGACCCCGGCCCACATCTCGCTGAACCGCTAGCATTCGAGTTAGTTCGAGCATGTGACGTCCGGTTTCATATATTATCTCGCGTAGTCGGTGTTCACGACTGGCAAATCTGTTAGGGGAGCTTGGTTGGTTGACAGCCTTGGTGATCGTGTTGGTGCCAACGTTGGGCTCTCACCGTAACAGAGTTGGCGCCCAATGTGGAGCCATAGTAGTACTACCATTCTTTTTGTATCTTAATCCAATATATATTTAGTGCTGGTGTTTTATGAGAGGACACATTTTCGTAATAGTAGTTCCATTGATCTTATTACACTTTAGAAAAGCTGAACAACTAGGCATCTTATTAGAATTTTATCGCTAGGAATATTATTTTCTTTTGTGTTTTTATAGAGCTATGAACTAACTAAAATACAATCGATTGTGATGATGTCCAATCGGTCCTATGCTTGAAAAGCTATTACTCAATTGATTTTTTTTTCATTTCCATTAATATAACCAAGTATATAGCTCTTCCTTACATATCCTTTCTTATCATTTACTTATCTTTTCATTTCATTTCCTTAATTGACAGTTAAGTCCTTGAGGGTTTAACGTGAGCACCTGTCTTGCGACTTAATCCTATGGTCTTCTTAAGACACGGATTGATTTTGTGATCACAATCAGAGCCCCGCTGAGACAAGCAACAACGGTATCAGTCTATACCAAGTGCATGGCTTAGCATTCATACTGGTGGATGCAAGATATATCTAAATCTCTATCGAAACAAGGACTACGGCACCCGTGTTGAAACGCTACACCATGCCGAGGCCCGAAGGTCTCTTCTCGCTTGAGCATAACCGCAACCCCCATGAAACTCCCACTAGGGGGCCTACCGCAAATAACCGAGCTGTACGCACATGCAACGGGAGTTCACCCAAAGTATGAGAGTCCAGGAGCTATCCCGGTTCCCTTGGTACCAGTATACCCCTGGTAAGGTTTCGTGACCAATTTGCCACTTCAGATGAGTCCCCGTGGAGACTCGGGTCTGATCGCCCTAATTAGGCCTTTGGAGCATTCGCCTACTGCATTACGGCCGGCAAACCAAAGTGAGTGTAGCGTCTCCAGGTGCCACCACTATGGAGGTTCTCCTCAGCCACCTGGTTTTGGTTTGGCCGACAGAATTGCCGCCCCGTATTCCTCACGGCCACCTCTGAGCACCTCCTTAATTGACAATCATTTTTTGTGATATAAATATTTTACTGCCCTTGGACGTCTGGCTACATTATGTTCTTATTCTAGTACCTTTCCTTTCGGACGGGGCAAATGTACAGCAGCACCCTGCAATCGTAGGTGGTCCCGCAATCAGAAACAAATTTGAAACACTTTCATGAAACGTTCATCAAGATATTTGACGCAAATTAAAATTCTGAAACTGTGCAGGGAACTGAAGTGACCGAAAATAACAGAGGACTTTATAAACAAGACTTTGCGAGTCTCTTTAGATTTTTGAAACTTTCGCATTGAATTTCATCCTAAATTCTGTGCTTGTGGGACGGCGTTGACCTTCAATTATTATAGAAACAACTTGTTTCATTTTTGTATGGCGCCTCCAACCTGGCCTCTACATTGGCTCAAACTTCTTCCGCCATTATAACTCAAACTTTTTCTAATCAGCCGGTGCCACGCTGCTCGAATTCGCCTTTCACCTTGAAAACGTCTAATTTTCTGTTTTTAAAATGCTTTATCTGAGTTTGGCACGTTCACTACCCGTTTCCCAGATTTCAACACAACTCCACGAAAACTCGTTCTCGAATTTTCGACGGAAACACGTCCACCATTTTTACCATCACATTTCAATCTCCTCTCCCGTGACTCCACCCCTCCCCACCCATCCACCAGAAAAAAAACCCAGCCATTTTGCGCAACAAAGTGGTCAGTGCAGCTAGACAATAAATTCCCCATCCGAGGCTGAAGTTTGACAACCTAAATTAGAAATTTCAAATTTGAATTTTCAAACCTAGAATAATAATAATAATAATGGTGCTGAAATCGCATCTCTCGGGGAAGAATAAAATAAGCGGGTTGAATGTATTCGCTATCCCTTCACTGGCTTACGCATTCGGAATATTGCCGTGGATGAAGACCGATCTGGAATACGTCCAGCGGCGGATACGGACAACTATGTCCAAATTCCGAATGCATCATCCAAAGTCTGCCGTGCAGCGGATGAACCTGCCTCGTGACATTGGAGGTAGGGGCGTGGTTGACGTGGCGGCACAACATCATCGCCAAGTCGACTCGAAGAGCAGGCGAGTCCCTTGCATTCGGCTGTCTGTAAGGCAGACTGTGGACTGACTCCACTTAACTTGAAGGATCGATCTTTCAATCCTCTGAGCGGGGTGAAGTCGGACCAAGAGCGGATCGATGAATGGAAGTCGAAGGCAATGCACGGTAAACACGTAAATTGTCTTTGGCAGCCATTTGTCGATTTGCATTCGTCAAACAGATGGTTGCGTGCTGGTGAGCTCTTTGTTGAGACGGAGGGGTTCATGTGTGCCATTCAGGATGGCGTGGTCGCCAGCCGAGCTTATTAAAAGCTCATCATGAAAGAACGGGTGGAGAACGGCCAGTGCAGAATATGTGGTTCGGCGTTAGAGACGTTGGACCATCTCATTTCTGGCTGCACTGTAATGGCACCGGTGTAATACATCACCAGGCATAATGCTGTACGTAAGGTTATCCATCAAAATTTTGCATACAAGCGTGGGCTGATCACGGGGACATGTCCGATATTGTGACAACTCGGAAATAATGATAATGATTGTTGGCGCAACAATCCAATTGGATGGGGGTCTTGAAGTGTATTAGAGAACTTCATTCAAGACCGTAACGGTGCACTATAGGATTATAATTCCTTCTAGGAGGCAATGTGGTCAGCATTGCGCTCGCCCGAGATATTACCCTGATTTGACTTAGGTACTCATTCACAGCTGAGTCGACTGGCATCCGACGTCAAATTACGATACAAATCCCATTGCCACCAGTAAGATTTGAACCACGACCTTCCGTACGACCGCCTTGTGCTCTAACCACTCAGCTATCCGGACACTCAACTCAACTCAAATTATCAGCCTGACAAGTGTTCTTCCAACAAAAGAAAGCAATCTGTTGCACATTAGTTATCTGCCGATATGATAAAGGTTCATCCACACATTTATAGCTTTAGGCAGTTGCACTAGCATTTGGCACTTCTATAAAGCTGGGACTATCCTCTCCACGAAGCTTGTCTTGAACAACAAAGTAAATAAGTCCGGCTTCGGCTTAACAGTCGCGGTGGTAATCGTGCCTTGACCTCTTGAAATAACACCTGAATGGGAGGGAGATCGAATATGTGATCATTAGGATCACCTTAGAATTTTACCATTAAAATTCTGTAATGAATGAATTTTCAAACCTCGAACGCGGGCCAGAAACTTTTATCGACAAAACAGATGCTTACACATTGCTTCTAGGGCAGAGGTGAGTCAACGTCTGACGGGTTGCCTTTGCCGTGGTACGAGACCGTAAAGTCGTTTTACTTATTTATGTCAATATCAATCGTGCGTCCTGAGACCCTTACCTGACAAGACCCAAAACAGACGTTACATATCTGAACTGCCTTGCTTCCCATTTTCTGCTTGTTTGTATCTGTTTTAAGCGCAGATTATAGATTAAATGGTATATTTTATAGAATCGACACCAAATGGAAATACGATAAGAAAATACTAGTCTATGAACTTGTTCTATGGGAAACCATATTAAATTATAATTTTCTGTTATCCTTTGCCAATTTTTATCTGGAAAAAAATGGAGAAGTGTAAAAGTTTAAAACTGGTAACATTTCAAGTGAATTGTGAGTTCGAATTTCGAAAAAAATAAAAATATGACTTTATTTGCATAATTTCCGTAGCAGTAGAAATAATTGTTGGTATTTATTTTGCCTTAAGATAGGCAATAAAATTTTTAATTACGCATCATGTAAGAAAAAAGGCTTTAACCCTTTTAATTCTGTTACTAATCTACTGACTACACGATATCTGAGCCTGAAAACATCGTCCATAAGGATATCTGCTCAAATAAAGCTGAGAACCCCCTTTAAGTTTTTCCTACAATCATAAAATTTTCCACGAAATTAGAGTAACTGAAAGTTGTATCTTTTATATCAATCCTAATAGTGGCTGCTTCGTCGGTTACTTCTGGACTTATAATGTGGGTGGTGCACCGACAGAAAATGTTGGAAATACATTGTTTTTATTATTGAGACCCTCTTCATCAGAACGCTCAGGTTGAGTGAGCGTTGGCTGGCAATCTCGATCCGAAGGTGAAGAAGTGATGACAGGCTTCAGTCTCTCCGTGGAAACGTTGCAACCCCTTCCGTTAAAGTCGATAGTAAACAGTACATTTGACACGCAGCGAATTACACGGTGGGATGCAGTACAAGGTTGCGCTCAATCAATTCTTAGGAAAACAAGCGAGCAACTTTTCAGGTCTTTATTAACGAAAATGGTTTGCCGCCCTGATCTACGCCATCGCTCCATCTTAGGCAGGGTCTGCCTCGTCTTTTTTTCTACCATAGATATTGCCTTTATAGACTTTCCGGCAGGATCATCCTTATCCATCCAGTGACCCTCCCACCGTAACCTATTGAGCCGGATTTTATCCACAACCTGACCGTCATGGTATCGCTCATAGATTTCGTCGTTATCTAGGCTACGGAATCGTCCATCCTCATGTAGGGGGCCAAAAATTCTTTGGAGGATTCTTCCCTCGAACGCGACCAACAGTTCGCAATTTTTCTTGCTAAGGACCCAAGTCTCCGAAGAATACATGAGGACTGATCCTATGATGAAAAGTTTCGATGGAAACAGTTTTTGTAAACTGAAATAGGCTTTGTTGGCTGCCAACAACCGTGCGCGGATTTCATCATCATAGCTCTTATCGGTTGTGATTTTCAACCATAGATAGGAGAAATTATTAACGGTTTCAAAGTTGTAGTCTCCTATCTTCATTGTTTTCGTTTGACCAGTGCGATTGTTCGTTCTTTTGTTTTGGCGCTGACGTTGTCACCATGTACTTCGTCTTATCTTGATTGATGTGCAGCCCGAGATCTCGCGCCGCCTGCTCGATCTGGATGAAGGTAGACTGTACATCTCGGGTGGTTCTTCCCATAATGTCAATATCTTCAGCGTAGGCCAGTAGTTGGGTGGTCTTCAAGAGGATGGTGCCTCTCGCATCTGTATCGCGAATCACTTTCTCCAGGACTAGGTTAAAGAGAACGCATGATAGGGCATCACTTTGTCTTACACCGTTGTTGATGTTGAATAGTTTCGAGAGTAACCCTGTTGCTTTTATTTGGCCTCGCACATTGGTGAGAGTCAGCCTAGCCAGTTTTATCAATTTCGTCGGGATACCGAGTTCTCTCATGGAAGTGTGCAGTTCTACCCTGGCTATACTGTCATAGGCGGCTTTAAAGTCGATGATAAGATGGTGCAACTGATGCCCATATCCACTACTTTTTCTATCCCTTGCCGCAGAGAGAAAATCTGATGTGTTGCTGATTGGTATGTGGTGTTGCTCTTTGGTATGGGCCAATAATGTTTTGGGTGTTTGACGTTTATTAGGCTTATATTTTTAAATTTACTTCGCTAACGCAGAGAGACAGTTCTCGCTTATATTTTAAAACCCGATAACAACAGGTTTCATTTTTTGGTTGACTGAGAAACCTACTCCGAACACATGGTTTACTGGACGGCCGCTATAATATATGGTGTAGTGACTCTTTTCCAGAAAACCGGTACCTGTCCAGCGCGTCTTTTGCAGCGCTGTTACATCAGGCTTATATTGGGACGGGGTATCGGCTAGCTGCTGAGCAGTATTCGGTCTGTACAGGGAGCGCACGTTCCATGAGGGGTTCATCTGGGTGCATGTGGGTTCTGGAAAGTGAAGATCTGGGTCCTAACATTGTAGCTCAGTGAGTTCTTCAATAGTTATTGTGAAAGGTGGAACGAATACCATCTGACTGGCAAGAAAGTGCCACAGTTCTAATATGAAAAAAAAGGATTCCAGCAGAATGTGCAATTACCGTCCAATCTGGTTGCGTCCTAAGATTTTGGAACGCATTTTTGACAACCGTATTCGCGACGAGGTTCAAATAACCGTGAATCAAGCTGGTCAAGAACTGAGGAACTACTCACGCAATATACGCTGCGTAGTTACTCATTTGGAAGCACCAAGAGAAATATCGCCCCCTTTACATTGTATTTCTGGATCTGGAGAAAGCGTTTGACCGTGTGCGACACGAACTCATCTCATTATCTAGTACAAGAAGATCTGGGTTAAATTACTCATCTACGATCCAAAAAGTAAAGTGCTAAGTGTCGCGGACACTTTACTTTTTGTGTCTCCGTTGGTGTATCGCTGTTAGTGACCTGCCAAGAACTGAGCGATTTAAATATCTCGGATTCACCGAATGGGGAACTACGTTATGAAATTGCTTCACGCATTAGCGTAACCTGGATGAAGTGGCGTTCCACAACTGGCGTTCCACAACTGGCGTTCTTTGTGATCAACATATCAACCAACGTGTCCAGTCGAAAATTCACTGCAGTATCTTCCACCTTGTCGCCCTCTGTCGTTCTGAGTGTTAGCCGACTATAAAAGACAATGAACGGCGTCTCACGGTGATGGAGACGAAAATACCACGTTGGACAGTTGCCCCGATCGTGGAAAAATTGCGAGAGAGGCGTCTTCGATGGTATGGTCATGTGATTCGCGCTAACGAGGATTTACTTATCAAGATGGGTCTGAACATCGAAGTCCATAGGAAATAGCCAAAAGGCCGACCGAAGCAATAGTGGCTTGATACGCTGGGTGGTGATTTGAAAGCCTCGCGACCGCGCGAACATCCAATCACCTTTCATGCCTTAAGGGTCGTGCTTCCGATCTTCATCTTATTATTCTTCGGTACGGGCAACACAGCACAGTGGTTTTCCATTTCTGGTCTCTTTGAAAGAATGGTTTGTCGAGGTCTGTAAAATTCTCCTTTCTTTCTTTCCCCAAGAAATCTTTAATGTTTGAAAATAAACAAAAAAATGGCGACATTAGTCACTACATTAGTCTGCTTCCAATGAATGGAATTTTTTTACTGCCAAGCTTTAGAATAATTTTGGGAAGTCCCAATGTCTCAAACTTGGAAGGACAGAGTCTGAGGTTCTTTGGGCTGATATTAAAAAGTGTAGGGATTGAAGGTTCAAGGTTCGCAGACATTGGAACACCGATTCCTCCTACAATTGAAGTTGAATAAATAAAATTTGTCGCTGGGATGCGCAACAGTGCCATAAGGACTCGTATAGAGGGAGCAAAGGTGGTTTAATTCTGTTCGTCCTGACGAAAATGTGGGTGTTCACGTAAAGCCTTTTCAATATGAAAAAACGGCTCTTGTCATTTTAAAATAGGAAAAATTCATGGATAATCGGCACCGAAAAAGAATTTTCGAGGAAAAGCAGTTTTTCCAAAGAGAAGCTGTAGAACCGCCAACGTCGTCTTTGAAAGCAGTTCGTAGTCCGAAGAGAACGATGGGAAGGAGTTTAAATGAACTGTGCCAACGCTCGATCATTTTCTTTCGCTGATGGGTGTTTGCCTTTGTCTTGTTGGAACTGATGAGCGGGATGAAGGGACAGGAAAATGGCGCTCTTGAATTATGAACCACGACCACTGGTGATGTTGCTGGGATGCCAAAACGTAAAATCCATGTAACAAATGGAAGCTTCAAAAAATGGCTTCAAATCAGCTTATGAATCGATAAATACAGATATGCATGTAAGTATTATATAACCGCGCGGCTTAGGAAGCAGTCCGACTATGTCGATACGCACGTAATTGCGGAGTGATTGCCGCTGGTACGTCAATGGTCTGGACGCGAGAGATGGCACTCACAAGGACATCATCTTCACATATGACGTCCATAATATTAGTTGTGAACTGGTTGGTATAATCAAGGTCCCCATTCTTGTTGAGATGACGAATTCGCCGATTTGTATCTATCTTGATTTGAGGACGGCTCCCATTGCATAGTGAAAAGCATCAGTCGGGTGGCAAGCTCTGCATTTTCTTTCCTGAGTCGATCTTGGAAGGAATTTTACCCCATCGCAGCACGGCTGAGAAATCGAGTAGTGGGGGGACGCTGTAGCCGTTTCGAATTGTGGCAGCATTAAGATTTTGATAGTATACAGTACACTTGACCAAGGATTGCTCAAAGACCGGCACAACCCGTTGTTAAAATAGAACTTGAAAGATACCTTGGCTATCTTCAACTAGCGGAGAGAAAAGCGACGAGCTGTGTTGACTACTTTAGAACTCAGTCCTTTAAAAATGTGAAAGTACATCTTGCACTCGTTAATTTTAGAAAGTTTAGATGGACATGTAATATGAATGAGTTCCGTGACAAGGTCTTGGTAGGATCGGGTGCGCTCGATAGAAGGGAATCCAAGCAGACATTTTTGCCAAATAGAAGATGAAGTCTTTTCCAAGGATCGGCACGGCTACGTCACCAATGATAAACATCTAGGGAAAGTGGGGTCGACAGACCTATTCGATTGTAAAAAGCGTCTTAATAACCATTTCGATACGTTTATTGCTGCGTTAAGGAGAGGGGGTCCATCCTTCCGAAAATTTCTAGGTTATCCAGAATACCAAGGAGCTGTAAATGGAAGCAAATAGAGTTCGCCATAATATTAAAATCAAAAAAGCGAAGTTTGCAATCTGACGAGTTGTCATCACATCCAGATCATGATTTCTTACGCAATTTTCTGTGCAGAACTATGTCAACATACGGGGTAGATATACAGGGTGCGGCAGCATAACTTCCTTTTTTCAAAACTCAATAAAAACTATTGTATGCATCGGAAAATATTTGTTTACTTTTTATAATGTAGGTACATGTCTAAAGTTTTTATTTACATTGTTTTGAAGATCAAATCTGTTAGGTGACGTCCCCCATTCTCCATACATTGCGTAAACCGATTTCTGGCGTTTGTCATGACTCTTGTTAGCATAGCAGGTGTTATGTTCGCAATTTCTTCTTGGATGTTGGTCTTCAAATCTTGTAGGGTTCTTGGTCGGTTCACATAAACACGGGATTTCAAAAAACCCCATAGAAGAAAATCACAAGGGGACAGATCGGGAGAGCGTGCCGGCCATTCCAAATCGCCTCTAATTGAGATAAGGCGCTCTGGAAAGTGTTCCCTCAAACCAGCCATCGATGCTCTTGAGGTGTGTGCTGTTGCAACGTCTTGTTGGAACCAAGTGTCCCCCAAATCCAAATTTTCTAGCCGTGGGAAAAAAAAATTCTGTAGCATGTTTACATACTGGTCCGAATTCACTGTCACTGTAACCTCATTTTCCTCAAAAAACCAAGGACCAGCCGAGGAAATTGCACACCACACTGTGACTTTGGGTGAATGCAAAGGCTTTTGATGCAATTCTCGAGGGTTGGTGTCAGCCCAGTAGCGCATGTTTTGTTTGTTAACCGACCCACACAAATGAAAATGGGCTTCATCGCTAAAAAAACAATAGCACCCTCGGGAACGACATCAAGAAGAAGCTCACACGCGTTCATCCGAGAATTGAAGTCACGTTCTGAAAGTTCCTGCACTATCGCCAGAAGAAGAATTCTTCTCACAGAACGATCGGATAGTCCAAGGGCAAATGCGTGTTTGCGCGCAGAACGCCGGGGCGATCGCAACATTGACGCTCTCACTGCTTCAATGTTCTCAGGTGATCTAACGGGCCGAGGAACTCCAGTTCTTCCTTTTGTCGCACTTGCAGTTTGTCTGAATGTAGTGACCCATGTAACAATTGATTTGCGGTCTGGGACGGGAGCCAACGGGGCTAAATTAAAGCGATTCCGAAATGCACGCTGTGTTGCAATAACCGAATATTCGCTTGAAAAGTAAACCTCAACGGCAAAGGCACGCTCCTCACTATTCCAACGCATGATGGCGACTGAACCATGTCGGGACAAAACTTTACAGTATCCCCTCTTGAACGAGACCATTAGCGTTCCGCTATGACATCAACTAACTGAGTGGCGCGCATTTTAAAAAAGGAAGTTATGTTGCCGCACCCTGTACATACGCGGACGTGTCGATTAAGAGGACGAACAGATAGTGAAAAACGTGCATATCAAGAAAGAACAACAATGCATTGCTGACTATACAATGAAATCTTTTATTCTAGGCGTATAATAGTCAAGAAAAAGCATAGTCCTCCCCAGAAGTCCTGGAGGAAACTGAAGTACATTAGCAACAGATTCACGAGCCTATTAAAGACATACAAATGACGCCCTTCTTTGGAAGGAAGCAACTGTATAGGAAGGAGCGACTGACGTGAATTTTTAGCGGAGCTAGAGAGGCAGAGTTTTCCTATTCCTCCGTGGCTGGGATTGCCGAATCAAAATTTACCATAGTATCAAACTACGAACCTCTTTGAGACGCTATGACTTTTTAACCTATTAGAAGATTTTTCAACGGGATTGCATAGGAAAAACCTGCCGCTTCGGCCTCCATACCCTGTCTAATTCCTCCAGACTGGGGTTCAAAATTAAACCCCACCGTTTTGACATAAAAATAGTTCCATTACATTTTAAGCGAGGCGATCGTCGCAGTCCTCACCCTGCCTAACCTTTGCATACCACTCCACATTCACCCATCTCCGGGGTAGATTTGAAAGTTCAAACCTTGGTCGATGACTGCTAGGAGTTTTCATTGGGGTTTGTAAAGGACTTCCCCCATTACTTTCTCCACCCCTTCGAGGGTTGGGTTGAATTTTCAACCCTTTAATAAAACTTCTATAATTTTGCAATGATGAGAATTTCTGCGGTCAATTTTCATCCATTTTCCGTCCCGATTCGGTACACTCTAGCATTCCTTCGTCCTGACGTTAGGCTGACATATTCTAATTTCTTCGATTTCACTTTCTCTCGTCGTTCCATTCCATTGTCATCACAGAATTACGATAATTGTGTTGTAATTTTGTTTGCTTATTTGTGAACATTGTATTTGTAGAATATCTTAATTGAGTTATGATTACAATCAGATGAATCGTATGATCTAGAAGTTCAATCTAGCTAGCAGTGTAATTGCCTCAATCAAGAGCAACAACAAAGTTGATATAATTTTTTATCGAATTACAAAGGAATGATGAACGGGTGAATATATTTAATTGAAAGAATGTTGTTTATGTATGCACTCGCTGATGAATATTGACGAGCTGAATTGAATCTTTGTTATTAGCGGTCGGTCTCGCTAGAACTCCGGCAATAATGTGTCGCAATTTATTTAACTATCTGTAGTTCTTCGCGCAAACTTGACCAGCTTCTGCGCTCAGAGATACTACCAATTAAGATTCATTAAAATTCTGGAATTTTTTCTGTGCTAACCAAATTACTGGGGAAAAAAAAGATCGTTTATGCAAATACTCCCTTGGTTCTGCTTGCAGAATGAAACCCCAACTTTTTCTGCATCTTTTTCTTGTTCAGCGTTTGTTTCGTTCAGTAGTAAAGTCGATTCCATTGGGTTGATTTCGCTGTTTCTCCTGGTCCTAAATTTGCTCTGGGTGGAGTGCCAAGCTACGTTTCACGTGACCTTTTCCACCAACTAGTAAGGCCAGGTAGGTGGAGGCGGTGCCGGGAGAGGAAGTGCGTGATTCTCCCTGGGATGGAGTTTTCTAGGAGACTGGAACAGAGCGTAGGGCCGTTGATGCTTTGAGTTCGGGAAGTAGGAGTAGATCAAGGTCTAGATCCATCGAAATGGGTCGTCAGTACCTTCGTCAAGTACCGGGGCATGCTGGCATTATTGTAGGTTCGCTAAAAAAACAACCAAATGTACCAGCCTTGTAATTTCACACCGAAAAAACCAGTCTTGGCGGGAGTTCCGGCGACTGCTACCTGAAATGCAGCGCTACATCTTATGCGCGGATTCCCTGTGCCACTATGGATGGCTAGATCTATAGGGGCAAATATGAAGATACCCTATGTGATAAAATCCAAACTGGATTAAGGGTTACTAGTGCCTGGTGCAGGAAGGTGGGACTGCGGATCAACCCAACCAAAACCACCATAGTACCATTCACTAGGAGGCGTAAGCTGGATCACATGAAAGCGATAATATTGCATGATATGGAGGTGAAACGAAAAACAGAGGTCAAATATTTGGGAATCACGCTAGACCAAAAATTACTCTGGAAGACACATGTCGGAAAGCCACGAGGGCTCTGATGACTTGCAGATCCATAGCAGGAAAAAAATGGGGTTGTAGCCCGAAGATACTACTTTGGATATATACTGCAATAGTAAGGCCAATGATTACCTAGGGAGCGGTAATCTGGAGAGAAAGAACCGAACTCAGCACACAAGCCACATAAGCTCCAAAGGCTGGCTTGCGTGTGTATCAGTGGCGCAATGAGGACATGCCCAACGGCATCCCTGGAGGTCCTTCTGGGATTAACCCCTCTCCATCTGCACATACAGATCCAGGCAAAGAGATCAATATTCAGGATGGCCGGTAGTATGAGTGAGACGGGGAGCTGCCTAAATCGAAGGAAGATTGATATCCTTTCAAGGCGGTATCCCGAATTACTGATACCGAGGGACAACATGACAACGAGGTTTCACTTCGATAAGAGGTTTGAAACACGTTGGAGTAACAAGGCAAATTGGGAGAGCGTGGCTGCGACATACGGCTTAAACCAGCAACTGATTACTTGGTACATTGACGGATCCCTCGCAGCAGAGGGAGTGGGTGCCGGTGTCATTGGTCCAAGGAAAATGTACTTTGAGCCAATGGGCAGGTACACTAGCATATTCCAGGCGGAAATATACGCCATAGACAAATGTGCCTCCTTTAATCTGCAAAGGAACTATAGCTATTCTCACCGATAGCCAAGCAGCGATCAAGGCACTTAGGTCTAACCAGGTGAACTCTAAACTGGTATGGGAATACCTTGAGAGACTGAATACACTCGGCTCGTCCAACAAGGTCTGGATACTTTGAGTTCCAGGTCATGCTGGGTTGGAAAGCAACGAGGCAGCGGATGAGCTAGCCAAGAAGGGAGCAGGGATGCCTTTACACGGGTCAGAACCCTTCTGTGGAATCGGAAACGGTTTCATGGCTATGAATCTAAGAAATGAAGAGAAACGGTTGAGGGAACTATATTGGGCGGGCCTACCAGGGATGGAGCAGTCCAGGGTGCTTATTGGGGGATACGAACCCATGCGTACAAAAGATTGCTTAAACCTCACCAAAAAGAATCTCCGAATCATAGTGGGAATTCTCACTGGTCATTGTCGGCTGAGCTATCACCTAGGGAAGCTAGGGATATCTACGGACACTGCCTGCAGGTTTTGTGAGGAGGAGGGCGAAACCTCTATACACATTCTGGGACAGTGTCCGGCACTTGTGCAAAGTAGGTCGCGACATCTGGGAGAACACTTAATACCAGATGGAAAGCTGAAATATCTGGAAGTGGGGAACATACTAAAGTACCTAATGGTTACAGGCCAGCTTGAGATACTATGATCAATAGGTACACTATAACCAGTAAAAGGGGCACAATAGTTCTTCAAGGACGCGGTGCGACTTTCCCTTAACAGAATAATAATAATGGATGGCTGGTACATATATATAACATTGACCCCAAAACTTCCCTTTGATCATCAGCAGGAATCTTATCCTGCTCACTCTTTCCATCCTTTCTGAAGACTTTGCCGGCACTTTTTCAAAATTATCGCAACATCATTACCGAGTGTAGTCTCTCTGAGCCCGTTAAGCATGATATTCAGCACGTCATAAACTCTACCGGTTCCCCGATCTTTTCTATAGTGCATCCATCCCACTCGCTCACAATTTTGCGCACTGGAAACTGCCGAATTTTCTCGACCTTGGGCTTAGTCAAGGTCATTTGATACCTGTAGCTCCCGAAGACATTGCGAAAACGACAATATGCATACCTTTCGGACTTTTTGAGTTCACTAGGATGACCTTTAGACTGTGCACCTTTCCGAGTTTCATCCCTCTGTGCTGCGAAACATCAACTTCTGTCTCCTATATTCGGATAATGTTTTGGTCACGTCTTTCTCTGATTCCGAGCATCTAGAGCACCTCGAGTGCATTTTTGAACGTCTCCTTGAGACCGGTCTAGTTCTTAACGTTGAAGAATGCAAATTCTTGCAACTGCACGTGAGATTCCTCGGCCACCTGATTACCCCTGAAGGCATCCAACGGCATCCAGTCAAAGTGCAAACGATTTCGAGGTTTCCGCTTCCAAAAATTGTTAAGGGTCTCTTTTATCGTCGTTTCTTGCCCTAGGCCGCCCACCATCAATCGATCCTTAACGTCTTCTTGTCCAGGTATTTGAGACCATCAAGCTGGATGGAACAGATGGGTGAACAGGTGGATGCTACACTTCTGGCATGCCCTCATATTCCCTCATATTCGTCGGTGCCTCAGACATTACCGTAGATTCTGCTTTTCAGCAGAAAGTGAATCAAATTTGGCAGCCGTTGAGCTTCTTTTCCAAACAGCTGAATCCCGCCCAACGGAACTACAGCACCTGTGATCGTGAGTCATTAACCGCGTACTTCGCAATTAAGTACTTATGATACTCCCTTGAAGGCTGGCCGTTCACATTGTTCACGAACCATAAGCCACTCACTTTTGCTTTGAACCAAAAGCCTGACAAAGTGTCGGCACGTGAGCTTTATTAGGGAGTTCACTTCCGATATTCAACAAGTGTCTGGAAAAGGTAACGTGGTTCCTGACGCTTTGTCATGTGTTGCAGAGGTCAAAATTCCAGCCAGCATCAATTTTCCGGCACTCGCCAAGGTGCAGTTCTCCACAGCTTGAGGACCAACTCCAAATACACATTTAAGGAGTTTCCTATCTTCGGCTTAGCATTCACTATATACTGTGGGACCTCAGACAAGAAACGGAGGCCATATATTCCGGCCGATTTCCGATAGGAAGTATTTCATGCTGTTTACGATCTGGCGCAACCAGGCATTGGGGCAACGAATCGGTTAGTCACCGCGAAGTACTTCTGGCCGTCCATGAACAAGAACATTAATCCTTGGCCCCAGACAGTGCATCGCATGCCAGAAGGGGAAGACTACAAAGCATGTGAGAAAAGAGGCAGGAGTGTTCCGTCGGTCCACCAAACGTTTCTACACAGTCCACCATGATATCATTGGCCCTTTGGGAAACTCGCACGGTTTCAGGTATTACCTCGCAATCATCGATAGGTTCACGCTTTGGTGTGCCGGCAATTATTATCGTCGACCTGGGAATACAGTTTGAGTTCTCCTTTTTCGCAGAGTTGAACAAACCCTTCGATTTTAAACGCCGCTGGATAACTGTGTACCACCCTCAATGGGATGCTCGAAAGGTGGCACAAAACGCTGAAGACTGCTATAATGGCCTAAGACGACCCCTCTTAGTCGCTGGTCCTGCCACTCGTTCTACTTGGCGCCCGAACCGCCAATCGAGAAGAATTTGCATCCCGCGGAACTGCCATACGGGCAGGACCTACGACTGCCTAGCGAGCCTGTTCTCGACATCAGGTCAGGACTCTTGCAATTCAAGCTGAAAGCACCACCATTCACCAACCACGCGAAAACCGTGGCTAACGAGTCCAGGGATCTCGAGTCCTGTACGCATATCCTAATTATGACGAACGCCCCTCGAAAGCCGCTGAAGCCACCTTACGAGGGCCCCTTCAAAGTCCTCTAGCAAGGTTGACGCCATTATAGCCTCAACAACGGGGCCACAGTCAAACGGGTCCCCTTGGCTCGACTAAAGCCCTTCGTCCAGCAAGAAAGCGCAATCAGGAGGAGAGGCGCCCGACGCGTCCGTTTTGGCTTGCGGCAGTCGAGTTGAGCGAGCTGTATGTCTGGTTCCTTTGGTTTCAGCTAGGGGTGGAATGTTGTGACGGAGCGAGCAATTTACGTGTTGGACGCACGCAAGTGAGAATCGTGGTGACCATGACATCGAAAAACAATTTTTGACAGCGAAAATTGACAGAAATCAGTAGAGATTGGAATTTAGAACCGAGCAAGAAGAGAGAGACACTGATAATTCTTCATTAAAAATTGTAAATACAATATATTAATCAAAGAATAAAATATATTGTGATTTAGTAACTCCTCTATACCTTCACGGTCAATTTCGTCAGTTTTCCAGGTTTTTGGGACTGATCTCCCTTCTTGGTCGTTTCCAGTCACTGAGGCTAGGATACC
Organism: Hermetia illucens; assembly: GCF_905115235.1. Lineage (NCBI taxonomy): Eukaryota > Metazoa > Arthropoda > Insecta > Diptera > Stratiomyidae > Hermetia > Hermetia illucens. The sequence continues at coordinate 23,287,396 of NC_051851.1, read as the reverse complement.
TGAAAACTCTCGTAGTGCTTTTAAAGTGCCACTACTCTTTAAACTGCCCTTTGGAAAAAATAGGGATGGTGTTCCTGGTCTCCTTCTTGGCTACGTAATTTATTTATTTATTTATTTAATTCACGGACACACGGACAACAAACAGAGAAAATTCCAATTAATTATTGTCCTCAGGAGGAGGAGAAAGCAAAAAACTTATCCTACGTTTAAAACTACTTAAAGTAGGGAAGTTAAAAGGACCAAGCTGTTTTGCATTATAATTTCGGCAAAGCCTGGGAATCGGGGAATGAAAATAGACTTCGAGCTCCGCGAAGGGCACGTTGAAAATGTCTGCGTTACGTGTATTATAAGACGCAGGACGGCGGGTGATCGGCAGGTCAGCGGCGGAGCAGTCCATCAGACCCGAGGAAAGTTGAAGAATGTGCATAGATCCAGATAGGATCTACGCTGTTGTAGGAAGGGAAGGTTTAGAAAGCGGAGGCAGGAGGGGTAATCCACACGAGGAAAGCTTTTCTTAAAGAAGAGAGAACGGGTGAATTTACGTTGTACATTTTCAAGGGCAAGACAATCACAGTTACGAGTGGGTGACCAGATCACGGAGCAATACTCGAGGGTATTCCTCACAAGGGAATTGAAGAGAGCTAAGGAGGGTTGGATGGAGTCAAAATCAGAGGAGGAGCGAAGAATAAAGCCTGACAATTTTGCTGCTCGATTGATGACATCGAGGCAATGGGTGTCAAAGCGGAGCTTATTGTTAAAAGTGACTCCGAGGTCTTGAGTGGAATTTAAGCAGGATAAGGAATGTCCGTCAAGCGAGTAGGAGAAAGAAGTGGGTGAGGATTTTAGGGAGTAGCACATAGAGTGACACTTTCTGACGTTTAGCACTAAACCATTAATCGAGCACCAACGAACCAGAGTGTCCAGGTTATTCTGAAGGGAAACACAGTCCATAAGCGACGATATAGCGGAAAACAGCTTAAGGTCGTCTGCATAGAGCAAACAGGGACAAGTAAGGAGGGGGAGAAGGTTGTTAATAAAAAATAAAAATAGCAAAGGACCCAGAATAGACCCCTGTGGGACGCCAGAAGAGGGGGAGAAGGAGCGGGAAGTACAGCCGTCAAAAGAGACGCGGCAGGATCGGTTGGAAAGGTAAGAGGCAAGCCATAAAACAAGTGGTATGGGAACGTTTAGGGACGAGAGTTTGGATAGAAGTATCTTGTGATTTACAGTGTCGAAGGCTTTCGCGAAGTCAGTGTAAATGGTATGCACTTCTTGCCGTGAATTTAGACATTTGGCGACAAAGTTGGTTAAGTCAAGCAGGTTGGAGGCAGTGGACCTACGTTTAACGAAGCCGTGTTGCTCTTTCACTATGTGTTGGCCAAAGTGGGCGGATAACCAGTCGCTGACATATCTTTCCAGGATTTTGGAACAGGAGGAGAGAAGGGAAATGGGACGGTAATTCTCGGCAAGCGAACGATCGCCACTTTTGTGTGGGATAATGAGATAATGAGAGCCTCTTTCCACAAGCTGGTAAAATGATTCTCTTCAAGGCTAATGTTCGCCAATGTAAGAAGGGGAATGGTAGGCGATGCCTACTACTATCGGGAGGGATTCGGAGGAAGGATTAGGAACATAGACTGACGAAAAGTAGCGGCAGAGTAAATCACAAGATAGTGGGGGGGGGGGGGGAGTTAGCTGAGAAGCCAGAGAATTTAATAGACGGAGGGGATAACTGGGCAGGACAGCGGGAGTTGCGAATGTGGGACCAGAAAGGTTTCAGATTTCCGCGCTTTAGTGAGTCTCCCACGCTGGACAAATATTCGTTTCTGGACTTACGTATTAAGGACTTGACCGAGGAACGAAGGGATTTGAAAAAAACTAAGTTAGCAATGTTTCTAAAAGACAGGAACTTCTTTCTCGCAGTCTGTTTTTGACGTAGTTTTTTGTGAATTTCAGTGGTGAACCAGACGGGGTAAGAGCGTAAGCACTTAGGAGAGGAGGGAACGTAACAAGAAAGAAGATCAGATAAAATAGTATAGAAAGTGTTGAGTGCTTGGTCACATGTAAATGGAGAGAGCGGGGGGACCCAGTTGATTGACGCCAGGGCTGAGTTCAGACCTTCAAAGTTCACCTTATGAAAGTTGAACTTGGTAGGCTTGCGAGCGACAGGAGAGTGGAGTCGGGATATCTGAACATCGAACTCGAGAGCAGGATGATGGGCGTCAGGGGCAACGTAAGACGGAGCATGAAGGGATTGGGAAAGATAACGTACAGGAAGGTTAGAGAGGACAAGGTCAGGTGGCGATCTAAGTGGTTTCTAGAAAGGTTAAATTGGAGGGCGCCACAGGTGTACATGAAAGTGGATAGAGGAAGGGGAGGGTGGGTCGAGTTATTAGGGAGGGAGGGAAGGTCAGGAGTAACGGGCCAGGAGAGCATAGGAAGATTAAAGTCACCACAGAGGATGAAAGGAAGTGAGGGAAACAAAACGGTTAGGGCCTCTGATAATCTGTCGAGAAATCCTCGTACAGAGAAGGCGGGCTTAGGCAGGGAAAATATATACACGATATGATAAAGGGACATACGTTTGGCGGAAGGACACGTATGGTAACAGAATCGTAGGAGGAGGAGGAAGAGGAAAAGATGATTTCGGCACGGAGAGGGGACTTAACAGCTATTAGGGCACCTCCGCCAGTTGTCTTACCAAGCGCGACGCAGTCTCTGTCACAACGAAATACAGAATAACCTTCGAGGAGCTCAGAATCTAAACTCCTGTCATTCAGCCAGGTTTCAGAAATGCAGATGACATGATGTTGGAATGCTAAGGCAGACAGTTTGAAATCCGACAGCTTGGTCCTTAGACCCTTTACATTTTGATAAAATAGCGTATAGATATTGGAATCATTCAAGTTCGGCGAGGCAGGCGGGTGAGTCGGAAATTTTCACGAAGCTTAGACCTCTGATAAGGCTTAACGAAGACCCCCTGTGGCCAAAAGGAGGATTGGACGATAGCATCGAAGTCATGAGGATGTCACTTTGAAGGAAGCTATCACTCGGTCAGGAGAGCCATCCTTTGTCAGCTTCACACAGAAAAGAGGAGACAAAGTTGAGGTGGTTTTGCTTCTGATATAGGCCAGAATTTCGTCGGGCGTAGTGGAGTACGCTAGCCTTGACACGAACAGCTGTTTCGGTGGCGAGCTCAGTATCTAGCGCACAATAGGCGAGCGTGTTGTTACAGTACCACGTAACACTTTCTGTCTCCTCGACAACAGAGAAACTGGAATTAGTAACGAAGATCGCTTAAAGATATGCAAAAAAAAGTCAGAGTTATTTGCAAATCACTGCACTTGAAACAAAAGGTAATTGACCGGGGAACAGTAATTCAAAAATTGGATGCAAAATATTGTTGTCCGAACAAAATTTTAAGTCTTCGAGAGCACACAAGAAGCGCGAGAATTAGCCGTTTCACTTGCGCGAGGTATTGACACAGCGCACAGCACCAGGTTTCTCAGGGAAAGGCTCAGAGAATAAGGCAAAAGGAAACTGCAGAGTAATCGCGATAAAAAGTCTGTGTAGCACGTCCGTTCGACACAAAGTTCACAGGGAAAAAAAAATAATGAATAAAAGAATACGGTCCTGTCTTAAATATTTCCGACCTTATGGAAAGTTTTCTTCAACGAAGAACCTGTGTGCTCTCTGCTTCTGGAAGACGTTCCCAGATTTCAAAAGCCTGCGAACGTCACAGGCATGGGACCGTTTGAATAAGTAATCTTAGAAGATAGTACAATGGGTTTATCAAAGGCCTGAGTGCATGTAGCTGTCACTCCCTTTATTAAACTATGTAACCTAACCCAGACATGGCTGGCTTTAAGATTCAGTACCTACCAGATTTAACTCTTTCCTCTTACTTATAACAGTTATGGTCTTAGGGGTTGTGTCACCAGAGCGATTTTGTCCAGTGGTATCTGATTTTGTCCAGTGGTATCTACTACCTACTCTGAAGCTTCCGTTTTGAGTATACGAGTGTGCATACCATTTGTCGTTATTGCAATTATCAAATTTTTGCCCCGATGTAGGTGCGAAAGACGAAGTATGACTATGGAAGGTGAGCAATCATCGATTAGATAAGACATTACTTTGTCAAATGGTTTAGAGGTTTGAAATCTGAAAATGACATTTTCCCATTACAGAAGGAACTGAAATTCTTATTGCTTCTAAGGGACCCTTGACCGGAGTGACCGAACGACTGGTCGCTATGATAATTTCCAGGCGAATACTGCTAATCATGCTTGCTGTCGTCATCAGTATGAATCTCACATTTATCATCGGTATCATATCTATCATAATGAATCATGATGCCCCTAATTATGTTGATGATATTGGTCTATAAAAAGGGACTTTTTTCGAGATTCGCAAACAAGACTCATTTATCAGATAAGATAAAATAATTCCTAAAGCTCATGTATTGTCACCTCATCGCGATATCGGCCCACATTCAATTCATCAATTCCAATGGATCACAGTGATTACAGTGGTTTTGCCTTCAAAAAGGTTCATCGATCTGAACCGCGCATATCTTTTAATTAAACTTTGCTGAGTTAGCACTCTATGAACATACGACTGTGCTTATATACCAAGCACTTGCCGCCAACTGTGCTCCACATCAATATCGTATGATCCATTCGCAATTTAAATGCCAGTCAGCGTTCTAATAAGCGTAAATGTATTTTTAGCGGAGAAAGCCGGGCCGCCCGTATAGATGGAGTCCGCAAAAAGATTCAAGCTTTCAGCAACGTTAATAACTGGGCACGTTGCATACCCCGCGATCGTTGTTTATCAACGGCTTTGACGTCATCGTTGTCTGCCGACTCTGGGTATCTACTTAGTATCAGTTATGGATTTCGTCACGAGAATGGATGAGTTTCGCATTTGTTGGCACAATTGGGTGAACGAGGTGGCTTGGTGGTCTGAACGGATCCAAAGTCCACTGGGCTTACGAAATTGAGGAATTCGCATGTAATTCAAGAGCTCCGCGGTGGATTAGATTACTCACCTTTCATTTGAACATATCTGCATTGAGGAACATCTGAGAGGTCGGAATCTTTTCTGGAGATTCTGGAGATATTCGAGAACCGGTTTCTCAACAGTGAATTCGCAGACCAAAACAATTTGATTTGGATGTATCTTAAAAGTACAGTGGCCAATTTTGAACGTGATGCTAACTTCTTCTTGAACTTTGGACTGGTACTAATGACTCAGAATGCTTCATCATTGAAGAAAATTCCAGATCTCCATATTTATACCATCTCTAATCTACCAACTCGCTCTCATCTAATCCGGATATTTTGATCTAACACGTTGAATGGGCGTAGAATGCAAACGCTTCCATATTCTCTGGACGAATGCTTCCACGAAATGTCTCGACTGAGTCTTTACGTTTTGCATTCATTACCATTTAGATAAAATGTGGGCATAATTACCATAAAATTGAAATAGTTTCAATTCACATTTGAAATGCAAGCAGAGTAATTTTTATACATGCATGGCATATAATGGAGAGTTATATAATAATCGCAATCTTGCTGACGCGGCTGTAGACATATTTATGACGTCAAATACTTCAACAGTACAGGATCCATCCGAATATTTGCTAGTGCTTGTATATTATCCAGAAGATTTTTTTCCAAACTTTTATTTTATTCTAAATTTCTACAATTTTCTAAATAAAATCTAGAAGTTGCGATAACATCCTTAAGGGGGTCATCCCGTGTGAAGGCCGTTTTTTTTTGCCTTTCTTTGAAAAATTATTTTGAAGGACTGGATAAAGATAGAAACGTGATTTTTTCACCATATTTTTATTGATATCTCTAGTATATGTGATAAATTTTTCAGCTTGATTTCGTGGCTAATTTTCGGAATAGGTGTTAATTTATGCACCCATCTCCAAAAAAAGGTGTTTTTCTGCTGCCACGCTGGAGGGCGCTGTGTTCATCTGAGGGAAAAAAACTAAACGGCATTTTAATGTGGACAATATTCTACGGTCCGCAAACTAGGATAATTAGAAAATATTAAAAGGTAAATTTTTGGTGGGCTTTTAAACTTAATTTTTTGGATTTTGGTGTTTTTTGCGGCTTTTTTTATGAATAAAAAAAAACTACCCACAATTATCCTAGTTTGCGGACCGTAGAAATATGTACTAAAGAAGCCGTGAAAATTTCAAAAAATTTGGTTGGATAGATTTTGAGCTATGGTGACAGCCGATTTTCAAGATGCAGTTTCGAGAAAAACGCATTTGAAAATTTAAATACGATTAACAACAGTAAAATTTTAGCTCACTATTAATTTGCTGTACCTGGTCCATAGAGAGCACCCTCCGTTTCTTCAAAAAAGTCTTGTAAGGCCGATTGTTGCTCTCTGGTGTCAATTGTGGCTCTTTTAGCGAGGTCAGTCGATCGTCGTTCAGACCGCCAAATTCGCGCTTCATTACGGCGGTCGGCATAAACCTGACATATGTGACCAACTTGACATCCCATTGTCACTAGGATTTTGAGAATGCCATCGAATCCTTCATTGAAAATAATTACAGCCAGAAAAGTGGCTATTTCTACGACCTTGACCTCAGAATGAAGATGTTTAGGAGCGAAAGTCCAGATCAATGCATTTAACGACTCATTGTTATTCTGGGTCTCTGCTCCTAAACATCTGGTTTAAGAGATCATCTCGTGACAAATCTTCGTAGATTGGTTTGATGACTGTTTGAACTTCTTCAGTCAAAGGTGCCTTCTCGTGGTGAAAACTATCCAGTTCTCCTTTAGCTTCCGCTTTACGCCATTTGCACCAACTGTCCTCGCCTGCTGGACAATTTTGATGCTGAGGATTTTCGTCTGTAGAACATTTATGGAAGAAAGTTTCCCAAATTTCTTGCTTCATTCCTTCTATCGAATTTGCGTGTCGACGAATAGCCAGTCCAGAAAATGTAGTGAGGTCCTTATCAGTAAGTTTTCCAGCCCCTTTTCCACCAATGCCTTTGTGATTCTTCTGTGCATTTCTAAGCCACGTTCCCATTCTTTTCTCGACATGTCCTACGCATTCCTTTTTTACTACTACGTATATTTTATTATTTGCAGAAATTTCTAGAAATACCGGAGAAAACTCCAGAAAAATCCAATATATTATACGATATACAAAACTTGTCGCAATTGGAACATCCATGTTCATGCTTGCTAAAAGTTTTTTTGCTGATGTTGATGCGAAGTCCTTTTTCTTCTCTGTTAACTATCGATTCCCATGAAATACTGGTTTTTTAGTGCGAGCATGACGTTGAACGTTAAAGCGATCTCCCTTCGTACGATCCATTTAAAAAAATCACTGAACACACAAACAGCACAATACTTATAACAAAATATAGCTGAGTATAGCTTGAAAGCCTTTCAGTGCTCACTCTAGGCTGGATTATCCTTTTTATTCTAAACAGCAAATAAGTTTAGACAATTGATTGGTTTTCCATCTTTTTATATTTATACCTGTGTTCGAATTTATAAGGCTCAGGTAAAAAACTAACAGGTAAAAAAAGATTCGATGCTCTTTCTCATCGAGTACTCTAGCCGCGGCTGCAAACTCCTTACCTGTTTAACCCTGTAATTTCTGAAGGACTCGGAATATCGGAAAATCCCTTTGCCCACATGTTCTCCACTAGATATAGATACAATTCATGCAAAAAAAAAATCGATTTCTCCAACCCGACACACGGGATGACCCCCTTAAACCTTTCTCGCAAAAAGGGGTTCTGCCAAAATAGACTTACTTTCCCCGAGTAGTAGTGAGGACAGCTTAAGAGGAAATTCCAAAGTTCAGTCTCAGCCACCAGGCGATGCATGCATACATCAAAGTGGGTTTTATTCTGGATGCATACATCCAGTGCATCCGTTTTGGTGAAAGTCCCCAGGTCTTACCTATCGCATTCCTACAGCACCAGAGCAATCTGTAGGTTTTCTGATATTGTTCAGCACTGCGTTCGCCCGAGATTATTACCCTGATTTGACTCAGGTACTCATTCCAGCTGAGTCGACTGGTATCCGACGTCAAATCACGATATAAATTCCACAACTCGGAAAGTGGAAGAGCTTAAGTCTATGGTAACGACACCGACCGGCGCTCTCACAAAGCTCGCAGCAACGGTTGGAACTTTGCGTTCGGGAAGTAGATCGCGATCACAATCACTGTCGAGGTCTACTTCCCAAAAAGGGCGTTCGCGACTACCCGCACGCCGAGACCCTCATCGGCCTCGGGGGTTTGTTGGTACCATCGGAAATACGGAGCTCAAGCGACTAAATGCATCCGGTGGTAAATACACGTTTAGCGGTAAATAGCGTTTAGCGTTTAGGCTCGCTGGGTGCCTCGCTGACCACTACCCGAAGCACAGTACCACGTCGCCTTACAATCTTCGACCCCTTAGAGAGACGTTGATTCCTGGTTGGTTGTACCCCGTCCGAGCACCCTAATTCCGCAAAATTTACAATTGGCTGCCGCGAACTTTTCTCGCATCCGCACCTATGGTTATAGGCAGGTGGAGGTGAGTCTCGGTCTGCGCCGAACGTTTTCGCGGCGTTTTGTTCTGGCGCAGACTTTCTGGGTCACTATGGGCTGTTGGAGGACCTGGAGAACAAGGACTTGATAGACTCCTCAACCTCATTACAGATATCAGGGAAAATTTCTACCTGCAAAGATGACACTAGTTTGATTGTTTTCGAGAACGTTGCCGACCACTGTATTCGCGCACTCCTCAGAAATTACCGCAACATTACTACGGAAAGTAATTTCTTCACGATGTGTAACACCATATTAACACCACCGGCTACTCCAAAACTTGCTGTTGCAAAGAATGAGTTCGATGATTTGATGAAACAGGGTATTTGCAGACCTTTCAATAGCTGCTAGTCGTGTCGACTTCATTTGGTCCCTAAATCAAACGGCGAATAGCCACCATGCGGAGATTATGGGCGTCTGAATGCTCAGACAGTTCCAGACTGATACCCCATTCCATTCGTCCATGATTTTGCCCAATCGCTTACGAACTGCCGCATTTTTAACGACTTGGATCTAGCAAAGGCGAATCACAAAATCCTCGTCGTGGATGACGCTTTGGTCGCTTTTTCGTCCGAATCTGAGCACTTGGACCATCTGGAGTGCATTTTTCAACGTCTCCTTGAGGCCGGACTTGTCATAAACGTTGAAAAATACAAAGTCCGACAGAAGCAGGTTAAATTGAAGGTTCTTGGGCATGTTAAATTTTTATCGTCGTTTCTTGTCCAAGACCGTTCATCACCAAGCAATCCTTATCGCCTACTTGCCTGTCCTGAGTGTGGGACTAAATGACCGACGTATTGACAAAAGGGGAACTTGCTCTTTTTCAATCGCTGCAATTTGAGAAAGGTTTGTGGGCGGACACTATTGCTCAGCTGAAAAAGGATCAGGCATACACAATCAAATGTCTTTTCCTTTTCGCAGAGCAAATAGAAACAGAATTAAGGGCTCGGGGGGAGCAAATAAATATAAAGAATGGTACTCTTAGTGCGGTGGAGGTTGTGGATACTCTGCTATCTAGCCTCCTAGAAAGTGTACAGCATAGGGAGGAAGGATTGGAGGGGAAATTAGCACGAAAAGATAAAGACGTGGAACAGTTAAGCAAGATAGTGAGTGAACTAAAGCGGCAATTAAGGGAAGCAGAATAGTTAAACGTGGAATTAGAAAAGTAGCTAGACAGAAAAAGCGTAAATATTGAACAAGGTGTTCGCAGAAGTAAGGAATTGAATAAATACGAAAGGAGGAAAGTGTCAGTGGCGTGAGTGGAATAGGAAGTGCTGGTGTCACTTCATTGAAAACATGCGCAAGTGAGGTACAGGCTAGGTCCAGAAGCGAAATTATCATGGATGATAGGGTCATGGATATGGTGATAAAGTTTGTTCCTTCTTTTTCGAGGGAAAGATCACTTTACCTCGTTTCGGAGCTATCTAAATTTTTAGACTGCGTGACGGAGCTTTATGAGCGATTACCAGAGGAGCAAAAAGTTGTTATGTTTAGTTGCATCAAATACAGGCTGACAGGGAATGCCTACTATTTGATATCCACGACGGACTGTAGAACAATCAGAGATCATTAGATGAGCTTCGAGATGAACTTAGAATGTGCAGACAGCGGCTCGGATAGGAACTACACGAATATGCGCAGAGGGTAAGCTTATTGCTAAAACGGACACAAGATGCCATTAGCGTGAAGTATCCTGGCGGTGACGAAGGTCTTAAAAAAGAATTTGAGCGCGATTCAATCGGTGCTTTTAAGGTAGGTGTATTAAACGATGGTACAAGAGGGCATCTGGTGGATAGAAGTTTCACAACATTGGAACAAGGTAAAGCAGATGCCATTTGTTATGAGGACGACTGCCGAAGGCTTTTAGGTTATTCGCGTTTCAGTGATCGCCCCTTCGGACAGTTTCCGGGAAGTAGCGTTGAGGCGACCAGCAGGGTTTCTTTCGGGAGTATGTCATATACGACCACAGGGAACTACAAACCACCTTTGGAATCTGCACAGTACCCGCCAGTCACAATAACAATTCTTCCTGCCCGGCTGGACAGGATCTCCGACAATGTTTGTAGGATTACAGGATGATGAGGGGGCGCCACATGTTAGAGAACAGGGGCTGACACATTATTGCATCTTTTGCGCTACGCGGGATCACAAGCCTTCGAATTGCTTGCGCATGTACCTGGCGAAACAGAGCCAATCAAAAAACGAGTAGAAACTGTCCTTGGGGGTGATGAGACGAAGAGTGAGGGACAGGAAGGGGAATTTTCAGAAGTTGAAGTGGACTGTGATGGAGTGATTGAAGTTCCCGTTGATAAAGGGATTAGAATAAAACTATTATTACTTGTAGACACAGGGGCGGCGTGTAACTTAATAAAAAGTTCAGTAGTGAGGAAAGGAGTAGTTTCAGATATAACTGAACAAATTAGGATTAGTGGACTGTTTGGGGAAGAAAGGAAAACACTTGGGAGATGTAAAGGTTGGGTGAAACTGGGTTCGAAATGGCACAGTTGTGATTTTAATGTGGTTGAGAATCAGGAGTCTCTCTTATATGATGGAATTTTGGGGAGGGACTGCTTACAAGGGGCGCGCCATCATTGATTGCATTTCAGGAATTTTAGCAGTATCAAGGAAGGCTTACGGACAGGTTAATAAGCATCATAAAGTACGTGATTCTTCTCAGAGGATAGAGAAAGATACTGAGGAAACCGACGAGGACGAACTGGAGGGGAGAGTATTTCGATCAGATATTGGGTGAAGACTGTGAAAGGAATTTTGCGTGGGTACAAAGTGGCGAAATAAGGAATTAGAACGTTCTACTGTGACTGAAGATACAGGAATCACAATGGAAGAGCTGCAGAGGGCAGGAAAAGGCAGCAACAGCGTTGAGTCGAAGCTTGAAAACTGGGAAGCAAAGCTAGGGAATATTCGGGTAGGCTCTAGGGAGGAAAAGAGCGTTGAGTTACCCGTAGAGTTTAAAGAGACCCGAATTTGCTTTCGTCAGGAAGTAGTGCCAGGTGTATTTATAAGTAATGCCTCGAAATGAAACGGTTTTTGTTGGGCTCATCAACGTGAATGAGAAGGAAGTGAACTTTAGGAACCTTAGGCCTGAGTTCGGGTATTTGTCTGACTATAAACTCTGGCGGTCGGAGGAAAGACGGAGCCGACATCTGAACTCCCATAGACTTAAGCAGTTAAAGGAGATACTCAAGTTTCGGACAATCTTAATCAGGAAGAGAGGGATAGCATTACTCAGTTGTGCCTGGAGTATGGGGATATATTCCTACTCCCTGGGGATAAGTTGCCATACACGAAAGTAAGGACTTTTTCGATACCCTACATCCGGGGCCCTCTGTCGAGAGTAGACCCCATCGAGTACCAGCCGTAATCGTCACGGACTAGAGAATGCAATTCGATTCTACTCTTTTCGCGGAGGTAGGCAAGCTTCTTGGCTTCAAACGGCATAGGACAGTTCAATGGTATGCGCGATCCTTGACTTCCTCGGCCTCCGTACAGCCCACCGAGAGGAATTCACCGCCAGCCCCGCGGAGATTGTGTACGGGGAGAATCTGCGACACGACAACAGAGATCCACTCCGCTAGGAACCTCGAAACGTGTTCACAAGTCCTCATTCGGGTGAAAGCTCCTCCGAGCCCGCTGTAAGCACCATACAAGGGCCCTTTAGAGTTTTAGAGCGAGGCGGATACTCGTTCAAGCTCGATGTTCGAGGCGGGCCCAAGTGAGTGGGGAAATGTTATCAATAATACAAATTATAATTAAATATATAAAAATGTTCTGCTTTGGTTGAATTCTGAAACCCTAAAAACAGGTGAGGATACTTGCACACCTAACACCCTTCGGTTTAGTTTGATGTCGTCCGGTTTTAATTAACTTTTTCGCGGGCTTGTTTTAATAAACGTTCATATTTGTAATCCGCTCTCTATAGATTGTATTGATCCACATGACTCCCCTTTGTGGTTAATCGTATGCAAATATGTGTATGTTTACATTTTGTTGCTTATCTGCAATCAATACAAGTCACGAGTGCATGTAATTCAATCAAATAAAACAATGAAGATTTTTGCTGTTTTACGTTTACTTATTCAACTGGCGTTGGCGAAGCTTACACAGATTCCCTTAAATCCTAAAGTACATATCAACAGTATACACGTCTTTCAAAAGATACATATCATAAAAACACCGAGATTCCATAAAAGTTGAAAATATACAAAGAAGTGTTAACTTTAAAGCCTCATTTATCAAATGTTGTTTGTAAAAAAAAACGATTCTGGACTATCAGACATCGCAGCATTGTTTTCGCAACTAAAAAAAAGTTAAATACTTTATGGATACATTCAGATAAATTTTTACTTATCTATGGATTTTTTTTATTTTTTAGCCTCATATAATACAGGATTCCTACGCAGAGGAAAGGAGCAATTGTGCGTAATTTCCCGAAGACAGGGGACGTTTAGGGTTGGTGGTATCAGTTAACTTGTGGGTTGATAAGCTTGAGCAATTTCGCGATTGTTACAAAAAATAATTGTATCTTCTGTGTAAGTGCACAGTTTATAGGTTAAATGCCATTACTGGTGTAAATTCGTCTGGTTGTATATAAAAGGCAATTTCGTTGGCTTTATTCAGTTGGCAGTTATCTCTGACGTTTCTTTTCTTTAAAAGGAAGTTAAAAATTTATATCAAAATTAAAACTGAAATAATAATGTGCGGATTATAGATACAAGTATATTACGTCGACATGTTGTGTAATGATTTTTTTAAAGGTTTCAATGTGGTTTGTTCTTTATCTCAAATTTCGTTTATTGCATTTTGCTGTTTTGATTAAAATCGGTTAAAGTATTTATTACGCATGGCTGAACTAGTTCTAGAACTTTCAATCTGTCGTACTTTGGAAAATAGTAGAAAAGTGTTTCCCATGAAAACATATATCTAAACTAATTTGATTCCTTTTAAATTATGAAAGAGAGCAAAAAGTGCCACTAAATAAGTAGCCCTTTATTTTGCGTCCTTATTCAAGTATTCAGTCAGCACATTGGCAACTATTGAGTTAGGGTCCTTTAGGTAATTGGCGGATAAGGAAACTTCATTTTAAAGCCTTGGGAGGGCTGCTCTTAGAATCATAAATAATATTATAAACTTATTATGATTCTAAGCCTATAGACCCTAATGGAGTTCCCCAAAAAAAAATCCCGGACATCCGTTCTGTTATATGATGCCACATGCGTGTTTCCTGTGTGGCAAGATAAGGAAATTTTCACTCGTGTATAGTAAACAGACAGCATGAAAACAAATTGGCACTATTTTTAGATGAATGATTTGCACAATTAGATTGTTGTAACTTTTGACTATCATTGTGGGCAAGTAACTAGGGTATTAGATACGTGACGCTACTTTAATTCGTGCTTTTATCTAATAGCGACCACTGATTCAGGGTTTCAGCACAAAACTTTCTGGCGGGATTTTATCTGGGGACTCTTTTGCAGGATAGTTTTATCCTAAAAATTCCTTGTTAGATATAGTGTAGGGAAAAGCAGAGTAGACTCATTTTTTGGCTATTTTAGGAGCTTCTGACTCTCATACTTAATCCATGAACTAGGAAAACAGCATCCAGAAGGAAATTAAAAGAAAAAAGAAAAATGAGCCACTACCATATGTATTTTTCAGCGGATGAAGTCACAGTTTCGATTCATGTGGCGTTTTAATACCATGTTATAATCATGGTAATATCATTATTAGTAAGTTTATTAGAGTAGATATCGGAGTGGAATATATTTTGAGGTCTAGATTTCATATAAGTATTCACACAAAACCTTAAAAGAAGAGAGAAGTAGATTTTTCATAATAGGGGCTTTCCAACGCAACCCCAAACTTAATGCTATCGACTTTAACTATTGGGCAATGGAGTGGGGAAGCCAAAAACTAATATTAGTTTCGGAAAGTGCTAATCAAGACCTTTCATTTGATACCACACATGACCACATTGGTTGAGAAAAAATTGATCATTCCCGTTTTGTATGTATGGGGTGCCTCCCTTTAAATTCCACGTAAATTATTGTCACTCGCTGTATGCGTGGGATCTTATAGTTCCATCTGCCCAACAAGTCTCGTTTGGATCGGTTTAACATTTTGAACAAAAGCGCCTGTGACAGACTGACAGACAGACAGAAAGACGCACCACCACCATGTTTATTTTTTAGCGCAGGGAGTCATAATTTCAGAATTTAACAAGCTGGAAAACTGAAAGCTAAGCGTTTCAGGTGTGAAAGGGTTTGTGTATTTTTATATAAGCATATTTAAGTGGTGGTCAAAAGGTAGTATAGGTCTCAGCGGGAAACGTGGATTGGTACCCATGATGGAGTATAATACCTGGGCAACGTCTGCTGAACCAACACCAACAGCCAAACCCTATTTCTACCTCCACGTAGTGACTGCTGGGAGTTATTTCTTAACGAAAAGCTGCAGACGGAGAAGGATGAAGGCGAGCCTGCCGCGCTTAAAAACGGGACAAATTGTATCAGCTGGTCCTCCAGGTTGGGGATTGGGCAGGGCTGATAACCTCACACGGAAAACCAATGTTACAAAGCCACAGAAGGAGCCTCGGACAAGACAGGACTTTACAACGACGAACCCAGCAACGACAACGGAATACCGTTTTACGCATTTTCTCATGGAATGTGCGCTCCCTGTGCAGAGATGGAACTGCCAAGCAACTAGGCGATACCCTGTCCCAATATAGGGCTGATGTAACAGCGTTGCAGGAAGTGCGTCGGACACGGACCGGTTTCCTGGAGAAGAGTCACTACACAACTATTATAGCGGCCATCCAGTAAACCATGTACTCGGAGTAGGCTTCTTAATCAGCCAAAAAAAGAAACCTGCTGTTATCGGCTTCGAAAATATAAGCGTAAGGCTATGTATTCTGCGCTTCCAAGGCAAATTCAGAAATATAAGCCTCATAAACGTCCACGCTCCTACAGAGGAGACTGCAGAGTCGGAGAAGAATACCATCTACGAGGCAGTTGAGCGGATTCCCAAGGGATGTTCTTATCTCGTTGGCATGATGCTCCGGGCTCGAAGTACAACACCACCTACAATCCCCTCTGACAATGAGGTGAGAGGAAATTCTAAAGTCATTCACAACACAGCCCTCCGTAACACCTATAAGGGGGAAATAGATGCTGCAATAACGGCAGCTAACAGATGCCCTGGAGATGAAGCATCGACAAATGATCTTCACAACCACCTGAAGTTATCATTGATATGCCACAAACATACTTGGCCCCAGCCAGAAAAAAAGTCAGAACGGCTGTGGGACAGCGACTCAATGCCTGACGACTAGCAAAGAGGCATTATCGGTCTCATACATAAAAACGAAGATATCACACAGTGCAGCAATTATAGAGTCATCACGTTGCTGAGTACCATTTATAAGATATTCTCCGCTATCTTGCTAGGCCGGATAGCCGCATACACGCAGAACATCATTGGCCATACCAAAGAAGCTTCACTCCAGGCACATCAGCAACTCTCTGCGGCAAACGATGGAGAAACTCTTGGAATATGGGCATCAGTTGCACCATATTTTCATCAACTTTAAAGCCGCCTATGATAGCATAGCCAGGGTAAAACTGTACACGGCCATGAGAGAATTCGGTATCCCGACGAAATTAATAGGACTAACTAGGCTGACCCTGACCAACGTGCGAGGCCAGATAAAAGTAGCAGAATCACTCTCGAGACCATTTAACATCAATAACGGTCTAAGACAAGGGGATGCCCTATCATGCGTTTTCTTTAACCTGGCCCTAGGGAAAGTGATTCGCGATGCAGATGTAAATGCGAGAGGTACCATCCTCTTCAAGTCCACCCAACTACTGGCCTACGCTGACGATGTTGACATCATGGGAAGAACAACCGAAGATGTGCAGTCTGCCTTCATCCAGATCGAGCAGGCGGTGATGGGCGCTAGGTCTTGGGCTGCACATAAATGAAGGCAAGATTAAGTAGATGGTGCAACATCAGCGCGAAAAACGAAAGAACGAACAACATCAAATCGCACTGGTCAAACGAAAACAATAAAGATAGGAGACTATAACTTTGAGACCGTTGAAAATTTCCCCTATCTAGGGTCAAACATCACAACCGATAACAGCTGTGACGATGAAATCCGCGTACGAGACTTGGGTTCTTAGCAAAAAAAACAGCAAACTCTTGGCCGCGTTGGAGAGAAGAATCCTCCGAAGAATGTTTGGCTCCCTACAGGAAGATGGACGATTCCGTACCCTACATAACGACGAAATCTATGAGCGATACCATAACCGTCAGGCTGTGGATAAAATCCCACTGAACAGGTTGCGGTGGGCGGGTCAATTAATCCGTACGGATGAGTATGATCCAACCTGAAAAGTCTATAAGGGCAATATCTAGAAAAAGAAGACGAGGCAGGACCTGCCTGGGATGGAACGATGGCGAGGGCCAGGGCGCCAGGTGATGGGGATATCGAATTGTTGTCTAGAGTTCTTTATTAAGGCAGGCCTAGATCGGATGCCAGTCGGATGATGATGATGATGATAAGGAATGCAGCTGAAAATCCACTTGGGCATGTAGAATGGAGAAATCGTCCACGGAGCCCTCATAGGCCTGTGCCCTGGACGAAACCGCAAGTCATACTTTTTTGCAACTTAGGTGCAACACCCAACCACAACCGAGGAAGTATATTTCTTTCCAACTGACCCGATCCGCCATTAAGTGAATGGCCGACTTAGGAATCCTTCGATTCTGAAACGAAACTCTAGTTGAGTTTAGGCCGGCTTAGGACTGAATTTGGCAAAGCGATTGTGGCTTCATTATAATTCATATACATGTCGTGTTTTTGAATTAATATAAGGAAGCAAATGTCAACTTGCTACCACTGCGGCCATGATGCTCCCAGGGCAGAGGTGAGGTAGCGTCTGATGATAATAGAATCTGAACAACCGAGTTAACATGACGACTGGAGGATAAATGTAATTTGTCCAGTGAATAAAAAGGATGATCATATGCATTGCGAAAACTACAGGGGGATTTTACTGCTGTGCACACGCTACAAAGTGTTGACAAATATAATCGAATGACGATTGAGAGAGTATACAGACAATGTCATCGGGGAATACCATGGTGGCTTCAGATCCAGACCAGAGACATCGGATATTCGCAGTTAACCAGGTGCTTGAAATATGAAGGGAATATGACATCGATGTAAACCAACTGTTCGTACGACAGTTTAAATCGTAACGCTCTGTACAGAATAATGATCGAACTAAAAATTCAACCGAAACTAGTCCTACTAGTGAAAGCCAGGTAAAAATCCAAGTTGAACTGACACAAGGCTTTCCCATAGTGTCAGTACTTAAGCAAGGGGTCGGTCCCACCCTTTTAACCTTGGTGCTCGAATACATTGTCAGTAAGGTGGCCCCTGTTGATACCAGAGGTACGTTATTGGTAAAATATGCGGAACTGGTAGTGTACGGAGACTTCGTGGATATCCTTGCATCATCGATGCTTCTTGCGCAGGAAGTGTTCGAGGACCCTTACGCAAATGTCCGAAAAGCAGATCGATATGTTTGAGAGAAAAGATTTTCGGAGCGGTAAAGGAAGGAAGGAAGTAAGGAGATACCTGGCGAATCAGATATAATTATGAATTGTACAAATTATTTGACGACCCACCAGCAGCGACACTAGTTAAAATTCGGAAATTGCAATGGGCTGGCCACATTGAAGGAATGGTTAAATGAAGGATTCCGAAACGAGTGCTGAAAAGCAGAACCGATGGTATCCGACAAAAAGAAAAGCCAAGGAAACGTTGGGAGGACTCAGTGGACGCATATTGCAGATCAATTTTAAGAATCTCTAACTGGAGGACGCGGTTTTTGGATCGAGATATTACGAAGCGATACATCCCGGAGGCCAAGGCTCGATTTGGGCGGCAACGCCATCGACGATTTTCTAGGAACTAGGACGCCAGTTTGCCTGTACAGTAAATAAGGGACTTTTAGAGCAAGGAATGCAAAAAAAAAACCAAAAAATAACAAATACAAATTAAGAGTGTGCACGTTTTATTACCGTGTTAAAACTATAATAAATAATTTTATACAAACTTGTCTTTTTTTTCAATACGAAATTTACAAAATTTCCTAAAAATTTGGTCATTTTTACGATCTTAGCCTAAATTGGCATTTTC
The DNA here is from genome assembly GCF_905115235.1 of Hermetia illucens. Classification (NCBI taxonomy): domain Eukaryota; kingdom Metazoa; phylum Arthropoda; class Insecta; order Diptera; family Stratiomyidae; genus Hermetia; species Hermetia illucens. The sequence goes on along the minus strand of NC_051851.1, from coordinate 23,268,582 downwards.
AAGTAAAGAGCATCAGAGATAACTTCCTTTTTAAAGCCTTTATATGTATAAAAATTTGTGCAAGCCAATCCTTGATGCCGTGTCCTTTCAATTTGAAAGCAACTCCCTTAAATACGAAAAGATCCCCATCTGACTGAGATACTACCTTATACCATCTATTCCAATCTTAATCTATTGAATTTCCTTATCTACTGCCTCTGGATCTTTTTTCTTACCGAAATTCTCTCCGTCATCGATTGTCTCCAAAAGTGGTTTATTGTGGGTTTCAGGTAGCAAAAGCGACAGCAATCCACCTGTGAATGCCATCGCTCCGAATATGATTAGAGGGAATGGTGTCCAGATGTCTCCTAGAAGGTTGAAATATGGTGCCAAGATGCCTCCTATTCGAGCGACCATTGAAGCTGCTCCTAATCCTACATTACGAATCACAGTGGGGAATTGTTCTGCCGAGAATATGTAGATGGTTCCGTAGCTCGCCGTGATTGCAAGTTTCCCAAACATCGCCAGGACTACGATAAGCCAGTTGTGCTCGTTGGGAACTGCGATTGTTAGAAGGAGCATTGCACCGGCAAATAGCATGCAGCCACATAAGATTGTTCTACGTCCCCATCGGTTTAGAGTTACGAGCAGGAACAAATAGGCTGGAATTTCCACTGCACCGAAAATAACGAAATTCAGTAAATCGTTTCCACCGAGGTTGTTTGTATTCCAGGAGAGTCCGTAGTATGTTCCACTATTCGCGAACCAATCAAAGAAAATGAGAAGGCTCTTTTTGCGCAAGTTGGGATGTCGGAAGAGGTCGAAAACTGAAGCTTCACGTTTGTCCACTTTGATTTCATCTTTCTTTACTTCGGGTTCGACCAGGAGGTTATCGAGCACATCGGTAGGTATGGTTACCTTGTTTTCTTTGGCGGCTTTCTGGATATTGATAATCGCTTCGTCTTTCCTTCCTTTCGATAGCAACCAACGCGCTGATTCTGGGATGAACCAGTGATATGCCATGAAAAGGACTCCTGGGAGTGTCAGAGCTATTTGCAGATACCTCCAATTTGTGAGGTAATATGCGAACCCAGCTGTTAAGACGTAGCCAACCGAGAAGAACATCATGCTTACAACTCCGGCGAAGAGGCGATAGCTTGGTCCAACCATTTCCATAGCTATCACATACGCAACGAGAAATACTCCTGATGTTGTTGCCCCCACGATTATCCTGGACAAAGTGTAGGTGATATATTCCGGGGCAATTGCAGCTGTGACACCAAAAACAAGTTGAATCACCAAAGAGGCAAAGAATATCGGTTTTCGTCCAAATTTGTCCGAGAGGTGTCCAAAAATGATGCTTCCTAATAGTACTCCAACCATGAACAGCGCGTCCGAAGTAGCAGTTAACCAGGACCAATTGCACACCATATCCCATTCTGTGACGGTTGTGCTTTCGTATCGGGATTTGTCATACACCCACTTGTTGCATCGTATCGAATGATCCGCTGGTACCCCGCCATGGAGGTATTCTTCGGTGTAGTTTGCGTCTAAGTACTGGCACGTGGACCATTTCGACGTCCCGGGATCGACAGGATATGACATATTCCAAACGCTTCCGGGTAGATCGTCGTATGTCGTATTGATGGCATTTTCAAAAGGAAGTAAGCACCGGTAAGCCGGTTTGGCGAGTAGGAACACTCCGGCTAGTTTGTGAAAGGCACAAGGAATGGCAGGAAGGCAGACGAGGAAGAAGATTCGCTTCTGATAACGTCCAAACCCGCCCAAGTGTTCAATAATGTCGTCGTAGCCCATGTTCGCGTTTCACTAGCACTCACAGTAGTCAACAAGTTCTTAGTCTAAATTAACTTTATATGCAGGCACTGTTCGGGGTATCCTTGATTAGTCCGCATGCGTCGCCCCGAGAATCGTATGATATCTCACAGTCTAGGCAAGGCACTCCCCCGTGCGACGTTTATATGGTGGTGCAATGAACTTGGAGATTAATAATTGAAACTATCTCGTGTAACTCAAGGAAGATTCTTGGCACAGAACAAGGTCGTCCATAAATTTCCCACTGTGAAATGCTTTCACCGGCGCCGCGCTCTATTTGATTGTGCCGGAACAGCCGCACATTTTGTAAATAATAGCACGTGGCAACGCGGTTTCCAATAGAGTTAGGAACTTTGAGCGCTGCGGACGAGGGAGCTCTCACCGCTGAGTCAGATTAGATTAGACCACCTGTAAGGCTAGTGGAACTAGTATTCGAGCTAGTTGCGGGTCGACTTCACTCACTTTCCTGACTTTTTCCAACTTTTCCACGACGGCTTCACCGAGATCCACCACTAAGGCTGGCTGGTGGTTCAATTAGACTTTTATATTGAATGGACGCCGCTCCCCAATTAAAACTGCTACGATTCAGAACCGCACAATGCCTCGAATCTCAGGCCACTCCGTAGTGATTGCGCACGAACTGGGTGAAAATTTGCCGCTTGACTGTGGAACCCTCACTGCGTCCACTCGTTACTCCGCTTATGAAGTTACTATCGACGTTACAGATACCGGCCTCAGCCCCAGGCTCGACGTTCGCGTACAAAGTTTACGGACAACCACTTAGATTACCAGAAGCACCAACTGAACCTGCGTTGCACAAGCGGCACTTCCCCTGGCCTGGACCCCTTCGCGCATCTTGGGCATTCCGGCGAGAGTTTGATAGTGAGTCGATACTCCTCAACCAGTGGTTTCGGACCGAATACGTACGGATGGGCTTGTATCTTTCTGCAATTTTCCAAATAAATGATTTAGGGGTTGAAACAATCTCAAGGGGTAGGTTTTTCCTACATGTGCGTTCAAGAGCCACCTGGCATCAGTAGTGAGTGTGCGCTGCCACTACGCTTAGGGATGATATTAGTCATCAGATGAAAAAATTTGAAAAGGTAACAATGTGATTTAGAAGCCAAGGAGTTGGGATTTGAAGGTGAAATTAAGATTTCAAAGTATAGATACATTCTTTTTGAGAATTGTGGGGTCCTAAGTCCGCATCAACTTTCAGTTCTGGCCAAGCTCTGGTCAATAGTATGGGCGGATTTGCATTCAATATAATTCGTAATCATTTTGTGTTCTGTGAATTATATAAAGGAGCACTTAACATCTGCGAGCCACTTCGGACACACTGTTCCCAGGGCAGAAGTGAGGCAGCGTCTGACGATTTGCCTCTGTGCTGGTAAGAGACCGTACAGCCGTCATCGCCTAATAGATACATATTCAGGTTTTAAATGAAATTCGAGTTAAAACGAACAAATTGGGCTATTGGAGGAGGGTCTGAGCTTCAAAATGGTGTATTGGTTAGGGGGTCTGGGTCCCGGGAATATTTCTGAAATTTGAAGGAATCTTGGGAAAAATTTTAAATGCTTATGCCTCCCTTAATATTGAAAATTTCGAGAAAAGGAGCTTGATTCGTGATCACTACCTTCGGGGGAGGGTCTGACCTTCAAAATGGAATGTAGGATGGGGTGTCCGGGTGTCGGGAAAATTGTTGAAATTTGGAGGAATCTTGGGAAAAACTTTAAACGCTTATATCTCCGATAATACTGAGAATTTCGAGAAAAGGAGCTTAATTCGTGATCGTTACTATCGGGGGAGGGTCTGAGCTTCGAAACGGTATATAGGTTGTAATGATCGCGACTTCGCGTCGAGAATGGACTCTCATTCGCCTCTTTCTGAATTAATTTGCTTAAATAATGCATTTCTTAATATGTGCATGTGCAATTATCCTAATGTTCGCCGCAGATTGCACATTATTGAATGCATTCGGCCGAATAAATCTTGACAGAGGGGAATGATTTGCCGCATCCGTAGGATGTTGCTGCAACATGAACTCAAGGTGAATGTAGCGGCATGGGGAGCGGTCCTTGAGAGAACAGCTGGACTGGTGGGTGACAAGAGGATGAGTTTTGGATTGGGAGTGGAGACAGCTGGGAAGACGAGAATTGAGATTAGAAAAATTTTCGTGGGGAGCAGCTGGTGAAGCGGATCTTTCTCGACGGATACAGAGTCAGGAGGGTTTTAGCTAATAAATTTTGTTAAAAACAATTTAGTCTTTTATTTTTAAAACATTTTTACTATTATTTATTTTATCTTATTTTTTATAATCCAAAAAAAAAACGTTCAAATTCAATTAAAGTAAATTGAAAAAATGATATGAGAGAAAGGAGTCTTCACTCAATGAATTACAAGCAGAATCTATTTAATTATTTATACAATTTTTAATAATTTCAAATCAGTTGGCCAGGCCTACTTCACACGACAACTATTACTCCGTGTGAAGTAGTCCCACTCTTTTGAATCGGCCTCGTGGTGAGTTCGAATACGCCAGATCATTCTGCCACCAGATGAAACCTAGGGGTTTCAGCGACCAAACCCGGAACTGCGTTCCGCATCATTCGGCGAAGCGAACGTGACGTTCATTTGGGGCGCAAACGGGCTTCAGCCTGGACAAGCAAACAGCCTTTTTGTGTCCCCCGATCTCGAGTTGGAAGAAATGTTTTCATTGCTCGAGAACACGGTACGGGTCTTCCTATGGAGGCTACAACGGCTTCCGTACAGCATCCGTCCCGACCAGGACGTGCGTGCACGTCTTTAGTTCCTTGGCAGCACAGGCAGGGGCGGATGTGTGTCGGGTGGGAGGTGTGGGTTTAAGGCGGTGGAGGTTTTCTCCCAGCAGACATAGCAATCCATAGTCTGTGAGACCCGATCTCTTGTCGAAGACCGGGTCACTTGGGAGCCTCGGATTCTCCCCGTAAGCCAGCTCCGCGGGGATGGCAGCAAATTTCTCTCGGTGGGTTGTTCGGAGGCCAAGTAGGACTTGAGTCCAGGACGGTTCGTCCTGGGCCATAATGGGGGATTTCAGCGTCCGGTGCCAACGCTCTAGCATCCCATTGGATTGTGGGTGGTATGCAGTAGTCCGCTGGCATTTGAATCCCAGGAGTTTGCCTAATTCCGAAAAATGCGTGGACTCAAATTGCATTCCTTGGTCAGTGATTATCACTGCAGGGACACCAAAGCGAGGGATCCACCCTCGATAGAGGGTTTCGGCACAAGATTGCGCCGTAATGTATTCCCTCAGGCCAACGCGTAAACCTGTCGATGATTATGAGACAATACTTGAAACCGTGCGAGTCTCGCAAAGGGCCTACGATGTCGAGGTGTATTGTGTGGAATCGCTTGGTAGTGCGTGGGAATGAGCTCACTTCTTTTCTTACATACCTGGTGACCTTACACTTCTGGCATACGATGCACTCTCTGGCCCAGAAGTTGACGTCCTTATTCATGGAGGGCCAGAAGTATTTTTCGGTGACTAGCCGATTTGTCGTCCTGATGCCTGGATGCACTAAGTCGTGAACTGCATGGAACACTTGCTTGCGAAAGGTGGCCGGAATGAATGGCTGGGATCCTTTTTCTGAGTACTAGCTGCAGAGAGAGAGGTTCGAGCTGAAATTTGTATTTGAGGCTGTGAAGTACTGCGTCATCTTCCTGCGCCTTGGCGATAGCCGAGAAGTCAAATGAGGTGGGGATGTTTACCTCGGAGACACGCGATAAAGCGTCAGCAACTATGTTGTCCTTGACGGATACGTGCTGCATGCCGGACGTGAATTGGCTTATGAAGCTAAGGTGTCGAAGCTGACGAGGGGATGCTTTGTCGGGCTTTTGTTTTAAAGCATACGTGAGAGGCTTATGGTCCGTTAATACTGTGATCGGCCTGCCTTCTAGAGAGAAACGGAAGTGCTTAAGTACGCGGCGAGTAGTTCTCGATCGTAGGTGCTGTAGTCCCGTTGAGCAGGGTTCGTCTGCTTAGAGAAGGAGCTCAACGGCTGCCAGACTTGATTCACCTTTTGGTAAGGAGAAGCACCTACTGCGAAGTCAGAGGCATCAACTAAAACGGCTAGGGGTGCTTCATTTTGAGGAAATGCCAGTGTAGTATCAGCCAGTGGTTGTCGGGATTTGTCAAACGCGCGGACAGCCTCTTCAGACCACACAATCTCTCGTGTTACAAGTACGTGTTCAAAACGGACTGGTGTTGGGCGGCCTTGGACAGGAAACGACGATAGAAGTTTAGCATGCCCAAGAATCTCCGCATGAGGCATCATTGAAGGCTCTTTTGATGTCCATAAATGCGCCTAAGGCGTATTCTTTATCGGACATTGCCTTCTCAATTATTGTCGTCAGTTCATGGAGCGCTGTCTCCGGGGATTTGCCTTTCTGGTAGCATGCTGTCTACAGTGAAGTGGCCACTTAGGGATATTGTATCCCTTCTAAACCGATCTACTAGTCCTTCCAGTCTTTTTAGCAGAAAGGAAGTTAGACTGGTCGGTCGGAAGCTTTTTGCGTCTGTGTTGGTGGGGTTGGTATATAAGCGTGTGCTAGGCAAGCGCGATATATATTCCGATTGTGTAGGCCCAGGGCATCCATTCCCTCTATTACTAGAGCAGGAATAATGCCATCCGGACCTGCAGACTTGTATCTATTGAATGAGTTGAATATCCATCTGACTCGCTCCTGTGAAACTACGTTGCATGCCAGAGTCTGATCTTCCGTTTAAGAGCTGTATGTGTCTGTCCGTCCCGAGGTGAGACTTTGGATACTGCCTGGGAAGTGCACTTCAAGCAAATGGTTTACCATTTCCTCATCGCTTTCTGTGTAGGTTTCGCTCTGTAAAAGTAGATAACCCAACTGCAGACTACGTTCTTTGACAAGGATCAGCTTTAGCTTTGAGGTTGGCTCAAGAGAGTTGGTCTCTTCACATAAGCGTCTCCTTGATGATCGTTTGACCGATCTTATGCTTTTCTTCAAAGTTTTTTGAGCCTCTTTGTACCGATGCCAGCAAACGGCTGAATCAGACTTTGGAGCTCGGTTGTCGTTCTCCTCTGTTTCACCGAATCCGAGTTCCACTATGGTGTTTTACTTTTCTTTGGCATTATGAGTGCACAGCTCTTTTCGAAAGCTTCTCTCATGCTAGCATTGATCATTTGGGTTGTTTTCTCCCAGGGCTTGTAACTCGGGCGGTCAGTTCTGTTTTGCATCCCAATCTGTCTTACGTGGATTCCGAAATGAAGTAGGTGGTGGTGCATCCATACCCATTATGAAATCAATGCGCCTGTGATCGGAGAGCATGATATCGTATGATATTCTCCAACAAGGGCCGTAATGTCAAAGGATGCCACAGTGATGTCGATAACCTCTTGCCTGATCACGTTGAAGAAAGTGAGCCGACACTTGTAATGTGACGATCCCAGAAGTAGAGCCAGTAGTCCGTTTGTTTCCGAACATTCTTAATATGCGATTTAGGAACGCCGATAGTGAGGGAAGTTCCCCGCCTATCGGCTCTTTCCCCTGCTTTGCTACCTAGTAACATCCAGGTTACTCCAAGTTGTTCCAGGACCTCAGCACCATTATACTCCTCTTCAGGAAGCCAGAGAAAGCACTTTTTAAAAGAAGGTAGCCCGAAAACCCTCTCTTTGGAATCTTAACGATCATAACCTTCTTCCATTTTCTGGGAAAAGCCTCGAACTCTCAAGATTTTCGCACGAGTGGAAGCAGCGGATCTGCAACATATCATCCACAAGAGGAGGAAGCTCACTCGATGTGATACGGTTAAGAATCGTGGTGAAGTGTTCCTTCCACCTCTTCAGTTGCTTGTCGTCCTGGATGATAAGTCGCTAGTTGACGTCCTTCATAGGACCGTCGAAAGATTTGCAACCTTATACAAGTTCCTTCGTCATGCGGTATACACTTCCAAAATTATTGCGTTCTGCGGCGTCTTCCGCTTGCCTGATCAGCACAATAGCAAATTCTCTCTTGCCAGGGCGTACACTCACCCGGTATCGGATTTTGAGCGAATCACGCCCGCCATGGCTCGCTCGATCCACTTCCACGATTTTGCTGCCACATATAGTTCTAAAACTACCAATTCCTCCACACTATTGCTTTGTGACCATCAAGACTCCAAATCTTCATGAGTTTCTAGTATTAGCTTCCATTATTACGTTGTACGCTAAGGAATCCATATGTATATGCCTCCTCCTTCTATCAACTTTGTGGTCCAAATCCCGTACGTGAGAAACGAGTTGCGGACCAACTTTTGATTAAATTCCTACAGTGCGCTATCACGCACCATTCCCACATGTGATATTGTTCATACATATATTGTACATATGCTTGTATGTAGCACCTTCTGCGCAAGCCCAGCCCCACTAGCATTATCAATGGTGTGGGTCCAAGTCATGCTGAAAGGAATGATTAATCCGCTGCCGCCGGAAGATAATTGCTCGGCATGACACATGTGGACGTAGTATCTGAGAGCGCGTACAACGCTCGTGGATCCTAGGTCAATGCATCTTCTCATCTGATATGCTGGCGCGATAGCTGTAGCGAAGAACCCCCCGTGCTACCTCAACGCGAACATTTCCCCACTCATTCTCTGGCAGAGGGAAATGTGCGCCAACAAGTTTTTGGAGCTCATGTGAGCAAAGAGAAAGCGGTGGAGTCTCTCCAGGTAAGGTAAGTGTGCAAAAGGTGCTAATTCTTAATTCTTGGAAATGCGAAAGCTTTCATGCGGTTGGCACATCGTTTCTCACTATATGTGGAACAACACTCAAGGGAAATTGCTTGCAGCCACTTGTGACAAATCTATGAAGGAGATGAAAGTAATGGAAGATGGGTAGATTTTCACGATGGTTTTCTTTTCTGATGAATTTTTCATTCATCTTTTCCAAAAGATTAGAATAATAATTTGAGATTTGCTAGTTTGAAAGTGCATAATTCTGAGACCCTGATCTGCACGTAACAAAAATTTTGGTTAATTTTGATTAGGAACGGCACAATGTTGGAAGGATTTAGCAGGTTAGCTCATAGAGGAAAAAAGTTTCTGAAAACAAAATTGGAATTACAGATTTGGACCGCTTTGGCGAAAGATATTGCGATGCTGTGATAGCCTTTGACGCAGTGCACCCCGTAGTACTAGTCAGGCTCGGGAATGTTGTATGTGGTGGGGAGGGGGTTCTTCGAACATTTCGACCCATGACGTATCATTCTACAAAATTCACGGGTCCTTATCGGTGCGTGGGTCTGTACCGGATTCTGAAAGATATTCTTATCTGAGGAATCGAGGCTGCCTAACGAAATAAACATATGCGAGCAAGACCGGGAAGTAAAAAACTTTGGACCCGAGTGCCGCGATCGAAAGGAAGAAGCCACATTCTCGAGCCTGGCTAGCACAAAGACGTATAAGCACATTTCGACGGAACACTTCGATGGAGCTTCAAAATTTGCATGTGGGCCTTCAAAGTCAATTTCGCCAACTTTTGTTTTTTTAAGTTTTTAGGATAGCTCCTTCCTTCAGGTCGTCTCCGGCACCTCAGGATGGCCATCGAAAAACCCATTTCGACATTACAAATGGCGCCCAAAGTGGGACCTTTTAGGTTTTTTGTGATAGCTCTCCCTTCTTGATCGTTTATGGCTACTCATTTTCCTTCAATTTCAAGAATTGTTGGAGGTAGTGTAAAATCAGACGATATTTTACATGATTAAATTCTAAACTAATCCCAAAACAGCATATTTCTTAGTTCTATACACACATCAAAGGGTAGTCCCAGGACGAAACGTGGATTGTTACCATAAGCATAAGCATAAAAGCTGGGAGACGCCTGCTGAACCAGCACCAACAGTTCTACCAAACTTTATCTCCACCTCCGCGATGAACGGTGGGACTTCAGTCTCTCGCGCCTATAAACGGGGCAAATTGTACCAACTGTTCCTTCCGGTTGGAGGTTGGATAAGGCTGACAACCCTACACGGAAATCCGACGTTACGAACTCAAAAGAGGAGCCTTGAACTGGATGGATGTTACAACGATTAACCCAGCAACGAAGGTCAAAGCTTGAGACCTACTGTTATCGGCCTTGAAAACATTAGCGAAAGGCTATGCACACTGCTCCTGCGAGGCAAATTTTAATATATAAGCCTAATTAACGTTTACGCCCCTACAGAGGGGACTGCAGACTCGAAGAAGGATACCTCCTACGAGGCAGTAGAACAAACCCTCGAAGTCCGCTCCAGGCGGGACCACTTCCAACCAATTGACCTTAATGGATGTCAGAATATTTAAGGTGCAAATATAGACTCGGATCACTATCTCGTTGACATGGTGCTCCGAGCGCGAACAACATCACTATTTAGAATTCCCTTTAACAAGAGAGGATAGTTAACACTGACGCCATCCACAGCACAGCCCACCGTAAAACATATAAGGGGAAATGAATGCCGCAATAACCGCAGTCATCAGAGGTCCTGAAGGTGAAGCATCGGCAAATGATCTTTACCTAAACAACATACTTCGCCTCAGGCGCAAGAAAATTCGGAACGACTGATTCGATAGTGAATATAAGGTAGCAACGAAACGGAAGAATGCTGCATACCGGGCATTGTTGCATTCTCAAAGAACGGAGGCACGCGCAAAGACTTATTACGGATTCCGTCCAGCGGAGAAGCAACTTCACAGACGGAAAAAGAAAGACTGGGAGAACCAACAAGTCTGTGAACTTGAAAAGTACAGGGAGCAACCGCACCAGGTACGGAAGTTTTACCAATAAGTCAGCAGGTTAAAGCCTTATGCACCACGATGCTCATCCTGCCGAGACAAAGAGGGAAATCTGATTTCCGACAGCGTGGACATATTGGAGTAATTCGTAGTATTTTGATGAACTGCTCAACAACCAAAATAGAGGCGAGTTGGAGGTCCTGTCAACTGAAGACGATGGACAAATGCTGCCACCACCAAGCATGCCAGAAACAGTGCGTGCAATCTACTGGTTTAAAAACCATAAGTCGCCAGGAGCCGATGGAATTACAGCCGAATTGGTTAAATATGGAGGCGACCAACTACACGAAGTGGTTCATCAACTTACGCTCCAGGTGCGGGATAGCGAATCAATGCCTGACGACTGGCAACGAAGCATTATTTGACCCATACCATACCTAAAAAGGCAGGTCACTGAGTCACCATCGTGCATCAGGTGTTTTCTATCGCTTCCAAATGAGGATCGAAATGGCGCTGAGAGTTTGAAACGACTCGGTGTCTAGAACAACCTGAATGCTGCTAGCGGAAAATGAAAAGGAAGTGGCAAGCGGGAAGGTTCCATACAATCGACAGTTCTGTAGCGGTTGCTAATAAAGTTCAGAGACAAACGGACTATCGCATTTCGTTAAGGCTTGGGGCCTTCACGTTACAAATACGGACTCTTAAGTTCATTGAAGAGGATGCAGGCCCTCGGCGTCCTTACCTTAATATTAGATGAAGTATAACCTTTCTCAAATAAATTTAGAGCATTGTGAAGCTGGCACTTCATTGACCAGTTGTCGAATCAATTGCTGCAAGATATTTATATACATCATACATGAACTATGCATTGTTGGTGGGAAAAGGAGGGACTTCAACTTCCGGTAAGTTGGACCTCGTGCCAGATGGTGGTTCCAAAAGACCTCCAAATTATGGTAGTTAGTGGCTTATATGTGATGATCATAAGCCATCTTTGGCTGGTAGGCGTATGAAATCCGTTGACGAAATTGAATAAAAATCCCGGTTGATGACAAATAGTATGATGGAAACTTTCGAGGAGAGCTGTCCACTCAACACGATAAGGAAGATTTAAATACCATTGTGGACCAGAAAGGAGAAAAGATCAGCAAATGCCCAGATGCCTTGAACTTCTGCTAAAAATGGTGGGTTCAGATTACTCGAATTTGTTCTGATTGTCAAACAGCATTGTCAGTACTAAATATCGATATTATATCAAGGCAGTTGTTGTGCAACTGCCACCAGTTCTGCTGAAACTTGGCCAACTGAACGTTCTCGATGAATGTTCACCGTGCTGCCATGCACTCTAAGAACGCTGATAATTTGGCGACTGACAGACTGTTTTAGAAAGAGTCTTGCTCCACAACAATGAGACCAGAGCAAGCATTCACTGTCAAGTCTACTTTGAAGGGTAAAGCTGCAGCCGAATAAAGAAATTGGAATTCCTGCTAGCAGTCTAAAATCTTTGTTGAAGAACCTTTTTTCTTTAGAGGGGAAGTTTTATTGTCCCTTAAAAAGTAGAACATGAAGGCCCTAGCATGGATTTAAGCAGGACACCTATCTTTTAATTAGTGGTGATCCTGGGTACAGGTAGCCAATGCGAAGAAGAGGAAACCTACATTTCATATGCGCCTGCCTGGCTTCCTTAGACCTTAGATGAAAGTATCTCGGAAAGGATTTTTTTCCAATGAAGTCCTCGTATTAAGCACTATATTCCGTTCTAAGAGGTTCTCAGATTTGCAAAAGCCTGCAGGACCTATTAAATAGACGATTCTAAAGGGGTGGATTGGTATTTGAGATCTGAGCTATTGGAGCTGCGGTTCTTTCTTGTTTTTTAACCTAACCTAACCCAGTTATATTTTGATTTATTTTCAGATAAAAAAATAAAACCACCTTCTTCAAACTTCCTTTTGAACACTTTTATTAATACTACACTTAAGCCTACCAATATTTAAAAATATTTAATATATATGCCCCCCTTTTGTTATCACTATTATTCAGTGATTATATTATTGATTATTATTGAATAACTAGAACAATTAACTATATGCTCGCGGTCAGAAAAATAAATTAAAAGCAAAATATACGCCTATACTATTCCTATGACAATTCCATATGTGTGCATCAGATGTCCTACGGTAAGTTTAACGAGGAAGTCCGATTGGTTTGGTAAAGACCGGGCTATGCAGCACTGGTACAGAAAGGAGATTGGTCATTAGCACGTCAAAGCCCTCTGATTAGCAAAAATAATGACTCTTTTGATGACCCGCTGTCAATGGTGCAGCGAAGGGCAGTTAGATGCAAATCGCTGGTAGCACCCATACTTTTCGAGGAACTTTTGCAGTTGCTTGAACGGAAGTTGGAAATCCGAAGTGGCACCTACACTGTCGGGATCAATGCATATCGTCCCGATAAAGGGTGGTATGCCGAAAGTTTTATTATGAGCTCCCTTTTCTGATTTTCAATGTCAGCTCAGGGGCGAGGCCAGGTTCGTGCGTAATACAGAGATCAACTTCGCATGCGGTGCTGCTGGAAGGTCCCTGTAATCAGCTAGATATACCAAAAAATGATGGCGCAAATTTTGCAGGAATGACTTTGTTCATCGTGGCATTGCAAAGCCCAGAAAGCGTGGTCTCGAATTCATAAAGAGACTGCCAGAATGCCTCCTTTAGGTGTAGACTGTCATGACCATAGCCTTCAAGTGACATTTGGAAATCCCCCGGAAAGGATAAATGTCCTTCAATGTTCACTTTACGCGTTTCAAGGCAAAGGCGCACTTCATTAAGCTTCACCACGATTATCTTTAAAGCCAGCATCTGATCGATCTTGGCATAGAGGGGTTTGTCAATGGCGGACGAGCCTGTCTTTGTCTAGTTAGTTAATTACCACCGACATTGATGATCTGTGAAAACATCTAGAGTCACTTAATGTGCCGTCAAGTGATGTTTGACTTTCGCGCTATTTCCAACTAATCTTAAGGAAGATACAAACACTTCCTGTCCAAGTTGGAATTAGCGAACAAAATGAGTGTCGAAATACAAATTCCGGCTTGAAATGACTTGGAATGACGTCAGTTTCCTCCGATTACAAAACTTCAACGTCAGTCGACACTACTATTGAATAGCTAACCCCGTCAGTCGTTCTGATTGATGGATGGCTAATTATTCCCAGTTTGCACTAAATGGTGTTAATTTCGTTTCGGGGAAAGTCTGACGTCAAAAAGCGGTATGGCGGTATCGAGCAGTCATGGAACTTAATCACCTAAGACTGTGACATCCGGATAAGGTTGTATATCATGACTGGATGATTGGGCCGGCTGATGAGAACAGCGGAATAGACGACCGTAGTGGGTAGAATTCATCACAATGGGTGATTCAAGAGCGTTCAGGTTTATGCATCGTTTCCAGCTGAATCGAAGATTCGTTAACCTGCCGCTTAATATTGTTGTAGTCTTACGTGCAGCATTTTCAGCCCGCAAACCGTGCCGGTCGAATAGTAGAGAGTTGCTTTTGTATGTTGTCCCATCACCATCATCCATTATAATCATTTCTTCCCTTCCCTTAAGGAATTTTCCAGCTTGGATTTTGGGCGTGAGGCTGAGTCAGTAACAGGATAATCCAGTGACTTAATGGACCAGGAAAATTCTGGTAAAAGAGGTTCATCCGACTTTTCCAAGAGCCTGATAGTAATCGCTGTACCAGTCTGCTGTAGCCCGAAATACCCCTGCAGGGTTGATTTAGTCACAGCTTCCACGCGGAAGACGAACTGATTGATTGGCAAATATGTTGGTGCGTTATCAGAAAGCTGACCTTGAGACGTAATAATGAGGTAGATACGATCTGTTGAGGTGGAATTATGCAGACGTGTCTGGCATCCTGGTAGCGAATAGTTGTCGTAATTTAGTTTGATATGTTCATAATAGCCGTCATTGTCTTAACTGATCGAAACGGTTTTCAGTGCTATGTCTGTATGCCAGTACGTACGTAATCTGAAAAATCACATGAGTCGATATAGGCTAATCAGTCTGGTCTGATGTAACTCCCTTAAAAATAAAAAGATCGCGATCTGATTGAGATACTATATTACCAGTTATTCCCATCTAAATCTATTAATTTTCCTTCTCTACTGCCTCTGGATCTTTTTTCTTACCGAAATTCTCTCCGTCCTCGATAGTCTCCAGCATTGGTTTATTCTGTGTTTCAGGTAGCAAAAGTGACAATAATCCACCTGTGAATGCCATCGCTCCAAATATATTTAGAGGGAGTGGCGTCCAGATATCTCCTAATAAAATTATATATGGCGCCAGAATGCCTCCTATTCGAGCGACCATCGACGAAGCCCCCAAGCCTACATTACGAATCACAGTGGGAAACTGTTCTGTAGTGAACATGTAAATGGTTCCATAACTCGACGTGATTGCAAGTTTCCCAAACATTGCCAGGACTACGATAAGCCAGTTTTGGTCACTAGGAACTGCGATTGTTAACAGCAGCATTGTGCCAGCCACTAACATGCAGCCACACAGAATTGTCCTTCGTCCCCATCGGTTTAGCGTTACGAGAAGGAACAAACAAGCTGGGATTTCCACTGCACCAAAAATAGCGAAATTTACTAAGTCATTCCCGCCGAGGTTGCTTGTATTCCAGGAGAGCCCGTAGTATGTCGCACTATTCGTGAACCACCCAAAGAAGATGATGAGGCTCTTCTTACGTAAATTAGGATATCGGAAGAGGTCGAAAACTGTAGCTTCACGTTTTTCCGTTTTGACATCATCTTTTTTTACTTCGGTTTCGATTAGGAGGGTTTGGAGAACTTCACTAGGTATGGTTACCTTGTTTTCTTTGGCGGCTTTTTGAATATTGATAATCACCTCTTCTTTTCTCCCTTTCGATAACAGCCAACGTCCTGATTCTGGTATGAACCAGTGATATGTCATGAAAAGGACTCCTGGGAGCGTTAGAGCTATTTGCAGGTGCCGCCAGTTTGTGAAGTAGTACGCGAACGCTGTTGTTAAGACATAGCCAACTGAGAAGAACAGGAGGCTTACAACTCCAGTGATGAGGCGATAGCTTGGCACAACCATTTCCATACCTATTACATACGCAATGAGAAAGACTCCTGATGTTGTTGCCCCCACGATTATCCTGGATAGAGTGTATGTGATATATTCTGGGGAGATTGCAGCTGTGATACCAAAAACAAGTTGGATTACCAGAGATGCAAAAAAGATTGGTTTCCGTCCAAATTTATCTGATAGTTGTCCAAAAATGATGCTTCCTAATAGTACTCCAACCATAAATAATGCGTCCGAAGTAGCTTTTAACCAGGACCAATTGCACACCATATCCCATTCTGTGACGGTTGTGCTTTCGTATCGGGATTTGTCGTACACCCACTTGTTGCATCGAATCGAATGATTCGCTGGTACCCCGCCGTGGAGGTAGTCTTCGGTGTAGTTTGCGTCTAAGTACTGGCACGTGGACCATTTCGACGTCCCGGGATCGACAGGATATGACACATTCCAAGCGCTAATGGGTAGGTCGTTGTATGTAGTAATGTTCGCATTTTCAAACGGAAGTAAGCACCGGTAAGCCGGTTTCGCGAGTAGGAACACTCCGGCTAGCCTGTGAAAGGCACAAGGAATGGCAGGAAGGCAGACGAGAAAAAAGATTCGCTTCTGATAAGGACCGAAGCCGCCCAAGTGTTCAATAATGTCGTCGTAGCCCATGTTCGTGTTTCACTCGCACTCACAGTAGTCAAAAAATTCTTGGTCTTAAACAGCTTTTTATGGGGGCACTATTCAGTATGTCCTTTATTCGTCCGCACACTCCACCCCTAGCCTATGCAAGGCACTCCCGATGCGGCTTTTCTATGCTGGTGCTCTTACTTTCTCCACTTGGGGATTATTAAGTAAAGCTATCTGGTACGATTCAGGGAAAGTTCTTGGCACAGAACAAGGTCGTCCACCGGTTTCCCACTGTGAAGTACTTTCACCAACGTCGCGCTCTATTTGACCGAATCGGAGCGAGTGCACATTTTGTAAATAATAGCACGCGGAATCGCGTTTTCTGATGGACTTAGGAACCTCGAACGCTGCGAATCAGGCGGTCCTCACCGCCGAGCTAGACTAGATATACCACCTGTAAGGCTAGTAGAACTAGTATTCGAATCGGATTGCGGACGGACTATACTCACGTTCCCGACTATTTCCAATTTCACCGTCGCGGGTTCACTAGTATCCACTACTATGACTGGTTAGTGATTCAATTGGACTTTTATGTTGTATCCTCATTAAATTGCTACCATTCAGAACGGAAAATTTCCCGCTTTGACGGTGGAACCCTCACTGCGTCCGCTCGTTACTTCGCGTATGAAATTACTATCGACCTTCGTGCACAAGTTTAAGGACAACCACTTGGATTACAAGAAACACCAACTGAACCTGCGTTGCACAAGCAGCACTGTCCCCTGGCCTGGACCCCTTCACGCACGTTGCGCATTCCGGGGAGAGTTTGATAGGGAACCGAAAAGTTCTGAAGCAGTGGTTCCGGACCGGTTATGTACGAATAGATTTGTATCTTTCAGATATTCACAGCATGAGGTGGTTTAGGGGTTGAAACAATTCACAAGGGTAGAACTTTTTATACACATAGTGGACTTGCACACGGTGTGGAGATTGTGATTAACTAGTCCATTTGCTGTGTCATTTACAGATAGATCATAGGGAAATCATTAGTGTTTAAGCTATAACAAGTTAGGAACCGGAAGATCCTTATTCCATGTGTATGTCGAACTATTCAGTTCAAAATGATTCTACATCTGCGCCCAGTAGGGGTGTAAAAAATGTTAATAACTTATTAATATGAAACCAAATCCTTATGAGAAGATATGTGATTATTTTCTAACCTTTTCTTTGTGTTATTAGCTAAAACTCATAAAAGATTTTAATTTTGGTTTATCAAAAATTTTTTGCTATTATTCATCTGAAATTACCCAAAAAATGAGGGGGTCTAAAAGTTGGAAATAAAATCTGGAATTAATATTTATTTGGCTTAATTTTGATATCTGACAAAAAATGTTACTGGAAAATATTAATTGGGAAACTAAGTAAAACATGGGAAAGCATTGCAAGATATATTGAAATCACTCTTTCAGGACAGAATTGCACAGCTACTAAAATTTGATATGGTCTCTAGTTCTAGCTTTTATTACCAAAAAATAAAAAAAAAAAAAATCATCATCAACGGCCCAACAACCGGTATCCGGTCTAGGTCTGCCTTAATAAGGAGGGAGGTCCACTATTTCGATATCCTTAAAAGCTCTCTGGGGTTCTGACCTACGCCATCGCTCCATTTCAGGCAGGGTCGGCCCCGTTTTCTTTTTCCTCCATAGATATTGCCCTTATAGACTTTCCGCGCTGGATCATCCTCATCCATACGGATAAAGTGACCGATACCGTAACCTATTGAGCTGGATTTTATCCACAACCTGACGGTCATGGTATCGCTCATAGATTTCGTCATTGTGTAGGCTACGGAATCGTCCATCCTCATGTAGGGAGCCAAAAATTCTTCGGAGGATTCTTCTCTCGAGAGAGTTCGCAATTTTTCTTGCTAAGAACCCAAGTTTCCGAGGAATACATGAGGACTGGCAAGATCATAGTCTTGTACAGTAAGAGCTTTGACCCTATGGTAAGACGTTTCGAGCGGAACAGTCTTTGTAAGCTGAAATAAGCTCTGTTGGCTAAAAATATTCGTTTTGAGAATGATGGGGTCCTAAGTCCGCATCAACTTAATGCTGCTTCCGTCCCCGTTCGTTCAACTGCCTCGTAGAAGGTATCCTTCTCCAACTCTGCAGTCTCGTCTGTAGGGGCGTGAACGTTAATAAGGCTTCATCATCATCAACGGCGCAACAACCGGTATCCGGTCTAGGCTTGCCTTAATAAGGAACTGCAGTCATCCCGGTTTTGCGCCGAGGTCCACCAATTCGATATCCCTAAAAGCTGTCTGGCGTCCTGGCCCACACCATCGCTCCATCTTAGGCAGGGTCTGCCTCGTCTTTTTTTTCTACCATAGATATTGCCCTTATAGACTTTCCGGGTGGGATCATCCTCATCCATACGGATTAAGCGACCCGCCCACCGCAACCTACTGAGCCGGATTTTATCCACAACCGGACGGTCATGGTATCGCTCATAGATTTCGTCATTGTGTAGGCTACGGAATCGTCCATCCTCATGTATGGGGCCAAAAATTCTTCGGAGGATTCTTCTCTCGAACGCGGCCAAGAGTTCGCAATTTTTCTTGCTAAGAACCCAAGTTTCCGAGGAATACATGAGGACTGGCAAGATCATAGTCTTGTACAGTAAGAGCTTTGACCCTATGGTGAGACGTTTCGAGCGGAACAGTCTTTGTAAGCTGAAATAGGCTCTGTTGGCTGACAACAACCGTGCGGTTTGATGTTGTTGGTTGATTCGTCTTCGGTGCTGACGTTGCCACCATATATTTTGTCTTGCCTTCATTGATGTGCAGCCCAAGATCTCGCGCCGCCTGCTCGATCTGGATGAAGGCAGTTTGTACGTCTCGGGTGGTTCTTCCCATGATGTCGATATCGTCAACATAGGCCAGTAGTTGGGTGGACTTGAAGAGGATCGTACCTCTTGCATTCACCTCAGCATCACGGATCACTTTCTCGAGGGCCAGGTTAAAGAGGACACATGATAGCGCATCCCCTTGTCGTAGACCGTTGTTGATGTCGAATGGTCTTGAGAGTGATCCTACTGCTTTTATCTGGCCTCGCACATTGGTCAGGGTCAGCCTAGTCAGTCTTATTAACTTCGTCGCGATACCGAATTCTCCCATGGCCGTGTACAGTTTTACCCTGGCTATGCTATCATAGGCGGCTTTAAAGTCGATGAACAGATGGTGCAACTGTTGTCCATATTCCAACAGTTTTTCCATCGCCTGCCGCAGAGAGAAAATCTGATCTGTTGCTGATTTGCCTGGAGTGAAGCCTCTTTGGTATGGGCCAATGATGTTCTGGGCGTATGGGGCTATCCGGCCTAGCAAGATAGTGGAGAATATCTTATATGATAGATGGTACTCAGCAACGTGATACCTCTATAATTGCTGCACTGTGTGATATCTCCCTTTTTATGTATGAGACAGATAATGCCTCGTTGCCAATCGTCAGGCATTGATTCGCTGTCCCATACCTTGAGCACAAGTTGATGAACCACTTGGTGTAACTGGTCGCCTCCATATTTAACCAATTCGGCTGTAATTCCATCGGCTCCTGGCGACTTATGATTTTTTAGCCGATGAATTGCACGGACTGTTTCTCCTAAACTTGGTGGTGGCAGTATTTGTCCGTCGTCTTCAGTTGGCGGGACCTCCAACTCGCCGATATTCTGGTTGTTCAGCAGCTCATCATCAACCCATCGCTCTAATATGCCATTTCTGTCGGAAATCAGATTCCCCTCTTTGTTCTGGCAGGATGAGTATCGAGGTGTATAAGGCTTCATCCTGCTGACTTGTTGGTAAAACTTGCGCGCTTGGTGCGGTTGCTTCCTGTACTTTTCTAGTTCACAGACTTGTTGGTTCTCCCAGGCTTCCTTTTTCCGTCTGTGAAGTCGCTTCTCCGCTCGACGGAGTTCGTGATAAGTCTCCGCGCGTGCCGGCGTTCTTTGAGAATGCAACATTACTCGGTATGCGGCATTCTTCCGTTCCGTTGCTAGTTTACATTCATCGTCAAACCAGCCGTTCCGACTCCTTTTACGGCTGGGGCCAAGTATATTTGTGACCGTGTCCATGATAACGTTGTTCAGGTGGTTGTGAAGATCATTTGTTGATGCTTCATCTCCAGGTCCTCTGTTGACTGCGGTTATTGCGGCATCCATTTCCCTCTTATAGGTGTCGCGGAGGGTTGTGGTGTGGATGGCTTCAGTGTTCACTCTCACCTGATTGTCAGAGGGGATTCTAGGTGGTATTGTTTTTCGGGCTCGGAGCACCATGCCAACGAGAAAGTGGTCCGAGTCTATATTGGTCCCCCTATATGTTCTGACATTCATCAAGGCTGAGAGGTTGCGGCGTTCGATCAACACGTGGTCAATTTGGTTGAAAGTGGTCCCGTCTGGAGAGGCCCACGTATGTTTGTGGACCGCTTTCCGCGCAAACCAGGTACTTCCAACAACCATTTCGTGTGACCCTGCTAATTGAATAGTCCGCAGTCCGTTATCATTTGTGTTTACGTGTAAGCTATGGGAGCCAACGTATCGCCTGAATACGGGCTCCTTCCCTACTTGGCTGTTAAAATCCCCAAGTATGATTTTGATATCATATCTGGGACAGGCTTCGAGGGTTCGTTCTACTGCCTCGTAGAAGGTATCCTTCTCCGACTCTGCAGTCTCCTCTGTAGGGGCGTGAACGTTTATGAGGCTTATATTTGTAAACTTGCCTCGCAAGCGCAGAGTGCATAGCCGTTCGCTTATGTTTTCAAAGCCGATAACAGCAGGTTTCATTTTTTGGCTGACTAAGAAACCTACTCCGAGCACATGGTTTACTGGATGACCGCTATAATATATGGTGTAGTGGCTCTTCTCCAGGAAACCGGTCCCTGTCCATCGCATCTCTTGCAACGCTGTTATATCAACCCTATATTGGGACAGGGTATCGGCTAGCTGCTCATCAGCTTCATCTCTGTACAAGGAGCGCACGTTCCATGAGAAAATACGCAAATCGTTGTTCCTTTGTCGTTGCCGGATCCGTCGTTTTAAAATCCGTCCTGTCCGAGGTTCCTGTTGTGGCTTCGTAACGAGTTGTTTTCCGTGTAGGGTTGTCAGCCCTACCCAACCCCCAACCTGGAGGACCAGTTGGTACAATTTGTCCCGTTTTTAGGCGCGGGAGACTCGCCTTCATCCTTCTCCGTCTGCAGCTTTTCGTCAAGAAAGAGCTCCCAGCGGTCACCACGTGGAGGTGGAGATTGGGTTTGGTAGTAGAGCTGTTGGTGTTGGTTCAGCAGGCATTTCCCAGGTTTTATGCTCCATCGTGGGTACCAATCCACGTTTCGCCCCGGGACCTATACTACCCTTTCTAAATTTGCCTCGCAAGTGCAGGGTGCGTAGTCGTTCGTTTATATTTTCAAAGTTGGTAACAGAAGGTTTCATTTTTTGGCTGACTAAGAAACCTACTCCGAGCGTATGGCTTACTGGCTGGTCACTATAATATATGGTTTAGTGACTCTTTTCCAGGAAACCGGTCCCTGTCCAACGCATCTCCTGCAACGCTGCTAGATTAGTTCTATATTGGGACACGGTATCGGTTAGCTGCTTGGCAGCTCCATCTCTGTACAGGAACCGCACGTTCAATTAGAAAATGCGCAAATCGTTATTCCGTTGTTGTTGCCGGGTTCCTCGTCGTGTAGTCAATCCAGTCCGAGGCTCCTTTTGTGACTTCGTACCAGGTTAGTTTCTGTGCAGTTTGTCAGCCCTAACCAACCTAGCGCGAGTAGATCCCGCCCTTCAAAACCGCCAGCGCGACACCAACTGTACTCGTCGGCGACCTTGAGCATGCCTTCCAGACTGTTCACCGCATTTTTGCCCTGCGTCACCAGTCTGGAGGATGTCGTCATGCCTTTGATTTGTCAATGTCTTTTCTGCACTTAGAAAAGGCCGAACAAAACAATCATATTGTCAGCGCATGTATACCACGATTTAGGCGAATTAAAGTAGTAGCTCTCTTTGTGTAGAGTTGTCAAATCTCGCGTCAGGCGCGTTCTTTGGATAAGGGAATGCTCGGCGGATGTGTCATGGTCATGCACATGCAAGCATCCGGAGATATGCGCAGGCTGGGTAGGCGGGAACAAAATGAAGTGTGTAGCGGGAGCTTTCGATGAGGAAGAATCCTTGGCGCCGAATCATCCGAGCTTTGTTTTAGGCTACGTTCAGTCAGGAGATGCCCTTACTGTCCTGCATAAAAAGATCATGGAGCTATGTGAATTCATAAAGGATCGTAGGAACATTTACCAAAATATAAGGGCCATGATAAGAGGCGTCCCTTTAGCATACGCCAAGGTCCAGGGCGGAAGAGGGAGAAAGCCCTCGAATGGAAAAGTGAACCAGGCGACTCAAGTAGCACCTGTTGACCAGCAAACCCCGAAAATAAAAAAGGACTCAACTCCCAAAAGGCAGAGCACAAGAGGGCAATGACTGAAGCTGCCGCGAAACTGTTGCAGCGGCGACCTCGGGAAAACCGACCGGACATTCAAAGGTGGATGAGGAAGTCTCTAGAAAAGTATAATAGAATCCCTAAAAATAAACGATCAGAGGAAAATAAGACTGGAGGTGATTATCATTTTCAAACGAGGTGAAGGGTCATATGATGACATTAAGTGAAGGCATACCCCGAACTCACCAACTTGGCAGACACTGTCAGCCGCATAAAACGGTCCCAGAAAGGAGATCTTGTGTTGGAGCTCAAGAGATACAAGGATGTAACCGCGGACAGATTGAGTAAAATCGGAAAGTTGCTAGTACAGGAAACCGACATAAGGGCTAGCAGGCCGAAGATCACTATAATCTGCAAAGATATAGATGAAATCTCCACAAAGGAGGAGGTTCGCGAAGTCTAGCAGAAGCATTTCGATCTTGTCGGACTACAGGAGTCAGCGGTAAAAATGCTTAAAAAAACCTACGAAGGAAGACAAACCGCCATCATCAGCTTGCTAGTAGAGACGACATTCAAACTGTTAGCAGCGGGGGGAGTAAAAATAGCAGCGGGGGGAGCAAAAATAGGCTGGATTATGTGTCAGCTTAGGGAACAGGTGGCACTGAAACGATGTTTTAGATGCCTTGCCTTCGGTCATATTGCGAAGGCATGCACCAGTCCAAATGACAGATCGAAGCAATGCAGGAGATGCGGAGTGGAAGGCCACATCAGCAAGAATTGTGGAGCTGAACCAAATTGCTTACAGTGCAAGGGAAGGAGGATGTGGATCATCGGTACATTGAAAGCAGCAGCCCAGAATACAGAAGAGCTCTTAACACAGATGAGGTTGTTGCAGATCAACCTCAACCCCTGCCAGGCGGCGCAGGACCTACTCTCGAAAACTATCCACGAGAAAAACATCGATGTGACCATAATTTGGGACCAATATTGAAACGATGGGGGTGGTATTTATGTCAAAGACCAAACGAGCCAAGGAGCGCTATGGGTTTGGGGAAAAAACAAGAGAACAAGCCTATGAGGAAACAATGGTGCACCCGAAGGAAAGCTTCATCAGAGCGAAGGTGAAAGGAGTCAACATCTACAGCCACCCAACCCTAAACTTGCCGAGTATGAGCAGATGTTGCGCGCTCTGGTTTTGGATATGCGAGGACTTTGACCGACCATAATAGCAAGCGATTTTAACGCGTGGACCTTTGAATGGGGCAGCCGGATCACGAATGTGATGGGGCGTGTTCTCCTCGAATCATTTGGAGAGCTGGACGTGGTACTCGCGAATGTTGGAGATTCGTACACCTTCAGGGAAAGGAGCCCAGGGTCTATAGTGCACCTGACATACGTGAGTGCCGCTTTAACCAGTAGAGTCGCTTGGAATGCCAATGAAGACTATACTCACAGGGACCCCCAGGCAATCTGCATGGAAATGAAGGGCGGATCAAGCTCAAAAAACAGTTCTCACAGAATGCCGGATGGTTTGCTCGGCTGGATAATGAAAGCTTTTGAGGGGAACACGTTTTCCCTGGCACTCAAATCGGACATATCCCTGAATGGTATAGCTAGAGAAATAGCCACCCAAATCACCCGAAGGATGACGGAAGCATGCGATACTACTATCCCAGAAGGCCACCCAACTACTGGTGGAACAACGAAATCGTAAGTTTGCGAGCCGAATGTTTTCGGGCAAAGCCCGATGGCAATGGCCGAGAGGAGGCACACAAAGAACTGCGTGGGCGCCTAAAGGAAGCCATTCAGAAGAGTAAAAAGAGTTGCTTCAAGCAGGCATGTGACCATGCAGATATAAAATCTTGGGGTGGGACCTACATGGTGGTAATGAAAAGGCTGTGGAGATCATCCAAGGTGACAGATCTGAAACAGATTGTTACCACTCTGTTCCCTTACCACAAAAATAGGGGAAGGCACCTCCAGTAATTTTGGAGGAGCTGTGGAAATATATTATAGGATCGTAGAAAACTAGGCCCAGGTTTAGGTGGCATTCCCAACCGAGCTTTGAAGCTGGCAGTGAAAGCTAGGCCCGACCTTTTTGCCAACACCTTCGAGGTGTGAGTAAAAGAAGGAACATTCCCTGTTCAGTGGAAAAAGCAAAAGTTGGTGTTGCTTCCGAAACCTGGTAAGCCACCTGGAGATCCAGCATCATATCGTCCTATCTGCCTGCTGGGATTACGATGGAGAGAGTCATCTACAACAGATCCCTACCCATCGTCGAAAACAGCAATAGCTTGTCGGAGCCCCAGGTTGGTTTCCGGCGAGACCACTCTATGGTGGATGCAATAAGTATATTAGTAAGCTTCTGACTGTTGCTGTGTCGTGCTGGCGATGCATGTCAAAAATGCATTTAACTCGGCCAACTGGAATAGAATTAAAGGGGCGTTGGCTGACATAGGTGTCCCCGAGTATTTAGCGAATTTAGTGGAAATTTACCTATCAGGGAGGACTCTCTGGAACGGGATGGATGAGGACCCAAAGAGTACATTGTCACAGCTATATTTTCGATTACCCTACCAAAACAAAACAAATATATCACCATCTGCTCGTTGCTAGATGGATTTACCTTCGTTCGAAGTAAATACAACAATCTTTTTGAAGAGGCACCCATTTTTCCAGGATGTTCGTTTTTACCAACAGTGAAGGAATTGGTGACTTTCTCACTGCAGAATTCATGGTTTATTTACAGGATGAAAGCTTACAGGATACCAAAAGCATTTCTACGAAATTAAAGTGTCTTGGGTAGTCATTGAAAAGTATTCGGAGAGTAGTGAATGGTTCGTGCCTTGTCGATGAGGGAAAACGAATAGATTTAGCTTTAATCTTATAAAGTATCTATACAATTTTATTTCTATCTGTTCCTAAAATTACTCGTTTTGAGTATTTCCGATTACTTAGTGGAAGTTCTATTCTGGCTGTGGTTGATACTCCAAATTGCAAGAGAGATCTCTACGAGTTGGGCGTGCAGTTTCGCTTTCTTTCTACAGGTTGCCGGTACTACCAGCATAGATGTCTAGTGTGCCCTTGGCATAGAGCGGATATTCTGCTTTAAATTGAAAGAGCGCTGACAAACGTCTCTTTCTTTTCCATTTTGGTCCTTTCTTGGTCGATGAAGTTAGCTATTTTGGACAGAAAGTCCCCTTTTTCCATTCTTTGAGATACTGGAAATCACCTTATTATTTCGCGATACTTTTCGAATCTTGTTGTTATCAATTTTGTGCTGAATTTAAATTTACTGGTCGAATATCAACTTACTATCCTCTGAAAGTTCTACTTTTGCTCTTCTGAATTTGACTTAGCTAACCTCAAGGTACGCGCAATCAGTTGGTTCACGATAACAGCGGAAAAGACTTCAGCATCTGAGATGGTATCTGCGATGATAAGATAAATTGGTAGTGTACTTTTCATTTAGTACTTTTTATTACACAAGAATGTGTAAAGAGTCATTGACACACTACCTAATTGCATACAAACTTTGGGCAATAGGAACCAAATTGCATGAATTCGGGGCTGGTTTTATTAACACCAATTGACACTTAAGTAACGAGAAATATGTTAATTTAATCATTTTGGGAATCAGATAATCATAAATCAGGCTAAGTCTGGTCAAGATGAATAGATTTCCTCCAAGTGAAGATGATCTTAATAATGAAGTATGAATGAATGAATGGAGCATGAGAAAACTAGGATTTTAACTTTTATTGTTGTACCTGGTGGAAGAATTTTAGTAACTAAATTCGCCCCCCGGTATCTTTTGCAACTGGGTAGGTACCCTCGTGAACAGAGGTTAAGTAAAGAATCTATCTTGGCCCGGCAACTAAATTTGATGCAAATGATAAACGCAAATAGACTATTGAATTGCCAAGCAGATGTGACGATTAGAGTAAGGTTCAGCCTCTAAGCACTCAGACCATAGTGGGCCATTGTATTCGACTCACTTATTTGACGGAAAATCCTAGATTCGTTTATGTACCGCAGGATATCAGGAGTACATTAGCACCAAAATTCTGATGCCTGATCGGCCCATAGGCGAGTATTGACATTGATTGTTTTCGCCTCCGTTACAGGGTGAACACGTATCATTTTCTAATACGGCTATGATCAGTTAGGGTGTCCACCTGGTAAAATGACCGCAATTAGGTCCTGCGCGTAGAAATGTCTCAACATGGTTGCTTCTAACAAATTTGATACCAGGATGCTGGCTTTGTGTCTGACCATTCCTAAGAAATTTTGGTTACCTTCGCTTTTCACTGCTGCCACTGGAAGCTTCTCCGGCTTGACGGTGTCTGTTCGGCATCGATCCGTTTTCATATGTTGGTATTAAACCAGTTGCGTCCATATCACCGGCTTTCCTTTCTTACGATTTTTCTGGTAAAAACGGAAAAGAGGGCTTTAATAGATTTAACCTTCATTTGTGGCTAAAGTTTCCTTTTGCCGTGCCTTTTTCTTCTATTTTTTTTGGAAAATTTATTCAAAAATCGGCCGCATTCAAGTTTCTAATATCTCCTTTCTGGCTGACTACGCTGTGGGCACTAGGTGCAGGCTTTCCAGCGAAACGGAAAGTATGTTTTCCACAGATTTCTCTGTGGGAGAACAAGAGCCTGGTGAACCTTTAAAATTTGCACCTTGGCCGGGACTTGATTCTTCAAAGTCACGGGTAAATTCGATATCTATGACTTCATACTATTTAGAGAGGCAATATCCTAGCTTCCATATTCCTTCTTTGGATACTCTTAGTGTAGCGGTATACAAGGCTAGTCCATCACGATAAGGTATTATAGTATCCGGGGGGAGGTGTCACATGAAGTAGTTTTGTCTGGTATCATTTCAATGGTCGTAGTCCTCGCCATTAAATATCTTTCCCGTCAAAGTCTGAAAAACGAAGATAATATTCTTCGTCACCTTATACGAGTGATGTATATTTTCGTGAGCATTGACAAAGCAGCGGGGCCAATTTTTACATTTTTCTTCAAGGGAATATCATACCAGTCATCGTAGATTGAAACACCGTCAGGATGTAACAAATAGCATTATTACTGGCTATTTCTATTTTGTATTCCTATTTTCCAGCCTTTATTTCGTTCGACAAATGGGTTGACTCGTCTGGAGGAAATGAGTTGGTCATATTTTTCGGTCGTTAGCTCAATACGAGCAGGGTCATTGGGCGTTTAAGTCACCATCCACTGGCAAGCTATCGATATTCCGAAAGGTCATTTCCATTTATGCCACTTGGCAGTTCCTTTGGAATTTTGGCGATGATAAATTTTCCATAAAGAAATTTCAAATAGTGAAGATCCTCTGGAAGGAACTTTTTCCATTGTTTCCCATAGGCGCTTCCACTTGACAAAAGAAGATCGACTGTTCAGGGATGCAAAAATTAGTGCAAAATGAGAAGGTTAAGGACATGGATATATTCATAAGGTTCCGTACATGATCTACATCTTTTATCGAGCGTGATGCGGGATGCAGTGTTCGGCCTTGGCGTACCAGAGGAGGCAACGGTGATTGATTTAATAGTCGACTTGGTAATGGTTGTAGTCGTCAAGCGCACACCCAGTGAATTCTCTGTTAGCATCAACACGGCTTTGTATGTCCGAATTACAAAAATTCCGGCAAGGTTTGAGGTTTAAACAGACATTGGTTGTAACAGTGACAGTTTGGTACCTATATCCTTGGCAGCCTCTAATCCCAACAACTCCTCACTGGTAGGCGCTTATTCATTTAAGAAAAGTAAAAACGATCCGGTGCACCCTTTCTAGTTGTGGGAGTTTCTGCAAGTAAGCAGAGGATCATTATAGCAGCCTTCACTCAACTCCGTCATGCTATTAACCTAGCATGTGGTCCCAAGCCCAGGTAGAAGAGGAGGGTTTGAGGCAACGCAACGTGCTTTGTACTATCCTCAGTAAAACAAAAATAAAATGCTGAGATCAGGGAAAGAGATAAATAAAAAATAGCAGGAGTTATTCTTACCTGATCTCTCTTGGTGACAGCTCCTGCCACAGGTCGACCAAGAAAATGCATCAAATGTCATCAGAAACAACATAATTGGATCGAGTAATAAGCCTCGGGAAAATGCTAGGGCGTCCACCTCACTCGACGCTGCAGGACGGGCCTCGGTTCTGTCGAGAAACGGGCAAGGGATCTTGACGCATGGACGGAGGCTTAATCCGAGCACAACAAATACTTGTCTGCACGCTAAATATTGGCACCCTAACCGGAAAGACGGAGGAACTTACAGGAGCCCTCCCGATCTGGGCTCTCCAAGAAACCCGGTGGTTTGGTGATAAAAGATGCGACAATGAACGTGAGCGCGGTAAAAATGGATATAAACTTTTCTATTTTGGTAGTCCGCACCCTCAATACGGTGCTGGCATGGCTATCTCTGAGGGTTTCCGTGATGCCATTAAAGAAGTCGCACGTTTTGATGACCGGCTGATGAAGCTCACACTATTGACTTCTTCATCGGATACACACCACAGACAGGACGACCTCATGCCGAGAAAGCTACCTTCTCCATGCAAAGACCTGCAACGTGTCTGTTGATGACTATATCATCATTGCCGGTGACCTTAATGGCCATGTGGGTGGAAAGCAGACGGTAATAGGTGCCATGGGGGAAAGGGGTTTGGAGCACGCAGTGAGAGTGGGAACAGTAAAACCGAAATCGACTACATTCTCATAAGACGCCGACATTTTACCATCGTCACTGATTGCAAAGCCATTCCCTATGAGACCATCGCACCTCAACATCTATCGTTGATTGTCGTCTTGCAAATTAAGCCACCAATAAAACAGCGTGAAGAACGCACTGGTCTGGCACGTATTAAATGATGGTGGTTTCGTGAGAAGAAGGAAGAAATGATCTCACTTACATAGTTACCAACCATTACGAATGTGGAAGAACCGTGGAACCTGATTAAAGACACGATCCACAAAGCGGCCTCTGCTCCCTGCCAGAAGAACTTGTGCGCTTGATTAAATTCCTTTACCACAATCCGAAAAGTAAAGTTTAAAATGCGGCGGATATATGAAAACTTTCGTACCTATGTCGCCATTCATCAAGGAAGCGCCCTCTCACCATTCCTTTTTGTTTTTGTTGTGGACACCGTCACACGAGACATCCAATGTGAATGATGATATTTCCCTAGCGTCTAATAGCAAAAATAATCTCGAGCAACTTGTCCAAAAATGGATAGATCGTCTCATGCAACACAGTCTCAGACTGAACCTGAATAGAATTGCATTTTTGAGGACCGGTCCCCATGAAAGAGTCACAATCATTGTCGGCAGCAGTGACGTGCCCAGAACTGAGCGATTTAAATATCTCGGGGTCAATGCTATCAGGCAATGGAAAGCTGCGTTATGCTTCACGCATTAACGCTACCTAGATGAAGCGGCGTTCTACAGCTAGTGTTTTTTGTGATCAACATATCAACAAACGTCTCAAATCTAAAATTCACGGAAATGCATCCAGTCGCTCTCTATGGCTCTGAGTGTTGGCCGACCATAAAAGACAATGAACGGCGTCTTGCGGTAATGGAGACGAATATGTTGCGTTGGACTAGTGCCGTGACACGTTTTGATAAAAATGAGGATATACACGATCGATTGAGGGGTTGCACCGATCGTGGAAAAATTGTGTGAGAGACGACTTCGATGGTATGGTCACGTAATTCGTGCTAACGAGAATTCACTTGCCAAGATTGGTCTGAACATCGAAGTCGATGGTAAACGACCAAAAGGCAGGCCAAAACAAAGGTGGCTTGATACGCTGGATGGGGATTTAAAAGCCTCGAGATTGCACCCGGATCAGGCATTCGATAGAGCCAAATGGCGAAACCGATCACGACGAGCCGACCCCGTTTGTGAACGGGACAAAGGCTGAAGAAGAAGAAGAAAGAAGAAGAAGAATAAATACCACTAGCGAATAGAAAAAAGTAAGTCTCAATTAATTCAAAAAATTTTATCTCTAGAAACATTGCGAAATTACACTTAGATTTCTTAGTACTTCCTCTCTTATCAACAGCATTAGCTCGAATGGAGTGGACAAAAAAATACCTGTATGATTTCTTCCCTCTTCACTGCTTCCATGGAACGAGGTGATCAATGGGCACCCAGTTTTTGTTAATTTCATTGCGGAGTTCCTTCTTCACTCTTTTTTATTCTGTGGATCTAAGGGTTACCTCATCTCAGCCTCTTCAATCTGCTGAAGTTTGAGGCAGTTCCTTTGCAGACTTGTAATTTCAGCTGTCAACCAGTATTGAGGTAACTTCCTTTCGGTAAGGCTTATTGTTTAATGCACTACCAATTCAGTCGCAGCTCTTCTGTCCACGTCCATGTTTTGTGGCTCACTTACCCCTCTAGAGGGAGCTTTCTTAATTTTTTTCTGATGTTCCTCCCGGAAGACGTTGGCATGGCCGAAAGTAATATAGGAGGGGAGAGATGTTTCACTGCACTTTCCGTAAGACCACTCCGCACTTCCTGAGCGATCTTTCTTCCTCTACCCTTGCCTTTCATATGAGGTCTATCCTCTTCCCCTGGTTTGTAAGCGCGACAATTTTTTTTACAGACAAGGGAGTGTCACGCAGCTTGGAGCTTGTCACATTTTCCGATCGTCCTTTTTCCAATCTCGAATTTGGTGACGTCTTTACTTTTTGGCCGTCACAATTTTTACCCACTACGGTAGAACCACTTGTCTCTTCTTCACCACAAGTCACCATTTCCGTTGGAACAGTCGGTCTTTCTACTTGTTCAGTAAGTGACCGTCGTAACTTTGTGCTTCTTGCAAAGGGGTTTATAGGAGAATCTCCCATTGTAGCTGCCAGAATTGGTGAGTATGTCAATCTAACAATTTCGGTTCTCGTCGGTTGTATGGTCGTAACTGTTGTTGTTGTTGATGTTGCCATTTTATTTTGGATCCCCACTGCATGCCGCTATCTCCGCTAGAAAGAGAATTCATATTAAATTATTCCCACGATTGTCTATGCGAGCAGGGAGCCACGGGTAGGTCGACAACTAGTCCTAATGGGAGTTTGTGTTCAGGGCCAGGATCAGGCTGAGTGGTGGTTATCTGGGGCAACCAACTGAGAGGTGTGAGTCAACTTTGGTTTGGAAATAACAACGATCGTTGCCGTCCAGCACCTTTGCCCTGTTTGTCCGAGTCCATTTGGCCCCAGGATCGGAGTAAAACCCTTATGCTTGAAATGCGCTAAAATGTTAACTGTGACTTTAATGGCAAATTCTGTTGTAAGTAGGCAAACAAATCAGATGTTTCCTAGCCACTAGAGATATCAATTGAATAATTAGTCTGATCTTGGTCTTAATGAATGTCCTCCCTTTTTAGGGGTTGTACTTCGAAAGAGAAGGGCCTAGCTCAGAGAACATTTTGGAAATGCAGAATTGGCAATCTTTCGAAGTACAGCTCCTAAAAAGGGAGGACATTCATTAAGTGACCTCCCTTTTTAGCAGTTGTTCTCCAAAAGATTGCCAATTCTGCGTCTCTAAAATGTTCTCTAAGTTAAGCCCTTTCAATGTGAGAATTTTTCTTGCCTGAAAGATATGTTAAAGTGGGTTACACAAAAATTATTGCAACTAGAAACTCCGAATATTGATTATTGGTTGAAAAACTCACGTTTACAACCTAAGAGGTCGACAAACTACAAAATGTAACCTTGCTCACCTAATGATTAATGTTAGGAATCACCATTCATTCAACGAAGAGGCAGAAACTCCCACAATCACGTCACGAGCACATGAGCCCCAATCGACCTTATTAATTAATTCAGTGATTAATTATAGATTGTTTCCAATATAAACATCATCTCCTCGCACGCTCGTTCACCGCATCCCTAGACTCTGTTTACAAATTTGCATCACTTACGATTTCGACTCTCCATCATCAATCAAGCTCGTCCTTGTTCCCGGCCCCATTACAGTCATTCCCATCTCCGGTTTCTCGCTTGACTGCAGCGTTTTTCCTCAATTTCTTCTGCTTACTGAATAATTGACAGTTTACCGTAATTCAACAGCCTTCAAGAGGTTTTCAAATTTGCATACACTAAAGGGATACCGGTCGCATAGTGCCAAGTCCCATATCAGGTCCCAAGATGGGCTCGGCTCTGGAAGGATGTTCTGGGATAGCTGCGCCTTCTTAATGAATCCATCCCTTAAATTGTTTGCCTCATTTGTATTCTAAAATGGTAACTCGTGGAAAGTCAATAGCCAACTCTCAACGCTGACGACAAGGTTGCCGCGTCCTTGCCTGAATCCAAGAAAACGGATAAGGGTAAGGTGGTCTGACTCGATCTTCGGTTGTGGCTGTGTGTGTTGCAATTAAGCGTACCCACAACAAATTGAGACTAATTGCGAGTAAATGGTGAGAGCATATTGATGAGTTTGTTCAAGCCGATTTCATTGGGTGGGGGTGATCTGGGGGAGGATACGATGTGGATAGAGGTGTTCCATATTTGAATGTTCTCCGTGTTTTTTAAATGAATATTTAAATATCTTGGAATGCATTTCGACACCAGCGTAACTCAAATTGCACTGAGTAATGCGAAGTTCAAGATTCTAAGGATTTATTCGAGTAGCAAAGTTTTGCGAAACCTCCGGACCTCCGACATTTGGAACCATTTCCAATATAATATTGAGTTTTTTATTGATTTTGAAAGGATTCGAATCATTTTTTATGTATTTTGAGCACCTCATCGATATGCCATTCCTAATTTTATGTAACTCCCCATTAATCCTGCCTAGACAAGTACATCATTCAAGGTCCATGACACAGAGAGTGGCGTGACAGTGGCATCAGTGCCTCATTTGACATTATTTAACCGGTACACATCCTGACACACTAAGAGTCCCCGGATCTGCCGGCGTTGATGGAGTGGTATTTTGTAATCAGCTAGACGTAAATCAGGTCTCAGGGGGCTGGGGTGTCGTTTTTATCGTAGCGAGTATGTCTTGTTTATGATGCGGTGGTATAAAATCGGTGAGGAACAGAATAACACAGGTAAGGGGGCGACAACTCTGGTATTCTGCAGTGTTCCTGCTGGCAAATGGCTTTAGCCCGAGGTCGAATTATGGCCTCTAGAAAATGTTCAGCAAAGTCAAAAAAAAGAAAGAAAAATAAGCTGATTAAACTAGAAGGGACAGCAGCAGAAGCAATCATCATCCTAGCTGAACCATCGAGTGCCCCCAACGGACCGCAGAAACTTCGTTCAATAGCGAACTGGGGAAAAGGCGAAGAAAGCATGATGCTCCTGGGAAAGATTTGATCTAGGTAGCCCCCAAGGCACATAAATGAAGGCATGAAAGGACAAATGTCGACATGAAAACCGTCTGCCCAAATGGGATTGGCGATGATCGGACGACTATGCTGCATGGCCGGAAATAACCGCGGCGAGAGATACCCCAAAAACCTAAAAAGATGGCGAAATCTACTGTGAAGTTCCGCCCACAAGCATTGCAGCTCCATCGAAGTATTCTTTCGCCATGTGCTTACATGCCTCTGTGCTAGTCAGGCTCGAGAATGTGGGGGGTCTTTTGAGCACTTCGATCCCTCACGGGCCATTATACAAAAATTCACGTGACCTTTTAATTAATAATAATGTCCGCACCGCATTCTAAAAATTCACAAGCATGGGGATTCACGCGAGGCTATCGAAATATCATCAGCCGAGCAAAACCTGAAAAATAAACATAAAAAGAAATTACGACTCGACCGCGCGCGTGGAGCCACTAATTCCGGGCCTGAGTGCCGTGATCGATATAAAGATCCACGAGGGATGGTATCCTTAATCGATGCTTCTCCTGTCTCATATGTATGGTGTGGAGCGACCTTCAAGGTTCCCTTCCTAACTTGGTATCCTTAGGCTATCATATTGGAGGAGGAGTGAAAAAGGGAGTCCTGAAGTTTCTTTCGGATGTTTGTTTATTTTTTTGCTCTTTTGATTATTTGATTCTTCTTTATTTATCTTATTCCTTTTCTTTCATTTTCATCACCTTTTATTTTTTTCGTTTTCTTGGTTTGAATATACTAAAAGTAGAATTTCTGATAAACTTCTTTAATTTGAGGACTTTCTTTTCCCCTCCTCTCTTTTGACTCCGCAGAACTGGCCTGAAGATACCAAGGCAGTGTGGGAATCTCTAAGGTCACGCCTCACTATATATCTGCGGCACCAGAAACATCGATTGAGAATGCGATCCGTCGTAGATCTTTCCTTTCGATCGCGGCACTCGGGTCAGGAGTTTAACCTTTCCACGCGTGCAATCGAGCCGCTTTTTTTAAGGTTTTGTGTGAAACAAAACCTTATTAGAATCGAGACGGTGTCTGTCTGTCCGTCTGTCCGTCTGTCTGTCTGTCTGTCTGTCTGTCTGTCTGTCTGTCTGTCTGTCTGTCTGTCTGTCACACCCGATTTATTCGGAAACGGCTTGACCGATTGTCACGAAAATTGGTGAGAGTATGTAATCTGGTGTTCCCTTTACATGCAGTAAGTAGCGCTATCTTGTGTTAAGTTTAAGGGGGGGCTCCCCGTACATGTGAATGGAGGGTGCAAATTTTTTTTACACAGAATGTCGCCATGTGGGATATCAAATGAAAGG
Source organism: Hermetia illucens (assembly GCF_905115235.1). Taxonomy (NCBI): domain Eukaryota; kingdom Metazoa; phylum Arthropoda; class Insecta; order Diptera; family Stratiomyidae; genus Hermetia; species Hermetia illucens. Next base: position 23,233,146 of record NC_051851.1, on the reverse strand, counting down.
TCTCAATTGGTACTTTTCGAAACTGATTCAATTTTTGACATTGGGTGAAACATAGGGGAGTGAGGGCTCATAATATGACCATCAAAAAGTGTAACAGGTCTCGTTCTCAGAACCTATCCAACCGAAAAATCTGAAAAAAATCACAGTGGTGCATCCCTACGAAATCTAGGCCTCAAAATATATCCGGTTCCGATATCTGCACAAATAAAGTTAATAATAGTATATTTCTACATTTTAGAAATTTACCCGGCACCCCCCCTTATGTTCATCACAGAAGTACAAAATTTGGCATGCGTATAATGAAGAACATAATTCACAGTTTGGTCAAGTTTGAAAAAAATCCAACTATTATTAACAGAGTTATAGGGGGCGAAACTTTACAATTTTTTGTGAATTTCGTGCGCTCTACAACCTGCATGACGTCATCATCACATATCAATTCGTCAATATCAGAACGAAATGAGTTCTTATGAATTGGGTCGGAGAGAATTATTTTGTTTTAGTTTTTTAGTTATCTGTCAACCAGACATGTGTGTATGAAAGTATGTAATATACGATCAATTTATATACGTGCATATATGTGTACAGCATTCGGAAATAGGCAGTTTGTTTGTTTAGGGTGAATGCAATATCTATGGCTGTAATATGTACGTATGTCTCGTAGTTTGGAAAAATATGAAGGATTATGTTGGAATTGTAGTTATATACGGATAGAAAAATATGCGTTGAAATTTCTTACATAAGATGAACACAAAACCTTTATACCCGAAGCGCGAGCTTCCGGTATTCCGACTTGTTTATATTTTCAATTCCTGTTTAGTTAGCGTGTTGATTCATTCGCTAGGTGCACGCCCGGTTCCCCTTATCAGGAGGAGGACGCACGTATCAAAAATGACACGTGAATTCTGATATAGTGACACGTGAAGGATCGAATTGTTCAAAGAAACTCCCAAACTTTCCAAGCATGGCTAGCACTAAGGCATGCAGACACGTATTGACGGAGCACCTCTTTGGAGCTTCGATACTTGCGGGCAGACCTTCACGGTCAATTTAACCAACTTTTGTGCGTAGCTAGTGAGAGCGTTGAATATACTGCGCACTGCAGGAGCCGACTAATATGATCCGCAAATGAATATGCACCGCAGCGTAATACCTTGCAAGTTGTTAGCAATATCCTGCGGAAGTAAAAGCTGACCCAATGCTAATCAGCAAACAGTAGCTAAACAAGGACCCCGTTTCATGGCATCTCGGGTCATCAGGTACGGGTGCCATCTGAAATCGGGACGGCACTCGACTTTGGGTTCAGGCCGGTGTTTTCTCAGGGTCTATCTAACGCGGAATAAGACGATACAGGACTTTTGACACTGACTTCATGTTGTTGAAAACTCTCTCTTAGACACGGAGGAGTGGACTTTGTTGGGAGGAATTTTAATGCCTGAAATGTATGATGAATAACAATGGTAAATTTATCGAAGACCTTGGGACAGACAGGACTGCGTTGTAGGATACTTAAGCGGGTGAAGCCGTTGTAGCTAAAACTGTTATAAATTTAGTTATGAACATGATAACGACAGTTTGCGAGCTACCATGACCTATAGGGCATTCAGTCGTTACAAGCTTTCCATAATTATATAAATGGCGAAAATTGCTGTGCTTTGCAGGGTATCATCAACCTTCGCGGAGGGGACTCCGCAATTGACTGTCGAGTGGCCATAACGTTGACACAGCCGGCACTGTGAAACTTCACTCTTCTGCAGGTGCTCGAAGCGGACAGCCTGGTAGTTCATCGACTTGGAGCCGACCAAATTGCTAGCTTGGCTAATCGGGCTTATTTGCATAAGGAAGTGCGGAAGAACTCGCTTCACCGCCACCGATTTCCTTATAGTGAACCCTGTCGAAATTCAGGACGAGGAAGTCAGTGGTGCGGACAAACTTAATCTTTGGAGAGTTCGCCTGAAGCAATTTGATCACTTTACTAGGCTCCTCCCGTACATCTTAACCCTTCAGGAAGAAGGTTTGAGTTCTCTCACACTTGCATGTAATCGTGAAGTACGGAGCCTCCACTTTGTTCGGGATCTTCCGTGCGCCCGTCTGGTCTAAAAGTATTTACGAGACGCACCTTAGCTGTAGAAAATATATATCCCTTTTTAGAAGGTATATCCTGACCACCTTTACCTTCTGCCAAGAGGAAGACACGCAGCCCAGAGCGAAACGTGCTCTATATCCTCCTTTAGCATCGCTGGATAGATGCCATCCATGCCAGCTGCTTTGAAGTATTCAAATGATAATATAGCAGCTCTAGCCTTTTCATTGATAATAACCGCTCTCGTCGTGTACCAATTCCCCTTGTAACACCTTCGTGTTGAAAACTGTCAATTCTCTTCTTCCCACTTCTGAGCCCTCTTCTCCCGGGTGGTGTACTTCCAGAAGAGTCTGTATAGACTGAACTCTGGAGTTCGTGCAAATATCATTCGGTTTTCTCAGAGAGGAGGTCGATTCATCCTTATTAAGGACTCTGGACAGCCTGGAAGTGTCTTTTTCATCTTCTAGTTCCTCACAGTATGCTTTAAAAAGTCTCGTTTCGAACGTCTTATGAGCCTCTTATATTCACGCTGTGAGTTCCGGAACTTTAACAAGTCTTCTTCCTTACTTCCCTTGCAAGCACGGTTTAGAAGCCGTTTGGTTGATTTCCTGAGTCCTTGCAGTTCTCGGTTCCACTATGGAACCGTTTTAACGCGTTAGCTTCGAGAAATAGGACAAGCGTCTTCAAAGCACTCCAAAAGTGTGCGATTCATAGTTTTCAATTGATTTTCTATCGCCCAAGGACTCCTTAGTGGCCTAGTGAGCTAAAATTTGCCGCTAAGAAATTCTTTGAACTTTATGTTTTCCAATATGTTTTCCTAGGATTCCATCTTTGTATTACAGACTGTTCACTTGCAATAGTCAGACTAAATTCTAAGTATCGGTGATCTAAGACTGAGACTTCATCTTCATCTCGCACTCGCGTCTCTAATCAACTGTAACGACTTTGAAGTGGAGATTGTTAGGTCAATTAATGGTCAATTAAATGTCCTCATTCCCAAGAAACTTCGCCTTCTTTTACAGCGCCTTCCGTTGTCGCCGGCTGGGAGCCCTCCCAGGTTCAGGGTGTCCGGGCTGCATGGATCTGTTTCTAAATGCCGTAATTAGACCAGTTGCGTCTCTTCCCTTTCTTCCGCTAATCCTGGTAGAGGTGGATTAGAAGGTTCTGACATACAAGCCTGTAATCCCTTCTCCTTTGCGGCTGAAGTTTTCTTCTGCCGAGGCTTCCTCTCCCGTTTTTTTGGAAGAGTTAGGCAACAGTGTCAACGCCAGGGGTCGTAATCAAGTTTCCAGTTCCTCTCATTAAGGGAGTTGCTGTACTATTCTTTCAGGCTAACCGCGCCGTAGACACCGGGTGTAGGTTTCCCACTGAAGTGGAGAGCCTGTCTTCTACAGATTTTTCCGTGGGGAACATGAATCTGGTTTTTTGAGGCCTCCAATATCCGTGCCTGGGCCACGACCTCAAAGTCGCGGGTGGGTTCGAGGTGTATGACTTCTTTCCACTTGAAGAGCTACATTCCATCCTCATGTGTTTTAGGACACCCTTAGTGTAGTAGTAAACTACCACAGGCTCCCCCATCACGACTTGGTGGCGTACGAACTAGAGTCTTCTCTGATTATTCATCAAGGGAGGACCTTACAGTGACAGTGAAATCGGGTTGAATCTTTGGGGAAATAATGACCGTCTGAAGCTAAGAGATTGTCATTCCATTCGCAGTAGAAATTACTTAAAAACTTGATGTCGGATACCAGTCGACTCGAGTTACCTAAGTGAAATAAAGGTAATAATCTTGAGCGAGCGCAGTGGTGACCATATTGCCTCCTACAGTGTACTGTAGTGTACCATTACGGTCTTGAATGAAGTGCTCTAACACACTTCAAGGCCCTGATCCAATATGGATTGTTGCTACGACTACGATGATGACATCTGTTTGCTCTCTCACCTGACCATGGGCTTTGGCCAAATGGCTGATGATATCTGCTTGGCTCGGGGTTTGGAAAGAGAGGCAAGTAGAGTTGGACTGAAGATATATACCAACAAAACCAAGGCTCTCAGTCTGATGAGCCATCGCACTCTCCCTATCTGCATTAATAGGCAATCTAGGAAGCGTGGTTTTTGTCGACAGTAGCACCGAACTGGATGTTGTCCGATGCATTAAAAGCGTTAGATCCGCTTTCGCTACCCTGTCTTAAATCTGGAAATGCAGTTATTTCAACACTAAAATCAAGTGTTGTTAAAATAACTGCTAACTTAACTAAATTATTCAAAAACTCCAAGCCTTTGTCCACACCAGTCTGCCTCGTATTATCGGGACACGATGGCCTGATGCTACGCCATGCAGTGATATACACTCTTCCAAGATAGCCGACGAGTGGGTCGCTTAGAATCGTTGAGGCGGAGTGCGGGCGTCTCGGAAAGTCGTGAGGGGAGCTGGAGCGTATTTCAGGCAACCGCGTCATTTATTTGCTGAGCAATTGGACATTTTTTAACTTGACATTGCGGATTTAATTTTCTATGGTTGTCAAAATACATTTCTTAAACTATGTTGACTTCTTTACTTTATCTATATCCTGAGGGCACTTTTGGACAAGTGCCGCAGACATGTCTGGTCAGAATTTAATTTTCTTTGAAACCTTCCAGAACAAGATCATATCTTTCGTGTAAAGTTGCATTCGAAACGATAAAAACTGTCGGTGATGTACAGTATCTTCACCCTATAATAAGTTGATCTTAATAAAGTTGAGAATTTTTGATTGTAAATGTTGACGAGGTATTGTGACCTTCGACTCGTATGAAATATGTTTTAGAGAAACTACGAACACCTTTCGCCAATTCCGCTCCTTCCGTTTCAAAGAAATGACTTAAAAATAACTTAGTGAGGAATTCCATTCTTACGTGTCTGGCATTCAGGGACTATCGTCGCCAATCATATCTGACAATGACTCCTGCAATGTGATAGAAAACATGCGGATGTAGCGCTGCCAATTTCAACATACAATCACCCTCCGTGGCACAACACAATGTGCAATGCTATTCCATGTTCGCACCCACAATCAGGACATACAAAGTCAATTCTCCGAGCGAAACGTGACTTTGAGTGGCAGAGTATCACCCCAGCTCCCTTTTTGAAAATTCTGAACATTCAAAAACGTCGAGAAGGTATCCTCGAAATATGTTCCAGCCACGGTGTCGTCTCCGAAGGAAGATATTCCCGAGTCAATGAAGCTTTCACCCTTATCGATATCGGCTCCGTGTTGAGGTTTCAGGATCGCTGTCGGCGTCTATCAACGTTCCAGTTGTCAGTCGGGAAAAATCCTTAGATATGGTTCGCTTTTGAAATAATTGTTCTGAGTGGCAACAATGCCTAAATGGCATTCCATCCCTCGTCCTAGATAAGATTCACGTGCTCAGTGAATTAGAAAACATCGACAATCGCATGAAAAACATATCGAGCTGTAAAGTTGATTTCATTTTATAAATTCAGCCATTGTGTTGGAGCCAGGGAAATCGAAGTGATTTTTTGTTCCAGATGGAAAGGAAAACTTTCCGGATATTTAAATGCCAGAAACCTGATAGCTCCGACGATCAGGTAGTTGAGATGGTTTCCATTCAACCCAAGGCGATGTTATTATTCTATTGGAGCATGTTATCTGGGGTTACTACTCAGATGAGTAGTTCTTTGGGGACAGATGCGAGCATGTATCCAAGCGGATGGAAATTGGATAGTGAGATACCAGCTTCAAATGGGAATGTTACAAGATAGGCAATAAGAAGGCCAATTTGGAAATAACGCCTGGAGCAGCAGATAGTGGAATGTTCCTCCCGATAATGGTTATGACTGCACGAAGTGCAAGAGATAAAGCCTTTCTCGTATGCCATCGAACATGGGGTTTAATTAATTTAAAGTATGAGCACGTTTATTCCGTGCCTGAAGAACGATAATAAATGTGTACCAGAAGGGATGAATTATGGGACTGATTTCTGATTAAAGCCAGATAATGGCTGGTAGATTCAATAAAATTCATTTAAATTGGACTCATACGGTGGCAAGAACTTGAAATCAATAATTTCATATATGTACAAATGAGTATATGCTATGATGTGATTATTCAACAACCACTTGGTGTATCATTCTCAACCATAGATTTTACAAAAAAGGAAAAGTAAGATCGGGAGAATTCAAATGTTTTGTCTCTATTAGTTGCAGCTTCGTTTTTAATGGTTACTACAGTGATTTTACCAAAGGCAAAAAAAAATTAATGAGAAATCAGGACTGAGTATAATATATGATAAAACTCCGCCGTAGCCGGTCCCAAGCCCGGTGGTGAAAGGAGGAGGGATGGATAGCTTCAGTCTGAATGGCTGAACGCCACCGCAGCGTCTCTGGGGGTAGGTGAGGAAAGTGCAAGAACTTTGCAGTCTTGCAGATTACTCACTGAGGAAGCTATCACCGCACCTGGCAGTTAGGTATAAAATGCAGAATCGATGGAGGCAGAGGAGGCGGCATCAACAGCACCACGTCGCATTGCAGGCGACAGTTTCAGTACTCGCCGAAGCATTCCTCTCTACCGTCCAGCTGAGGTTTCCGCTGAGGTTCAGGACGAATTCCAAAGTGCGTGTACAGAATTCTCGGAAATGGATCCTTTGCATAGACCAGGTATTCCCAGACTCTATGCAACTCCGAGAACTCTATATCAAGTCAATGATGGGATCTGATGCATCTCGACTGTGTGCTGATATGTTGCAGCAACTACAATCACTTGTGTATTCTGGTGCAGTTATGGCTCCAGACGTGTTCAGAATGCACCATACGCGAGGAACCAGCGGAGCTTTTTCAGATCTCTAAACGGATCCCAACAGAGCGTCCAGACAGTACAGTTTTCGGTGATGGAAGCGAAAGAGTATTTTGGTGGACTTTGGGGGTTACCCACCAAACATGCTGAGCATGCTGAGTGAATCACCGCCGAAGGCACCCGCCGTGCCAATACATCTGGTATTAATTTTGCGGATGTTATCGAAGAGGAAGTTCGACGAGCCGTAAAGAGCTCGAAGAACTCGAGTGCCCAAATCTGAATCGGGTGCAGAATTTATGGTATAAGAAATTTACCAGCGTACACGGTCGGTTGACACACAGTACAAATCAGGTCATAAGTCGCCCGGAGGAATTTCCACCCTTCCTCACCTTATCCCTAAGAAGGACACGGTACAGTACCCCGCGGACGCAAGACCGATCACTTGCTTACCAACCTTCTACAAATTCATAACGTCCATTATTACCAACAACATTCTGTCCGAGGAGCAGAAGGGCTGCCGAGTCGGGTCATGGGGTTGCAAAGAGAAACTCATTATCCACTCGGTAGTTTTAGGACAAGCAACTAGAGGCCAAAGAAATCTCTTTAGTTGCTATGTCGATTATGCCAAGGCTTTCGATATCGTCCCGCATACCTGGCTAATCGATGTCCTACATTTGTACCGCGTTGATCCCAAACTAATAATAATAATAAGTTTTTGGCGAAAGTCATGAAAAGGTGGCATACCACCTTACCAGTGCGTTCATCTGAGGGTGCTAATACCTCAGAGTCGATCCATATATGGATAGGCATCTTCCACGGGGATTCGTTGAGTCCCCTTTGGTTTTGCATGGCACTGAACCCCATTTCAAGGCTACTAAATTATTCTAGATTACACGGTTTTGCAATTAAATATGGCCTACGTGCTAAGTGGGAGCTTGATGTACTTAGATAACATGACAACCTATGACCGAGACAGACTTCTACAAGTACCTAGGAATTCTGTAAGGAATTCATGCTGAAGCTGGTGATCTGAAGGATTCTTGCTGTCCGAATTCCTGCGACGTGTGAAGCTGGTACTGAAATCGCATCTCTCGGGAAGAATAAAATAAGCACATTGAATGTATTCGCTATCCCTTCACTGGTTTACGCATTCAGAATATTGAAATGCACGAAGACCGATCTGGAAAACGTCCAAGCTGGATACGGACAACTATGTTCAAATTCCGAATGCATCATCCAAATTCTGCGGTGGAGCCCCTTGCATGCGGCTGTCTGTAAGGCAGACTGCAGGCTGACTCCACTTAACTTGAAGGATCGATGTTTCAATCTTCTGAGTGGGGTGAAGTCGGAGCAAGAGCGGATCGATGAATGGAAATCGAAGGCAATGCACGGTAAACACATGAATTGTCTTTGGCAGTCATTTGTCGATTTGCATTTGTCGAACAGATGGCTGTGTGCTGGGGACCTCTTTGCTGAGACGGAGGGTTTCATGTGTGTCATTCAGGATGGTGTGGTCGCTACCCGAGCTTACAAAAACCTCATCATGAAAGAACGGGTGGAGAATGACCAGTGCAGAATGTGTGGTTTGACGTTAGAGACGTTGGACCATCTCATTTCTGGCTGTACTGTTATGGCACCGGTGCAATCATCACCAGGCATAATGTTGTATGTAAGGTTATCCATCAAAAACTTACATACAAGCATGGGCTGATCACGGGGACATGTCCGGTTTACCGATATGAGCCGCAAGCAGTGCTTGATAGTTCTGCTGACAGCATGCATTGGGACCGAGAAGTTCTGACTGATCGCCATACTCTACATAACAAGCCTGCCGTACTGTTAGTTGACAAGACGGGTCGCCCCGCGTATATAATTGATGTCGCTATCTCCCATAACAGTAACATCAAACGGAAAGACGTGGAGAAGAAGGTGAACTATGAGCCACTGGATCGGGAAATCAAGGAAATTTGGCGTGTCAAGCGGGTGTTTGTAGTTCCCATAATATTGTCAGCTACAGATATTGTACCTTAATCCCTCAAGGCTTTCCTTGATGTCCTGGGACTTTTGCACCGTCTAGTTCAAACCATGCAGAAGTACACCATTCTGCATACGTGCTCGATGTTGCGAGGACTTCTCGACGGATTCCCCCATTGACCTACCACCGGCCACTACCCCCAGCGCCCCTTTAGTTTTTAAGTAGATAGGATCGTCCGAGCCTAAATGCTTGGCACTTAGTACTAGTGTTAGGTAAAATCCGGCATCTCCGAGATTGTGACAATTAGGTAAAAACGTGGTAAATGTAATTTTTTGTATGAGTTGAATCTGTAGTAAGACTCCACCTTAAAAAAATAATTTCTATCCACTAAGTTAGCAGCAGGTGGTATTATAATTGATCTCCCCATGATCTCTCTCTAGCCATTCCCCGATGGTAAGGATCAACCTGTATGTTCAACTACCCTTTTCTCATTGGTTACATCGCTGTTGCCATCTATCCTTCTGCCCCCTTTTCCATGGAGATAACGTACTCCTTTAGTCTAGCATTTGTGTCATAGCAGAGCGTCCGTTCTCGCAAGTAGCTACTGACAGTACCAACGAGGTAGATGGGTTCCAATGAGGCGAGCATTTTTCCCGTCCAGGGTCATCGCCACGCAATATCTGCTGGTGCCACCCTTTCCGCGAGTTGAAAGACCTCCTTGGCTCTTGACAACCGGGGGTAATATATTGTAAATTCCCCATTCCAAAATTTTCCCCATTGTGTAAAGGAAACGTATGGGTTTAAAAGTTTACCAGTCTCAAGCAGCAGTATCAGCTTCTGCCGCTTCCATGATGCAGGAAAGATCCCCTCCCTCCTGCAGGCTCCAAACAACTCAGCAAACATATCCAGTCTAAATTTTACGGCAAACTCCAGCGTCCTATTCGGTATTCCTTCCAGCCCTGCGACTTTACTGTCGCCTATTCTACTGCAGATCTCCAGCCGCTCGTCTTGGTAACTGCCTGGATTGGCGCTATATTCACAGGTCACTGGGAGGTATTAGCGCCTCCCTCTCTGGGACAGTAACCTCTGAATGATTTTCAACGAAAGGGTAGGGTAATTGATCTGCGGAGATGAGCGGCCTTTGAAATGTCGCGTCACGATTTTATAGGTGCTACCCAACAGATGTATATTCTCTTTCGAGCAGACTTACGTAAAATATTCCCTCTTGCTCCGTTGAATGGCAGGCTTTTGCCGTTGGTCGTTTCCCATCGATTTCGATGCTCAGACCAATCTTGACAAGTAAATTCTCATTAACGCGATTTACGTGACCATACCATCGAAAACGCCTCTCTCGGCTGGGCTTCTGCTGCTTTTAGCTGCTGGTGGATCCGTTTCACCATTGCGACTACCGTGTCCCATGCTGTATTTGATTGCACCATGTACCTTCCCACATTTTCCACAGTTAAGTGGGTATTTACCTCTGTTTCACGCTTTCTCCTCGAGCTTTCGATTCTTGGGCAGGCGAAGAAGTCATGTTCTGGATTTTTGGCTGCAACTTCACACGTAGGAACCGAATCTATAAAGGTATTTCCTGTGTCCACCGTGTTCGGTTAGAAATTGAGTCAGATCATAACTCGTCTCACCGTGGTTCCGCATAGTCCACATACTTATGTCTTTGATAAGCCTGTGTTTCCAACTGCCATTCTCCGCCTGGTCCCATGCTGATTGCCTTGCAGCCAATGATCGCATACGCTCACTTTGCTTGTTTAGGCTCGCTTCCTGATTCTTGCACAGACGACTTGCCTCATCGGTTAGAATATCCACCGGGATCATTTCCGCAATCACGCATCCCGCCTCGTAAGATGTTGTGCGGTAGGCGCAACATGTTCGGAGAGCACTTAACCGATATGCAGCTTGAAACTATCTGCGATTTTCTCCATTTTCATCGCCGACACTCACACTGATGCCGCGTATAAAAGTACAGAGCGGACGACTCGGGCGAAGAATAATCGTCGACTGTGTTTCGGGCCGCCTACATTTGGCAGCATCCTTGTCAGTGTTGAACTCATAGTCGCCGTTTTCTGCCCAGTAAGCTTTAAGTGGGGTGTAAAGCTCAGCTCGGAGTCGAATGTTACCTCCCAGGAATTTCAGCGATGGAACGAGGTAAAAGAACCCATCAAATACGAATGTCCGGAGGTAACCAATGCCCGGATTGGTATCACCTCTGCGAACTCCCGGGGCAAAAAAATCGCTGTGGTGGAAGTTGCCGAACAATACGCGAGGAAGCTTCTAAACAGCGAGAAAATTGGTTGGGTAGTGTGTAGGATACGAATCCACCCCAACCAAATGTTACAGATGTTTGGATTATGGGTACACATCTGCAACCTATCGGGGACCTGACAGAAGGGCAACATGCCGTAAATGCGGTCAGGCAGGCCATAAAGCGAACACCTGCAATGAAAATGAAAGTTGCGTCCTATTTAGGGATCGTGGCGCGACTGATGAGATCGTTGCGCACACAGCGGGCTCGAGGCGATGTCTACTAGATAGTACCTAATATGTCTGTAATATGTATGTACGTGTTTGTTATAGTTTGAAGAAAATATGAAGGAATATTTTGGATTTTTAGCCTCATAGGAATGGAAAAATGTGCGTAGAAAGTTTCTTACATAAGATGGGCACAAGACCTTTATACCCGAAGCGCCAGGTTCCGGTATTCCGACTTGTTTAATATCAGAGCTTCGAAAGTTGCCGTATTTGGAATCCCCGTGAAACAAAAAAGGGCAATTACTCGGTGGTCACTGATCATTTCTAGAGCGCCAACAAGATTCTTTTGAAAGAAGGGTGCACCGTTTCCTTCAGTTCACAATAAAATTCTGATGAAGCTTCATTCGCTACTTGCCGCCGCACAACTCTTATGGCGCTTGTGATTCGAAATGCGATGCTATCTTTCTAATAGAGGGCACTGAGTCGACCTCGCTGAAAGGATATGCTAAAGCTTCGTGGTAAAAGTTCAACTGAAATAGGCCTTCTATACCGGAAGGCATGTCCTAGTTTCTGCAGAATATCTCACATATATCTTTATGAATTTTTTATATCTATTCAAAACTTGGGGTTTGAAATGCTGAATGCGAGCATTTTTAGGATTAATATTTGATGAGTTGAAGTTGAACCTCAGCACTCAAAAATGGATAGATTGAAGTGTAAAACAAGTTCCGGGTTCTGTTCGGATTAAGCTTATAAACTGTGAACACATCGAATTATCCTTAAGGCCAACATTCTCATTTTTTTAAACGAGGGGATGCGATTATTGTGCTCTAAATTGAACAGATTAAATGCTGATGATGAGGTGCGTCGTGTTACTATGACTCCCAGGCGAACAGTGAGAGGAATTTATTTGTTGGCGATTTTAAAACTTTTTAAGGTGAAAGTTATTGAAAAAGGAGGCTTCTTATTTGTTAGGAGGATATTGATAACTGTCAGTCAGTTAATTATAAACTAAATTGAATTGATGAGAGTCGTGTACATTTTTAAGATTTTCCTAGAAATAAAACCTAATTAAAATCGTATGCTTTGGATTACATTGCTTCACCTTGAACTTAAGGGGGAGTTCCCATAAACCTGAAAGAGGCGGTAGCATTTTATTTTCACTGAATATATTCATTTGGAGTATCAAATCAAAGGTGTCGATTAGGACTTTTCGAAGCATATTAGTTTTGACATTAGTTGCAAAAGGGAAGAGTAGGGGGCCGAAAGGGGTCAATTATGTCAAGGACCCACTCCCACTCTCGCGTGGTGGCCCATTAACATGGTATCTAGGTCCCAAAATACTCTCAGTTAGATCGTCTGCTCAAATAAGGTTTATAATTGTATATTAGCATATTTAGAAAATTTACTGCGAAAGACCCTTAAACTCATCCTAGATCCTTAAATTTCAGTAATATAGTTTTTAATATGAAGCAGCATACTGGAAAGTTTGGTAGAAATGCTAGTATTATTAACAAAATTAGAGTAGATCAAAAATGCCCATTTTACATCAAATTATTGCTCCCTAGGAGATGTCAGCATTACGTCGAATTCAATATCGGATATATTTGTTAGCTATACATATACACGCGAAACCATAGCGTACTCAAATATTCTTACATCAACAAAAATCAACAAAACCTTTCTTATCTGAAGCGCTGAACTTGTTAACCATCTGGACTATGTGAGCCCAATTACCACTATTCAATGATTATTTACAATTCACATGCACCATCGCGTGTAACAAAGGACACATTCTGGGAACTGGATGTTCAAGATTCTGCACATGAAAAAATTCAGAGCGCAGAGAGAAAAGGGATTTTCCTTGATTGTGTTATCTCCTTCAATCTATTTTAAACTGGCGTCTAACTTTTATGTGGGTGGGTGGGCCAAAGGGTAGTATAGGTCTCAGGGCGAAACGTGGATTGGTACCCACGATAGACCATAAAATCTGAGAAACAAATGCTGCACCAACAACAACAGCTCTACTATCAAACCCTATCTGCACCTCCACGTGGCGACCGCTGGGAGCTCTTTCTTAACGAAAAGTTGTAACTGGTCCTCCAGGCTGGTGGTTGAATAGGGCTGACAACCTTACATGGAAGACAACTTGTTACGAAGCCACAATAGGGGGGGGGGGCAATATAGACTCGGATCACTATTTCGTTGGCATAGTGCTCCGAGGTCGAATAACAACACCACCCAGAATACCCTCTAACAATCGGGTTAGAGTTAACACTGAAGCCATCCACAACACAGCCCTCTGCAACACCTATAAGGGGGAAATAGATGCCGCAATAACCGCAGTCAACTGAGATCACCTGCAGAACGTTATCATAAATACTTGGCCCCAATCGCATGCCACATACCGAGTAATGTTGCATTCTCAAAGAACGCGGGCACGCGTAGAGACTTATCACGAACCCCGCCGAGTGGAGAAGCGACTTCACAGATGGAAAAAGGAAGTCTGGGAGAACCAACAGGTCTGTGAACTCGAAAACTTTGAACTTGATGAACTTTGATGAACTACTGAACAACCAGAACATAGGCGAAGAAATGAACTGAAGACGACAGACAAATGCTGCCATCACCAAGTGTAGAAGAAACAGTCCGTGCAAATCATCGGCTTCAAAATCATAAGTCGCCAGGAACCGATGGAATTACAGCCGATTTGGTGAAACATGGAGGCAACCAGTTGCACCAGGTGGTCCATCAACTTGTTCTGAAGGTGTGGGACGGCGAATCAATGCCTCACGACTGGCAAAGAGGCATTATCTGTCTCATACATAAAAAGGGAGATATCACACAGTGCAGCAATTATAGAAGTATTACGTTGTTGGGTACCATCTATAAGATATTCTCCCCTATCTTGCTATGTCGGATAGCCCCATACGCCCAGAACATCACTGTCCCATACCAAAATGGCTTTACTCCAGCAAAATAAGCAACAGATCAGATTTTCTGTCTGCGGCAAGCAATGGAAAAACTGTTAGAATATGGACATGAGTACTGTAACTGTACACGGCCATAAGAGAAATCGGTATCCCGACGAAATTGATAAGACTGACTAGGCTGACCCTGACCAATGTGCGAGGCTAGATAAAAGCAGCAGGACCACTCTCAAGACCATTCGTCATCAACAACGGTCTACGACAAGGGGATGCCCCATCATACGTCTTCTTTAACCTGGCCCTCCAGAAAGTGATCCGTGATGCTGATGTAAATGCAAAAGGTACGATCCTCTTTAAGTCCACCCAACTACTGGACTATGCTCACGATATCGACATCATGGGAAGAACCACCCGAGATGTACAAACTGCCTTCATCCAGATCGAGCAGGCCGCGATTGGCGCGAGATCTTGGGCTGCACATCAATGAAAGCAAGACAAAGTATATGGTGGCAACGTCAGCCCCGAAAACCAACCAATCAACAACATCAAACCGCACTGGTCAAACAGGAAGAACAAGGATAGGAGAATACAACTTTGAGACCGTTGATAATTTCTCCTACCTAGCGTCGAAAATCGCAACCGATAACAGCTATGATGATGAAATCCGCGCACGGTTATTGTCAGCCAACACAGCCTATTTCAGCTTACAAAAACTGTTCCGCCCGAAACGTCTCACCATAAGGTCAAAGCTCTTACTGTACAAGACTATGATCTTGCCAGTCCTCATGTATTCCACGGAGACTTGGGTTCTTAGCTAGACGAATTACGAACTCTTGACCGCGTTCGAGAGAAGAATCTTCCGAAGAATTTTTGGCCCCCTACATGAGGATGGACGATTCCGTAGTTTACATAACGACGAAATCTATAATCTCCGGTTGTGGATAAAATTCGGCTGAATAGTTTGCAGCGGGCGGGTCACTTAATCCGTATGGATGAGGATGATCCAGTCCGGAAAGTCTATAAAGGCAATATCTATTTTAGAAAAAGAAGACGAGGCAGACCCTGCCTAAGATGGGACGATGGCGTAGGCCAGGATGTCAGACAGCTTTTAGGGATATCGAATTGGTGGACCTCGACGGAAAACCGGGATGTCTGGAGTTGCTTATTAAGGCAGGCCTAGACCGGATGCCGGATGTTGCGCCGTTGATGATGATGATGAAGCGCCAAGAAAGTTCTGGTTAAAAATATAGGAATGCGCCCTTTTCTAGATTGGAATAGTGCCTGGAGAAAGTTCTTGATAGGAATATGACCCTTGATGCTCTGCCGTGGTACTTTCATAGGTAATACAAGGCGCGAAATACTATTCATCAGAAATTTATACACTAAATCATTAAAGAAAGAAATATTTAAAAATTATATTACTTTATGAGCTCGGAAATTTTCGTGATTCAGTCGCAAATGCAAATTGTTCAAATCTTAGTCAGTCTTTAGAGTTGACTGGAGGGTCGAATTTAATACCAAATCAAGGCGTAGGAGCGCAATTTCACAGAATATCTGTTTCAATCTTCCCTAGAATCTTGTGCTATAGCTAGCATGGAGATATTTATTGCTTTCCAGTAAATAATTCAATCCACTCTAAATGGCATATTAAGGTTGCAGGCTAATATGTCATGGAAATTATTGGTATTCTCTCTCTACGAATATAAAAAGAATTACTGGGAAAAGCAGAAACTGCCGGGCATTGCTTCCTCACAATACCCAGAAGAAGGCATGATTTTCTCTTCCTTCAAGCCATTCAAAGGAGCGATAACAAGAAATTTCCAAAAACCTTCAGATTAGACCAAATCGGCAAGAATATTAAAGTGGCTTGTTATCAACCAAGTAAAATACGAACATTTCAAGTGGGCTTTTGTTGACCCCAATGCAGACATTGCTGCTAATACACGCATAAAACCGTGCTGCTACTTATTTCGAGGCTACCGGCGCGGTTATTGACATTTCTGTCTTTTAGGATTATCACTCCAAAATTTCACTTATATATTCGTCGCTACTATGCGCTGTGAGTTGGGGGTTAAGAATACACTCAAAGTCTTCCCCGCTTGTTGTAAGCGGTGATTTGAGAAGCTAACCTGCAAAATTTGCAACTTTATTGCTTCCTCAACTCGTATGAGAATTCCAGCGCTATAAGCTGGACATGTTGGAGATAAACGAAGGAAGTTGGCGGGATTCTTCTGCGGCTACTTTACTACCGTCGCGCTCCCTTGATTTGACAACCAGTTTCTGACAGACTTCTGATACCAAGGTTGCGGTCATAACATTCGACTCAAATAGGTTAGGGTGGGCAGGTCACTTAATCCGTATGGATGAGGATGATCCCATCCAAAAAGTCTATAAGAGCAATATCTATGGTAGAAAAAGAAGACGAGGCAGACCCTTACTGAGATGGGCGGGGATGTCCGGAGTTCCTTATTAAGGCAGGCCTAGACCGGATACCGATTATTGCGCCGTTGACGATGATTATAATGACACCGTACGGGCAATCAGATTGACCTATTTGCGATCAGCAGTAGATTCAGGGGTGGTCTTCTGGGTGTGCGTAACAAGAGAGGCGCTGATATCGGTACCGAAAGGGATTACTATTTCATGGTCGTTTGCATTTATGTATGATTGTATGATCGAGCTATCTGGGCCGCCTCCCCTTTCAAATGAGGCATCGCCCGGGGAAATCCGACGACTTTGCATTTTTTGTCATTTTTACGACCCGGGGGTCGGGCGCATTTTCCATTTCCTTGGATTTTCTTGAGACCGGGTGGAAGCTGGATTTTCCTCGATATCTCGCGTTTTCGACATCACAGCGTGAAATTTCCTGGATTCTCTGAATCTGGGCCGTCTCCTCTTTCATATGAGGCATCGCACGCGGAACTCCGACAACTTACACTTTTCATCATTTTTACGACCCGGGGGTCGTGGAAATTTTCAATTTCCTTGGATTTTCTTCACCCCCGACGGGCGCGTGATTTTCCGCGATATCTTGCGTTTTCGACATCACAGCGTGAAAAGTCTTGGATTTTCTGAATCTGGGTCGTCTCCCCTTTCAAATGAGGCATCGCCCGCGGAAATTCGACGACTTTGGATATTTTGTCGTTTTGACAACCCGGGGGTCGTGAAAATTTTCAATTTCCTCGGATTTTTTTCAGGCCGGATGGGCGCCTGAATTTCCGCGATATCTCGCGTTTTCGACACCACAGCCTCAAAGCTCCTGGATTTTCTGAATCTGGGCCGTCTCTCCATTCAAATGAGGCATCGCCTGCGGAAATCCGACGACTTTGCATTTTTCGCCATTTTTACGACCGGGGGGTCATGAAAATTTTCAATTTCCTTGGATTTTCTTCAGCCCGGATGGGCGCTCGATTTTCCGCGATATCGCGCGTTTTCGACATCACAGCCTGAAAGTTCTTGGATTTTCTGAATCTGGGCCGTCTCCCCTTTCAAGTGAGGCATTGCTCGCGGAAATCCGACGACTTTGCATTTTTCGTCATTTTTACGACCCGGGGGTCGCGCAAATTGCTGAGATGCATGGACTCCCTCTTTACTGTTCTGCGCCAAGCGCAGGCCCACTCAACGGCCATCTTGGAGGAGTGGACCTTCCAATCCCATTGCGTACGGGTGACAAACCTGTAACAGCATTTGATCGAAGTCTTTTTCTTCTTGCTTAGCCTTTGTCCCGCTCACAAGCGGGGTCTACTTATCGTGATCGGTAGCGTTATTTTGTTCAGGCATTTTCCTGGTCTGGATGCAGTCGCGAGGCTTTCAAATCACCGGGAACCGTTATTTTGGCCGGCTTTTTAGCCGCTTACCATCGACTTCCATGTTCAGACCAATTTAAACAAGTGAATTTTCGTTAGCGTAAATTGCGTGATCGTACCATCGAAGAAGATTCTGTAGCATGTTTTCCACAACTTCATATCGATCGCGGATATGCTCATTTCGAATGTGATTAAGGCGTGTTTCGGCACTAGTTTTACGCTACATTTTCGTCTCCATTACCGTAAGATGCCATTCATTGTTTTTTTAGAGTGTCAACACTCAGGAACATAGAGGGCGACAGGGTGGACGATAATTCCGTAAATTTTTGACAAGAGACATTCGTTGCTACGTCGATTAAAACGAAGACCGGTTCTGGACCGCCACCTCATCTAGGTCATCGCTATTGCATGAAGCAATTTCATAATGAAGTTCTCCATTGGCTGATAATATTGACCCGAAATATTTAAATCGCTCCATTGTGGGCAGATCGGCCACTGAGAGTGATTATGGTTGTTTCAGGATGCGAAGCGGAAACCAGCTTACTCTCTGTCTATCAACGCTTCGAAATATTCTTGATATGGGATCAGGATTAGTCCACAGCTTTTATCTTTGCAACCGTAGGTAATACGCATATTGTTACGGTCAACGAGACCGTGTCTCTCCATCATCTGTCGAGCAGGGTGTTGTCAAAACCCACCTTATCTTTCAGGCCACCCATCATAGTCACGATGTCACCTATAGGAATACATAGAGAAGGCATTCTTCCCTGGTGCACAGCACTGTGTGGAACTTCTTAACTTGGACCGGAATCTTACTGTCAGAAGTTTTCAAAACCAGCTCCAAAATAAAAACAGTGCGCTTTGCGGTAACCGTTAAAAACAACTTGATATTCGCGTTTGCTATCACTCGGTTTTCCAGAGTATGATATCACATTGCCGCAAGAGGGAGACGAGTACTCTACAGAGTCGAATCATCTTACTTCGTTTAGGCCCAGGATGTCCAACTTATATCGTTATAATTCCTACTCGAGTCGGAGGAATCAATCAGAGTGCGTTTTCGATAGCTTGTGGTGCAGCAGGGGGCGTGGCCGTCATGGGCGTGGCCGCCACGTAGTTGATTTCTGCCGAGGACGTCCCGTATCAGCGCCGACTGGAAGAGCTGAAATCATTGATCAGTCTATTGAACCGCCGTCAAGGATCAATCGCACGCTCAGAAGCCCGAGTGCGACCGAGTCTTCCGCAACCGAGCGAAGACGAAGAATTATGGTGTGCGCGTGTTTTTGTTTTTGAAGTGAACTCGCAATTTTCCTGCAAATCCATGTTTTCAGAACACCGATCCAGAGACGGAAGCTGATCAGGCAGAGCCGTGCAGTCGAATTCGCATTCGAATCCCAGCTCGGCAGACAGAAGCTGAGTGCGAGTGCTCCATCGTTCCCGACCCACAACTACATAGCGGAAACCTGATATAGGTCCTCAGCTAAGCGCAGTCTCCAGAGAAAAGCCGAGGACACGGCTTGCCGCCAGAAACACAGTAGCAGTTCCATACCCAGCAGATAGCACCAGCCCGACAGCTCCGTCGACGAGTGCCAGGGTGCCAGGATCAGGCGAACATTCCCGCAAAGCATTAACCACATTTAATAATAATTATAGAATTAATAATAATTGTAGAACCGCCGCAAGAGACCGCGACGATATTTTTTTAAATTCGCCGTTGATGTTCTCGTGGTCGAGTTTTATTTTGGTCTGCGCTTCAAGCGTCTGCTTCGGAGTGCATCGATGGTTTTTCCTTGCTCTTTCGTACGGGCATTTTGGGGTGCGGTCTGCCGTCGTCAAATTAGGGTCTGTTCAAATTCGGTACAGCCGCGTCCTCGACTCAACTCGCATCGCTTAACTTAGCTATTGTCATGTCTCTGGACAACAAAGACGCGGCAGACCCATTGGACCCTCAAGTGACCGCCCTCTCTGTGTGTGTCCCTCCTTTTTGGCGAAGGAACCCGGAGCTGTGGTAAGTCCAGCTGGAGGCGCAATTCCAGATGTCCCGAATCACAGCGGACGCGACCAAGTTTAACCACGTCTTTGTAGGTCTGGATGAGGAGACCATCCTCCTTGTGGCAGACATTGTCAAAACGGCTTCCTACAATGTACTCAAAATGGAGCTAATTAAGCGCATGTCGGTAAGTGAGTCAGATAAGCTGGATCACTTGCTGGCAGGTTTGACGTTGGGGGATCGAATTCCCAGCCAATTGCTTCGTGAAATGAGGCAATCGGGTGAGAGCAAGATCGACGACGACTTGCTGCAGTCGTTCTGGCTTCGACGACTTGCGGAGAGCACCTAGACTGGGGGATCAGCGTTCGGGCAGCAGGTTGCGAGCTCTTTCGCGGTCTACCGCCCGAAAAGGGCGATCGGGTAGCAGTTCGTCAGGGCAGCCTTCGGACCCAAGCATTTATTGGTATCATCGCTACCAGATGTACGCTCCCGCGTAAATTCGCGCCTACCTCAAAAAAATAGGTCCGCGAGGGGTCCTGGCGACGGCCACCCAGAACGCAGCGCCACGTCGCCTAACAATTTATGACCCTCTCAGCAGGCGCAGTTATCTTGCAGATACTGGTGCGGAGGTATCGGTTCTTCCCGTACTCCATTTGCGGCGGCAAACTCCTCGCGCATTAACACCTACGGTTACAGGCATGTGGACGTGAGTCTTGGCTTGCGTAGGACGTTTCCGTGGCAATTCATCCTGGCGGATGTTAGCTTCCCCATTTTAGACGTAGACTTCTTGTGTCACTAAGGGTTGCTGGACTTGCAGAACAGCTTCCTTATAGACTCCACAACCGACTTTAATTCCTCAGGCAGAATCTTACCTCACCCCAACAACAATCTTTCCGTACTTTTGGTGGACATTACTGACTCTCGTGTTCGGGCACTCCTCCAAAAGTTCAGCCAAATTACTACCGAATGTAGTCTCTCTAATCCGGTGAAGCATAATGTGCAGCACCACATTAACACCGCTGGTTTCCCTACCTTTTCAAAGGTGCGTCCTCTACCACCCGAGAAGCTGGGTATTGCACGGAAAGAATTCGAGCAACTTATGCAACAGGGTATCTGCAGACCTTCAGACAGCTGTTGGCCTTCCCAATCCATATGGTCCTTAAGCCAAACGGCGAATAGCGCCCCTGTGGCGATAATAGAAGGCTAAACGTACAAACTGTTCCTGACCGATATCCCATTCCACTCATCGACGACTTTGCGCATCATCTCGCAAACTCCCGCATCTTTAGGGCCTTTGATTTAACCAAGGCATATCACCAAATCCCTGTAGCTCCAGAAGACATTCCAAAGACATTCCTCGAGCTCACGCGGATGACTTTCGGGTTGTGCAATGCGGTGCAAACCTTTCAAAGGTTCATTCACTAAGTCCTGCGAAACCTCGACTTCTGTTTCGATGATGTTTTGTATTTGGATGATGTTTTGGTCGCTCCTTCCTCAAAGTCTGCTCCGGGCAACGCGGTCTATCAATATCGGTTTAATGTAGACAGTTACCCCCTTGACAGAGCTAGGCTTACATCATCCAATTGAAGTCGGCAAAGAGTTGTCGACGGTTCCTGGGACTCACAGTGTTTCCCGACATGAATCCGTAACTAGTACGTTTACTTTTCACCGAGAACTTTCTCAAGACTACCAGCTACCACGCAAGTATCGACCCAGCAAGGGGGCCGGAACTACTCTCTCGGGCATCTCAGGGACACCACTCTTGATCGCTGACGACTCATGAGAGTATCTTATTAGCTAAAGGCCAACATTTTTTCGTTCCTACTCTGGGCATCCTTGACAGCGTCAGTGAGGAAAGAGGCCGAATTCCGAAAATTAGTACACACAGTGGTCAGTAGTTGTTCCAAAAAGTGTTTCCCTATTCGAGTTGCGTTACCTTTTGTCCATTCCTAGATACAGATTCTCATAAGCCCTTTAAGCTGCTAATGGTTTGCGACTCACGGTGGCCAGGTCATTATCTCAGACACATGACCCCTGCATTAAAGATCAATTAGTAATGCCAACCTTTAACAGCTGCTTACTTTTTAGGCCAGTTTTGAAGTGCTTAAAACGCTCAGATGAAACTCAACCTTTTCCCTCTTTGTTGTCAACTGTCCTTGGACCCTCTTCGGCTGAACATTTGCAAGCAATTCACACTTGCTTCTAATTAGCGAAATTAGCCACAAGAATCCGCATTGGGTGGCGTAATTTTCCTTTCTATTTTGCTACGTGATAACAACTTCTGGTAAATCTGAACGTATTCATTATTCTCAGTTCAATTCACCACCATAAAGATAATTACAAGGAATCAAGGTATAAATCTCTCAAATAGGCGGTAATCAAACATTTCCACCGTTTATACACGAGGACAGTTAGTGCAGGTGGAGCTTGTGCTAAAACAAGCAAAGGTAATTACTCAGACATGACAAAGTAATCTTGCTTCCTTTTATGATGCGCCACAACGCTACATTGGCGTTGACTATAGTAATAGCTGTTTACCTGCTTGTTGAGCAACCATTAAAGGGAAGAACAAACAATTTTTTGCTACGTCGAAGGAATGTCCTGTCCCGAAACTTGGAAAGTTTGGCTTGAAGCATCCTCGAAAAAAATGAGAAAGATTTGTGAAAGCCACGCATCTTTCTCTTAGAATTGGGTCCTTTGCAGACAGGAAAGCTTCAAGCTTTCGTATAACAGTATTTGATATTATATGGAAGGAAGCGTTTTAGGAGAATAGAAATCCACATTCATTTCACCTGAAAAGTAATGGCGAAGTGAGCCTGCGCCATCTCAACCCCGACAACCACCCTCCCCAACAAAGTGGGGACTTAAATTCCACATTCAAATGAGCGGTCATCGCTTCCACACTGCACAGGACGTGTGTGGAGTTTGGGTTCGAATTTCCCAACAGGATATCGTTTTCACGAGGTTTGTTCAGTGAAGTTCGGCATTCGCAGGAGTTTGCTTCATTGTATTCCACCCTGCATAGGGTTGGAATTAGGATTGCACATTACAGGAATCACGAGTGGATAAGCTGAATGTAGTGCCAGAGTGCTTGTCGGCGCGACCATGGGGGACTTTGCGACCACAAAGGAAGAACTATACAACTACGAGGAATAATCACTTTTATTAATGGATTATCTTATCATTGTTACGCGAAGATATTGGAAACTTTATAATTAGATTATGGCGGGGGACTCGGAAGTTTCCCAAGCTGGCTTAATTGGGAAAATCAAATGAAAAGTTTCTGATGCGAAAATTTTGTGTTTTTCAGTTTCTTATTTTTTATTTATCTTGAATAATGGGGACAATTTCAGCAGACTGGATGTGGGATGGGGAGGGTCCCTCGTTTATGGCTTTCCTAACATATTTTCCCACTTCTGCTCAAGGTTAGAGCTCCATATGGCACATCCTTCATTGTGATCTTTATTTTCTTTCCTCACTTTTTCGTAGTGGTGACGACGAATAATGTATGAAGGTTTCAAAAAGATAAATCAACTTGACAATAAGGTTTTTCCACATGGGACGGCTTTGGATAACAATGCTATTGATTATGAATGGGATAGTAGGTGTGCGTGTAGAAAACTTTGCAGGAAAGTGTGCGATTCCAAACATAAAGTATGTTCAGGACATCCGAAATGTATTGCGATTCAGGAAGGTCAGATGGAGCTGGAGGGCGGTTGTAGGGGTAGGTGTACTTGTATAAAGATTGGTATTGTATCTTAGTGAATTCCAAGGATTAGCTTTCTCGATTTCTTTGAAAAGCTGTTTCTAGAGAAACAGGTATAGAAGCCTGGAATCCCCATGGCAATATAAGATGGTTTCTTTCGACATAGACTGCATGCATTGTCTTATCTCCCCCACATGCATATATCCATGCAATGTTGAAGACAAATGCATAATTCCAAACAAAAGTTGGAACATCATCATTCTTCCTACTAAGATCCCAAACTTAACCAAGGTTGCGGTATTCAACCTCCATCTCTTACGATTTTCAATTCACGTGAAATTCAGGAAATCTCTGAATTCAATTATGAATTCTTGAACTCATCCAGGAAATCCTAGAATAACAAAATTATTGGTTTTCAGTCGAAGCCGTTTACTCTTGAGTAATTCTTCCACTGGACTATTTTAGCAGCCGTTTGGCAGCCGTCATGAATTATGAAAGAGGTTTCCTCGCCGAATCATGCTCGGAAAAAAGGAAAGCTGAGAATTCTATTGAAATGCAACGGAGTAGAATCCTTGGAAGCGTAGTAAATATTGAGTGAAAAACAAAATGGGTTTATTTGAAATGTAAGACGGACTTCTCAGCGAAAAATAAATGAAGGGTTGGATAAGGTTTGATGTTTGGTATTATGCGCTTCCACCATATGTGTCACGTATGGATTCTGCTTTTTGAAGGAAGAGACAGTCAGAAGGTTGAAGAAATGGAAGGAGTCGTAATTCCAAGCATTCAGGCACTAACTAGTGCAACTACTTAGTGGGACAGAGTGCATCAACTACACCTACTCACCCCCGCTGTGTGTGTGTTTGAGGTGGGGGAGAGGCACAGTCCCTAAGCACTCAGACCTTAGTGGTCCTTTGTACTCGATCCCAGATTCCTTTATGTATTTGTGGCGCGGCAGGATCTGCAGCATTCGAAATTTATTTCGAATGTTGCGGATGCGGACGGGTAGATGGTGCGAAACTCTCCACTCGCTCATTTTCGGAACGCACCCGGGGAGTGGAGAATTAGCGGCGGAAAAATGCCGTTGATTGGGACAGTAAGGACCGCATGGAAATAAGTTGGTCTCTTCTGTTCCAAACCGCGGCGCGATACACACGTAACGTCACTAAGAAGGACTGATTCATTTAATTCGTTACAAGTTAGAAAATGTTTAGTTACTTTTGTTAATAACTTTTTTAAGGCGTTTGTGATAAAAATACAAATAATGTTAATACAAATATAAACTGAAATAATGCAGTAACGCTAAATATTCCAGGATTTCTGTTAGTGGATATGATGCTACCCGCTGCGCACATCAGCATCAAAAATCTGATGTCTGATGCGTCCATAGGTGGGGCACCCACATAGAAAACGTTCCATGCATTCCTTTTCCTTATTACAGGATGGACACGTATCATCTTGGATAATTTCTATTCTGAACATTGTCCAGTCAGTGAATTATGATCAGTCAGAACGCCCACAATACCTCTGCAAGTCTTTCTGCTTTTCGACAGGATAAACTTTGGACGATGCTTGTTTGGTTCTGAAAGGAGAAGTTTGGTGTGTCCAGCAGCATTATGGCTTCGCCACTTGTCATTATGGGAAGCATGTTCCCAGTTTTTGCTGCTACCGACACCCCAATTGGTGGTTCCGGTCCGAGCATGAGGAAAGTTGAAACCTCTTTTGCTAGGGCGTCCGAGATTTCATTTCCCCTACACCACAATTAGCAGGTACCCAACGTAATTCCTCTGTATTGAATCTATAGACAGAGTTCCATCGATTTCTACATTCCTGAACGATTTTTGAACGAAACTACTACTGAACGCCCTCAATGCAGCTTGTCCATCACTACAGATTGCGACGTGCCTGCCCTTTAGCTGCTTGTCAATCATCCAGGTTGCCACCTCCCGAAGCATTTCCTGTTTTTGAGCCATCGGTGTAGTAGTTGTCAGTGTATCTTGACACAAATTCTTCTGTTTCATCCCAGTTTTCTCCTCGTTTCCAGATAACATCATTTCTTCTACCAAACGGATGTATGGGAATCCGAGAATTGGAAGGCATTGCGAAAATTAGATTCAGTTCTCCCAATACCTCTTCCAATGCTCTGTGCCCCCACGCCCATTGTTTCCCCATAGATATAATCAAATTAGTCTATGAGGTGGAGTAACTGGAGTGCTCTGAATAAACATACCCAAGGGCTGCAAATTGAGTAATACATTCAGAGCTGCGCCGGAAGTGGTGCTCATGGCACCGGTGACACCCAGACACACAGTTCGTTGCAGTGTGGCTAGTTTACAGCGAAATTTCTTTTTTTTTCACCTTAACCCCCCACACTACGGATGGATGAGCGAACATTGGCCTAATGATAGCGACATGTATCCCCATGTCGAGGCAAAGGTCCGCCTACACAGCCCATAAGCTCTGAGAGCTCGTTTCGTCTTTATCTCCAAATGTTTGTTCCAAAGAAGCTTCTTGTCTAGAATAACTTCCAGATATTTTACTTCTTCGGAGAGTTGAAGGATTTTACTCCTCATCTCTGGAAGGCTCGTTTCATTCATTCATTCAGTTTCCTCCTTTTTGTACTGAAAGTCCATGCCTGAGACACCAACTGTCGATCAAATCAATGGCGCGTTGAGTATTTCCACACACCATTCCAAGATCTCGACCAACAGCCAGCACAGCCACGTCATCCGTATGAGCATATTGGCAGATTTTGTAGTTCGCATAGTAGTGATTAGCATACTTTAAGAAAGTGACAATAGCACTCCTCCTTAAGGGCAGCCTTTCGTTGATTCCGTTGTTAGGTAGCGTCAACACCCACTTCAGCACACAGCAATCTCCATGTTAGCATAGCGTAGATCCACTTTATTTGAGTTTCCTCAACAGCATGCCCTTTGACCGCATCACAGTGCTTTTGGAAGGGTGCTCAGACAAAGGCCCTTCAATGTCCGCGAACACCCCCATCGCGTACTCGCCATTCAGAATTACGTCCTTTGAAACACAGGACTTTCCACTTTGGTAAGCATGTTGGTTTTTATTTAGTGAGTGCGACCTTAGCCTCTTCTCCCGAATGTGATGCACAATCAGTCTCTCCAGACATTTCAGCGAAAATGATGTTAATTTGATCTGCCTGATGTTTTACGGTGGGCGGGTCACTTAATCCGTATGGATGAGGATGATCCCACCCGGAAAGTCTATAAGGGCAATATCTATGGTAGAAAAAGAAGACGAGGCAGACCCTGCCTAAGATGGAGCGATGGCGTGGGCCAGGACGCCAGACAGCTTTTAGGGATATCGAATTGGTGGACCTCGGCGCAAAACCGGGATGTCTGGAGTTCCCTATTAAGGCAGGCCTAGACCGGATACCGGTTGTTGCGCCGTTGATGATGATGTTCTTTGGATTAGAATTGTCATCTTTCCCTGGCTTTGCTATGAAGACTACCTTCACCTTCTGCCAAGAGGAAGGCACGTAGCTCAGAGCAAGTTAATTTCGAAAAGTATGGCTCAGAAGTTGCTCTGAATCTTCCTTTAGCATCGCTGGGTAGATACCATTCATGCCTGGGGGTTTGAAGTATTCAAATAATAGTATAGCAGCTCTCGCGTTTTCGTTGGTAACAACTGCTTTTGCAGTGCCCCAATTCCGTTTGTAACAATTTCGTGATGAAGGGCTGGCAGAAACCGTCAATTCTCTTCCTCCCACTTATGAGACTTGTTCTACTAGGTGGTGCACTTCCAAGGAAGTCCGCTTAGAATTAACTGAGAGATTCCAACTTGGCCGACTCAGCCTTATTAAGAACTCTGCACAGCCTGGAAGTCTTCCTTTCATCTTGGAACGTTTAACGAGCCTCTTATATTCACGCTGTGAGTTCAGGAAATTTAATCAGTCTTCATCTTTATTGCTTTTGCTAGCACGATTTAGAAGTTGTCTGGTTGATTTTCGGAGTCTCTGAGTTCTCGGTCCCATCATGGAACCGCTTTATCACGTTGGCCTCGGGAAATAGGGCGAGCCTCTTCAAAGCACTCTAAAAGTATGCGATTCAGAGTTTCTAATTGATCTTTTATCGTCAAAGGAGTCCTTAGTCACGTAGGGAGCTCAATTGTATGGCCAAGAAGTTCATTGAACTTCGTCCAGTCCATTTTCCTAGGATTCAGCTTTGCATTACAGGCTGTTCGCCCGCAATAGTCGCACTTAATTCTAAGGAGACTTCATCTAGCACTCGCCAGTTTCTAATCAACTTTAGCGACATAGTGCAAATTATTAGGTCAATTATTTCACTTTTTCTTGGCCCCACGAACGTAGAGGCGCACTCTACATTCGCGGTCATTAGGCCAGTTGAAATGATCAAATTAAACAGATCGCAACACAACCTATTAAAAGTTCAACATCCCTGATTCTGCATACACTACCAAATCGTTAGTTATCATCATCATAAGTAAGCAAAGGCAACTATGACGTCTCTCCTCTGATCATTTATCTGGTATTGTAAGTTGAGCGCAACAAGGTCCTAGGAACAAAATTGTCTCAGCATGGTTGCCTGTAACAATTTTGACAGAACGTGGACGCTTGGTTTCGATGATTTTTCATCGAGGAAGATCCTAGTCCCCTTGAATACCACAGATTCTGTTAAAACGAACCCATGGCTCTTGAACCAGAAATATATAAAGACAGTCCTGCAGCTTTGCCAGCCTTGTCGCCTTTGGCATGCTACAGGTCAATTTGACTAAATCGGTCGCAAACTGAAAAGTCTACTGCGTTTAGTTTGGATCTTACTGGGGTTATCAGCTTGTCCTCCCCTTCCGCCGAAAGTTCTGCTTTCTTGCGTCCGATTTCTCTGGATATCGCCACACTTGATAGTGTAGCAACATTCATATCCTTATTCCCAAGAAACTTCGCCTTCTTTCGCAGTGCCTTCCATTGTCGTTGGCTAGAAACCCTCCCAGGTTCACGGTGTACGAGCTGCCTGGATCTGTTTCTACATATTGGCGTTAGACCAGTTGCGTCCACAGTACCAGCTTTCCTTTCTTCCGTTTTTCCGGGTACAGGCGGAGGAGAAGGTTCTGACAGGCAACCCTGTAAACCGTTCTCTTTGTGGCTAAAGTTTTCTTCTGCCGAGCCTTCCTCTCTCGTATTTTAGAAGACTTAGGCAAAAGTGTCACAGATAGACCGGCAGTAGTCAGATTTCCTACACCGGGTGTAGGTTTTCCACTAATGTGGAGAGCCTGTCTTCAACAGATTTCTGCGTTGGGGAACATGAATTTGGTAAAGCCTGCCTCGGGCACAACCTGATTTCTCAAAGTCGCGGGAGATTTCGAAGTCTGTGACATCTTACCACTTGGAGAGTTACAATCCTTTGTTTCCATCTCCATATATTTTTGGACAATCTTAGGGTAGTAGTAAACTACCAGAAGCTCCCCCACCACAACAAGGTGGTGTCCGAGTGTCCACCACCGCTGACGGATTGCTGGAATGTGCTCTACCTTCCTCCAGTTTCCTGTGTCACGTGTATCTAGGGTGAATCATTTGTCCCTCACCCCTCCTGAAGCAGAGCTGTAGCTCTTTCTTAATATACGTTCTACCCACTGCTACTTCCGCTCTCTAATCAATGCATTTACCGGTACCTGAAACAAACGTCGAAACAATTATTTTTTAAATCAATCAAGTTCAGTCACCAGTCAGCCTGTGAACCTGGGTTTTGCTGGTATTTACCTTCAGTCCGATTCTGGTTATTCCATTCCCCAAATCCAGAGCAATTTGGCTAAGGCATATCACTCGGCATAAGAGCTAGATGTCCTTAGCGTATTCGAAGTAAAAATATGACATGGGGCATTAAACACCTCCAGATCCTATGGACCAAGCAGCAAGAAAAACGTCACCAATAACGAGGAAGAATAATATGAGGGACAGAGTAGTTTTCAATAGTAGGGAGCACGCAGAAGTCATTTTAACTATCGCGCTAAAGACAGGAACCCTTTTGCTGAATGTTGCCTATTATTCATTCTTCCTTCTTCCTACACCTCCTTAGACTTGCTGAGGTATTGGAGCTCGAGTGCATGAAGGTCGCCCCCATTCACAGTGGTGAGAAGAGCCTTTAGTTCCTCATGCTCATTGACTCACTTGCAAGTTTTCGCAATTAGCCAGATCCCTTCGTGATGTAGCAGACAACTTGAGTTCCGTCAGGTAAAACAGACACTTTCGATAGCGACCCAACGCTTATTTATATTTTCTGGTGAGCTGTACGAAATGTCAGTTGTCAGACTGGAAATGTAACTTTATCACTGTTTATCAATATTCCTATCCGAAGTCGCGATTTGTGGAAGCAGTGAGCATTAGTTCAGTCGACCCAGCAGTACGGTCTAGGTCATGTGTTCCTGGACGCATGGACGGCATCACGACGTAGATAAAATAGCTCGAGCAAAACAAAGACGTCTTTGCATGCTAAATATTGACACCTCGACTTAAAAGACGGAGGAACTCGCAAGAGCAGTTCGAAAAAGGTCCATTGATATTTGCGCTCTACAAGAACCAAAAGCTACGACATATAATAGAACGTGAACGCGGTAAAACTGGCTATAAACTTCTCTATTTTGGTAATCTACATACCCAGTAAGGTGTTGACATTGTCATCTTTGCGGGTTTCTGTGATGCAATTAAAGAGGTCGAACGATTTCATGACCGGCTGATGAAGCTCGCTATTATATCAACTCATCCCATTATTCACTTCTTTGCCGTATACGCACCACAAACAGGCCAGCCTGATGCCGAAAAAGATGCCTTTTGACAACTTCTCGATAAAAAGACCTGTAACGTGTCTGTTGATGACTATATCATTATTGCGAGCGACCTTAATGGTTATGTGAATGAAAAAGTAGACGGCAACAGGTGTCATGGAGGAAAAGAGTTTGTAGCACACAATTAGGGAGTCGATTTTTCGGACTCACATGACCTTGTAATTATGAATACATGGTTATCAAACGATTCTCATCTTCCTACATTTTACGACATTTGAAGCAATTCCATCTGCATTGATCATTATTATCATCAACGACGCAACAATCGCTATCCGGTATAGACCTGCCTTAGCAAGGAATTCCAGACATCCCAGTTTTGCGCTGGGGTTCACCAATTTGATATCCCTAAAAGCTATCTGGCGTCCTGGTCAACGCCACCGCTAAATCTGACGCAGGGTCTGCCAAGTTTTCTTTTCCTACCATAGATATTGTCCTTATAGACTTTTCGGAAAGATCATCCTCACCCATACTGATTACGTGACCCGCCACCTCAACTTGTTGAGTCGGATTTTATCCACAACCAGGTTATAAAGGATACGGAATCCTCATGTAGATAGCCTAAAATTCTTCGGAGGATTCCTCTCTCGAACGCGGCCAAGAGTTCGCAATTATTCTTACTAAGAACCCAAGTCTCCGAGGAATACATGAGGACTGGCAACATCCTTGTCTTGTGCAGTAAGAGCTTTGACCCTATTTTGAGACGTTTCAAGCGGAACAGTTTTTGTAAGCTGAAATAGGCTCTATTGGCTGCCAACAACCGTACGTGGATTTCATCGTCATAGCTGTTATCGGTTGTGATTTTTTACCTTAGATAGAAGAAATTATCAACGTCTTAAAGTTGTAGTCTCCTATCTTTATTCCTCTGGTTTGACCAGTGCGATTTGATGTTGTTGGTTGGTTGATTTTGGTGGCGACGTCGCCACCATATACTTCATTCCGTCTTCATTAATGCGCAGCCCAAGAGTTCGCACCAATCTTTTGCTCGACCTCGCGTTAACATCTGCATCGCGGCCATGGTAAGGTTAAAGAGGATGCATGGCGGGATAGCCAACTCGCTGATGTTCTGGTTGTTGAGCAATTAATCAAAGTATTCAAACCAATGCTCCAATATGTCCATTTTGTCTGATAACAGATTTCCCTCTGTGTCTCGGCAGGATTTGCATCGAGGTGTATAAGGCTCCATCCTGCTGACTTGATGGTGAAACTTCCGCGCCTGGTGCAGTTGCTCTTTATACTTTTTCAAATGACAGATTTAATGGCTCTCCTAGGCTTCCTTTTCTTTCTGTGAAGTCGTATCTCCTCTCAACGGAGCTCGTGATAGGTATCTGCGCGTGCCTGCGTTCCTTGCGAGTGCAACATTACCCGTTATGCAGAACCAATCGTTCCGACTATATTTGCAACTGGGGCCAAATATATCCCCGGCCGTATTAATGATAACACTCTTCAGGTTGTTGTGAAGATCATTTATTGATGCTTCATATCCAGGACATCTGTTAACTGGGGTTACTGCGGCATCCATTTCCCCCTTATAGGTGTTACGGAGGAGATTGTAGGTGGAGTTGTTATTCGCGCATGGAGCATCATACCAGCGAGGTAGTGATTAAAGTCTATATTGGCCCCTCATATTTTTTGACATTCATCAAGGATGAAAGGTGGCGGCTTTCGATCAATACACAATTTGGTTGAAAGTGGTCCCGTGTGGAGAGGCCCGTGTATGTTTGTGGATCGCTTTCGGTACAAACCAGGTACTACCAAGAACCACTTCATGTGACACTGCTAGTTGGATAGTCCGTCCAGAGCTGTTAGTGTTAGTTTAGCATGCGGGTCCCAGGTTTTATGGGTAGGGGTGTGGGACCTATATTGCTCTTTGACAACCTCCCCCTCGTCTCCTCCTAATGTCACAGTAGACATATGAGTATCTCCAATTACAAAGGCCTGTAGCTGCTGAGGCAGAAAAGCGACCTCAAAGGTATCGCTCTATTGTCAAATATGTAAAATTTTATGTATGACATGAGAGAGACTGAAATCTAAAAGGACTCCCTTGGCTAGCACATAGATGCACTTCAGTTACACTGTTCTTAGCTCAAAATATTGAGAATACTGTAAGATATCGATATTCTACAGACAACGTGGATAAGCATATTTCACTAAGTCAGACAATAGAGATTGCTAAACCCAGATTAAAAAATATTAGGCGGTGGTTTTTACGGTTTTTTACCAGGGCAAAAGCAAATCGCCAGACGCTCCCTCACCTCCGCCCTGGAAGCAGCGTGACCGAAGCAGCTCGCAGATATTAAATGCTCCTTTATATAATTCGCAGAAGACAACATGACTGCAAATTATATTCGGCGTAAATCCACCCCTACTATGAACAAAAGCTTGGCCTTAACTGAAAATAATTTGTTTGAGGATTGAGGGGTCCTAAGTCCGAATCCACTTGATGTCGATCCGGCCCAAATGGAGAGCAACTTACTCCCTCTTTCTTTGGTCCACGGACCTCTCGTAAAGCCATCTTCGCCTAATATTTTTTGGCGTTTGGGTGCTAAGCCTTAAACGAGAGGTCCGTAGACCAAAAAACTTCTGTTCACCAGCTTCACCACTGAATATGGCCTGGAGTGCGACAATGATTTGAAATTAATATTGGAGCGCTTCGAAGCTATCGTCCACTTTGAGTTGTTTCCATCAGCCTGGTTTTTCGATTTTTCAATAAAACTTTCTTCGAAATATTTAAATATAAAATGTAGATTACTATTTGGATGGGAACTATTATATTTCCAACCACCTCAAAAATGCTAACGATAGATTTCATTGCAACCAAGTCCATCTTCCATCATTATACAACCGTTGCCTCAATCGCAACATTTACTGCCCTCGAGAGACCAGGTGATTGACAGGAAATAGCCCACAAATGTCAACTCCAGTGGACAATGCAAAAGGTTCCAGGCACCACTTGTGGAAAATAATACACCCGTATTCTGTAATTTCATAGCGATACATATGTAAATTTTACTGCATATTTGCCGCATTGACCAACTAGCCAAAATGCATTTAATTGCCTGCCACCATGAACATATACATACCATTGCAATATTAAATGTAAGGAAAAAGAGCCAAAGAAAATAGTTGTTTTTAAAAGTGTATGATTGTAAGGTTATCAAATTTTAAGGAGATTTTAAAGTTGGTAGGTTCTGAAAGATACTATAAATGAAGTTAAAATCATCTATAAGGTAATGTTTAAAGATGACATGTAGTGGGACAATACTAGGAAGAACACTGCCTATAATCTTTCCACCTTCCCGACTCAAGATAATAAAGAAAGAAGATATTTTGTCTGTTGTGAAATTCCAGATACAAGTGGGCAAGTAAGCGCTACGGTTCGTTCGAAAAAGTAGTTTAAAATACCTTCCTAGACGCTGGTGTCTATGACTTACCACATGGGCATATTTCACGGGTTCTATGCTAAGTTTATATATATAATATTAGGGGAATATTCGATTTTCTGGTCTAGCATGGATAAAAATCGAGCTTCTACTCCCGGAAAACTATGGGAGAACCCATAATTTATATCAATTACAAACAAATATCCGCCAGTGTAGCTGGCATAAATTATGGATTACTCTTATTTGGAGGCTTAAACAACCTTCCTACCCCAATAATAGTACATCTGAGCGCACCATCACTTGTGTGAAAGTGATGATCATCCTGTGTTGTATAGTAAAAGTGGAAGAGCCTCCTTTCTCTGACTAAGTTGGAGTTGAGACGACTCATAGTTGGCGACTACTTTGCTCGGATGAATGCTGAAATTTCACGTTTTAAAAACAGTAATATCTTTGTTGATGAGTAGGCACCAACTCATAGCATACCATACCATCATACAACCTTTGATGTGAATTTGGTTAATCAATTTTTTGATTATTTGCAAGAAGAGTTCACCCTCCACCCCACCCTCTTTCACTAAAGCTTGTGCATGTGCCAAATTTTAGTGCCAGAAAAGAAAGCCCCAAAAATATAAGACTTCTGTCTTTGCCGAAAGCGATGTTTCCTCAACCTCAAGTCGTTAGGAGAAATGCACCCATAAGCTACTTATAGTGTAAAAAAAGGATAAAAGAATAATAAACTTGGTCTTCTTGTCTGGAAAACTACATACAGGAGATTCGCCTCAGGGCACATTGCTTGAATTTGAATGGTAGAAAAATAGCATTGCGCAATGAGACACGCGCCTATTATTAATTAGTAACCCGCGTATATGCAATGAAATCCCGTGCCGTCTAAAAGCTCGACTTGTTTCTTCTATATATAGATTTCTTGGTACCAGAACATTGGAACGGGTAAATAAGGCACTCACATCCAACGCTAGCCAATTCACTGAGTTTAATACAAAAAATGGGTGGTATATTTCACCCTCTTCCCGAGATTATACAATTGAGAAAAAACGTTATCCCCCTATCATTGAGGAGAAAAAATTACCAACCAACTATAATCTCGCCTCGTTTTACAGCTCCCGTCCTAACAATATTATTTTTCTTTAATGCGTAACTTTCATGATATCAGGCAAACTTATCTGTCGTTTACGCACTATAATCCTGCTCTCAATTAGGAACAATATATTATCCAAATCAATACTGTTAACCTGTGTGAAAAGCTTCCAATAAATTTCATCTCATGTTCCATTCATCGTATTTACTCACCGTGACTATCTCTTCTCGCTTCCTTTCGTCCTGCATGAGTCCTTTAAGTGCTGGTTCTATTATAGTTTACCGAGTCATGGCGAAAACCTCAACGCGTTACACTTAAATTCCGTCCAATTATTGCTTTAGAAGCTTCCACAAAAAGGACCTGTACCCTGCACGTCCTGCTTGACAACACCGGGGAGAACTAGCAACCAACCCCATCCTCTTAAACCCTTTGTGAGTGGAATGGAGGCAGGAAAAAGTTGTTGAAAATGGCTCGTTCCCGCCATAAACTACGATGAGGAAGGTGAGTGCGTGAATGGCGTGATAAGGACACATTAAGGCGAGTAATATGTATAGGCCACTTCCTTCAGGTGCAAATGACTCAGGATATTACTATCGGGAAACATGGTCCGGTTCGACAGCAAATATACCGTCTTGTCGATAATGTCCTGTCTGGAGAAATAATTACAAAGTCTTTCGGGAGACGTAGGCTCGTTAGTGCGAAAACAAGCAAGTACATGGCGATTTCGAAAGAATAAGGGGATGCTGGCGTTGTAAATTTTACTTGGTCATCTCTATTGTGCGTATCATTGCGGACGGTATTGCCAACGAAATCAGAAATGTGCGTACCGTCCCTTACACACTAAAGGGTCACTTTCATAAGGTTAAACGTGGTTAATATGATTTTATAAATTAAAGTACAATTTTATCCCTTAAAGCAGAAGTTCAATTGAAGGATTGGCGATTTGCTTTAAGCGGGTCTAACTATGACTAGAAAACTCAGACCGTGATATACTCGATAGAGGTAATGACCACCGATTGAGCAAAGAAGATTAGGTCATCTTAATTTGAAAGTAAGGTCGCATTAAATATATTGCTGAGATAAGGTCTTTCCCGTGAATCCGGCCCTCGATGGGGCCTCGACTATGGTGCATTATAAAGGTATCACGATATCTATAAACAATAACTTCTGATATGGAAGATAACGAGGCTGCATATTAGCGAACAAGGGTAGCTCCGTAAAGACAGGATGACAGCTCTTTTACGGGGAAAAGTCTTAGTAGAACTGGCGAACCTAGAGAATAGGTTATTGGGGTGCCTTCTAGCTCTACTTTAATTGATCCCCTTGCTCACATTGTGAATTGGGGGTGAAAGGTTGACATTTTGGGTTTTAACCGAGGTAAGATGGTAAGACACGAGGTACCACTCCTATTTCTCTTGCGGAAATAATCGTGAATTCGCTGATGAAACGGCTGGTTTGACGATGAATGTAAGCTAGCAACGGAATGGAAGAATGCTGCATACCGAGTAATGTTGCATTCTCAAAGAACGGGGGCACGCGCAGAGGCTTATCACAAACTCTGTCAAGCGGAGAACCGACTTCACAGACGGAAAAAGGAAGCCTGGGAGAAACAACAAGTCTGTGAACTAGAAAAGTACGGGGAGCAACCACACCAGGCGCGGAAGTTTTACCAACAAGTCAGCAGGATGAAGCCTTATACACCTCGATGCTTATCCTGCCGATACAAAGAGGGAAATCTGATTTCCGACAGAATGGGCATATTGGAGCGTAGAGATTGAGCTTGATTGAGATTGAGTATTTTGATAAGCTACGGGATAATCAGAACATCGGCGAGTTGGAGGTCCCGCCAACTGAAGACGACGGACAAATACTGCCACCACCAAGTTTAAGAGAAACAGTCCGTGCAATTCATCGGCTTAAAATCATAAGTCGCCAGGAGCCGATGGAATTACAGACGAATTGGTTAAATATGGAGGCGACCAGTTACATCAAGTGGTTCATCAACTTGTGCTCAAGGTAAGGGACAGCAATTCAATGCGTGACGATTGGCAACGAGGCATTATCTGTCTCATATATAAAAAGTAGTAGTCCGGATAGCTGAGTGGTTAGGGCACAAAGCTATCATGCGGAAGGTCGCGGTTCAAATCTTACTGGTGGCAGTGGGTTTTGTATCGAGATTTGACGTCGGATACCAGTCGACTCAGCTGTGAATGAGTACCTGAGTCAAATCAGGGTAATAATCTCGGGCGAGCGCAATGCTGACCACATTGCCTCCTAGTGTACCGTTACGGTCTTGAATGAAGTGCTCTAACACACTTCAAGGCCCTGATCCAATATGGATTGTTGCGCCAACGATTTATCACAATCTCGGCAGATGTCGGATTTTACCTAATACTAGCACTAAGTGCCAAGCATTTAGGCTCGGACGATCCTACCTACTTAAAAACTAAAGGGGCACTGGTGGTGGTGGCCGGTGGTAGGTCAGTGGGAGAATCCGTCGAGTACTCCCCGCAACATAGAGCACGTATGCAGAATGGTGTACTTCTGCATGGTTTGAATCAGACTGTGCGAAAGCCCCAGGACATCAAGGGAAGCCGTCAGGGATTTAGGTACAATACCCTGTAGCTGACAATATTATGGGAACTACAACCACCCGCTCGAGACGCCAAATTTCTTTGATTTCCCGAGCCAATGGATCATAGTTCACCTTCTTCTCCACGTATTTCTGTTCAATGTTGCTATTATGGGGGATAGCAACATCAATAATATACGCGGAGCGACCCGTCTTGTCAACTAACAGTCAGACAGTGCCATACAAAACCAAAGGGGACTCAACGAATCCCCCTAGAAGATGCCCCTCCGTATACGGATGGGCTCTGAGGTATTAGCACCCTCAGATGTACGCACCGATAAGGTGGTATGCCACCCTTCCCTGACTGTCGCCAAAAACATTATTAGTTTCGGATCAATGCGATACAGATGTAGGATGTCGATTAGCCAGGTATGCGGAACGCTATCAAAAGCCTTGGCATAATCGATATAGCAACTGAAGAGGTTTCTTTGGCCTCTAGTTGCTTGTCCTACAACTACCGAGTCGATAATGAGTTGCTCTTTGCAACCCCTTGACCCAACTCAGCTGCCCTTCTGCGACTCGGACAAAATGTTGTTGGTCTCAAGGTGCGCATTAACCGTTCCACTAATAATGGACGTAATAAATTTGTAGAGGGTTGGTAAGCAAGTGATCGGTCTTGTGTCTGCGGGGTCCTGCACCGTGTCCTTCTTAGAGATAAGGTAGGTAATCCCCGCAGTGAGGAAAGGTGGAAATTCCCCCGGCCGACTCATGACCTCATTTATACTGCGTGCCAACCGACTGTATACGCTGGTCAATTTCTTATACCAGAAATTCTGCACCCGATCCACACCTGGGCCTCTCCAATTCTTCGAGCTGTTTATGGCTCGTCGAACTTCCTCTTCGGTAACATCTGCAAAATTCATGCCAGGTGTATTGGCACGACGGGTGCCTTCGGCGGTGATCCACTCAGCATGCTCAGCATGCTGGGCGGGTAATCCCCAAAGTCCATCCCAATACTCTTTCGCTTCCGTCACCGAGAGCTGTATTGTCTGGGCGCTCTGTTGGGATTCGTTGAGAGATTTGAAAAAGCTCCGCTGGTTCCTCGCGTATGTTGCATTCTGGACACGTCTGGAATAACTTTCGCCATACCGTCGTAACCGACTGCATATGACAGAAAGTTTCTGTTTTAGTGTGTCCAGAATTTCAACAACGGGTGTCTCACTGGGGATGGCATAGTTCCGGTAAACCCTCTGCACTTTATTTCTCACCCGTCGGCTTTGCCAGTGCTGATCTGAATCAGTCTAGCAATGTCCTGCCTTAGTGAGTCCCGCCGACGCTCCAGGCGAATTTTCCATGGTGGATCCCTTTTGTCACTCAAACCAATAACACGAAAGCGAACCTTCTGATCGTGCAATCTGATAGCCGCAGCTGCACCACAATGCACAAGTGAATGTAGTTGCAGCAGCGACATATCAGCACACAGTCGAGATGCAATCTCATCATTGATTTGAGATAGAATTTCCGGAGTTGCTGGAGATGCATAGAGCCTGGGAATACCTGGCCTATGCAAAGGATCCATATCCGAGAATTCTATACACGCTCTTTGGAATTCGTCCCGAACCTCAGCGGAAACCTCAGCTGGACGGTGGAGAAGAGTGCTTCGGCGAGTACTGAAAGTGTTACCTGCAGTGCGGCGTGATGTTGTTGATGCTGCCGCCTCTGCCCCCATCGACTCTCGGTCACCAGTTTCCCCGATGACTTCAAGTCGAACACGCTCCCTGATGGTGGCCGGGATTGTGTCGCTGCGAGTAATAAAGCGGTACTGGTCTGCGACTCGTTGCACAGTCACGTGCGCGAATTGCGGGAAACGCTCGACGAATCTCTGGTGCAATAAGGGGCGGTAAGATGTTTGCACCCGCCCCCGCCGTTATTCCGTAGTAGGAGCGGATGATGAAGAGGTTCAACTCTTCAGTCCATTTCATCCGCTTCCTACGCGAACCTGCTGAAGTGGTCGCCACAGATTGTGGCGAAACAGCTGCAGCAGGCGGAGCTGTGCTGCTGGTCGTCGTGGCGCCTAGACGTCGAACCGCCCCACGACTAGCGGTTTCGACGCCGTGCTGTCTATTACGAGAGCCCGACCCAGTCACCAAGTCAGACGACTCCCGCCGGTTATCCGTACCGGACCTTAAATTTCCCCTTCTTCTCATTTATGATGGTACATTTTATCTCTAGCTGCCAGGGGTCGAGATAGCTTCCTTAGTGAGTAATCTGCAAGACTGCAAAGTTCCTACACTTTCTCCAACTACCCCCCTGAGACGCTGCGGTGGCGTACAGTCATTCAGACTGAAGCTATCCATCCCTCCTCCTTTCACAACCGGGCTTGGGACCGGCTTCGGCGGAGTTCTAACGATTATTATTATTATTATCATTATTATACATAAAAAGGGAGATATCGCACAGTGCAGCAATTATAGAGGTACCCCTTTGCTGAGTACCATCTATAAGATATTGCTAGGCGGATAGCCCCATTCGCCCAGAACATCATTGGCCCATACCAAAAAGGCTTCACTTCAGGCAAATCAGCAACAGATCAGATTTTCTCTCTGCGACAAGCGATGGAAAATGGACAACAGTTGCAACATCTATTCATCAACTTTAAAGCCGCCTATGATAGCATAGCCAGGGTAAAACTGAACATGGCCATGGGAGCATTCGGTATCCCGACGAAATTAGTAAGACTGACTAGCCTGACCCTGACCAATGTGCGAGGCCAGATAAAAACAGCAGAATCACTCTCAAGACCATTCGACATCAACAACGGTCTACGACAAGGAGATGCTCATGCGTCCTCTTTAACCTGGCCCTCGAGAAAGTGATCCATGATGCTGATGTAAATGCAAGAGGTACGATCCTCTTTAAGTCCACCCAACTACTGGGATATGCTGACGATATCGACATCATGTGAAGAACCACCCGAGACGTACAAATTGCCAGATCGAGCAGGCGGCGATTGGCGCGAGTTCTTGGGTTGCACATCAATGAAGGCAAGACAAAATATATGGTGGCAACGTCAGCACCGCAGACGAACCAACCAACAATATTAAACCGTACTGGTCAAACAGGAAGAATAAGGATATCAGAATACAACTTTGAGACCATTGACAATTTCTCCTATCTCGGGTCGAAAATCACAATCGATAACAGCTACGATGATGAAATCCGCGCACGGTTGTTGTCAGCCAACAGAGCCCATTTCAGCTTACAAAGACTGTTCCGCTCGAAACGTCTCACCATAGGGTCAAAGCTCTTACTGTACAAGACTATGATCTTCCCTGTCCTCATGTATTCCTCGGAGACTTGGGTTCTTAGCAAGAAAAATTGCGAATTCTTGGCCCCGTTCGAGAGAAGAATCCCCCGAAGAATTTTTGCCCCCCCTACATGAGGATGGACGATTCCGTAGTCTACATAACGACGAAATCTATGAGCGATACCATGACCGTCAGGTTGTAGATAAAATCCGGCTCAATAGGTTACGGTGGGCGGGTGACTTAATCCGTATGAATGAGGATGATCCAGCCCGGAAAGTCTATAAGGGCAATATCTATGGTAGAAAAAGAAGACGAGGCAGACCCTGTCTAAGATGGAGTGATGGCGTAGGCTAGGACGCCAGATAGCTTTTAGGGATACCGAATTGGTGGACCTCGGCGCAAAACCGGGATGTCTGAAGTTTCTTATTAAGGCAGGCCTAGACCGGATACCGTTGCGCCGTTGATGATACTGATGATGAATCGTGAATTCGGTGTTTGTTTAATGTTTGCAGCATTCACTAGGAGCGCACTCATATCCTGGAAGCCGGCATTGAACAGAATGCCAATTTGCGAGATTTTGGTCCCGAATGAGGAACACCTCAATACTCGTATTGTTGTGTCACCTACTAACGGAGACTTCCGAAGCAGAGGAAAATGAGGTTAAATAAAGCCTTGGAGAAGGTAAATAAAGGTGATTTTACGATCGTAATATAGATAGATATTAAGACCGTAATGGCAGTAATAAAAGGTTCCTGGTTTTTTTGAGAGAACTATCTTACTAATCGATTAAGGAATCACAAGTAGTCTTTTATCTGACGTAACTAGAGTTGTTGGCCATATCTCAAAGGTGTTCCAGAAGATATGGCTTGTTGTGGGGAGGGGAGGGGCGTGGGAAACTGAAGATTCTTATTGTCGGTGCGAGTGGCAGCGGAAGTATTGCGCTTGAGCTCCTGTACAAAGGCAAATCTCATGGGTGGTATAGCTTACCCCTTGACAAAAATAACTTTGCAGTGTCTGCGGCTTTGCGACATATGCAACATTCATTCGCTTTGCCTAGTGATAATGCATTTAGTAATATGTAGCATTCTCACTTTTTCTCACATTTTAGCACCCCTTATCTTCTCCAATATATTCCCCTCTATTTTTAATTCCCATCCCGACATTCACTTACAAATATCAGAAACCGACTTGGAATTCGCTTAGGATCAGTAAAAGTGAGAATTAGCGGAACCTGGACCAGCTAAAAATATTAGGAAAATGATCAACGGGACTTGAAGTACGTTGTGTCTTTTGGAAGGAATACTGTTTTAAGGGAATCGTTTTGCCTTTTGGGAGGGATCCTCGTTTGCATTCGAGATGGTGCTTCAAGGTTGGGACAACTACATTTTATTGAATTATTTTGATTATTATTTATATTTTTTTTACTTTGTTTTTACCGATTATGTGATTTGATCCCCTAATTTTTTTTTATTATTCCTATTATTTATTTTATTATTCTTTTTGATTTGAAAGCTTCCTCTTCACCATCTAGAAACCCCACAATGCTCCCATAAATTAAGGGGTGTCCTCCAATATAATGGCCTGATGATGCCAAGGCAGAGAAGGAACTGCAAAGACTGTGCATCTAAGGGAGAAGAGGCATTGATGAAAGATGCAATTCATCGAGATCTTCCCTCTCGATCGTGCCACTCGCGTCCGTTGTTTTACGGATCTACGCGCGCCGCCAAATCATTATTTCTAAGGTTTTGTTTGTAAAATAGACCCTTTTTAAAATCGGTTCAATGTCTGTCAGTCACTTTTTTTTTATGAAGGTGGAAATCTTCAAAAGACTCTGGCCTGGGCACGCCAGAGTGTGAGATTTTTACCCACTAAAACAATCCCACCTCCCCCTACCCTATGGAACCACCTTTAGGTATTACATCACACGGCGGAGTTAGCTCACTTTAGCCAGGTCTCCTTCCGTCCACCCGCCGGGTCCGTAACCGCGCCTTCCTCACTTTTTCTGCTTCTCGCAATTTATACTGGAGTGGTGCGATCATGGAATCCTAATCCCCCTGGCAAGCTACCATTCGCACACCTCTATGAAGGTCTGTTCATCCAGAGCTTTTGCAGACCAGCCTGAAATCTTGCTCGGTTTCGAGAATGATGGCGCTTTGCCGTGTGGCTCCACACATACCTCAAAGAAAATTACCTGATGATCGCTGTGGGTGCAGCGTTCGCTGACGCACTAGGACATAGCACGC
Source organism: Hermetia illucens (assembly GCF_905115235.1). Classification (NCBI taxonomy): domain Eukaryota; kingdom Metazoa; phylum Arthropoda; class Insecta; order Diptera; family Stratiomyidae; genus Hermetia; species Hermetia illucens. Next base: position 23,189,955 of record NC_051851.1, on the reverse strand, counting down.
GCCAGTGCAGGGCTGACAAAAGTCAGGTCCACAACCGTGCCAGACCTCCTTTCTAAAAGGTGGTCATAACACCTTCGTTAGCCAAAACTATGTCCAACTGCGCAAAAGCTTCTAATAAATTGCGCCGCCTTGCATTTGATTCACTGCAACCGCACTCAGGGGACCAAGAGTTGAAATCACCTGTCATCACCTTTGGACTTCGTCCCCTTGCATCGAGTACAAGATTATCAAGCATTTTTTCGAATTTAGACAGTGTCAAACTTGGTGGGACGCAGCAGCTGCATATACACCACTTATTTCTGCCCACTCATACCCACTGGCTGCCTGACTTACAGTATATTGAATGCCTTGTCGACCGCAAGCCCATATCGCTGCTAGACCAGTTGAACCTGTGACCCATATGCCACCGTGATGGTTTCTATACGATTCACTTATGATGGCAATTTCCATCTCAGATTCAGACGTGGTCTGCTCAAGTAAATCCTGAGCGACCCTGAAATGATTGAGGTTTATTTGAATAAACTTCATTTTCTTATTGCAGTTAGTCGCTTCCTAAATTCCGGACATTTACCACTTCCGCCAATATATCGGTTCTCCTGTCTCCCCTCCCCCTCCGCCGCCGTTTCCTGTCAAGAAAAATCTGTTTCCATAACTAGCAATCAAGCCAGTTCCATTCACATCTCTAGCTTCCCTTTCTTTCGCTTGTGCCGTTAAAAGTATAGGCAAAGGTACTAATGGGTAAGATCTGCCTTGTAGCTTCTCTGTCAGTGGGAGCACCTATTTGGGGGTTCTGTCAACGTACGCGGTACTCTCCGTGCGTGGCCCATTGTGGAGCAGCGCACTGAAGATATTACAATTTGCTCTATTTCGCGTGAGATGTAGACGACTATTGTTCCGTCCCCAAATCAAAGTGACGCTCTTCCGGTTCCTAATATGACTAAACTTCTATCTTTCCAGAAAAAAGTGTGACAATATATGGTGACGTCCAGTTTGAACATTAAAGTGAAATCCTCCATATTTGTGGATTTAACCTTCCTGGTATTTATGGAATTGATCGCGAGATCAATGCCCGGAGCTGTTCATCTGGCACGCAAATGATGTGTGCCTACCTTCGAGGGCTTTGTTTCTTACAGTCGGGGTGACCTGCCCTCCTCAGCTCAGTGAGCGCGATGATGAACTTGGGTCGACTGCAAGAACCAATATGTGAAATTTTTTACTGTACTCCGCATAGAAGAGCGCATCTCGAAAACCTTGATTAGTTTCTAAGCCTTGACCTAGGTCCGGGCTGTAATATTTTTTCCATAGATGCATTTCCGGAAGATGATGAATTGTCACTTCAACATTTTTTCGTCCCTAGAGGAAATTCTCACGGTACCGGTTATACGCACGGGCTCGCCTTCGTGTATTCCTATGGGAGCCTCCCTCCCACCGTTCGTCGGGATTTCGTTCGCCGATTTAATCACCATTTGCGGAGGGCAACGGAGAATTGCGCACGACAGATGTTTTAATGTTAAGCCTCTTGCGCATCAATTGTTGATTTCATCCAGATTATTAGCGTTTTCTCACCTTCAGCGGGAAATTCCCCTTGGTTGTGTCCGATTTCTCTGAACATTACCATATCTGGTGGTGCAACCACTCGAATGTTTCCATTCTCATACAGCCTTGCTTTCTATTCCAGTGTCTCCCTCTGCCTTCTGGCAGCCTTCCTTAGTTGACGATGTCCAGCCCGCATCATTAACTTCCCTCTTCTCCTCTTTCCAGATAATGGTGGCCCAAGAAAGGGGGCCAGGTAAGATTTAGCCGGTAGCCCTCTTACTAAGTTGCCGTAGTATCGTTCTGCCGAAGCTTTCTCTCCCGTTTTCTAGTGGGTTTAGACCGTATTGCCGCGATTCGGATTTCCAGTTGTCCTTCGCTCACTGCACTGTAAACTGGTCTGAGGATCGCGAACGTAGGGTGCAACCCTACGTTCGTGCGGCGAAGAAGTGAAGTAATTGCCCTAACAATCTGCACGTCAAAGTTGTTAGAGTTGATTGGAAACTGGCGAGTACTGGATGAAGCCTCACTCTCAGATCACCGCTACTTAGAATCTAGGCTAATTATTACGTGCGAACAGCCTGTAATACAAAGACGGAATCCTAGGAAAACGGACTGGATGAAGTTCGATGAACTTTTTGGCGACAAAGTTGAGCTCCCTAGGCGACTAAGGACTCCTTTGGCGATAGAAGATCAATTGAAAACTCTGAACCGCAAATTTTTATAGTGCTTTGAAGACGTTTGTCCTATTTCCTGAGGCCAACGTGGTAAAACGGTTTCATGGTGGAACCGAGAACTACAGAGACTTAGGAAATCAACTCACAGCATGAATGGAAGAGGTTCATTAAAGGCTTGAAGAGACTCTTTTGGAGTATACGGTAAGGAACTGGAAGGTGAAAGGGAGACTTCCAGGTTGTGCAGAGTCCTTAATGAGGATGAGTTGGCCAAGTTGGACTCTATTAGAAAACCAGATGGTACTTGCATGAGCTCCAGGGTTGAGTCTATACAGACTCTCCTGGAAGTACTCCACCCGGGAGAACAGCGATGCTAAAAGAGGGTATAGAGCACTTAGAGCAACTTCTAAGAAATATTTTTGGAGGATGTCTTGCTCTGGGCTACGTGCCTTTCTCTTGGCAGAAAGTGAAAGTAGTCTTCATACCAAAACCTGGGAAAACTGACTATTCGAACCCAGAGAACTTCAGGCAAATCAGCCTAACATTATTTTCGCTGAAATGTCTGGAGAGACTGGTTGAGCGTCACATTCGCGATAAGGCGCTAAGGTCGCACCCCCTAAATGAAAACCAACATGCTTACCATCGTGGTTTCAAAGATGGAGGATGCAACTCTGAAGGGTGAGCACGTGATGGGGGTGTTCGTGGACACTGAAGGGGCTTTTGACTGTGCGCCCTTCCAAAAGCTCTGTGATGCCACCAGAGAGCATGCTGTTGACGAAATTCTAATAAAGTGGATCTACGCTATGCTAACGCAGAGATTGTTGTGTGCTGGAGTGGGCGTTGATCGCTACTTAAAAATAGAAGCGACGAAAGGCTGCCCTCAAGGAGGTATGCTATCGCCACTTCTGTAGAGTATGCTGATCAACTCACTACTATGCGAACTGCAAAATCTGCCAATACACGTTCAAGCTTATGCGGATGAGGTGGCTGTGGTAGCTGTTGGTCGAGACCTTGGAATGGTGTGTAGAAATACACAACGCGCCATTGATTTGATTGACAGTTGGTGTCTCAGGCATGAGTTTTCAGTAAATCCAAATAAAACCACAATGGTATTATTTACAAAAAGGAGGAAACTGAATGGTCTTTGCCTTCCAGAGATGAGGGGTATAACTCTTCACCTCTCCGAAGAAGTGAAATATCTGGGAGTTATCCTAGACAAGAAGCTTCTTTGGAATAAACATGTAGAGATAAAGATGAAACCTTTGTCTCGACATGGGGACTTAGGCCTCAGGTAGTGATGTGGACATATGTTGCTATCATCAGTACGATTCCGTAGCCTACATAACGATGAAATCTATGAGCGATACCATGACCATCAGGTTGGGGATAAAATCCGACTCAATAAGTTATGTTGGGCGGGGCACTTAATTCGTATGGATGAGGATGATCCAGCCCGGAAAGTTTATAAGTGCAATATCTATGGTAGAAAAAGAACACCAGGCAGACCCTGCCTGAGATGGAGCGATAGCGTAGGTCAGAATGCCAGACAGCTTTTAGGGATATCGAATTGGTGGAATTCGGCGCAAAACCGGGAGGTCTGCAGTTCCTTATTAAGGCAGGCCTAGACCGGATACCGGTTGTTGCGCCGTTGACGATGATGATGATGATCATTAGGCCGATGTTCCCTTATGCATCCGTTTTGTGGTGGGTTAAGATAAAACAGAAGAGTTTTCGCTGTAAACTAGCCACACTGCAAGGAACTGTGTGCCTGGGTATCACCGGTGCGATGAGCACCACATCCGGCGCAGCTCTGAATGCATTATTCAATTTGCTGCCCTTGGATTTGTTTATTCAGAGCACTGCAATGAGAGCAACTCATAGGCTACTACGATTAGATCTATGAGAAAACAATGGACGTGGGTCATTGGGAGAACTAAATCTAGTTTTCGCAATGCCTTCCGATTCTCAGATCTTCATGCATCTGTTTGGCAGAAGATATGATGTTATCTTGAAACGGAGAGAAAACTGGGACGTACCAGAAGAATGCGTGTCAGGGTATACTGACGTCTTTTACACCGAAGGCTGAAAGACAGAAAATGGTTCTGGAGCAGGAGTCTACCTCTCGAATAAAAACGAGAAGTTGGCTTTTCCTCTGGGGCAATACACAATGGTCTTTAACGCTGAGCTGTATGCGATCCTAAGGGCGGCAACCTGGATGATTGACGATCGATTGAAGGGCAGGCGCATCGCAATCTCTAGCGATAGTCAAACTGCATTACGAGCATTGAGTAGTACTTTGATCACTTCAAAAATCTTTCAGGAATGTAGAAACCGATTGAATTCTGTTTCTAGATTCAATACGGTGGATTTACTCTTGGATGCCTTAGCAAAAGATGCTTCAACTTTCCCCATGCCCGGACCGCAATCAGCAATTGGGGTGTCAGCAGCATTGGCTAATGCAACTATCAAAAAGTGGGTACAAGCTTCCCATAATGACAGGTGGCGAAGCCTTAATGCTGCTAGACGGACCAAACTCTTCCTGTCAGAACCAAACAAACATACTGCAAAGTTTATTCTGTCGAAAAGCAGGAATACTTGCAGAAGTGTTGTGGGCATTCTGACCGGCCATAATTCACAAGCTGGGCATGTGTTCAGAATAGGAATTATCCAAGGTGATACGTGTCCATCCTGTAACGAGGAAGCGGAATCCACGGACGCATCAGACATCAGATTTTTGGTGCTGACGTGCTCCAACTGCAGGGGATAGCTTCACATAGTTTCACTAACGGAAATCCTGTGATACATAAACGAATCCTGGATATTCCGCTGGATGGGGGAGTTGAGTACAATGGACCAATAAGGTCTGAGTGTTCAGAGGCTTTGCCTCTCCCTTACCTCAAACACACACAGAAGCACTAAGAATAGGGACTGTCTTCCACAATGCTATCTATATTTTATTATATCATAGGGAGCTGGTTTTTCTTGTTTCATATAGTGTTCATTGTACGCAAATTTATTTTCTAGTGAGTCCATTAATGTTGCGTAATTTATACTTTGCGATGATATTTTCAACTCCACACCTCATAGTCCTTGACGACCTCGCCAGGATCTAATATCACATAAACTTCGATTGCCACGATTTGTTAGAATGTTCATAATCCATACGCCGCAGAACTCCTGGCTCAAGTAAATCCTTTAATTCCGAAGCTACTGGACTGGCAGTGCCGCGCTGGTCCCCGAAGAACTTATGGTTGGATTTCCTTTTCTCTGACCACTGGACTGAATGTCAGTGGATTTATCGTCCAACTGTGACGTCGAATTTTAGGGAAGCACTCAACGAAACTGCGGTTACTATGTATATTGTGGTGCCATTAAGCGTTTCAAATTGATTAGAATCCGCCCGCATTTCGGTATCAATTCCAGAATAGCCCAAGATGAGCTGTTCGTGGAAGTTGTCCCTCACGGGGCCTCCGTCGTTCGGGCGAATACTTGATTGACATTCCGGCATTTGCTATGCATCATCGCTTTGTTTGCGATGATTGAAAGGATTACTTTCGACTGAGGTGAATGTTTCAAATGATTTCCTCCTCCCTGGTTGGGATTATGGGCCTTAGTTAGTTGCTAGCTGCATTCGGACGGCGGAGATAAAAGATGACTCTGGAGGATTAACTCAGAACATGTACATATAATTGAATTATCGGCGTAAATAAATGCTCCCATTTGTATGTAAATTGGGAACGCCAATTGAATTGATGAGCTTAGCCAGATAATGTTAACTTAAAGGAGTTTGAAAGGGGAGTGGGACCCCAGCATGCAGACAATGTTTTATTCAAATGAAAAGAAAGTTAAAACCCAATTCCCTTTCTCGTTCCAAAGAGACTTTCCCTCTGGACCACTTCAATGACCAAAAAGGGCAATAAAAATATTAACGAGACGCACAAAAAGTGAAAAATCGTCCCACGGCCCACACTTATCATAACTCCTACGAAAAGTCGGCATCTAAAAGGAGATTGCCTACACTAAATTCAGATAAAGCTATCTTTCCTAAAGACACATAATCCTCTAATTAGCGACCCGATTATGCTGTGCCTTTTCAACTTTTACTTGGAATAATTTTTAGAACTTGGGCAAATAATTCAACAGATCAGAAGATACTTTTGAGGACAAAGTTATTCCCGCACGGGGGGTAGGACAGGCCCAATGAAGTTACATGCGAGACAACTGTAGGAACTTTTTCTTTAAGAAATGCTGATAAAAGCAGCCGCTCTCATGGGAGCCGGCAATGTTTTTTCGGGAAATTTTGTTTGTGCGAAAATTTTTCTGCCCATTGAATGTAATAATTAATAAACTTTTCGCTAAATGCTGAGCTAGGCGGTTTGAAGTAAAGCCAGGCGAACTGCCGGAATTTCGTTTGCCTTCAACTATTTACCATATCGTGAATGCGGGGGTGAAGGTTAGAGGATTAAATTTTATAAGTGGGAAAGTTGAAAAGCTGTTTATAACTTTGCATTTTAGGGAAACGGAATGCTTTAAGGACCAAAGGACTGCTGGCGTGTCCTGAAATATGGAACACTAGGTTGTAGCAGAAAGGTGTATTAACACCGAATATCCTACAGAAATCATAGTGAACTTCCAGTTCGCTCAAAACTCAATTCGAATTTTGAAACATTTTGAAAAGTAGGTTTAAAGTAGTTTCACCAAATTTCGGAAAGACGCACATGAACTTAGAGAAACCAAGCTGAGCATTCCTCTGACCCTAATGAAAAATGACATAAGGAAAATCAGGACAGTCTAAATGATTAAGGGCCTTGTTTCTTAGAATATACATTTCATTCAATTGATGTGAAAATCCGGGCTTAACGGGAGCAACATGCGGGGGTCATGGACATTACAGCAAACGTGGACCGTATATTGGATATGGCTCCCGCAAACGAAACGCTCATATCCTGGAAACCAGTTTCACATCTGATACAGGGTTGTCACTGCTCCTTAAATGGGGTAATGCCCATCAAGGACACCTACGCGCCGGTTCCTGGCAATATGCTTAAAATCACTCCAGGTCTTCCCGAGACTATGAACTCCTACTCTAGTATTCTGCGCCATGAGTTTCTGGGGCGACTCGCTCATCCGTCACTCTGGGATAGTAGATTCCATTCTGTGACATAGCCAGCAGCGTTGTTCTTACCCTTTCTCAAAATATGATCTCTCCACTGCCACTTCTGCCTTCTAATAAACGCGTCTGTAGCCGGTACAGTTCTTCATTCGAGACTACTTTGGGCCAGGCTAGCCCGATAACACGGGGGAACGGAAAATGCCACAGAACTTCCGTACTCACCGCTATGGTTGCAAGGGTGTCACCACTCTGGTGGAGAAATCATCAGCCTTTTTTCCTCGAACTCCAACGCACGTGATCAGATGTAACCACACGCTCGTGGGCCTGGATGTGAAGTCAGTCGCGCTCGTCGCTCATATTCTGAACGAGGGCAGTTCATCAAGCGGATGTCAGTAAGGTAGACAGCTAAGCTCTGTAGTTTCAGCGACTTGCGGAGGACACGCAAGCCGTGCTAGCGTGTGCCGATGTCAGCTCCACGATCAAATTTGGGGGTACACGCATGCCCATGTTCACCAGAATATCTCGTGAGGACCGCCCCCCCCCCTCCGGAAATGTGAGAAAAATTGTTGATCTTACGGTCAATATGGCCACGTTGACAGCGGTCTATGCTTTCGAGAGGGGGGACTAGGATACATTAGACATCCACCTCACGAAATGGGCGGTCTTCTAGTCGCACCTCGGTCCGCATAGAATTCCGGTGCGAGCGTTACCATCGCAGATTTACAAACAGAGCCACCAAATCTGCTAGCCCATGCACGTTTATCGCAACACATCAACAAAACTGGGTTCGCTGGGGGACCTGGTGATGTCTACTCGGATCGCAACAACACATCGTCTAACAGTGCGGAACTGTCGATCCTCCCAGCTGCCGAAGCCAAGGAATGACTTCCTCAGCAGCAAAAACTAACGGCAATAAACTTTTCACCAATAAATATTGGTAAACCTTAATCTTGGCTTATATTTGGCGCAGACTTCTTGTGCCACCATGGGTTGCTGGTGCCTATGTAGCATAGGTCTCTCATAGACCCTACAACTTCCTTCAGATCGTCAGGGATAATTTCAACCTGCTCGAACGAGATTATTTTTGAAGGGGTTGTGAATCCACCCACGTCTTTGCATACTCCTCCGGAAATACCACATCGTTACTACCGAATGTAGTATCTCAAGCGAGTTAAACACGTTCAACAGAAGCTCGCTGTTGCGCAAAAAGTGTTTGAGGAATTGCTTAAACTGGGCATGGGTGGTCCAACCAACAGTTATTGATAATCTTCATTTCATCTGGTCCACAAACCAAACGAGGAATGGCGAACTTGTGATCTGAATGCTTAGATGACTCCGGACCGATACCTCATTCCTCTCTTCCAAGACTTTGCTCATTACTTACCTAACCGCCATATATTTTCGACCTTCGATCTCGCGAATACATAACACCAAATAACAAGGATATTCCAAAGAACAATTTGTATGCCTTTTGGACTCTTTGGTTTCACACCGATAATCTTTGGCCTATGCAATGCGGCGCAAACCTTCCAGAGATTCGTCCACTTTGCACTAAGAAACTTGGATTTTTGTTTCGCCTACTTGGATAATAAGCATTTGTCGTATTTCGAGTGCATTTCACATCGTCTCCTTACCCATCGCCACAACCGGAAGTAAAATCTCAACCCAACCTAGACAAGGTGCAAGCGATCGTGAGCTGTCAAAGACGGTTAACGAACTTAGACGGTTTTTGGACATGGTATATTACTACCGTCGTTACCTGCCCAAAGTCACTCACTACGAGGCCCTACTTAACACCTTCCTGTCTGCACCGAAAGACAAGGTATCACAGGTGGTGGTGTGGCTTCTAGAAGCAGCCCAAACCTTTGAAACAGTCAAGTAATTGCTGGTTGACGTTATACTTTTAGCATTCCCTCAGCAGGATGCACCTAGCCGTGTTCGTCGAAGCCTCAGTTATCGCAGTAGGCGAAAGAATAGATATGGCCCCATACGTCTCGGGGATCGTCCTTCCTGCACTGGAGAAAGTCCTAATAAGACCTCAAGCCAAGTTGGAACGGCATACAACGAGGGCTGCTTAGTCAATAGGTAGCTTGGTCTTTAGTATGCGAATTCTGAATATCATGGGTGCCTTCAGTGTCAAATTAAACCGTTGTCCTGGTGGCCAGGCTAATTAGGGTGGGTGTCCCAGGAGGACCAAGACATGAACTCAATTATTAAAAACAAAATAAACCGACGAGAGAAGAAGAGGTGGTGATGTCAGGCATATCATTGGATGACGAACTGCTGGCATCGCAGTACAGTCGGTGCCAGCCGTAGCGCCCCTGTGCTGAAACCAGCCGCAACCGCAACCACAATCGATGAGACACTAACTGCGAAACCCTTCAGTGACGTGATCAGGAGCCACTTACGGATGGCAATTCCTCTCAGATGGTGCGTGGATTCCACGTTATAGCTTAGGAGGACCAATCCTTCAGGGATTGTCTCGGTTCATGCGCTGCTATGATTAGTGACGCATGAGAGGGCGGAAAACTCAAAGTTATCCCCCACGAAGAGATTTCCAGAAAATCGTTCAATCCCTGCGCCTTCAAAACCCCGGGGTTCCTACGGACGACTGGGTAGTTATCACGGAGGGGAAACCCCAGACAAATAGCCAACCTTCTTTGCTCCTTCTAAACGGAGAGTGACTGGGGGCATTACAAAAGGTAGAATACACAGTACGGTTCGGAGTCACAAACGCAAAGACGAAAGTGTTCCGTTCTTCAGAACCGGACGACGACTTGAATCCAATCGACGCCGCCAACGAGCTGTTGGAGGAGATGAGGACCGACGGTCCGACGGGAACTGACAAACCCCTAACGCAAGCAGATCATGCTGAGGGCAGATAAATCTGGAGCACTAGAAGTGCACCTCGGCTAATCGGCGACCGATATCTGACTAATACAGGAGCCTTGGGTTGGAGGCGACAAACCATCAAACGGCTCCAAAGCAAATATTCTAATTTATTCCACAGTACAGGAGGCGCTGATGAGGACAGACCTAGAGCATATATTTTCGCGAGGAAGAGTCTGCACCGTTTTCTGTGACCAGACCTGAGTTCCAGCGATCTAGTCGTGGTCAAACTAAAGTGGACAGGGGCAGAGACCGGGCTCCGCTTACATGGCTCACGACCTATCAGTTCCGCTAGAATAACACAACATTTGATAAGCACCATAGCGGAGAACTGTGGCAGAAGAGACGAGGTCCATGATATCAGCCTACTGACCGACAGTGGGATTCTTTGGGTGGAGAACTAGAGAGTGTCTGACCAAAGATCCTTCTCAGATCATATTTGGATACTTTTCAGTCTAAACCTGGACGCAGTGGTCTCCAAGTTTGATCAGGTAATCAAAAGCAAACTATCCGGTGCGTAAATTGGCAAGATTGGCACGACAGACGAACTGGAGTTAAAGGTCGGGGCCCTGGAAAAGGCATTCGATACCGCCTTTAAAGTCTCGTACCTTACTAAGTACAGCAAGAACACACTGCCACCGCGGTGGAATGCAGATTTCTCCATTCTCAGGAAGCTGACCAGGGAAATCATCTACATTTGCCACAAGCATAAATATTGGCAACCATATAAGGACAGCATGCAGAAGTACAAGTCAGCCATCAAGACCGCCAAAAAGCGGTCCTTGTTGGACTATTTTCAGAACAGGGTTTGCGGCCACCCCAGCCGTGTGCGATTATCAAATCGGTAATTACCGACGATAAGATCGACTGGTCTCCAAACAGCTTCTCCGCATATAAAACTGCGGTTGGGGATGGCATAATGCCAGTCATGCTGCAGAAGCAGGAGGAAAGGGTTGTGCCGTGGCTTATCGATTTTGATCGAAGCTGTATCTCTTTAGGATACGTACCGCAGTCTTAGAGACGCGCACGAGTGGTTTTCATACCGAAAGGGGCAGACGCGGTCATGAATCCACGAAGGACTTTCGACCAATCAACCTGACCTCTTTCGTGTTGAAGACCCTAGAGCGCGTCCTGCACATCTACTTAATGGCGACTATGGAGAGAACGCCTTTCTCTAAGTCCCAGCATGCCTACTTCAAAGCAAAGTCCACAGAAACCGCTCTATAGGAGGTAATTGGCACGGTTGAGCGGTAACTGTAGTACAAGCAGTATACGGTAGCTGCCTTCTTAATTATAGAGGGAGCTTTCAACAACGTTAGTACCAACACCATCAAGGAAGCCTTGACCAGCATCGGATTGGAGGGGTATCTTAAGCATTGGATTATATCCATGCTAACTACCAGGATAATTCAGTCGGATCTGGGAGAAAACTACTTGAGCTGTAAACAGAGGCACGCCCCAGAGTGGCGCCATCTGTTCGGTGCTCTGATGAAGCTGCAGAGAAGAGGGGGGAATCCTCAGGCAGTTCCTTTGGGATTGCTCACCTCTAGCTAGGGTCTGGCTACATATACTAGGTAAACCATTCTTTCGAGACCTCACAGAGATTTCTAGTTGTAGGGTGGGAGCGCTGCTTTCCTTCATGAATGCTACGGGCTGGCTCTGAAGATCTGGGCCGGCTGGACTCTGCATCTCTGCTCTCATAATAGCAGTCACGAGGAGTTTGTTGCATCAAAACGGCACACCATAGGGCTAATTGGGACCTCGGAGCGGTCACTGATACCTACGTACCTATCCGTATGACCGAGGACTACCCTTATCATTGTCTGGTTACTACAGACGCACAATAAACCTGGCAGTCTTGCAGAAAGTTGGGAAATATCCCTCCCGTTCACAACAATCATATAAACATTCGAAATGGGATAGGACGTATCATCCTATGCCAGCCTGAGCCGCGCCTTTCTCTCTATGATCTCGTAAAGTTGCATAGGAGGGATTTTAGCGCGTTTGCCAGGAGACACCGAAAGCTCCACCGCACACAATCTGAGACTGCCTGGTGACAGCAACCATGCACGTACTTTGAATTCCTCATTGATCTAATAAACTGATTCTAAAGGATCTTCTTATCGATCCTTCCCACTTTCAAACGGAAATAGACCAGGCAAGGATTCTCATGTTAAAATTCATATTCCACGCTTCTGTATGTTTCGTCATGATTATGGTGGAAGCATTGAGATCCTAATAAGAACAGGATTAAATGCGCATTAAATCCGGTCCTGATTCTATCAAAAACTCTGTCATAACCGATGTAGCCAAAGAACAGAACCAGTGGGAGGAGAGGATCTGTTGATGTCAGTCAAAAAGACACTTGGTTTATCAAGTATCTGAGTTGGTTTATCAAGTATCTGAGTTAACTAAAGATATGGGTTGAATCCCAGTTACGTATTTAATTGGGACTTTCTCTAGAGTTATATGAAGGTTGCCCCAAATACTCCAAAAGGGCTTGAATTCATTGCACATACCTTGATAGATGTCTTTAAAGAACTCTGCTTCGCTATAAAAAGGCCCTTCGGCATTGGCATGGACCTAGTTGTCGGTCACAACCCATACATCACCCTGACGACAATACGGAGACGCAGTGTAGATCAACGAATTCCAGAGCTGTTACAACAGGAACAATGGCATAAGGCACGAAATCGTATCACGTTACGTCTAATGAAATATCCTCCAACATGAAGCTAGATCGAATCATTTAATCCTGTTATGATTAATTCCCACAAAACACCTACTCAGAATGTCGGTTAATTACTCATCTCCTGTCCTATCGCATATCCTCCATCAAACATTATGCCGGCTGCCTAATTGACATTGACCAACTATTATTTTTCCTATTCCCGACGCCATACCACGGTCGTCGGGAGTCCTAGTCTCAGTAAATCGATTCAAAGCCCATGATTAACAATGGCTACGTGTGTAGAGCACACTCGTAATCACGATGTTATCACTGAGAACATTCCATTTATCACGACACAATTTTCGACATGGTAAGGCTTTTTAGTGGCGGTCCCTGGATGCTTGCCAGAGAAAAATGAATGAATGAATCAAGGCTGCATGTCCTGATTCCGACTTCGTCCTCTCGAATTCTCATTTATTCAGCAAATGATAGTTTCATGCCAACTATTCATTGGGAAATTCTGGGAGAATTGCAGGATGCTCTTCGATCTACGTCAACGTCTAGCTCAAAACAGGAGCGGCTTGTGATTAAATTCGCTGAAAATTAAGGAAATCACTCATGAATATTTAACGAGCTACAGCAATATTGTCCTAGTCTCCTTCTCGGACAAGTGCTCTGCGCGATGGCGGATGTAACGCAATTTTTTCACCATATTTGTTCGTCTTTTTGTGAAACACCCTCATCCCCGGGTTGAGTTAAACACAATCTTGAAGCGCCGTCAAGGACGGGGACAAGTTCACGAGGATGCTAGGATTACATGCTGGTGACTTGTGGAGAAATTATTCGCAGGACACATGATGAGGCATTTTTAGACGAACCTAATCAACATATAAAATGTGTCGCCAAGGAGATTATCGTAAACATTTCGTGAATGCTTGTTTGATTTGGGAAAGTGGAAGGATATTGTTGTAATTTATGTTAGGGTAGGATCTGCTAAGGTTGGGTTAGAACGTATGTAATAAAGTCTACTATTTTAATGCAGGTCATAGTAAATCTGTCCAAATATTTCCTGATGACTTCAAGAAAATTAGTACAAAGATGACACTGGAGTACATAAGTGTTGACGTCGCGGTTGCGCCCACGTAGCACAGGAGGGTTAACTCTGATAAGGGGGTGAGATGAACAGAATTATCTTAAGGTTGGGTACGGTGATGTGTGTGTATGTGCTTGAGGTAGAGGAGAGGCAAAGCGTCTGAGCACTCAGACCCTTGTGGTCCATTTTACTCGATTCCCCCGTCTAATGGACCATCCCGGATTCGTTTATGTATCGCAGGACTTCCGTTAGTGGATGTGATGCTACCCGCTGCAGCTGGAGTACATCAGCCCCAAAAAACTCATGTCTGATGCGTCCATAAGTGGGGCACACACATTGAAAATGTTCCGTGGATTCCGCTTCTTCATTACAGGATGGACAAGTATCACCTTGGAGAATTCCTATCCTGAACATATGCCCAGCTAGTTAATTATGGAAAATCAGAATGCCCACAATACTTCTGTAAGTCTTCCTGCTTTTCGACTGGATAAACTTTGCAGTATGTATGTTTGGTTCTGACGGGAGAAGTTTGATGTGTCTAGCAGTATTAAGGCCCAACCACCTGAGATTATGAGAAGCTTGTTCGTAGTTTTTGATAGCAGCATCAGCCAATGCTACTGATACCCCAATTGCTGGTTCTGGTCCGGGCATGGCGGGAATTGAACCCTCTTTTGGTAAAGCATCGGAGATTTCATTTTCCTTTACACCACCATGACTGGGTACCCAGAATAATTCCACTGTATTGAGTCTAGAAACAGAGTTCAATCGCTTTCTACAATCCGGAACGATTTTTGAAGTGAACAAAGTACTACCCAACGCCCTCAATGCAGCTTGACTATCGCTACAAATTGCGATGCGCCTGCCCTTCAACCGCTCGTCAATCATCTAGGTTGTCGCCCTTAGGATCGCATACACTTCAGTCTGAAAGACAGTTGTGTATTGCCCTTAGGAAAAAGTGCACTTCTCATTTTAATTCAAGAGGTAGACTCCTGCTCCATAACCATTTTCTGTTTTTGAGCTATCAGTGTTGAAGACTCCCTATATCCTTACACGCATTCTTCTGGTTCTTCCCAGTTTTCTCTTCGTTTCAAGATAACATCATATCTTCCATCAAGCAGATGTATGGGAATCCGGGAATCAGAAGGCATTGCAAAAACTAGATTCAGTTCTCCCAATGACTCTTCCAATGCTCTGTGCCCTCACGTCCATTGCTTCCCCAAAGATCGATTCGAATTTGTCTATGAGCTGCTCTCATTGCAGCGCTCTGAATAATCAAATTCAAGGGCTGCAAATTGAGTAATGCAATGTGGGGAGTTTACAGCGGAAACTCTTTTGTTTCACCTTAACGCACCAATGATAGCAACATATATCCACATTACTACCTGAGGCCTAAGTACCGCTGTAGAGGCAAAGGTCCGCCTACACAGACCATAAGCTCTGAGAGCTCGTTTCATCTTTATCTCTACATATTTGTTCCAAAGATACTTCTTGTTTAGAATAACTCCCAGATATTTCACTTCTTCGGAGAGTTGAAGGATTGTACTCCTCATCTCTGGAAGGCAAACACCATTCAGTTTCCTCCTTTTTGTACTGAAAGTCCATGCCTGAGACACCAACTGTCAATCAAATCAACGGCGCGTTGAGTATTTCCACACACGATTCCGAGATCTCGGCCAAAACCCAACACAGCCACGTCATCCGCATAAGCTTGAACGTGTATTGCCAGATTTTGCAGTTCGCATAGTAGTGAGTCCATGAGCATTAAACCAATTGGGCTCGGCCTTAGTAATCACTGGTCTGTTCAAAGTGCCCTTCAACCTCAAAGTCGAACTGAGAGAACAGAAAAACGTACTATTGGACTTGAAATTTAACTTCCTACTCTTACAGAAATAGGGTTATTATTAGTTTAAACAAGTCGGGAAATCGGAAGCTGGACGTTTCAGGTATGAAAAGTTTTGTGTATTTCTTCGGGTTTGGCAGTCAATTACTAAAAATTATAGTAATGTTTTATTAACTTTATTTGAACCGATGTTGGTACGAAGGGTATTTCGGAGCCTAGACACCATATAATGAGAGCATCCAGATTTTTTTCAAATTTTTCGGGTGGGTAGTTTCTGAGAATGGCCTCATTGAAGAAATGATCAGTTTCGCCCCCCGCACTCCCCACTTTTTCAACAAATGTCAAAACTAACACCGGCTTCGGAAAGTATTAATCAAGACCTTACATTTGATACCCCACATGATTATATTTAGCGGAAAAAAAGATTACACCCCCCTTTTGCATATGGGGACCCTGCCCCGTCGAGTTCGACCTAGAATGGTGTATTTCATTGTATGCGTGAGGGTTCACAGTTCTCACCTTTACACCAAATTTAGTGTTAATCGCCATAACCGTTTCCGAGAAAAATACATGCGACTGACAGACAGACAGACCTGTGCAAAGTTGTCAGATCTCCCATCAGGCGAATACCTTTGTGTGAATAAGGGAATGCTCGGCGGATGCGTAGGAATATGCGCATGTACGCATTTGGAGATGTGCGTGCATGGGCATGTTTATTCGCAGATCGGGTAGGTGGGAGAAAAACACCCACCCGTGGACAAAAATGACTATGGGAAGGACACCCAGAATAAAAAGCTAATATGGAAGAAGAAAGGAGAAAAAATCTTCGCGAAAGAGGCATTTAAAAGGAGTACATCACTCCCGAGGACGCCTGTTAAAAAAACACGAAAAGCTGCCCCAAAAACTGGTCATTCGTTAGCCCATAGTGGAGTGACTATACCTGGTCGGGACATGTCGCAGGACTTAGTATTTGATCCATTTAGGAGAAGCTCGACGAGCCTGCAATTTCCTCCGAAATCAAAGCAGATGAAGGAAGGAATTCAGGGAAGCTCCCAGAAGGCTAATAAATACGGAAGTGCCCAGTGGGAAAACCAAGCAGAGGAGCAATGTCAGAATACGGACGAATCATCGTTTGCCCTACTCAGAGGAAAAATAACAGAGTTGTCCGAATTCATAAAGGACAAACACAATGTGCACCAGGTCCTCAAAAATATGGTCCGAGCCATTCGTGTACTGTACAATAGTGCCAAGGACGAAAAAAAAGCCTCGAAGAAATCAAGCGTCGCCCAGGCAACACAACTGACACCCCCTCAAAATCCAAAGGGCGGTAAGGTTGAAAAGAGAAGTGGAGGGGGCGCAAACGATTCTCTGGGATTCTTGCAGGACACGAAAAGGCCATCTCACTGGGAAAGAGGAGGGCAAACAAAGTTACCAAAATCGTAGAAAATGCGGTGAAAAGAAAAATGCGGCACATAAAAAAAGAATCCGGCCGGAATTAATTATCATCATTATCAAAAAAAAGTGATATGACTTATGCCTACATCCTCAGGAAGGTCAAATGCTATCCTGAGCTGATTGACCTTGGAGAAAACGTCGGCCGAATCAGAGATTTGGTGCTGGAGCTGAAGAAGCCTCCGGGCAAAATGGTTGAAAATTTCCTCGGCAAGGTGGAGAAATCGTTAGGAGAAGAAGCACAAGTACAGCCAAAAAGCAGGAGGTTGTTATACAAAGTAGGGACATTGATGAAATCACGACTAAAGAGGATATCCACGACTCCTTAGAAAAGCAGTTCGGACCACCTGGCTTGCAAGATTCCGCAACCAGGGGACTGATTGATTGAGGCAACTATAAGCTTCCCAGCTGAAGCATCGTTCAAACTGCTGGCAGCTGGTAAACTAAAAATAGATTGGATCGTTTGCTGATTCCGGGAACAGGAGTCTCTCAAGCGCTGCTTCAGATGCCTGTAATTTAGCTACATAGCGGCAAAATGCACCGGTGACTGTGACAGGTCAAAAAGTTGCAGAAAATGTGGGGGAGAAACTCCTATTTTCAGGGAGTGCAAGGCTGAGCCTGAATGTATGCTTCGCAAGGGGACTGGGGGCACGTTGCAGGCAGTAGCAGATACGCAATGATTAGGAGAGCCTTGAATGCAGTAAAGAAATGAGGTTGATACAAATCAACCTCAAAGACTGCGAGGCAGCGCAAGACCTTCTCTCGCAGACGATCTATGAGAAAGGAACCGAAGCTGCCATAATCAGCGAGCCTTATCGCAATAATAAGGGCGGCCTGCCTGCAGATATAACTGGCAAGGCGGCAATATGGGCGTGTAGAAATCAAGCCATTCAAGAAGTGATGGAGTTTCTAAAAATTGGATTCGTCGCTCTTCCCCTTGGATAAAGGGGAGTGCAAACCACACAAGCAAGCATTGGACATCTATGCCTGTTACCTGTGGTAACTGAGGAGGAACTTGCTCAAATTTTTTCGGAGAATTTGTGATAACAAAACACCCGGTCTGGATGCTGTTACCAATAGAGCTGTTAAACTCAGTGTTAAGACCAGACACGACTGGTTTGTTAGCGTATTTGAAACATGCAAGGTAGAAGGAGTTTTCCCCGACCGGGGGAAAAGGCAAAAACTAGTTTTGCTCCCGAAGTCGAATAAGCAACCAGGACATCATCATACCGCCCGATTTGCCCCATCGATGCGGTAGGAAAGATGCTCGAAAGGGCCATCTACAATAGACTGCTTCTATCATTGAACATAAGGACGGACTATCGGAGTGATAATTTGGATTTCGACAAGCTGGCTCGAGACGCGATGTCGTTTAACAAATGCTGTGCCCTGGTGACGTTGGACATCAAAAATGCGTTCAATTCCGCCAGCTGGAAGTAGATAAAAACTCACCGGCTAAAACGGGTGCCCCTAGTTATTTGACTAAGCTCCTTGAAAGTTATCTTTCAGAGAGGACACTTTGGTACGATACGGACCAGGGATGCAAGCAGTACACAGTCACCGCAGGAGTACCACAGGGCTCAATGTTGAGTCCACTCCTGTGAAACGTGATGTACAATGGGATCCTTGTACTTCCTGACAATAATCCTCTCACTCGGAGGGAAGACCTCTCAGCTTCCTGCCTCAGTAGTTCATTTCCCTGTTGAACTTAGAAACGCACTCATCGGTAACGCATTGGGATAACCGTTGCAATTCCTGTCGGGTTCCTTTGAAAGCTGCTAGAAATCTGTCTTCTTAAAAACTCTGACGGAATTCTGAACAGTCTGGCTGTGTTGCTGTGGACCAATTTCCATTGATTAAGTGTGAGACTATGCCCTTCTACAAGGCGGCAATGGCGGATATGAGGTTGATAACTCAGCCCCCCCTTCCTTTTTCATCGTTAGACCACCTAATAGAGAGGAGAGCTTCGGTTGCATATACCCTGATACGAAATTGCGAGGTCCAATTATTGTGATCATCGCTCTTTTATGAATTACGCCTCTTTAGTAGTAGTGAGAGGCACTTTCTCTTGAAACAAAGACTTTTTCAGGCAGAAAGTGCTAGTTCTAACCTGAACTGTTACACCGTGACACCAGTAAAGGATAGTGTCTATGCTATCATATAGAGGCTAATTGCTTTCATTTCACGTCTGCTTAAAATTCACAACCGAAATAAACGTTTTCCGGTAAGATCTCGTCTCAAACATCACCTCTTCACCTCGAAATTTGCCGATGAACCCTTGTTATCCCTTCCTTGCAAGCCCCAGGTTAGCTTTGAACTCAAATGTAATTGCCGAAATCCCAACCTGAACGATTAAATGAAAATTCAATTTCAAGAAAGCATCGCCACAAAATACACACAAGCAATATGGGAACAAATTAATTCACGCGCCATTAATTCCATTTATTCAAACAATTGAAATTGATTATCCGCCGCGCTGCAACGTGGAATCAATAGACAGCAAGGACCTCATGCAAGCCCTCATTCAAGGAGATACCACTCAAATAGCGCGAGGTATGTAATCATTTATCCGCAGTGCAATGTATGTGTCTCTCTGTGAGCCGAGTTCGTCCCAGCTTCATCGCTTTATTGCAAAACACACAAATCCTTTAATGTAATTGGAAGCTGCATATCATTAAGGTGTAATGGGAACTTTTTCCACCTTGAAGAGGAAGTCTGGCTTATGCAAGAGTCATGGAAATGAATTTTTGGTTGTAGTTTGTGCATTTTTCAATATCAAAATGAGTCCTTTGCACTTGGCATGCTCCCAGCTGCTAAGCTTCCTTATGAAGCAGGTTCATTTCGCAAGTCAAAGTCACTGGAGCGTATCGCATACTTCAGCACTTGTGATTTGATGTTATAATGGAGGTTTTCGCATGGGTGCTAAATTTGAGCCTCGAGACTTGTATGTTTCTGGTCTAGTCGTGAATATATTTTCCTTCAAAAATTAAAGGGTATCTCTGAGATTCCTGTTGTCTGCTGTGCTGAAATTAAGTGTTATTTACTAAAATATGTATTATAGATCCTTGACTAATACAATGCTACTATCTAGGCTATACTTGCAAATAAAATTTTCAGAAAGTTGAAAAGTTCCTACCTTGCTGTGGTGGCAGCTCGCCTGCGGGTGATCTCCTGCGAACTAAGGGAAGCATAAAGCTTAGCGACATTCAAACTCTAATTTAAAATACAAATGGTGGAGATGAGACCCAGAACGGTATACCCTTAGTACCAGTACCCCTAAGGTTCCACTATACTAGGCCCGAAAAAAGAACTCATCCTATGTCGTCTCAATTTTCCCCTAGAATCACAGCCGCTCGCGAAGGACTGAAAAGGAAAACAAACCCCATCCCGCTTGTAATATTGGTGTCCAGGCTTCAACGGACAAGTTGAAGCAGAGCTTTTCTGCAAATATATTTAACACGAGGGCCCAATGAGAGGCGGCTGTTGAGACCAAAGTCTTACTCAAAGGTAAGTAGCCGCCTGCAGACAAAACAAGGCTCTCGGGCCCACCCCCACCAAGTAAATCACAACCATCGAGTTTTAGGGCTGAGATGAAGAGATCATACGAGAAATCGGACAATCCTATTTAGTCAATCCAGCCAGCAGCAAAGAAAGTTCATCAAGCAACGGCCAGGTCTGCATTTGCAGTGAGGCCAATCGAAGTCACAGAATACACTTTATATGATGATACCAATGAGGTTACGATGGTAAGCGAGGCAAACACCTCTAATAGGTGAAAGCTGCACCACTGTGAGATGTCAAGTTTTGATTTGAGTCAGTTGATATATACGTGTTTATCGTCAAACCATATAGCTAAATCTTGCCAACGAAACCATGAACGAGTACTTCAGGTGATACTTCTTCAACGACCTGTGCCACCATCATTCAATAAGTGCCTCTTGGGTCTTCCTAGTGAGGATTGGGCCGGCAGAGTTTGGTGCTCAGGACAATAAGAACACTACCCATACAACATCATCAGACAATAGACTGGGATATATATCCCCTGTGCTGAAGGTTTTCCTGGCTATTTGCATTTTCAACGGGAAAATAATACCTGGAGACCTGAAAACAAATCTTTTAACGGTACCCCTTGGACACACCAAGTCGTTCGCCATAGTTGGTTAACGTTACTAAGGAGTACATTATCTAGGGGTAATATAGAGCGTCAACTACAACTACGCGCTACACGCTGCCCTTCGGCACTCCCACAACTTCCCAAGACGCTCACTCTCTTCCGCTACTGTTTTGCACCAAGTGCCCTTGGGGCAGCCCACTTGTTGGTCATCTTGGAAGAGTGGATTCCACTGCATACCTGAAATACAATTGTCGCCCCTCCTTAATGTGTGACCGCCATCTTCCGGTCAAAGTGCCAGGTCTATGCGCCGACAAAATTCTTCGTTTGAGATAGTGTCAAACCAGCGCGATCCGATGATGCGACACAGATATGTGTTGACGAAAGCTTGAAACTTTTGGGTAACACTGGGGGTTCAGCACGTGACATTTTGCGCCATCATATATCGCTCTGACAATAGCCATTAATACCTCCGAAATGCCACTCCTACGCAATGCACACCAGATACACTTCTTGTTCACGCTATTGAAAGCTTTCTCGAAATCGGTGAATTGCAGCGAAGATCAAAACTCCAAGCACTGTAGTAGGTGTAGTGTAGAGTTTTGATGTAATAAGTGCAGGAGGATGCGGAGCGAAAGATACCGATAAGAATCGTGATGAAGTGTTCTTTCCACCTCTTCAGTTGTTCATCATCGTGGATGAGAAGTCAGCCGTTAACATCCTTCATAGGATCATCGAAAGATGTGAGATCACATGCAAGCTCTTTTGTGATGCGGTATACACTTAAACGAAGTCATTCGATCTGCGGTATCTTCCGCTTCCCTGACCAGCGCAATCGCAAATTCGCTCTTGTTACCGCATACACTACGCTGAGCTTTTCGGAATATCGCTCGGTATCCGAGTCCGAGCGCGTCACGTCGCCCTGATTCGCAATGGTCAGTAGAGACTTCAACGCCTTCCGTCCATCGATTCGCTTCCACGATTCCACAGTCAGCCAGGTCTTATGACACCCCTTCGGGACGTGGGGGACAATCCAAGAAGAGAGTATTTTTAATGGCAGACCAATGCTCATCGATATTTTCAGATGGGTTACTCAGTATATCTGTCGTTAGATCAGCAAGATAGTCCTCTCATGGTCGGAATGGCTATGTTTCGCTTGGCGCTCGGATTATGCTCCAGCCATGGACAGACTTCCAGTATCGCCAATACTTCCGCTTGGAATACACTGGCGAAACCTGGGAGACCATACGACCTGGATACACTATGTGTATTCGAGAAAACCCCCGCGCCGAGCCCACAGACCATGTTTGATCTATCGGTGAAGAATACTGTGTCATAACCTTGCAACACGCCACCGGTCTTCCCCTCTGTCCTGGTTGGAAAGTCCACAGCAAAGTTTCTTGTAAAGTTCAGATTGCGTGTGGCATAGTCCGTGGGGAATGCCCAGATCTCCCGGGTTACTTCGCGGTACGCTACAAGGTATTTATTGTGGAGGTCTATGGAAAGGAGATGCCGGAGTATGTTGAGAGCATCTAACGAGTAGGACTGCAGAGCCCCAGTAGAACATACACACGCGGTTCTTTGAATCCTATTAATCTTCGTTCTATTGTACTTGTTGGTCAAAGGCAACCACCATACAATAGACCCGCACCACAGCGGTGGACATCCAAAGAATCATCCTCGGCCGGAGATCCCATTTCTTTGCAGAGGTTCTCTTGCATAGAAGGCCATAGAGGCCTTCGTAGCCCTCAGTTCTATGTTCAAATTCCAATTTAGTTTTGGATCGATGATTACACCCACAAACTTTACATTGGAGGAGAGAACTTGCTCATTCAGCCGTGGTAGGTGAAATTCAGGTACCCTTCTCTTGGTGGTGGATAACATCAGTTCCGTTTTGGTTGGATTTATGCCAAGTCCGCATCTTGCGGCCTACAAGCACACTTTTCGCAACGCTCCTTCCATGATGTCACTCACAATGGACGAAAACTTACCTGACACCAGTATCGCCAAGTCGTCGGCATACGCCACCACCTTCGCCCAGCTGCTGTCCAATATTCGCAAAATTTCGCCCATCGCTATTAACTAGAGTAGCAGAGAAATGGCGCCGCCCCGAAACGTGCCGCTGTACACAACTCTAGTCAAGCGGTTGCTTCTCAGATCCGACTGAATTATCCTAGCGCTTAGCATGGATATAATCCAATGTGCAAGATACCTTCCCAATCCAATACCGGAGAAGACTTCCTTGGTGGTGTTTGTACTAACGTTGTTGAATGCTTCCTCTATATCCAAGAAGCGGCTAAGGTATACTGCTTGGACTACAGTGACTGCTCAATCGTGCCAATTACCTCGTGGAGGGCGGTTTCTGTGGATTTGCCTTTCAGGTGGGCATGCTGGGACTTAAAGAAAGGCGTTCTCTCCATAATTGTTCTTATGTTGAGGACGCGCTGTAGGGGCGTGAACACGAAACAGATGAAGCTGATTGATAGAAAGTCCTTCGCGATCTCATAGCCTTCCCGGTCTCCAGGACTGTGGTACGTATCCTAAAGGGATACAACTCCGGTAAATCTCCACGGGCTACGGCACAACATTTTCCTGCTGCGTCTGTAGCATGCCAGGCATTATGCTACCTGGGCCCAAAGATTTACATGTTGAGAAGCTCGGGTGGCCGCAAACCCCCCAAGCAAGGCTCTGATTCACAGTTCTCCTCACTGGAGAAAAAGTGTGTCTGAACCAGCAGCACCAAGGTTTCACTAGAAGATTCAGTCCAGGAGCCTTCCGACTTTTTAAGAAAGGATGGGTTCCTATATTCCATAGACAGAATCTTACTGAGCCTCGCGGATTTACTGGTGCTTTCGATGTTCTGTCAATAGTCTATTCAAGACAGTCTCATGGCGGTCCTGATGACCGATTTCTACTTCTTCAGGCAGTCCTTGTATTTACGCCTGTAGCAGATGTTGAAGACTTCCCCAGATTCCTGAGTCTGGAGATCTCTCCACCACGGTGGCAGTGTCTTCTTGCTGTATTTAGCAGGGCACAAGACTTTAAAGCCGATATGGAATGCGTTTTCCAGAGCCCCAACCTTCAACTTCAGTTCGATTGTAGTGCCAATCTTGCTAATTTGCGCACCGGATAATTTGTTCTTAATTACTTAACCAAACTTTCTCCAGTCGATCCTCCAAACGTCTCTGAAGGGTTTAGAGACCTCTTCGGCGAGATCCAGACTGAAAAGTATCCAACTGTGATCTGAGGACGCTCACTGGTCAGACACTCTCCACCAGTTCTCCACACTAAGAATCCCATTGTCGGTTAGTAGGGTGATATCAAGGACCTACTGTCACAGTTCTCTGAGCTGGGGATATGGAAAGTTGGTGTACTGCACTGTTAAAAAACGAAGGGTTTGTATTAATAATAAAATCGAAGAATGACTAACCTCTCTCGTTGATTTCCGAGCTGCCCTAAAGCGTATGCCTTGCATTGGCGTCGCAGCCTTCCTTCTTGCTATCGTGCTCGTCAAATGCTGTCGTCCTTCAGGCGGAGCTGATCGGTCGTGAGCCATGTAAGCTGAGAAAATATATAAGTTCTCTGCCCCTGCCTGTTTTGATCACGGACACAGAAAAGCGTGCAGACTCTTCCTCGCGAGAATACATGTTCTAGATCTGTCCTGATCAGTGTCTCCTGTGCTTTGAAATAAATTAAAATGTTTGCTTTGAAGTCCTTTGATGGTTCGATCGCCTCCAACCCAAGGCTCCTGAATTAGTGCGATGTCGATGTCTTCCTCCAGAAAGAAGACAAGCAGATTAGCCGAAGCGCACTTCGAATTTTGCAGATTTTTCTGCGCTACCCTCAGCATGATCAGCTTGCGTGGGGGTCCGTCAGTCCTCGTCGGACGGTCGACTCGTGCCTCCTCCAACAGCTCGTTGGCGGCATCGTTTGGATCCAGCTCGTCGTCCGGTTTTGCGGAACACTTTCACCTTTGCGTTCCTGACTACGAACTGCGCTTTACAGTCGACCTTCTCCAGTGCGTCTAGGCATTCTCCATTTATACGGAGCAGAAAAGGTTGGCACTTTCTCTGGGGTTCCTCCTTTTTGATAACAACCCAGTCGACCATGGGTGGGTGGGGTTTTGAGGCGCAGGGATTGGACGAGCTTGTCCTTATCTATTCGGATCTTTGGCAACCAGATGCGTGCGACCGGTCTCCTCAGGTCTATTTCCAAGGAATTACATTGGGCCCCAGACATACAGATAAAGCGTGCGGTTGAGTGAAAATTGAGTCCTGTGTAATTCGTCATTGGGAACCCTCTGCCATGGGCACCGCCACATGCGATGGATTGATAAATGACGCTGGATCCAATGCATCATACCAAAAAGAACCTCCAATGGAATTACCCATCTATAAAAATGTAAGTTTCTGCTAGAACAATTCGAGTTACCAACATAAGAAAGTCCTTCTTTCCTTTTTTCCTGCAAAGTGCATTCCCGAAATTGATGCTGCATTTGTACCTCGATTCATTGTTGCTAAGAGTCCTGTTTACCGGCGAAGAATTCAAAAACCATCAACGTAACTGCCAATGTAAACAGCATCGCCGAAGCCAAGCGTGAAAAAAACTTGTGTCAGAAAAATACTCCGAGTCCTGTGCTTTCTCCTTTTTTTCTGCTTCTTTGTTTCCAGTAAAAATTTGCATTTGAAATTGTATGGCGAAAGTTTCTGTGTCCAAGTCCCAGTTAAACCCGGACGACACCTTTTCAAATGATGAGGCGAAGGACCTACAAAAAATATAAACGACTTTAATTAAAATGATAGTGTTGTCGTTAGTTAGTGGCTGATAAGGAAGGCGGTCCCGCTTCTTCCGCTTTCTCCGTATGGCCACTATCACATCCCCAAAGACAGATCTAGAAAGCGTAATAAATATTTTAAAATACAATGGTACTTTCCCTAAACGTCGTGTCCTTGTGGGGAAGGATGTGAGAGCGCGGAGCTGGGTGGAAGTTTGGAAGGGACACCATAGCTAGTCCGAAGGACTTTTGCAAGTGGTTTTGCACTGACATTGGTATACAAATTACTAATTTATGTAAATCAATTCAACTCTTCTTCCCGGCCACTCTGTCATTTGTATGCCGGGCCTTTATCTCGCTGCATCATAGTTTTGTGTTGTACAGGACTTGTCCTTTGCGGTTGGCAGTGGGATCGACTCATGGGGGCTCCCTCTAAGACCTTTTCGTCGTGGCCTCCTACAAATTTGCTATGGAGATGTCATTGGAAAAAATGTCTGGGAGTAAGCCATTTATATAAAAGACGGCATTTTGGAGGTCAAAATGCTCATGTGGAAATAACAGCGAAGGATTTTGTATGAGGGTCATGTTTGGGCATTTCATAAGATGTTGCCTTTAATAAGTGGAGAACAAGCACGAAGATTAATGGAAGCTTCTGTTTTGTGTTGTAGCAATTGTTAAATATTAAAGGCAGGTTTTGGTTGTGGCTGGATATGATTTATTCCTTCGGGCATATGAACTGCATCCCAACTACCAATTCACCTCTACAGCCACGTCTGATTCTGGTTCTCGGACGAACTTCTCCCTTCCTCTGCGAGCAAGTTTTTGTGAGTTTGGTTATCAGGACATTTTCAGAATCCCGGGCTCAAGGATCTGCGGGAGATCTGGACTGCATAACCAACCACGTTTAAATTCTGGGAACAGATTCTTTTGGCAAAATAAGTCAAAACAGCCCTAATTGACTAGATAGCAGCTTGTTTGATGACCGTCTCGTCAAAGCGCTTCCAGGGTAAATAAGTCAATAACAAACCATTGTCGCTTCCATTTGCTCTGGATGTGGCCACTTTTCCGCACGCAAACATATGTAGTATTTCAGTCCCAGGTCCGCCATAGCATCCCCCAAAAATTAAAGCATTGAATTTGTGTTC
Source organism: Hermetia illucens (assembly GCF_905115235.1). Taxonomy (NCBI): domain Eukaryota; kingdom Metazoa; phylum Arthropoda; class Insecta; order Diptera; family Stratiomyidae; genus Hermetia; species Hermetia illucens. The sequence continues at coordinate 23,162,660 of NC_051851.1, read as the reverse complement.
CCTTTAGTTTACGAATAAAGGAAAAAATGCGAGTTAGCACCCTTATCCGCCCCTAGAGCGGAATGACTTGCGATGCTAACATCCATTCACCGAAGGCTAGAAACAGAATGGTAAATATAATTCGAAAAGCACTGCAAAGGACTGAAGCGTATGAACTGCGCCACTAGATTCCACGTTAAATATCACACGAGGCACGTAGTGGAAGAGACGAGAGTGAAAAAAGTGTCCCAGTGAAAAGTTTATCCTGGACTGGCAAAAAAATTCTGTGCACGTCGTCCAATTTTTCACCTCTACAATTCGTAGCGAATGGAGGCACATGGTAGCTCTTCACAACTGGAAACAATAGAAGTTGAAAGGGTTGCACTATATCTCGACCCTTATTGACATCGGACGTTTGGAGTCCGGGCCGAATTTTAATTTAAAGGATTTTATTTTCTCTCATGATTTTAGATTGTGGATATTTTTTTCTTAGTTTCAGGTGGAAAGGATGATGTGCGAGTTTCATCTTTAGGAATTTACTTTGTGAAAAAAAATGGATACAGATTAGTTTAGACACAGTTTGGTTGACGTGAAGCTTACGTAATGGCTATCTCTTTTTTGGGCGCTCACTGAATGCCTCTATCCTTCATGACATATCAGACAGTACTAGACCGTGCTGGCCCACATCGTCCCGTATCTTTCCGAGCAAAGAATACAAGAGTTCATTTGGAAAGGTCTCGAAGTTATTGGTTACCCAAAGATAAAAAGCAGCATCATTGAAATTTCCAAAGAGAGGTTTCCAAGTTGCCCTAAAAAAGAAGATTCTGCCTTCTATGTTATTCCCCTTTTAACGATATAATGATGTAATGATCTCCTTTGAGAATATAGTGACCAATCTCCAGCAAAATACAAACTCTTAGTATATCGAAATAATGAAGCCCACCTTCCCTTTGTAATCAGGATCGAAAGCTTACCTTATCTTTATGTAAATCTGAAAAGTCTTCTTTAGAAAAAGTCTTCTGTAGAAGCCCCAGGTTAGACAAGGGATTATCAAATGTAAACAGATCTGATTTCCTTAAACCCTCCGGTGTGTGCCACCTTCCGGCTAAGACTGAAGCAAATTCCCCAGTGTCACCTGTTTCTGTAAAGTCCTCAACTCTTCAAATTTAAAAAATCTAACAATTAGAAGAGGAATACCTATAAAAACTTTCTACTAATTCGACTGCATTCTCTTTTAGCAATCGAAGACCCAATAATCAGGCCAATATCATATGATCACCCCCGAAAATATCCAGACAGGTTGAGACATTGAGGTACATTCTAGTCGCCCCCAAACGCATAAGAAGTCATAGTGACACTGGTAGCATTCTCCGCAAGGTAATGCACATTCTGCAGGTAATCCCCTCCAATCTACTCACATAATAACTTCTACGAGCCTGAGGTAGGTAGGTAGGTACCAATTAGCGCTGTGATGCGCCGTTTTGATGTCACAAACTCCTAATACCGTGACCGGCTGTTATGAGAGCAGAGTCCAGCCGGCCCAGATCTTCAGAGCCAGCCCGTGCCATTCACGAACAAAAGCAGCTCTTCCACCCCACAGCTAGAAATCTCTTTGAAGTCCCCAACGTATGGTTTACCCAATGTCCGTAGCTTGACTCTAGCTGGAGCTGGGCAATCGCACAGGAAATGCATGAGGGTCCTCCCCCCCCTTCCCCAATAGGCCAGTGCAGACCGCCGTAATCTTGAATAAATTTGCACGCATCTGACACAGAGGCACTCGTGATCGCGCTATGTTATAAGCGGGCCAACTTCTCCTTGACTTCGCACAACTGATAAGCCTTCGCGGCCTCAGGCCTGCTGCTGCTAAGTAGTGAATGTCCAGGACGCGCTCTAACATCATCAGCACGAAGCAGGTGAAGCGGATTGGTTGAAAGTCCTTCGCAAACTGATTTTCGGTATGAAAACCAATCGTGCGCGTCTCCAGGACTGTGATACATATGCTAAAGAGATTATTATTATTATTCTGTTAAGGGAAAGTCGCACCGCGTCCTTGAAGAACTATTGTGCCCCTTTTACTGGTTATAGTGTACCTATTGATCATAGTATCTCAAGCAGGCCAGTAACCGTTAGGAACTTTAGTATGTTCCCCACTTCCAGAAGTTTCAGCTTTGCATCTGGTATTAAGTGTTCTCCCAGATGTATCGACCTACTTTGCACAAGTGCTGGACACTGTCCCAGGACGTGCATAGAGGTTTCGTCCTCCTCCTCACAGAACCTGCAGGCAGTGTCCGTAGATATCCCTAGCTTCCCTAGGTGGTAGTTCAACCGACAATGACCAGTGAGAATTCCCACTATGATTCGGAGGTTTTTTTTGGTGAGGTTTAAGCAATCCTTTGTGCGCATGGGTTCGTATCCCCCAATAAGCACCCTGGACTGCTCCATCCCTGGTAGGCCCGCCCAATATAGTTCCCTCAACCGTATGTTCTGCCCCCTGTAGTTCCTTTGCAGATTAAAGGAGGCACATTTGTCTATGGCGTAAATTTCCGCCTGGAATATGCTACTGTACCTGCCCATTGGCTCAAAGTACATTTTCCTTGGACCAATGACACCGGCACCCGCTCCCTCTGCTGTGAGGGATCCGTCAGTGTACCAAGTAATCAGTTGCTGGTTTAAGCCGTATGTCGCAGCCACGCTTTCCCAGTTTGTCTTGTTACTCCAACGTGTTTCAAACTTCTTATCGAAGTGAAACCTCGTTGTCATGTTGTCCCTCGGTATCAGTAATTCGGGATACCGCCTAGAAAGGATATCAATCTTCCTTTGATTTAGGCAGCTCCCCGCCTCACTCATGCTACCGGCCATCCTGAATATTGATCTCCTTGCCTGCATCTGTATGTGCAGATGGAGAGGGGTTAATCCCAGAAGGACCTCCAGGGATGCCGTTGGGCATGTCCTCATTGCCCCACTGATACACACGCAAGCCAGCCTTTGGAGCTTATGTAATTCCCTGGTTTGTGTGCTGAGTTGGGTTCTTTCTGCCCAGATTACCGCTCCATAGGTAATCATTGGTCTTACTATTGCAGTATATATCCAAAGTAGTATCTTCGGGCTACAACCCCATTTTTTTCCTGCTATGGATCTGCAAGTCATCAGAGCCCTCGTGGCTTTCCGACAGGTGTTTCCGACATGTGTCTTCCAGAGTAATTTTTGGTCTAGCGTGATTCCCAAGTATTTGACCTCTGTTTCTCGTTTCACCTCCATATCATGTAATGTTATGGCTTTCAGGTGATCCAGCTTACGCCTGCTAGTGAATGGTACTATGGTGGTTTTGGTTGGGTTGATCCGCAGTCCCACCTTCCTGCACCAGGCACTAGTAACCCTTAATCCAGTTTGGATTCTATCACATAGGGTATCTTCATATTTGCCCCTACAGATCCGCGTAGCCCTGGACTTGTATTCCAGTATTAGTTAACACGTCCAGGAGTTCATCCACTACCATACTCCACATCAGCGGCGATAGTACTCCGCCCTGTGGACAGCCTTGAGTGGTGTTCATGATAATAGAATTTGTACCTGTTTGTACCTCTATTTGTCTGCTTTCTAGCATTTTGCCCATCCAGAGTGCCAGGGTGTCTCCCACTCCTTTGCGGCTCAGGGCATCCTGTATCTCTGTGTGCGATGTGTTGTCGAATGCTCCTTCGATATCCAAAAACGCGCACAGTGCAATTTCTTTTGTTTCAATGGCGTCCCGTAGTACCTCTGTCAGCTGATACAGAGCAGTTTCAGTTGACCTTCCTGCCCGGTAGGCGCGTTGACAGTGATGTAAGGGATTACGCTTTAGAACGTTAGTTCTAATATAGTTGTCTATGACCTTCTCCACCGTTTTGAGTACGAACGATGTTAGGCAGATTGGTCTGAAAAATTTAGGGTGAAAAGGATCCTTTTTACCCGCCTTCGGAATAAAGACCACTTTTGCCCGTCTCCATGCCCTTGGTATGTAACCCAGTGCTATGCTCCCCCTTACCACCCTCAGAAGAGACTCTAGGATAATTCCTAGGCCCCTCTGGATAAGTGCCATCTGCTCCGGGAGATTTCATTGGTTGAAAGGTTCCCACTGCCCATCTTAGCCTAGCTTCTGAGCATACCTCTTTTGCTAGTTTCCAGCTCTCTTTCCTTCCCCTTTTATTCGTTGTTGGGGTGTCAGGCAGATTATTGTCGCCTGCCGCCGAGGGGTAGGACCCCGGGAAATGAGTTCTGAGAAGCAGGTGTACCCTGTCCTCCTCATTCTCGGTGAATGTCCCATCTTCCTTTTTCAGGCAGACAGAGGATATTCCCCCGTCTTTGGCTACAGCCTTGTACAGCCTGGTTGCTTCTGTGATCTGTTCAATCCCTTCACAGAATTCCCTAAAGCTGTTCCGTTTCGCTTCCCTGATGGCGTTGCTATACGCAGTCAGGGCATTTTTATACCTCCGCCAGTCCCCGGTTCGTTTTGCCCGGTTAAAGAGTTTTCGTACCTCCGTTCTCATTCTGGCTAAGTTTTTGTTCCACCATGGTACATCCCTTGATGACTTGACTGTCTTGGCCGGACAGCTGGCCTCATATGCGTCAATGACGATTGTGTTGAGGTCTTCCACCACCGTTTCTAATTCTAATTCGCTCCTGATGTCACCGCTCCCTTGAAGATGGGCAATGTTGTTGCTCAGGTGCATTGTGTAGGATTCCCAATCCGTTCTCTTGGGATTCCTTATTATTCTTTTTATTTCGGAGTTACCCTCAATGTCGAATCTGATTATCCTGTGATCAGACATTGAGGGTTCATCCGACACCCTCCAATTCCTGACCATCCCGTTCATTAGGGTATTTCCTAGAGTTATATCTAATACCTCTTGTCTGGTGCTGGTCACAAATGTTGGAGTGTTCCCTACGTTGTATATTTCTAACTTATTACTAAGTATAAATTCGAGAAGGTACTCACCTCTACGATTAGTGTCACTGCTTCCCCACACTTCGTGGTGGGCGTTGGCATCGCAGCCGAGAAGAAGTGGTAACGCCCTCTCCTCGCAATACTCCGTCAGCTTTGCGATTTGTTCCGGTGGAGCCCGGCTCTCGTCTCCTGGGAAGTATCCCGATGCTACCACTACCTTTCGAGTGCTCCTCCCGGCTTCCAATGAGACTTGGATAGCCACAAGGTCCCCGGTTAAGAACTCTGAAAGACATATGTATTTTAGATTACGTTTGAGAATTATGCAAGCTCTTGGTTTTTCACAAGAGGAGTCCCAAATTACCTGCATGTCTCCTCCTTGCAGACCGCGAATCTGCCCCCGGTACACCCAGGGTTCCTGAGCCAGCACTATTCCAATGTTCTCCTTGGAATTTGCCCTTGCAATCACTGCAGATGCAGCTCTCGCATGGTGGAGGTTTATCTGGGCTATCCTAGTGTTGGCCATTGGCTCCGTTATTGTTTGGAGCTCTTCTCCACTGTCGGAGTGTCACCCTCCTCCTCCGACATGGCGCTTTCCTGCGCGTCGCTGTCCACCCCGAGCCCTAGCAGTCCTAGGTCTAGGTCGTCCAGCTTCTGCTCTTCACTGGGCAGCAGGTCTATTTCCCTGGTTGATCCCGTTCTTTCCGCCTCTATGGCTTCCGCGACTTCTTCAGGGACCTCGGTAAGTTTTCCACCCGATGCCTCCTCCGAGGTCTCTTTCCTTGGCTTTTCCTTGTGCACATGCACGGGTATGTTGCCAAATCGGTAGTTGATATGACAACTCCGACGTTTAATTGCCTCTAGGGATCGGTCATCTACCCCGATCGTGAGGAGTTTACCCTTTCCCTCCACCGTGCTTCTGAAGACTCTCCATAGTCGAGTATGGAGATCTTCGTTCTGAGCAATTAGGAGTCTCATGAGGTCTTCTGTTACTACTGCCGCGGCCTTTGGGAGAAAAACTGTCACCATGTGGGCTCCTGGTATATCATCTCCAGCACATGTTGACAGTTCCACCCCTTCCCAGCCTGGCAATCTAGGAATTATGGTTCTGACCCATTCTGCGGTACCTTCCGTCGCGCAGTCCACCAGTATAAGGCCTGGTCGAAAGCGTATCCCGGTGAACACCGGTTTCGACGTCCATTCCTCGATCATCTGCTTGACGACAAGTTCTTCAATGATTTCCTGTTCCTCCCGAGTGAGTATTTGCTCGGGAAACCTTTTTGGCAGTATGGCCAGTCGAATGCCCTTGACCGCACTAGCATAGCTAATGCCGGGCTTCCTGGGTCCTGCCTTCACTCCTGACCTGCCCGGGTTTTCTCCTCCCGTGGGTTCAGGTCTGGATTTTTTGGGAGCATTCCCTTCATGCGGGCTGATCTCTGCTGCTCCCCGCTTTCTCGGCTCCGGTAGAGATGGCTTAGGTCTGTCCTGAGCCTTCTTAAGGGCCTCTTCTGGTTTCAGGCCTTCCTTCAGATAGCGCAGCTACCATTTAACCCCGGCGCCACTGAGACCTGTCTCCTTCCTGACGTCTGTTATATTTATCTCAGACGTGCTTTTGCTGGTCCCTGCTCTTTGAGCAGTGGTGTTCGTTGGCTGTAGTCCATGCAGTATACCAATGCTCACCTTGGATCCACTGCTGGACGTCCCAACTTCTCCCTTCTTGGGTGTAGTCACCTGGCTTTCAGTAATTCGGAGACGTGCCTCCGCCTGATTAACCAATTTTGGTGCGGTACGGGGCCCCGCTTTTTTGGTTTTTGTTTTTTTTTTTCAGTTTTGTACTCATTTGATTCCCACGAGTATGGGGGTTAAGAGGTCCGCCGTGCCATAGCCCCCGTAGCACGGTAAGATCTAACTTACTCACTGAGGCGACCAGGTATCAGTGAGGCTCCGTTCGAATACAGTCAGTTACCCCCGACTGCAAACTATCCAATGGGCACGGTTCGCATGACACCCTGGATTGGGGGAGGTGTTTTTCGACTCCCCAGTCTAGACCCGTAGCGTTTTGTTAATAGTAGGGTCACCTCGTACAGGGTGTGGCTATCACCACTCACTAACGGTCTTGGTAGACGAGAGGCTTGGCCCCCGAAAAGGCACACACCGTCCCAGAGGAGAGACAACTCATCCTTAGAGAAAGATAGGTTGGCCTCAGGGAGCTATGTTCCGCATCAGTCTATCCTGCAGTACACTGCTTGACCCCAATGTTATACCCGCTATGTTATAAGCGGGCCAAGTTCTCCTTGACTTCGCACAACTGATAAGCCTTCGCGGCCTCAGGCCTGCTGCTGCTAAGTAGTGAATGTGCAGGACGCGCTCTAACGTCATCAGCACGAAGCAGGTGAAGCGGATTGGTTGAAAGTCCTTCGCAAACTGATTTTCGGTATGAAAACCACTCGTGCGCGTCTCCAGGACTGTGATACATATGCTAAAGGGATACAGCTCCGGTAAATCTCAACAAGCGACGACACAACCCTTTCCTGCTGCTTCTGTAGCATGGCTGGCATTGTATCATCTGGGCGCGAAGATTTATATACGGAGAAGCTGTTTATAGCCCAGTCGATCTTATCCTCCGTAATTACCGATATGATAGCCTCGCACGGTTGATTTGACCGCAAACCCTCCAAGCAAAGCTCTGACTTACAGTCCGCCTCGCTGTGGGAACAGTGTGTCTGAAGCAGCTGCTCCAGAAGATTCCGTCCAGGAGCCTTCCGACTTTTTAAGAAAGAATGAGGTCGTATGTTCCTTGGGCAGAATCTTACTTGACCCAACTTTTTCCAGTTGATCCTTCTGGAGTCTCTGAAGGGTTTGGAGACCTCTGCGACGAGGTTTATACCGAAAAGAATCCAACTATGATCTGTGAAGGACCTCTAATCAGACCGTCTCCAGTTTTCCACCCTAAGAATCCCAGTGTCGGTTAGTAGGGTGATATCAAGAACCTCTCCCCAACCGTCATAGTGCACCGAGCTGGGAAAATGGAAGGTTGGTGTACTGTACCTGTTACACATCGATAGGTTTGAAGTAATAATAAAATCAAAGAATGACTCACCTCTCTCGTTGAATTCCGAGTTGCCCCAAAGCATATACCTTGCATTGGCATCGCAGCCTATCAACAGGTTGGCCTTCTTTGTTGCTCTGGTCTTCGTCAGATGTTGTAGTTCTTCTGGTGGAGGTGCTCGCTCGTGACCCATATAAGCCGAGGAAATATACACGTTCTCTGCCCCACCTGCTCCAGTTTGACCACGGCTAGGTCGCTGGAATTCAGGTCCGAACATAGAAAGCGTGCAAACTCTTCCTCGCGAGGATGCATGCTCTACGCCTGTCCTGATCAGCGCCTCCTGTGCTGTGGAATAAATTAAAATATTTGCTTTGGAACCCTTTGATGGTTCGGTCGCCTCCAACCCAAGGCTCCTGTATTGGTGCGATGTCGGTGTCTTTCTCTACGAGGAAGACAAGCAGATTAGCCGGACGCACTTCGAATGCTACAGATTCACTATGTTGCGTGACCCTCAGCATGATCTGAGGTTCATCAGTCCCCGCCGGCCAGTCGATCCCCATCTCCTCAAACAGCTCGTTGGCGGCAAAAGTGGGAGGGTGCTCAGAGAGAGTCACAATATTGTGCATATCAGGAAACTGTATCATCTCCATTTTGATAGCGAAGAAGAATGGTGGTCTTCGACTTACATAATATAGAGCAAATTGCAACATCTTCAATGCGCTCTCCCACAATGGAGCTACGTGCGGAGGATGGTACATGCAGTGGTGGAACTCCCGTTTGAGGGATTGCGTTGGTGAAGAACCTACAGAGTGAAGCCTACCTGCTGGTAATTTCTCCTACACCTTCCAAGGAACAGGCGGAAGAAAGACTAGTCAGAGACGTGAACGGAACTGACCTCATGCCAGTTCGAGTGATCGAATCTATGCAAACCGGACACCGCAAACCAGTCAAGGTGTTAAATGGAAAATAGACGAATGCTCTGCGGGATGAGATGAGATGTTTCATGGATGAGGACATGGGAACTGCTGTACCTCCAAGTGCGGCATTTCTCAGAGAAATTAAACACGATGGGATCGAGTCTCCGGCGCAACGAACGAACAACGAGCAGTTGCATCCCGGTGCATGTTAATTTGCAAAATTCAGATTATGTCACTCGCGTCCTAACCCTTTCCAGTTTCGCCCTAAAGATTGGATACCATCTCGAGCCCGCAATGTGTGTGACGCTCTCAACAAACGCGCCACGATCCCTGCAGAGAGCACAATTTTCGCTTTCATTGCAGGTCTTCGCTTGGTTCCTACTTACCCGCATGTCTGGCATGCTGTCCTCCTGTCGGGTCCCTTCTAAGTTGCTGCGGTCATAGTCCAGACACCTGTAACACTTGATGGGGACTATCCGCATATCCTGCTTACTATCCATTCAATTTTGATTTTCCCGCTGCTGAAGAGTTTTCTCGCATATTGCTCGGAGACTTTCACAGCGGCGAGTTTTTGATCTCGAGCATTTACAGAGGTGATATTTAACTGAGCGTTCGTTACCTCTGGACATTCACGCTCTGTAGCCTCCTGCATTTCGATCTTTTCTATAAGGCAGTGAAGATCCCGAAATTCTAGAGAGCACATGGGCTCTAGACTAGAAACAAGAGCCTTCTTCCCCAATAACCCCTTGACCGCTTCGCAGAACATGCTCTTGCTAGTCGTTTTCGGGTCCAATTCGACGAGAAACTCCGCCACCCCTCGTTTTCCGTATGGAAGACACCTCTGCCCCGTTGTCTTCGGAGTTCATCCTCTAGCGGATTCCAATAAGGATTTCCGCAAATGTCTCACTTTACGTCGGCTTAATGAGTGGAACCGACAGTCTACTCCTTCTTCGTTTCTTCGCCTTTTCTGCTACAGGCTTCTGGTTTGCGGCCTCCTTGTATTTGGACAGACGGGTCTCTCGCGGCGTAGCCAGTTGTTTCCTTTTTTCATTCTTTGCGTTCATTTTTTGGGCCCTGGATCTTCTATGATAAAATCTCCTTCAGACACGTCGTCCTTTTCCGCTTTTTCCGTAGTTCGCTGTGCATTGGGCTATCTGCGGTCCGTTTAGTGCTAGCAGTGTTCTCAGGGGAAAGTCTGCCTATTTCTGCTTTCCAATCGTCTTCCGCTGCTTTCTACGTTCGCCTGTAGAAGGAGATGGGGTCCAGCAGTTATTTTCCTCTTCGGCTCTAGCTAGGATGGCCAACAGGACTTCTACTCGGCTCGTATTCGAATCCATCTCTTCAGGACTAGCGATTCTGACTGGCCTTTTTTTTCGGAACATGTTTACAACAGGGTATTGGAGTTTCCGTCCCCGCACCGTCAGTCGCGCCACTTGGTAAAGCTTCCTCTTGATTTGGGCGTCCCGGTGTCACATCGGGTATTTCAACCCTCGCTGCCTCTTTCGCTGATCGCTGTGGCAAACGACGCATTTTTGCGCTGCGCCCAAACGCACTCAGCTCTTCCTCCTTCTTTGCTATTTCGTCGATTTTGTTTTTGTTTGCTTAGATTTATTCTCTATAGAAAATTCTCCATCGCATCTTGTGGAAGGGAGCAGGCCACAATAGTCAGGAACGGGTGTATCTGCGGGAACACAGCCCCTAGTCCAGTTCCCTGAAGTCTGACATACGCTGAGCTGATCCCGGGATTCAAGGACGAATCAGCGCAGCCCACTAACATCGATTCAATGCACACTACCCGACCAGGGTAACGAAGGATCTGGTTCCTGATATAGGCCACAACCACCGCCTTGGCAGAACTAGGCTCACATGACCCCATCGACGTCGACAGAGAGTTGTCGACGGCTCCAGGGAATCTTAGTGTATCCCGACGTGTACCGATTATTCGCGGTTCGCTCTTCCCCCGGAGACTTTCTCACGGCTACTACCTAGGACGCAGGTATACTGCCAGCTAGGGGATCAGAACTACTTACTCGCGTACCTCGGAGACGTCACACCCGCGTACTATACGCGACCCGTTAAAGGTCGCTGACGACCACTCTCAGGGGTCGATAACCCTTTTAGGATTAGTGTCAGGCTTTGTCATTCAGAAGTACATACATACCATATATAAACCTAAAATCTTTTAAAAAATTCCGAGATGAGCACTCTGAATTTAATCTAATTTAACTTCAGTTTCATCTTGGCCCCAACTTAACCATGTCATCGAGGATGGTTTAGACCTTGTTGGTTGTTGAATATAAGTATGTTATATATCATAATGAACCATAATGGGGTGGCGCTCCTAAAAAATTAATAATTGTTATTTAAAGGTGGAACCCCTTAATTTTAAATGGTATGAGTTGTGCGATATTCGATATGCAGGAATCATGGCTCATTGTAGCAAGATGCCCATTGCTAAGGATTGAAACAGGAAATCAATATTTTCATTATACATTTTAGATGCATTCAGAACAATAAACATCCCCCAATGTTATTCAAACAACCATTCACTATTTAAATGTTTGAATGTGAATGTTTTATAGAATTGGCAGCAGACCGAACTTTAGTATTTGGTTGAGTCTACTAGAAACGACCAGAGTATCTTTTATTCTCCCATTTATTTACCATATCGCAGTTAACTTCCGTTAAATTAAAAACGAAAACCATTCAAAAGCGAAGATACTCCGCCCGTCACAAATCACACAAACTCATTTGGAAGCGAATGGATGCAATTTGGAGATCAAATGTCCTAAATGAATTTAATTAAGAACGAGGGCGGAACTACCCCCAAGATAATTGCAATCCTTTTATACAAAACGATTGTTCACTGACACTGACGATTCACTTGCGCCCACCATCCCCCATTTTTCTGCTTTTTCGCTTTTTTAAGTGAAATCAACGAACGCATTAGTCGTGACCATTATCCTGATATAATGTTCCTACGAAATACAATTACATTTCTCAGCAGTTCACTCGGGACCCAGTAATTAACGAAACGAGGAGAACATGGGTCAACACTGCAGCAACAGCAGCACTGGGGCTGGAACGAGGGATGGCAATGAAGGGATGGCGGACCTTTAAGTGAATTGCATGAACAATAGAGTGAATCACTTGCCCGGAACAATTGAAATGTACTCCAGGAGGAAACGAAGTGATCTGAAGGATAATCAGCATATGATCCTTGCACTTAGTTGCTTATTTCGTAATAGGAAACTTTTCAGTAGAAGGAATTTTTGGCGTCTCTGCTTTAGTTCAATCTTTCAAAAATTTCGACAAGACGGAGTGGAACACGAACATGAAGTTTTGTTCGAATAGAAGAGCATCATAAACCTGGCAAAATGGTATTAAGTATTCTGGTGGTGAAACTACTTTGCACTAGCGCTGGACACTGTCCCAGAATAGTGTCCGCAGATAGCCCTAGCTTTCCCAGATGATAGTTAAGCCTGCAGTGACCAGTGAGTATTCTCACTATGATGCGGGACTCTCTCCTGGTAAGGCTTAAATACTCATTCGAGCGCATGGGTTTGTATTCTCCCATGAGTACCCTGGACTGTTCCATCCCTCATAAGTTCGCTCAATAAAATTCCCTCAACCGTTCCTCTTCGTTTTTCATAGAATAGAAATTTTTCTTTCAAGCTCGACGGCGGCACATCTATAAATGGCGTATATTTTCGTATAGAAAATGCTGGTAGGCTTACCCATTGGTTCAAAGTACACTTCCATTGAACCGATGACCCCAACGCCTACTACCTCTGCTGTAACATATCCGTCAGTTTACCTGGTAATCAGTTGTTGGTTTAAGCTGTATGTCATTGCCACGCTCCCCCAACTTGCCCTGTTGTTCCAATGAATTTCAAACTTCTTATCAAAATAAAACCTTGTTGTCCCCTTAGTATCATCATTTCTGGCAGTATATCAACGTTCCTCGTCCTAAGCCAATCAACGGCGGAACAACCGGTGTCCGGTCTAAGCCTGCCTTAATAAGGAACTCCAGACATCATGGTTTTACGCCGAAGTCCCCCGATTTGATATCCCTAAAAGCTGTCTGACGTCCTGACCTACTCCATCACTCCATCTCAGGCAGGGTCTGCCTCGTCTTCTTTTTCCACCTCTCTAGCCCTTATAGATTTTCTGGGCTGAATCATCCTCATCCATACGGATTAGGTGACCGGTCCACCGAAACCTATTCAGCCGGATTTTATCCACAACCTGACGGTCGTGATATCGCTAATAGATTTTAGTCGTTATTTAGGCTGCGGAATTGTCCATCCAAAAAAATTCCCCGGAACATTCTTCACAAGAGCGCGCCCAAGAGTTTGAAGTTTTTTTTTTTGCTAAGAACCCAGGCCCCCGAGGAATACATAAGGACTGGCATGATCTTTCTTGTTAGACGTTTTGAGCGTAACAGTTTTTGTAAGCTGAAATAGGCTCTGTTGGCTGACAACAACCGTGCACGTCATAGTTGTTATCGGTTGTGATTTTCGTCCCTAGATTGGAGAAATTTTCAACGGTCTCAAAGTTGTAGTCTCCTATCTTTATTCTTCCCGTTTGACCAGTGCGCAACTGTTTCTTCCATACTTGCGGGTGGCAGTATTTGTCTGCCGTCTTCAGTTGGCGGGAGCTCCAACTCGCCGATGTTCTGGTTGTTCAGCAGTTCATCAAAGTACTGAACCCATCGCTTCAATATGCCCATTTTGTCGGAAATCAGATTTCCCTCTTTGTCTCGGTATGATGAGTAGCGAAGTGTATAAGGCTTCATCCTGCTGACTTGTTGGTAAAACTTCCGCCCCTGGTGAGGTTGCACCCGGTAATTTTCGAGTTCACAGACTTGTTGGTTCTCCCAGGCTTCCTTTTTCTGTCGTTTCTTCGCTCGACGGAGTTTGTGATAAGTCTCTGCGTATGTCGCGTTCTTTGAGAATGCAACATTACTCGCAGCATTCTTCCGTTCCGTTGCTAGTTTCGTTCCGACTCTTTTTGCGGCTAAGGCCAAGTATGTTTGTTGATGCTTTATCTCCAGGATTTCTGTTGACTGTGGTTATTGCGGCATCCATTTCCCTCTTATAGGTGTTCCGGAGGGCTATACTTCGGGGTAGGTCTTGCATCCACCAGTGTGAATGCTAAACCATGCACTTGGTATAGACTGGTACCGTTGTTGCTTGTCTCAGCGGGGCTCTGATTGCGGTCACAAAATCAATCCCTGTCTTAAGAAGACCGTGGGATTCAGTCGTCCAGACAGGTGCTCACGTTAAACCCTCAAGGACTTAACGAGATGAGGACATCCACGATCGTTATGGGGTTGCACCGATCGTGGAAAAAATGCGAGAGAAGCATCTTCGATGGTATGGTCACGCAATTCGTGCTAACGAGAATTCACTTGCCAACATTGGTCTGAACATAGAAGTCGATTGTAAACGACCAAAAGGCAGGCCTAAATAACGGTGGCTTGATACGCTGGATGGGTATTTCAAAGCCTCGAGATTACGACTAGATCAGGCATTTGATAGCGCTAAATGGCGAAAACGATCAGGACGAGCCGACCCCGCTTGTGAACGGGAAAAAGGCTGAAGAAAAAGAAGATACCTAGCATCTTAGCATTCTCCGCATCAAATTTTCTTGGGACAGCACCTTTCCTAGAGTTTCCTCTAGGTTTCTCCTTTCTTCCATGTGTTCCGGGTCCTCTGGAGCTCCGTCGCAGTTTGGGCAATCGGTTGAGGCGTCCTGGGTAAGATTAAAATTGATCTGCCGATGCCGTCTCCATTCGCTCCTTGATGTGGGGAGGCAGTCGGTGACCCCTTCCCGAGCGTTCCAATGGTCTTACCATCTATTTACAGAGCTCTCTCTCTTTGGGCATTCTTTCTCTGCGATAAAGGAAACATTGATTGCACATTATACATGCTCGTAATCTCATCTGTCAATCGGAGTTAGCCTGTAGGCATAGCACACCTTTAGGGCCGTCTTTCCACAGACGGGAATTAGTATATTAACGTTAAATGAGACTTTCAATGTCTTTCCCCAAATTGGAGCTGCATAAAGCAAGATCAAGCCCATTAACCTGGCAATAAGTAATCTGGAAGTATACCATGGCCCCCTATGTGTAGCAAGGCCATACTTACTTACTTATTGTTGTACATGATGTTCCATAACAGTAGGCCCAATATGGAGCCCTGTGCGACACCCGCGACAGCGTATTCCTGGGGTTTATTATAGGTGTCATACCAGAGCGTACAAACGCAGTGAAATATACGAGAATACTAACTTTTGCCAGAGTTTCTGTTTTAGGTTAGATTTGGTACAATTGAATGCATTTCTCACGTTCAAAGTCATAATCACTCAGTATTTGCTGCAACTGCCGTTTCGTAAATTGCACCTTCGGTGAAGCCAGTGACCAATTTGGTGGCATCTGGCTCTACGGATCCTGGAGCAAATATCCCCTCGGACACGCTTAGCGAACATTTCCGTTCAACCCAGGGCTTTACTGTCGTCTATTGTACCGCAGAACTCTAGTAGTTTGTTTCTGGTGACTATCGGAACTATCATCACTCTGAGGTCGATAGAACCCCTGAAAGAGGGTAGGGCACGTGATCTACGGAGTTCCGCGGTTCTTAAAGCATTCATTCTGGCTGTACTGTCCTAAGAATAGACTACTTTTTTTTTTTTTGTGCATACACGGAGTTGGAAAATCTTAGAAAGACACGTCCGCCGCAGCTCCGCCGCCCGAACGGCGGAACTACAGCGGGCGCGTGTGAGATTCACACCCACTAAAAACCACCCCCGGTCTCTCCAGCCCCAGCCCCGCGGGACCACCATTGAGGTATTACTTCGCAGGGTAGGTTTGCTCTTAGGCACTCATCCTTCTCCTATTTGCAGCTTTCCTCCTTCTTTGTTCCTTCAGTAACTCCTCCTGCATTTGGATGATTGCGGAGCCAACCGCAAGCCACTTCTCCTCGGACTCCAGCATGTCAGTAACCAAGCTCTCCGGGGTCCCGCTCCTGCCCAACACCTGGTTTAAGCTCCTTCTCTACATAGCAAATCGTGGGCAGTGGAACATCGCATGCTCTGGATCCTCCGGTATGCCATCGCATCTGGGACAGTTCGGAGAATCATCCAATCCAAAGCGGTGCAGATACTACATGTAGCAACCACCGTGTCCCGTGAGGAACTGGGTAATGTGGTAGTTGGTCTCCCCATGTTTTCGCTCAAGCCACACACTAATGTTGGGAATGAGCCTGTGCGTCCACCGACCTTTGGTAGACTCGTCCCATCTGCGTTGCCAGATATCAAGCGGCTCTAACCTTGCCGCATTTCTACGCTGTGCATGTCCCTCCATACGTCTTGCATTGTACAGGACACTCATTTCTTTGGCCAGAATGTCAACCGGGATCATGCCTGCCACCACCAATACTGCCTCATCTGATGTGGTTCTAAAAGCACTGCAAACCCTCAAAGCCGTCCGCCGGTAAATCGAGTTCACCTGCTTCCGTCTCTGAGAGTTTGCAAGCGCCTCTGCCCACACAGGCGACGAGTAGAGCAGGATGGAGCGCACCACTCCGGCTAGCACCAACCTCCGGCAATGTTTTGGCCCATCAATATTTGGCAACATTTTTGCAAGTGCCGTGGTGGCACTGGCTGCCTTTTGGCATGCATACTCTAGGTGTTCCCTAAAACTCAATTTGGTGTCAAATATTACCCCTAGGTATTTGATAGCCGGCTTTGATACGACCGTATGTCCACCGACCTCCACTTTTACAGTGTTCCTGCGTTTCTTTATTAAGACCGCTTCCATTTTCGCATCCGCCAAGGTCAGCCCGGCCTTTTCTAGCCAGGACTTTACCGCTCTCACTGTTTCTGTTGTGTAAACCTCCACATCTTCTGGGTGTTTTGCTGCAACAACCACAGCTAGGTCATCAGCAAAGCCGACAATCGTAGTCCCCTCTGGGACGGGAAGAGCAAGCACCCCATTATACATGATATTCCACAACAGGGGACCAAGTACCGATCCCTGTGGTACCCCGGCTGTGACAATGTACTCTTTGGGGCCCTCATCCGTCCCGTACCAGAGAGTCCTCTCTGAGAGGTAGTTTTCCACCAAATTCGCTAAGTATCCGGGGACACCTATGTCAGCCAACGCGCCTTTAATTCTATTCCAGTTGGCCGAGTTGAATGCGTTTTTGACATCCAACGCCACCACGGCACAGCAGCCGCCAGAAATCAGTGCACCTTTTGCCAGGTTTACCACCATGCCAATTGCGTCCACCGTAGAGTGGGCGCGTCGGAAACCAAACTGGCGTTCCGACAAACCATTGCTGGGCTTCGACGATGGGTAGGAGTCTGTTGTAGATGACTCTCTCCAAGTCTGGAGTCTGTTGTAGATGACTCTAGTCCAAGAATAGACTACTACAAGGTCAACGTCAACGTCAAGATGGTATTCATTTGGAGAGAGAATAACCCTTAGAAAGTATTGCCCAGTTGAGCTTTCTCTCTGGATGAGCAATCATTAATTCTATTCTCGATCTTGACGCGCCAGCATGTGGGTGTTGTCACAGGACGTCTAGTGAAGAAATTGCCCTAATACAACCGTTTGGTAAAGAAATGGTATATTCTAATATACAAGAGAGTAAACCACCGTGAATACTTGGCCAATCCAATCCGAGACTTTATACTACATCAATAAACAATGTTGCTTTCTCGGAGGGGTGCTGTCAGTGTTTCGTCCAGTCAGAACATAAAAGATCAGGTTGAGTAGGTAGAAAAACTTCCAATTCATACGAAATTCGAGAGTTGACTTCTACTTATCTACATAAAACCCCCAACCAACAAAATTTGATAATAATTCCCTTGAAATCTTCAACCATTTCCTAATGGGATGTTTGGATTCCCGACACTATACTCGCACTAAAGACACTTAAAAGAGCCTCTGCATCACGTTGAACATCTACACGGTCCTGAAACCCAATTACCCAACGAAAATTGTTAAAATTACAACTTCTGGTGTTCCCTCTGCAGACATTGAAAGATCCCGGGCTTTGTTTCTTCACATTTCCGCACTACAACCAACTTTGAATCTCCAAGGATGTTTCAGGATTTCTCTGGAATACTTTTCAGGCATGTTTCTCGCTAATTATTCATGATTGCAGTTTTCATTGGCATGCAGATGGTGCTGGTGCAGTGCTCCCTGATCAGAAAATATAATCAGTAAAGGAGCAGGAAAGTTGGCGTCCATGGCTCAATTTTATCCTGCTTATCCTGTTCCATTCATTTCTTCGCTGTGTGGGCAAACAATGTGTTACACAATTCGCAGTGAAGGAAGCTTGTTCGTCCTTGCTTGACTTTTCCTCACGCACCTTACGAAGCAATTACCGAGCACGGGTCATTCAATACAATGGGCTGAACTCGAGCATGCAAACAATTCCCAACTCGAATAGGAAACATATTCCCGGCCATTAATTTATGAATGAAGTTCGATATTTCAGCTCTCCCCAATTTCATTTTGCAAAGTACTTCCGCCGGTTATTCATCCAAGGAAAAGTATAAATCCTCTCATGAGAACTGCTGAAATCCCCAAATACAATGGCCTGATTAATTGGTCTTCCATGGCTTTTGTCTTCCGTAGGTATTTAGGTAAGCAGGTCGAGAGATTTGTATCGGCTTTGGCCATTCCATTATCCTGAAATGAATGAAATCGGACTGTACCCTTTAACTGCTCTAAAGGCTCCAAAAAGTGCAGAGTTCAGAGGACCCTGGTTCCGCAAACCGCACACAATTAACTATGCCTATTTCGTTTGCAATTTATTGAGGTTAATACTTGGGATAGGATAAGCGATGAGTGGGATCAAATAATTCATGGTCCTTTGAGCGGAGTAGGCCGCTGGCATACGACCCTTTCTGACGATACAATTGAAGCGAATTTAAAACTAATTTAATGTTGTATTACTCGAGTGAGAAGGGATGGATATCGATACAATTTGCATCTAGTTAAGCAAAATAAACACGCCGCGTTCACATATCGCCATTATCCTTACTGTGCCTGTTTGCTTTCATCGGGAATTGAAATTCAGTGCAGCTAATTTGCTCCGCCATGGAGTGATACTCTGACCTGAATTCCCATTTTTTTCGAAGCGAACTCTGTCCGAAAACATGCTGCGACAAAATATCAAATATCAAAAATAGAGCACGGTGTTTGCCGCTGTCCTTGTTGGTTCGACCGGCAAATAAAGTCCTCTTGCAGTGAGCAACTATTGGTCCTTGCTCGTCATTGAGGGGCGCATCTATGCCTGACCAATCAAACAGATATTGATGTACTAACCGTTGCAATTTATGTGCGATGTGTAGATATGAGTGTTGCATTGCTGCATTTTTAGCCCACTTGATGAATGACAATTGCGTTTATTGAAAACGAGACATTTTCTTGGCTTTTTACCAATTCGGGAAAGTTCAATGAAAAATTCAGACATGAGCGAGGCGGGCAGCGATGGAGACCCGATGAGTATATCAAATACCGAAGCCAAATTAAACATTCACTGATTCGAGACTTTCTAAAAAGGCAGCTGAAACTAATATTTTTCATGACATGGGCAAGTCCTATGGGGAAATATGAAATAATATCCATGATTCCTTCGGGATGCTACCTGTGAATAAAGTGCTCTATTCACAAGAGAATGGAGTCGAAAAAATTCTGCCGCATTTTTCACTTTAGGCCTCAGAGTAAAGTGAAGTGAGTGTGTCTCCATTGTCCATGGATCGACTGCTTTTATGTTCTCCCCCTCGGACACCACCTTGTCCTGGTGGGGGAGCCTGTAGTAGTTTACTACTACACTAAGGGTGTCCAAAAATATGAATATGGAAACGATGGATTTAAACTCTCCAAGTGGTAAGAAGTCACAGACTTCGAATCCACCCGCGACCGTAAGCAATCATGTCGCGGCCGAGGCGCGGATTTTGGAGGCCTCACCACATTCATACTCGCCTACAGATCAATCTGTAGAAGGCATGCTTTCCGACTCAGTGGAAAGTTTGCACTTGGTGCCTACGGCGAAGTTAGCCAGAAAGGAAAGTACGGAAACTTTCAAATTGGAAGAAACTGGAAATCGAACAACGGCTGAATTCTGCCTGTCAGAACCTTCTCCTTCATCCTTACCAGGAAGAGCGGAAGAACGGGAAGCTGGTGACGTGGACGCTACTGGTTTAACGCCGGTTTGTGGAAATGGATCCAAGCGGTCCGAACACTGTCAGCGACAATAGACTAAGTTTATGTCGAAAAACATAAAGATTGGTCAAATCAACCTACAGCATGCCAAAACTCCCTCCTATCTGTTGGCAGCGAGAATGACAAAGATGCAGGATTTCCCCATATCTTTCTGGTGCAAGAACCGTGGGTTCGATTTAACAGAATCTGTGGCATTGGATCAGTAAAGGGGGCTAGGATCTTCTACGACGAAAGATCCATAAGACCGAGAGCTTGCGTCCTGATGTCAAGACGGTTAGAGGCAACTATGCTGAGACAACATTGTTCCCAGGACTTAGCTACGGTCATCATACAATACCAAATAAATGGCGAGAGGAAAAACATCATAGTTGCCTCCGCTTATTTACCCTATGATTCTTTGTATCCTCCACCGACGCAAGAACTTAGGGATCTGGTGGCGTATGCAGAATCAAGTGGTCTCGAACTCTTAATAGGTTGCGATGCTCAACATGCTCAACATATTTGTTGGGGCAGTAGCAAATGCAATCCAAGAGGAGAGAAGCTATTTGATTTCATCACTTCAGCTGGTCTTATAACTGCAAACGTAGAGTGCGCCCCTACGTTCGTGGGACCGAGAAGAAGCGAAGTAATTGACCTAATAATCTGTACCTCAAAATTGTTAGAGTTGATTACACACTGGCGAGTGCTAGACGAGGTCTCACTGTCAGATCACCGATATCTAGAATTCAATCTGACTATTGCGGGCGAACAGTCTGCAGTACAAAGACGGAACCCTAGGAAAACGGATTGGGCAAAGTTCAATGAACTTCTTGGCAATAAAGTACAGTCCCCTAGACGATTAAGGACTCCTGTGGTGCTGGAAGATGAATTGAAAACTCTGAACGGCACACTTTTAGAGTGCTATGAAGAGGCTTGTCCTATTTCCCGAGGCCAAAGCGGTAAAACGGTTCCTTGGTGGAACCGAGAACTGCAAAAACTCAGGAAATCAACCAGGCGACTTCTAAATCGTGCTTGCAAAAGTAACAAGGACGAAGACTGGTTAAATTTCAGGAACTCACAACGTGAATATAAGAGGCTCGTGAGGTGCTCGAAACGAGACTCCTTTAACGCGTACTGTGAGGAACTGGAAGGCGAAAGGGAGACTTCAAGGCTGTGCAGAGTCCTCAAAAGGGATGAGTCGGCCAAGTTGGATTCTCTTAGAAAACCCGACGGTACTTTCACGAGCTCCAGACTGGACTCAGTACAGACCCTCTTGGAAGTACACCACCAGGGAGAACGGGTGAGAGAAGTGGTAGGGGGAGAGTTGACGGTTCTTGCAACCCCTTCAACACGCAAGCGTTGCAAGGGGAACTGGAACACTGCGAAAGCGGTTGTTACCCATGAAAAGGTGAGAGCTGCCATACTGTCTTTTGAACATTTCAAAGCACCTGGCATGGATGGCAATGCTAAAGGAGGGTATGGAGCATTTAGAGCGACCTCTAAGAAATATTTTCGAGGATGTCTTGCTCTGGGCTACGTGCCTTCCTCTTGGCAACAGGTTAAGGTAGTTTTCATACCGAAACCTGGTAAAGATGACTATTCTAATCCAAAGAACTTCAGACAGATCAGCTTGACTTCATTCTTGCTGAAAGGTTCGGAGAGACTGGTGGAGGGTCACATTCGTGGAAACGCACATAGGTCACACCCACTTAGTGAAAACCAACATGCTTACCAACGTGGAAAGTCCTGTGAGTCTGTAGAGAATGCAACTTTGAATGGTGAGTACGCGATGGGGGTGTTCGTGGACATTGAAGGGGCTTTTGATTGTGCGCATTTTCAAAAACTTTGTGATGCTGCCAGAGCGCATGGTGTTGATGATGCTTTAATTAAGTGGATCCATGCTATGCTAACGCAAAGATTGTTGTGCGCTGAGGTATGGGTCGATCGCTACCTGACTACAGAAGCGACGAAGGGCTGCCCCCAAGGAGGTGTGCTTTCGCCGCTTCTGTGGAGTATGCTGATCGACTCACTGCTATGCGAA
This sequence comes from Hermetia illucens, assembly GCF_905115235.1. Lineage (NCBI taxonomy): Eukaryota > Metazoa > Arthropoda > Insecta > Diptera > Stratiomyidae > Hermetia > Hermetia illucens. The sequence continues at coordinate 23,140,535 of NC_051851.1, read as the reverse complement.
CTGCAAAATTTGCCAATACACGCTCAAGCTTATGCTGATGACGTGGCTGTACTTGCTGTTGATCGGGATCTTGGAACGGTGTGTAGGAATATACAGCGTGCCGTTGATTTGATAGACAGCTGGTGCATTAGACATGGTTTCTCAGTTAATCCAAATAAAACCACAATGGTTTTATTCACAAAAAGGAGAAAACTGGATGGACTTTGTCTCCCTGAGATGAGGGGTACTACCCTTCAACTCTCCGAAGAAGTGAAATATCTGGAGGTCACTCTAGATAAAAAACTTCTTTGGAACAAACATGTAGAGGTAAAGATGAAACGAGCTCTCACAGCTTATGGGCTGTGCAGACGGATCTTTGCCTCGACATGGGAACTCAGGCCTCATGTGGTAATGTGGATATACGTTGCCATCATTAGGCCGATGTTCGTATATGCATCCGTAGTGTGGTGGGTTAAGGTGAGACAAAAAGGTTTTCACCGTAAACTAGACGCACTGCAAAGAACTGTTTGTCTGGGTATCACTGCTGCCATGAGCACGACATCCGGCGCAGCTCTGAATGCACTACTCAATTTGCAGCCACTGGATATATTTATTCAAAGCACTGCAATGAGAGCAGCTCATAGGCTAATTCGATTGGATCTATGGGAAAACAACGGATGTGGGGGGCACAGAGCATTGGAAGAGTTACTGGGAGGACTAAATCCAGTTCTTACAATGCCTTCCGATTCTCGTGTCCCCATACATCTGTTTGGTAGAAGATATGTAGTTACCCTGAAGCGTAGAGAGGACTGAGAAGACCCAGAGGAATGCGTGGCGGGATATACGGAAGTCTTCTACACCGATAGCTCAAAAACAGAAGAGGATTCTGGAGTCGGAGTCTACCTCTCGAATAAAAACTAGAAGTGGGCTTTTCCTTTGGGACAATATGCAACGGTTTTTCAAGCCGAAGTTTATGCGATCCTAAGGGTGGCAAACTGGGTGATTGACGAGCGGTTGAAGGGCAGGCGCATCGCAATCTGCAGTGACAGTCAAGCCGCACTGAGGGCATTGAGCAGTCCTTTGATCACCTCGAAAATCGTTCAGGAATGCAGAAACCGTTTGAACTCTATGTCTAGATTCAATACGGCGGAACTACTCTGGATACCTGGTCACTGTGGCATAGATGGAAACGAAATCTCGGACGCTTTAGCGAAAAAGGGGTCAATCTCCCCTATGCCGGGACCGCAGCCAGCAATTGGGGTATCAGTAGCATTGGCTAAATCTGTTTTCAAAAACTGGGAAGAAGTTTCCCATAACGACAGGTGGCAGAGCTTAAATGCTGCTCGACACACCAAACTTTTCCTGCCAGAACGGAACATACGTACCGCAAAGTTTATCCTGTCGAAAAGCAGGAGGACTTGCAGGTGTATTGTGGGCATTCTGACAGGCCATAATTCACTAGCTGGGCATATGTTCAGAATAGGAATTACCGAAGATGATACGTGTCCCTCCTGTAATGAGGAAGCGGAATCCACGGAGCACTTCCTATGTGAATGCTCCGCCTATGGACGCATCAGGCATCAGATCTTTGGTGCCGATGTCCTCCAATTGCGACGGGTAGCATCACATCCACTAACGGAAATCCTGCGATACGTTAACGAATCCGGAATATTCCGTTAGACGGGGGAGGCGAGTACAATCGGCCAACACGGCCTGAGTGCTCAGAAGCTGTAGCTTCTCCCCCACCATACACTCACACACACACACACGCATTTATGTTCTTAATTTGCACTGCGGTATGACAACCTAGAAGTCCAAAGACGCGACGCTCAGCCATTAGAAACTGGCCCTAATTTGTTCGACCCCGGTCCATTTCGTCATATTTCGAGTTCTTTGTGCTCTTCTCGATCTCACCCATTTCATTAACTCGCCATCCACGTTGAGGCCAAGAGCAAGGAAACCGCAGTTCTAAGCACTCAGGCCGAATTACACCCCCTTCGCTCAATCCCTTGGTACGTATATTGAAAAAGTTCGGTGTCTACGTTATTCGCGGGCTTTTGTGAATCTAAGGATGTTTGCTAATCACAGAGAACGTACAGATTCATCGACGACGAAGATCTGTCCAAGATATGTTCGTTCTAAAGAAATGCATTTGCCAATTTCTCAGCAGATATTCCTCTATTACCCGTAAAATGATGTGTATTCTGACTAGAATATAGTAATCATTTTACCAAGGGGGCTGGACCATGATATTCATCATCCCTACAGAGGAAACTGCAGAGTCGGAGAAGGATATCTTCTACGAGGCAGTTGAGCGGAACCTCGAAACCTGTCCCAAGTATGATATCAAAATCATCCTTGGAGATTTCAAAAGCCAAGCAGGGTCGGAGCCTGTATTTAGGCGATAAGTTGGCTCCCATAGCTTACATAGGAATAGCAATGATAACGCACCTCGGGTTATTCAGTTAGCAGTATCGCACGAAATGGTTGTTGGAAGTAACTGCCTTGCGCGGAAAGCGGTCCACAAACATATGTGGACCTTTCCAGACAGGACTACTTTCAACTGTCAGCCTTGATGAATGCAAGAACATTTATAAGGCGTCAGTATAGTCTCGGATCACTATCTCGTTCGTTGACATAGTGCTCCGAGCTCGAATTACAACACCACCTGCAATCTATTCTGACAATCAGGTGAAAACGAATACTGAAGCCATTGACAACACAGCTCTCCGTAACACCTATAAGGGGGAAATGGATGCTGCAATAACCGCAGCTAAGAGATGTCCTAAGGATGAAAGTTGAAGCTTCAATGCTTCAATCATCTTCACAACCACCTGAAGAACGTTATCATTAATACGGACACAAGCATAGCATGCTGCATACCGAGTTGTTGCATTCTCAAAGCGCATGAGCACGCTCAGAGACTTATCACGAACTCTGTTGAGTGAACAAGCGACAAAAAAAGGAAGCCTTGGAGAACCAACAGGTCTGTGAACTCGAAAAGCAGTGGGGAGCAACCGCACCAGGCGCGGAAGTTTTAGCAACAAGTCAGCAGGATGAAGCCTTATACACTTCGATGCTCATCCTGCCGAGACAAAGAGGGAAATCTGATTTCCGACAAAATTGGCATATTGGACCGGCGGGTTAAGTATTTCGATGAACTGCTCAACAAACAAAATATCGGCGAGTTGGAAGGTCCCGCCAACTGAAGACGACGGAAAAAGCTGCCATCAGCAAGCGTAGAAGAAACAGTCCGTGTAATCCACCGGAGTCGCCTAGAGCCGATGGAATTAAAACGGAATTGGTTAAATATGGAGGCGACCAATTATACCAAACGGTTCATGAACTAATGCTCAAAGTATGGGACAGCGAATCAATGCCTAATGACTGGCAACGGAGCATTATCTGCCCCATACATAAAAGGGGAGATATCACATCGTGCAGCAATAATAGAGGTATCACGTTGCTGAGTACCATCAATAGCCCCATACGCCCACAACGTCATTGGCCCATACCAAAGGAGCTTCACTCCACGCAAATCAGGAACTTTCTCTCTGCGGCAAGCGATGGAAAAATTGTTAAAATATGAACATCAGTTGCACCATCTTTTCATCGACTTTGAGGCCCCCTATGATAGCGTAGCCAGGATAAAACTGTACATGGCCATTAGAGAATTCGGTGTCCCGGCGCAATGGGGATGCAATATCATGCGTCCTGTTTAACCTGACCCTGGAAAAAGTCATCCATGATGCTGAGGTAAATGCGAGAGGCACCATCCTCCTGAATACTACCAACTGCTGGCCTACGCTGACGATATTGACATAATGGGAATAACGACCTGAGACGTACAAACTGCCTTCAGCCAGATCGAGCAGGCGGTGGTTAGCGCGAGAAGGCAAGACAAAATATATGGTGGCAACGTCAGCACCAGGAGAAGTAGGCTGACATTTGTAGAGAACGGACGTGTCTACAAATTGATATTATTAATAAAAATAATTTAAAATTGAAATTAAATTAACTTTTATCAAGAATATAAAAAGATATTTATATTACTTAATTAATAATATATAATTTAAAACTTAATTGAAACTAACTTACTTTTGATTTGTTATCTAAGTTACTTTTTCCTTAAAAAGTTTTGAGAAAAAATTGTTTTTTCTTGGCTTGGCGGGAATGAGCGGCGAGCCGCCGGCGGGTGACAAACCAGACCGGCCCCCACCATAAGACCTAGGGGCACTCGGATCGGTCGTGGAGTCCGCAACGAGGAGGATCCAGACTTGAAAATAGCCAAAGTGAGGATAGCCAATCTTGAAAGAAGAAATGGCGAACTAGCGAAGACACTCGAAGATTTGAAAAATCAAATGACAATATTGATAAAAAAAAATGAAAAGCTTACGGAGCAGCTAATGACTGGGGAGACGGGCCCGTCGTCTCCAAATGTTCGCTGACTGAAGCAGATGGCAAGGAAAAAACTTTCTGTGTCAACTGCGGAAGCGGAGGGCATCTGGCTTCGCACCGTGGATGTCCTGCATACCGCAATGTTAAGGTCACAAGGCAGCAGGCACCGAGATCGGCCCAAAGAACGAAGGTGTCAGCGGCGTTGAACGGTACCGTCCCTTCGGCACCAATCATATCGGAGATCCCATTTGCAGAAGTAATTCGACAAGGGGGAGCTAAGAAGCCCCAACAAGATGCAAGTGGCGGGATGAACACCATCCTCAATAAAATACTAACCATGTGTGAAAACATGCAGCATACGCTACACGTACACAATACAAAAATAAATAGCATAACAGAATATTTACACAAACAGCATGTCCGCTGCTAGGTCTGCAGTCACAGCGGTACCACTGGATGGTCTCCGGATCATCGCCATTAATGTGAATTCCATCGTAGGAATCCATCGAAGAGCGGAGCTCCTTGATTTCGCTGCCGAATAACAGCCTGACATAGTCTTGATTTCAGAAACCCACCTCAATCCGAGGCATTCGATAACATTCAAGGATTTTGAATTCGTGAGGAACGATAGACGAAATTGTGATGGGGGAGGTGGTACCGGAATACCTGTGGGTCGCCATTGTCGTTTCAGGCATATTAATAGGCTTGAATTTGAAACCTTTGAGTGTATCGAAGTCTCGTATTCTGTTTTCACTGCCTAGAGGAGGGAATTTATACATTCTGTCAGTCTATGCAGTGGGAAACAACCGAGCCAAGTTCAAGGAGGAATTCCATTCTCTGTTTACGATACTCGAACTGAATAGGCTGCATAATTACTATATTATAGCGGACGACTTGAATGCTAAGCATACCTCGTGGCTAAACGCCACAAACAATCCCAGAGGGGTATTCCTCACATCTTGGATAGAGCAATACCAGATAGAGTGTAAATGCGAATTATGTGGGTCAGAGAGTCCAACCTGGCCCAGGGCAAATTCCTATCTGGGTTTGTGCATTGCTGACGTGTGCTTGAACTTTAATTTTAGGAATCCTCAACGGAAACTACAGACTCTTCTTTACGATAGCGACCGTAACGCTATTCTTATTGAAGTTCTGTTTGATGGACGAAGAGTTCACCTTCTGCCGATGGATAGTGGCGTCCACAGGCTGAACTTTAAACAAACAAATTGGAAGAAATTCCAAGAGAGGTTTATTCGGGGATATCGAGAGGAATGCCCACCTCTTGATGGGGAAAACGATAGTACAATTGCACCAGGTGACAGGAACTTGAGCAACGAGGAAATACTTCAGTATCTTCTCAAGCTGGGGAACTTGACGCTGGAAACAATTGAACAAGTCGTCCCTAAGATTAAACCTCGCAATAATATGGAAGGATATGAAACTGCAGCCATAAAACGGTTGAAAAAAGTGAAAAGCCTTCTGCTCACTCGCGTCAACAAAATCTATCGGAGATATGGGGACTATCATCATCCCATATTGGTTGAGTTCAAATCACTTCTAAAGATCGCGCGGGATCTTATCCGTCAACATTACGTAAATGAAGTGAACTTCCAATGGCGGGAGAAGTTAAAGGGTATTTCACCAAGCGATCCAGATTCCATGTTTAAATACGTTATTCCGGAAGAAGTCACGAATAACTGTACCGAGAATTAAAGTCGGTGGCAGTGAGATACAACACCTTATTGACTCAGGTATAGACACGAATAGTGTAACTGCTGATGCGCAAGGCAATTACATCGTCATGGATGATGCTCTGAAACTCGAACTTATAGGGGAGCACTTTGAATCGGTGCATCGGCCCAGAACGGACTTAGAGCCAACGCGACTTTCGGAAATTGTAGAACGAGATGTCCACAATTTCAAATATAGCCTGAACGGCACCACAGTTCTCCAATTTAGCTCTGCGTTGCAGGCTGATCTCATACCGAGTGATAATCTGCTTGATTACTTTGTCTCATGTGTAGAGTTAACTTCCATATTAAGAAGAGTAAACAATAAGAGATCATCCGGTATGGATGGCATTCCCAACGTGGTCCTCAGACATTTACCAGACGTTGCCATTCGTAATTATTGCATTTTCTTCAATAATTTATTGAACAATTCCTTCTTTCCAGGACAATGGAAGAAAGCCCGAGTATTCCCGATTTTAAAGAGAGGGAAGGATTCATCCAGCCCTCAAAGCTACCGCCCAATCAGTTTGCTGCCTAACATCAGCAAGGTGTTTGAGGTTTTGGTATTGAAAGCCTTGAACGGGCATATCAAGAAGAAGGAATTATTGCCGAACGCGCAATTCGGATTTCGATCTGGACATTCGACAATACATGCAATAGCGAAGGTAACGTCTGATATTTGCTAGCGGATTAACAATGGTGAGTGCGTAGGCGCTTGCCTTATAGACATGGAGAAAGCCTTTGATATCGTCTGGTTGGATGGACTGATTTTCAGGCTCCTGAAGAATGAGTTTCTCAGCCACCTCGTAGCGATGATTTGTAGTATGCTGTATGGCAAGTGCTTTGTCATTACGGACGGAAATATCACTACTAGCGGAGAATTTCATTTTCTGAATGGATTACAGCAAGGGACAGTGACTGCGCCTACACTTTTTGCGGTATTTGCCGGCAAATTACTCAACTCTTTCGATTTTAATAAATCTCCTAAAAGGTCGTTGGTTGCCTTTGCTGACGATCTGATAGCCTACACGGCGCACAAGAAGGTAACTGAGGTGCAAGTTGAACTTCAGAAGATGTTCAATGATATTAAGTTCTTCACGAACAGTTGGCGGATGAAAATCAATGCGCAAAAGTGTGAAACGATTCTGTTTCGAAATTCCTTGGCGTATGCCAGTAGGAACTTGAAAAGGAATTGGAGAGATTTCCACATTGTCGCGAACGAGGATAGTTCTGAGCGCATTCCTCATAAGAAGTGCGTTAGATATCTGGGTGTGCGTCTTGACGAGCGTCTCCAATTTAACGAGCACGTTAAAGTCGCGCTAGAGAGCGCTCGCAAGGCATTCATGTCTCTTCGAAGACTCTTTTACGCTCCACATCTTAGCCGAAAGGTTAAGATTATTTGCTATCTTACTTTGGTTAGACCGGTGCTCACCTACGGGTGTGCTATCTGGTTTAATTTGAGTGCTACCCAAATGGAGAAAATAAGGATCTTTGAAAGGAAATGTCTGCGTGCTTGCACGGGGCTTAATAGGACTGCTTCGTCAAGCTATGATCATTATGTAACTAATGAAGTGATGTATGCAGCTGCTACTGTGCCAAGAATCGACACAGTTATCGTCAGATTGATTCGGAATCATATAGTGCGATCTGCTTCGCATGGTGAGAACCCTTGGGTTTCGCAGTCGTTCTACCCAAATGATGGGTATTTCGAGAAAACTCTCACGACGTGTATCTTGATAGAAATGGTCCGGTTATGTATCATATACATAGACGGGCCACGGACAAAAGGATAGAATACCCCCCGAATTTGACAGTGGGAGCTCCGGGATTCGACTGGAGATACTCCAGAGCGAGAGCAATTGATATTAAGCGGGATGAAAAAGAGAAATCCTGGTACTGGTGGCTGCGGGATGCCGGTTAGCGGTGGCCGTGCTCAGTTCTGCCATTTGTTTCTTGGTGGGGCTTTGTAAATATGTACACATTGAACGGGTGCTGATTTTGTCTCCAGTTGTAACTTATAAATACATACGCTATTATTCTTTGTTTTTTTGTATAGATGTTATTGTAAAAAAAAGAAAAAAATGTTTAATATAAAATATATAATTATGATAGTTTTAAGAACAATAATTTAAGTTAAAAGTATCTTTTGAAGCGATCAAATATTTATTATTACTTTTATATTTCTTTATTTGCCACTAAGGCCAAGTGAATTCTGTCGGGTTTTTGACCATTTCCCGACAACTTATTGTAAAATTAGATTTTCATTTCTTACTGTTTCTCTTCTTTGCCAGTAAATTGTTATTCGAAAACTTTGTGAGCCCACAGTGGCCCTTAGATTTAAGTTATTTCTGTTATTTTAAAAGATTGTTTTTTATTGTTAATTTTTCAATCTATATACTATTGTTACCTATTTCTTAAAAATAAAAATGATTTTAAAAACTAAACGTCAGCACCAAAAACCAACCAACAACATCAAATCGCACTGGTCAAACGAATAGGATAAAGATAGGAGGCAACAACTTTGAGACCGTTGATAATTTCTCCTATCTAGGGTCGAAAATCACAATCGATAGTAGCTATAACGATGAAATCCGCGCACGGTTGACTGGCAACCAACAGAGCTTATTTCAGCTTACAGAAACTGTTCCGCTCGAAACGTCTCACCGTAAGGTCAAAGCTATTACTGTACAATATAATGATCTTGCCTGTCCTCATGTATTCCTCGAAGACTTGGGTTCTTAGCAAGAACTCTTGTGAACTCTTGGCCGCGTTCGAGAGAAGAATCCTCCAAAGAATTTTTGGCCCCCTACATGAGGATGGACGATTCCGTAGCTTACATAACGTCGAAATCTATGAGCGATACCATGGCCGTCCGGTTGTGGTTAAAATCCGGCTCAATAGGTTACAGTGGGCGGGTTACTTAATCCGAATAGATGAGGATGATTCAACGCGAAAATACCTATGATCGAAAAAGAAGTGGAGGCAGACCCTATCTGAGATGGAATGACGGCGCAGCCCAGGAAGCCAGACAGCTTTTAGAGATATTGAATTGGTGGACCTCGGCGCAATAACCGGGATGTCTGGAGTTCCTTATTCAGGCAGGCCTAGACTGGATACCGGTTGTTGCGGCGGTGATGATTATAATGAGTTCCTATGTTCCCTGACTATAATATAACTGAGTCTTGAAGACTCATAGGCTGCTTCCAACGGTCTTAATGGTCGACTTCTGTCTCTTCACGCACTCCTTGAATGGCCCCCATTATTTGTGCCTGTAACATATTGGGACCACCTCGCTGGTCAGCTTCCAGAGGTTGGACAAGCCTTGATTCCCCCGGAGTATCATTGCCTTTTTGCTGTATTTTGCAGGGTACGAAGCTTTGAAAGGCATTTTCGAATGTCTTTTCCTGAGCGCCGGCCTTTGATTCCAATTCGTCTGTCACAACTTGTCATTGATAGCTTGACCAAACGTTCTTCAGTCGATTTGCTTGAGTTCTTCGGGAGGGTGGGTAGCTTCTACAGCAAAATTTACATTAAGAAGTATCGAACTCTGATGTATGAAGTATCTCTGGTCAGGTTCTCTCCAGTTCTATACAATGAGAATCCCATTTCCGCTTAGTAGGATGATGTCAAGGAGCGCTTCAGAGCTGTTACAATTTACCAAGCTCCTCCAAGAGCTCCTATATTAATGTGACGTCGATGTCTTCCTCTCGAGGCGAAAATCAGCAGATTAGGTGAGATACATTTCGAGTGCTGAAGATTTATCTGCGCCATCCTCAGTATAATCTGCTCGCTTATAGGAATCATTAGTCTTCATTTTCGATCACAGCTCGTTGGCGGAGCTGACTGGGTCTAGGTCATTTTCACTTTTGCGTTCCTGATTCTACACCGTACTTTAGGTTCTTTTCCATTTTCCAGTACCTCCAAGCAACCTCGATTTATGCGGAGTAGACAATACCACTCGTCGACAATACCGCTACCTTTATCCGTCGCAATATGTACGGTACTGGTCGCCTAATAGGACTCTAGCGGAATTCCGCTCCCGAAGGTCCTTCCTGTTAGTTTCAATACAGTGGTGCAACAGCTTGAACCGACTACACTGCCCTCGACGGAAGCCGTCCCTTGGCTGTATGCCAGCAGCTTGTCCTACAGTAATGTACTCAGCATTAATACCTATTGTTCCTCTATCGTAGTCCATTTTTAAGGTTTGGTGTAAACACAAAACCTTATTAAAATCGGTTTACAGTCTGCCTTTTTTTGTTTTTTTTGTTGAGGAGGTGGAAATCTTCAAAAAGACACTGGTCTGGACACACCAGCGTGTGGGATTTTTACCCACTAAAACCACCCCCGACTCCCTCCCTGCCCCGCGGAACCACCATAAGGTATTACATCACGGGGCGGAGTCAGCTCACTCTAGTTTTGTCACCTTTCTTCTATACGCGGCGCACGTGACCGCATTTATCTCCTCTCCTCTGCTTTTCGCAGTTTTTTTTGGATAGATGCGATCATGGAGTTTACCGCATCCCAATTCTTTTGATGTGCTAGCATTTTCGGCACCAGATTTTCCGGTACCAGCACCCCTAGAGTCTCCTCTAGATTCCTCCTTTCTTCCACAAACCTCGGACAGTGGAAGAATACATACTCTGGGTCCTCTGGGACTCCATTGCAATTTGGACAATCGGGTGAGGTCTCCAATTTAAACCTGTGAAGGTATTGGAGATATCCTCCGTGGCCCGTGACAAACTGGGTGAGATTATAATTAATCTCACCGTGTCGTCTCTCCAACCACTCCCTGATGGCAGGAATGATCCTGTGCGCCCACCGGCCTTTTCCCGAGCCTTCCCACCGCTCTTGCCATCTATTTATGGATCTCTCCCTTTCAGTCTTCTTCGTCCGCGATGAGGAAGAGGTTGGCTTTGCATTGTATATGTTCGCCATCTCATCTGCCAAGATGTCAATCGACATCATTCCAGAGATGACGAATGCTGCATCATCTGAGACAGTACTGAAGGCAAAGCATACCCTCAGGGCTGTCCTCCTGTAGACTGCACTCACTTTGGTAGCGTTCCCTGACATCCACAACGCCTCCCTCCAAACTGGGGTTGCATAGAGCATGATTGAGGTCACCACCCTGGCTATAAGCAACCTAGAGGTATGCCGTGGTCCTCCAACGTTCGGCATCATCCTTGCCAGGGCCATACTTGCAGTGGATGATTTGTCGCAAACATACCGCACATGTTGCTTATAGCTAAGCTTCCTGTCTATCACCACTCCCAAGTATTTGTTGGCCGGCTTGGAAGTGATGATGTGATTCCCGATTCTAATACAGGCGTAATTTCTCTTCCGGCGTTTAGTGATGAGGACCGCTTCCGTTTTTTCCTCCGCAAGTGTCAGTCCAGAGCTCTTTAACCAACTTGGAACAGCACCGATTGCCTCACTTGAGTATATCTCAGCATCTTCGAGATGCTTTGCGACAACAACCAGCGCTATGTCATCAGCGTAACCCACCACTGTGGCTTTTCCCGGAAGGGGAAGATTAAATACATCGTTGTACATGATGTTCCACAGTAGTGGGCCCAATACGGAGCCCTGCGGGACACCCGCGGAAACAACGTATTCCTGGGGTCCGTCATCGGTGTTATACCAGAGCCTCCTTTCAGTTAAATAACTATCGACGATAGCAGCGAGATAGGCGGGAATACCAACCTTCGCTAAAGATTTCCGTATTAGATTCCAATTGGCCGAATTGAATGCATTTTTCACATCCAGGGTTACTACCACGCAATATTTGCTGGTACTACCCTTTCCGTGAATTGCATCTTCGGCCAAGCCAGTAACCAATTTGATGGCATCAATGGTTGATCTGGCTTTACGGAACCCATACTGCCTATCTGAAAGGCCGCCTTGGCTCTCAACAACCGGGAGTAATCTATTATAGATTATCCGCTCTAGCATTTTCCCCACCGTGTCCAGGAGACATATGGGTCGATATGAGGATGGTTCACCTGGAGGTTTACCTGGTTTAGGCAGAAGTACCAACTTCCAAACCTCATTTTCTCATTGCAGTGAGCGCCTTCCTAAATTCCGGACATTTACCACTTCCGGCAATATGCCGGTTATCTTGTCCCTCTTTTACTTCGCACAATAGGCATTTGGGGTCCCTATTGCACTCTCTGGCAATATGGCCTTTCTCCCCACACCTTCTGCATCGATCGGATCGATCAATGCTGCTGGTGCATGCCTTCGCGAAGTGCCCAAACATGAGGCATTTAAAGCACCTCTTCAGTGAAATTTGTTCCCTTAAACGGTAGACAACCCATCCAATCCGAACCCTTCCGGCAGCCAATAACATCTGTACTGCCTCCGCTGGTACCCGTATTGTGGCCGATTGAGTACCACCATAGGCTTTTCGTAAGCCCACGACAGACTCCTCGGTGAGTTCTTTCAACTTGAATTGCTCCTTCAGAGCAGTACAAATTTCTTCTTTCGATGTTACTTCATCGAGAATATGTATATAGACCTCATGTTTTTGGGCACGCACTGCGGCATTCTCCCCAAATGAGTTTTTCACTTGAGTGCGAAAGTCATCAGTTTTGTCCACGCTGGATCTTTTCAGCTCGAACATGAGATCCCCTTTTTGGGTTCTTCGGATTCGGTTTACATTTCCGCTCAGATCTTTTAGGTCGGGATTCACTTTGACCTTTTTGAGTATCTCCGCGTAGGACAGATTGCCCTTACTGGAGATAACAATTACATCTGGACGAGTTCGCACTTTTGCTTTTCGTTCCGCTTTTTTGTTGGTAACTTTAGTCCATCCATCGTTTTCGCTGGTCTTGGGCTTCGCAACGCTGGTCGAGTTTCCTAGATTCGCTGTACGGTTTCCTCCTTCTGACCTGTTGGTGTTGGTTTTCAGGATGTCCTGTCCGTCTTTTTTTCTCTTAGGCGCCTGCTGATTATTTAAAAGATCCCCCTCTTTTTCACGTACTCGCTTATTTCGCTGGGATTCGATGGTAGTACGGTTAGGCGTCACATGGGTCGCTTGTGATACTGTTTGCACAGCGGGGTTCGGCGTGTCCTTATTATTCTTTTCCTCCATCTGTGATCTATTATAGAGCACTCTAATAGCCCTCACCATATTCTTTATGGCTTGGTGCACGTTGTGCTTGTCCTTGATAAACTCGGACAGCTCAACTATTTTTGTCCCAAGCTGGGTGAAGGGTCATTCCTCCAGATCGGGACTCTGTTCCCTATAAGTCCTGGCAGGGTTACCCCTTTTACATGGTCCTTCACTTTTGGCGTTTATTGACCTTGCCTGTACTTTGTCCTTCATCGTCCTTGGCATTGGTGAAGATGTCAAAGTTGATGAGCTTCTTTTGAATGGGTCCCTTCCTTGTTCCTGGAGCACCTCCTGCTGTCGAGCATCTTGAAGATATGCGGTGGGTGTTGTTACGGTTATTATCGTCCAAGAATCTGCCCTTCAGTTCATCTTTGTTTGGTCTTGTTATTGGTGTTCTCGGTAAGGTCTTCCTTCGCTTCAACACTTCGTTCTCCAGATCCAAATCACTTGTAACATTATATGCCAAGGTGGCCAAGTTGTCCACCACCGAGGCACTGCGGTCGAGGGATATCGACGACCGGGAGCCTGCTTGCCCGCTCCCAAAAGCCGCCGGTACTGGGGTTTCGAGCCCCTGCACCGTAAGTTTCCTCCTTCTCTCGTCTTCCATGGTGGTTTTATGTTCTGGGTATCCTTCCCATAGCCATTTTGGTCCGCGCACCAGAGATGAGCAAACACTAGCCCATGCACAATCAGAAAAGAAAAGTGCATGAACACATATTTACACATCAATAGGTATGCCCCAATCCGCCAGCTGGGGTCGCGCCTGATGGGAGATCTGGCCACTCCTCACAGGGTTTACTGTCTGTCTGTCTGTTTGTCCGTCACATGAATTTTTCTCGGAGACAGTTATAGCGATTGACACCAAATTCGTAGAAAGGTGGGAACTATGAACGCTCACGCATACAGTGAATTACATCCTTTTACGTTGAATTTAAGGGGGAGTCCCCATACATGCAAAAGAGGGGTGTACAATTTTTTTTCATCAAATGTAGTCATGTGGGGTATCAAATTAAAGGTCCCAATTAGTACTTTTCAAAGCCGATCTTAGTTTTGACATTCGTTGGAAGGGTGGGGAGTGCGGGGGGTTGAAAATGATCACTTCTTTAAGGGGGCCATTCTCAGAAACTACCAAACCGAAAAATCTATATGGTGCCTGGGCTCCAAAATACCTTCCATGCCGATATCTGTTTAAATAAAGTTAATAATAGTATATTACTACAATTTTTTGTAATTGGTTAGAAACTCCCCTTAAGTTCATCCTAGTACCATGAAATTTTGCTGTGATATAGGCTATAATATAGAGCATGATCTTACCAAGTTTAGTGGAAATTGCATTATTACTAACAAAATTATAATACCTCAAATTTGTTGCTTCTTTGAAAATTGAAGACTATGAATGTCAATATCACCCGAAAGTGGATACTCTCACATAATATATGGATATATTACGTGCTAGGTACTAAGAAATACACAAAACCTTTCGTACCTGAAGCGTCCAGCTTCCGGTTTCCCGACTTGTTTTATTTGTCCATCGCTTAGTCCCACGATAAATCTGGGAAAAAGTAGACCTTGGCTAGTCCGCCCACCAAGATAAGGGTCTTAGTTGAAATTGAAGGTGCCAAAGTATGCCAAAGTATTCAGTGGCCACGCAGACCGTGACGTATACGGTTTTAGGGATCCTATTAGCATCTTTTCCAGTGCAGGGAGGACGATCCTAGAGTTACTCGATTCATCTCCTGCCAAATCCACTTGTCCCTAAAACAGACAGGCCAATAAATCTTTGTCATTCGGATAAACTTACTTCCTGCCTTGCCCCGGTGGGAAGATCATTGGAGGATTTTCTGGGTTATTCAACCTTAACCTGAAGCGTTCACAGACGAGATAGACCAAGCTTTGCGTGAAAAATAGAAACTGTTTCTTGGTTGGTGATTAAAGTTAAATTATATTTTCAATTTTGCCCCTTTTTTTCTGGAATTTATTCTTTTTCTAACTCAAAAACAAATAATAGTTTGAGAAGATGATCAATGCCTTTTAATGGATTTCTGCCTTTAAACAATCCTATGACGAAAAAAAATTGATATGTTCAAAATGGGCACTTCCAATTCTCCTGCAAATAACTATCAACTTGAAAAAAATTTATCCTACTCCGAGTGTGTGTGTTTGAGTTGGGGAGAGGCAGAGCCTCTGAGCACTCAAAACTTAGTGTTCCATTGTATTCGATTCCCCCGTTTACCGGAATATCCCGGAGTCGTTTATGTATCGCAGTATTTCTGTTAGTGGATGTGACGCTATCCGCTGTAGTTGGAGCACATCAGCACCAAAAATCTGATGTTTGATGCTTCCTTAAGCGGGACACGCACATAGAAAATGTTCCGTGGATTCCGCTTCCTCATTACAGGATGGACACGTGTCATCTTGGATAATTCTTATTCTGAACATGGCCAGTCAGAATGCCCACAATACCTCTGGAAGTCTTCCTACTTTTCGACGGGTTAAACTTTGTAGTATGTTTGTTTGGTTCTAACAGGAAGAGTTTGGTCTGTGTAGCAGCATTAATGCTTTACCACCTGTCATTATGGGAAGCTTGACTGTCGCTACAGATTGCGATGCGCCTGCCATTCAACCGCTCGTCAATGATCCAGGTTGCAGCCTTTAAGATCGCATACACTTCAGCCTGAAAGACCGTCGTGTATTGTCCCAAAGGAAAAGCCCACTTCTCGTTTTTATTTGAGAGGTAGACTCTTGCTCTAGAGCCCGTTTTTTGCCTTTGAGTCATCGGGGTAGAAGGCGTTAGTATATCCTGACACGCATTCTTCTGGTTCGTCCCAGTTTTTTCTTCGGTTCAAGATAGCATCATATCTTCTACCAAACAGATGTATGAGGATCTGAGAATCGGAAAGCATTGCGAAAACTAGATTCAGTTCTCCCAATGACTCTTCCAATGCTTTGTGCCCCCACGTCCATTGTTTTCCCATAGATCTAATCGAATAAGTCTATGAGCCGCTCTGACTGCAGTGATCTGAATAAACAAATCCAAGGGCTGCAAATTGAGTAATGCATTCAGAGCTGTGCCGGACACACAATTCTTTGCAGTGTGGCTAGTTTACAGCGAAAACTCTTCTATTTCACCTTAACCCACAGTACGGGTGTATAAGCGAACATCGGCTTAATGATAGCAACATATATATACCTGAGGCGTAAGTACCCATGTCGAGGAGAAGGTCCGCTTACACAACCCTTAAGGGGGTCATCCCGTGTGTTTTTCGCTTTTTTTAGAAATTTTTTGTGAAGAACTGGATAAAGATACAAATACGAATTTTTCACCATAGATTTATTGATATCTTGAGGGTACACAGTAATTTTTCCAGCCCGATCCCATAGTTGATTATTAAAATACAGAGCAATTTATACACCCATCTTCAAAAAAGGTATTTTTCTGCTGCCCCGCTAGAGGCCGCTGCGATCATCTTAAAGAAAAAATGTACACGGCATTTTAAAGTACAGACGTAACTGCAGTCCGCAAACTAGGATTATTAAAAGATATTAAAAGGTAAATTTTTGGTGCCGTGTTAAAATTTTTTTTGTGAATTTTAGTGATTTTTCGAGGCTTCTTCAATGAATAAGAAAAAAACTTCTGAATGAATCGCAATTATCCTAGTTTGCGGACCGTAGAAATATGTTCTGAATAAGTGGTGAAAATTTCAAAGAATTTCGTTGGATAGATTTTGGGCTATGGTGGCAGCCGATTTTCAACATGCAGTTTCGAGAAAAACAAATTTAAAAGTAGAATGTGATTTTTAGCCATAAAACCTTAGCTGACCATTAATCTGCTATACCCAGTCCATAAACTTTAACTTTCTTGAAGAAACACATGTACAGCCTTGGCTTCAATTCTTGTCCTTTTAGTGAAGTCATTCGAACGTCATTCGAACCGATAAATACGAGCTTTGTTACGGCGATCGACATAAATCTGGCATGTGACTTATCACGTGTTTAACACTATAATTTTCGAATGACTCCGAATATCAAAAAATCACTTTGCCCATATATTCTACATTATATATAAATGGAATTGATGCCAAAAAAAAATCGATTCCGCGGATCCGACACACGGGATGACCTCCTTAAATCATTTCTGCTTTTAACCTAACTTTGTCCTACTCCTTAAGTTGCATCAGTTTGATTACTCTATTTTTTGTGAAGAGATTCTAAATTATTTCCCGCTATTCGCTCAAATGAATTCAATAATTTCTCTTAATTTTCATTTTAAATATATTTTTTATTGAAGAAGGGGTCAAAAAATAGCTTTAATTTGCAAATTTTCAATTTTCTTGGCGCCATTTTACGTCTCATATGGCATCCCGAAGGAGATGCCTGAGGTGGTGTTAGCGTTGCTTTGACGCTTGACGCCTGTCACTGACGGTAGCTTGGCGTTTCGTGTCTTTATTATTGTAAAGTTTGATTGCCGGCGTAAGAGTTTAAGTCAATTTATCTATAATTCGTGATATCCGGTAGTTTCGCTATCACACGAAAAGTACGCGTAGACACATGGATCTCAGGCTCCTCATCAGATTAGTGCGGAAAAATCCGGCTCTTTGGGATAATCATTCGGAGTCGTACAAGAAACTGCCCCTGAAGCATCGTATCTGGAAAAAGATCGCTAGCAAACTGAAATGTGACGGTGAGCAAGTGTTTGAAGTGCTTTAATTAATTGGCGGAGTTGTTATCTGTTATCTGTCGAATATTCCACAGTTGACGCTGTTAAACGGAGGTGGAAAATACTCAGGGATCGTTACGCTCGTGAACATCGCAAGTTGGCACAAATCCCGGAGAATTCTTCTTACGAACCTTGGGAGCTCTACGAGGAGATGCTGTTTCTGAAGGATACGCTTAAGCCTAGAATGTAAGTAGTAAAAGTATAGAATGAAATATTGTTTTCGAGGACTTCCTAAGTCCAGTATGAAGCGCTCCACAGAACTTCCGCGTCCATAGATACCCTCAGAGTGCAAATTGAAGGGTCATTCGCTGCAAAGTGTGCACATGAATTTAAAGGTTTTAACTCAATTGATGCCATTGAAGATGCTTGAGTAATATGTATGCATCTGGTGTGGATATCTACATTAAGAATCTAATTCAGTAATAACGAACGACTTTCCTTAAATGCGGAATTGAGCCCGGTAAAAAAGTAATGCTGGAGTGACTACAGTTGGAATAGCCGAGAACTACTAATCTGTCTTTCCGACAACTGACGGAAACGTGGAGTTAATAGTAAACAATGAATCTACATCAATTCATCTTTGGATTTTTAATTTTACATCAGAAAACGATTTTCAGGACAAAACTATAATTTCAACTGCAGTTACCAAAATCTACTGATTGACAGAGGATGCAAACCTTGTCAGCAGTAATAGTGACGATAAATCAATAAAGCATCTCTTATTCAACATATTTACTTAAAATGAAAACTAAGTTGGGCAGTAGCCAGCAAAATACCAGTGACAAACTCCTCCCTCCACACTATCCTTACCTTAAAAATTACCCGAACTTAGGAACGTAAACGTAAGTTCTGAATGCCGAAGTTCTCAACCGTCCTCTCTACTCTCTCTTCAGAGACAACTACTAAGCGTCTGACGTATAAACTCTTCTTCTTTTTCTTCAGCCTTTGTCCCGTTCACAAGCGGGGTCGGCTCGTCATGATTGGCTTCGCCATTTGGCTCTATCGAATGCCTGATCTGGGTGCAATCTCGAGGCTTTCAAATCCCCATCCAGCGTATCAAGCCACCGTTGCTTAGGTCTGCCTTTTGGTCGTTTACCATCGATTTCGATGTTCAGACCAATCTTGGCAAGTGAATTCTCGTTAGCACGAATTGCGTGACCATACCATCGAAGACGCCTCTCTCGCAACTTTTCCACGATCGGTGCAACCTCATGACGATCGTAGATATCCTCATTTCGGATGTGATCTAAACGTGTGACGCCACTAGTCCCACGTAGCATCTTCGTCTCCATTACCGCAAAACGTTGTTCATTGTCTTTTATAGTCGGCCAACACTCAGAACCATAGAGAGCGACTGGACGGACGACATTGCGGTAAATTTTAGATTTGAGACGACCGTTGATACGTCAATCACAAAGAACACCAGTTGTGGAACGCCACTTCATCCAGGTTGCGTTAACGCGTGAAGTAATTTCAGAACGCAATTCTCCATTGCGTTCCATCGCTCCGTTCTGGGCAGATCACTGCCGCTGACAGTCATTGTGCCTATTTCATGGGGATCGGTCGTCAAAAATTCAGTTTTGTTTAAATTCAATCTGCGACCGTGTTGCATGAGGCGATCATTCCATTTCTGAACAAGTTGCTCGAGATCATTTTTGCTATCAGATGCTAGGAAAACATCATCTGCATAGGGCAGGGTATAGGGCGTTGGATATCCCGTGTGATGGTGTCCATAACAAGAACAAAGAGGAGTGGTGAGAAGGTGCTTCCTTGATGAACACCAACAGAGATACGAAGCGGTATTGATACACCTGCCATACTTCGAACGTTACTTTTCGGATCGTGGTAGAGCAATTGAACCCAGCGCACGAGTTCTTCTGGCACGAAGTGTTGTCGTAAAACATACCAGATGTGTTCGTGTGGGACACGGTCAAAGGCTTTCTCTAGATCCAGAAAGGCAATATAAAGAGGGCGATGCTTCTCACGGTGTTTCTCCATGAGTAACCGCGCAGCGTGTATTGCGTCAGTAGTTCCGCAGTTCTTGACAAATCCGGCTTGATTCACGGTTATTTTAGTTTTCAATAAATTCCATGATAGAACTGCCAACATTTTCAAAACGGTGGAAGTCTCATACGACAGGACTGACCTTACCTTCCGAGGAGGAAGTCTACAAATAGAAAATCTTAGGATTGGCAACCGAGGCTGTAGTTGACCTCGAAAATTCTGGGAGCACGTTTTATTCAAAGCTCGAATTACTCTGTTCCCTGTTCATGAGAACTGCAGTTTCGTTCTTCCCGGCTGAGTTGTTCGCTTTCTGACAAGCCATAACGCTGTTAGATGACTAATAGTCATCTCAACTAACCCCTAACTGCACCGCGCCGGACACACGATTTAATGAAGAAAGCCCGGCTTACAGATGTTCTTACCCTCTGGAGTCCTGGTTATAGGGGTAATTTTTACAAAGAAAAGGCAGATAGGGCGAGCCCCGATGCCTGCCCTCTTTCATCCCCTTCCTGCCGCTTTCTCTGATACATGGCCTACTGTTTACAACACCATTCGTTTTGAATGGAACGAAGAATATAAACTAAACCCCTTGGCTGAAGCAAATTCTTTTCTGCAATCTTCCACGACATTCTTTGGAAGTCCCAGTTCAAGGAAATATTCCCCAGTGTGGATATTCCTCGGACCACAAAATTAAGTTCATACGTACAACGAATATTCGTGCATCCTAAACTTGGTCCTTGTATTCGTAATTTTCAGTTAGTTTCCTTCGCCGCGAACACCAACGAAATTCAGTTTAATTTGGCAATGAGTTGTCCTAAGCCCTGCACTTAAGGGGGTCATTCCGTGTGTCGGATCCGCGGAATCGATTTTTTTCCATGGCATCAGTTGCATCTATATATAGCGATATATTCGGAGTCGTTGGGAAATTATACGTGATAAGTCACATGCCAGATTTATGTTGACCGCCGAAGTAAAGCTCGTATTTATCAGTTCGAATGACGTTCGAATGACTTCGCTAAAAGGACAAAAATTGAAGCCAAAGCTGTGCATGTGTTTTTTGAAAAAAATCTAAGGTTTATGAACTAGGTACAGCAAGTTAATGGTCAGTCAAGGTTTTATGGCTAAAATTCGCATTCTACTTTTTAAATGCGTTTTTCTCGAAACTGCATGTTGAAAATCGGCTGCCACCATAGCCCAAAATCGACAACGAAATTCTTTGAAATTTTCACGACTTATTCAGAACATATTTCTATGGTCCGCAAACTAGGATAATTGCGATTCATTCAGAATTTTCGTTTTATTCACTGAAGAAGCAGTGAAAAAACACCAAAATTCACAAAAACAAGTTTAACACGGCACCGAAAATTTAGCTTTTAATATTTTTTAATAATCCTAGTTTGAGGACTGCAGTTAAGTCTGTACGTTAAAATGCCGTTTATTTTGTTTCTTCAAGATGTTCGCAGCGGCCTCTAGCGTGGCAGCAGAAAAACAACTTTTTTGGAGATCGGTGTATAAATTGCTCTGTATTTCAATAACGAACTATGCGATCGGGCTGGAAAAATTACAATGCACGCTCAAGATATTAATAAATCTATGGTGAAAAATTTGTATTTGTATCTTTATCCAGTTCTTCACAAGAAATTTCTAAAAAAAGCCAAAAAAAAAGGGCTTTCACACGGGATGACCCCCTTAATGGCGGGCCATGCTTCAAGTGAATCGTTTATTCCAAATCCAATTTATTCATTCCACAACAATTCCCAAGAAACACGTTGGCCTTTTATCACTAACGAGAATATGCAAATCTTTTTCAACACTTTGCAGAAAATTGCCAGAAATAAATCTTGATCCATTGGAGCAACGTTAATGAGGTCATTCCGTGTGAAGACCGTTTTTTGGCTTTTTTTTTAGAATTTTTTTTTGTGAAGAACTGGATAAAGATATACATACGAATTTTTCACCATAGATTTATTAATATCTTGAGCACCTTGTAATAACTAGCCTCACAACACAAGAAAATCAGGAAACTTTTTATACCGGAAGCACTCAGTTTCTGCTTTCCTCACAACTTTCAGACAAATTTGGCTTTAGAACATTTATTGCTCTTTTATACTCGAAATGCACCGCGGGAAGGTATTGTCTAACGCATTTTATAACCACAAAAGAGGGGACTCGTCGGTTCGTCGCTACCGAAGTATTTAATGGCTCCAAACCCCTCTTGGTGTGTAATGATTCGGAAAACTCTTAGAATAATTTCTCGCCGGCAATACCTGACTCGGGAGTATCTTCAGTAATTGCCTTGTCAATGTCGTCTTCTGCGTCATCCGCACATTCATTGAGACGAGGTCCTTTGGTGGGGGCCAAATACCGATTTTCCTTTTCCGGACAAAAAGAGGGCGGATTTATCTCATTCAAGTCATCCTGCAAATTTCCGTCTACAACCTCTCGATAAAGTTACTTTATATTAAGCATAAATTTCATGATCTGAGAACCAAGATCATCTCTATGCTATCTAGGTACACCTTTCTGTAAAAGAACATAGCCATCTTTTCCTTCAGCCTTTGTCCCGTTCACTAGCGGGGTCGGCTCGTCGTGATTGGTTTCGCCATTTGGCTCTATCGAATGTCTGATCTGGGTGCAATTTGGAAGATTTTAAATCCCCATCCAGCGTATCAAGGCACCGTTATTTCGGCCTGTTTTTTACCATCGATTTCGATGTTCAGACCAATCTTGGCAAGTGAGTTCTCGTTAGCACGAATTGTGTGACCTTACCACCTCTCGCAATTTTTCCACGATCGATGGAACCCGATAACGATCGCGGATATCCTCATTTCGGATGTGATCAAAACGTGTCACGCCAGTAGTCCAACGCAACATCTTCGTCTCCATTACCGTAAGACACCGTTCATTTTCTTTTATAGTCGGCTAACACTCGAAACTATAAAATTTTAGATTTGAGACGTTCGTTGTTACGTCGATCACAAAGAACACCACTTGTGGAACGTCACTTCATCCAGGTTGTGTTAATGCGTGAAGCAATTTCATAACGCAGTTCTCCATTGGCTGATAGCGTTCGTTACGGCTTCTGGCAAGTCGATGCAGATCTCTCTTCTCGCTCGGGTGACAGCGACTGCTTTTTTTGTTTCCCGGTTGGCATTCCAGGGCCAGGGTTTTATCGTCGAGAAATTTGTGGTAGAGGCATTTCTTTTCACGGACCTGCATTTCAACATCATCATTCAAAAGCCAAGTATCTCGGTTGATGTACCGCTTACCCGGCTTGGTGATCCCGAGGATTGCACAGACCGCTTTGTGGATCGTGCCTTTCATTTGGTTCCATGATTCTTCCACATTCGTAATGGTCGGTATTGGCGTAAGTGAGATAATTTTTTCTTTCTTCGCACGAAATCGCCACCATTTAATGCGCCGCGGCCAGTGCGTTCCTCACGCTGTTTTATCGGTGGCTTAATTCGCAAGACGGCAATCAACGGCCGATGTTGAGATGCGATGGTCTCATAGGGAATGACTTTGCAATCGGTGACAGTGGTAAAATGTTGGCGTCTTATGAGAATATAATCGATTTGCGTTTTATTGTTCTCACTATAAAATGTGGGAAGATGAGACAATCGTTTGATGAACCATGTATTCATAAGTACAAGGTCATGGGTGTCCGCAAAATCGATTATACGCTCGCCACCTTCATTGCGCCCTCCGAACCCCTTTCCCCCATGGCATCTGTTACCTTCTGCCTTTTCACCCACATGACCATTAAGGTCGCCGGCAATGATTATGTAATCGTCAGCAGGCACGTGACAAGTCTTTTCATCGAGAAGTTGCCAGAAGGCATCTTTCTCGGCATCAGGTCGACCTGTCTGTGGTGCATACGCGGTGAAGAAGTGAATAGTGCGATCAGCTGATATAATGGTGAGCTTCATCAGCCGATCATCAAATCGTTCGACTTCTTTAATGGCATTACGGGAACCCTCTGAGAGGGCAATGCCAACACCATATTGAGTGTGTGGGTTACCAAAATAGAGAAGTTTGTAGCCATTTTTACCGCGTTCGCGTTCAATGTCGTAGCTTTTGGCACCAGACCATCGGGTTTCTTGTAGAGCGCAGATATCAATGCGCCTTTTCCGAAGGGTTCTTGCGAGTTCCTCGGTCTTTCCAGTTAGGGTACCAACATTTAGCGTGCAGACACGTATTTGTTTTGTTCGTTGTGTGCGGACTAAGTTGCTTACGTCCTGACGCCGTCCATGCGTCAAGAACCCTTGCCCATTTCTCGGCAGGACCGGGACCCGTTCTGCCGCGTCGACTGAGGTGGACGCCCTAGCATTTCTCCGAGGCTTGTGACTCAATTCGATCATCATGTTTGTAACGACATTCTATGCATTTTCTTGGTCGACCTGTCGCGGGGCCTGTCACAAAGAGAGATCAGGTAGGATTTAGCATAGTAAAATAACTCCAACTATACTCCATTTATCTCTTTCCCTGATCTCAGCATTTTATTTTTGTTTTACTGAGGATAGTACAGAGTACGTTGCCTCAAACCCTCCTCCTTTACCTGGGCTTGGGACCAGCATACTATGTTAATAGCATGGCGGAGTTTAATTCACCTTCGGATGTTTAATTCTACAACAGAAAACGATTTTCGGAACAAAACTACAATGTCAACTGCAGTTATCTAAAGTTAGTGATTGACATACAGTACTGGGCAAAAAAACCTCTTTGGCCTTAATTACGGCTCTAATCCACGCTGGCATTGATGAAGTAAGTTTCTGCAGAATCTGCAGAATCTGCAGGTCAACTTCATCATTCCACGTCCTTAGGAGGATTAAATCAAGCTCATGTTGGCTTTTCGACTTCTGTTCAGCTACCTTTTTCTTCATTAGAGCCCACAAGTTTTCTATGGGGTTTAAATCCGAGCTGTTCCCCAGCCAAGTCAGCTGCTTTAGTGAGTTTTCGGCCAGTAAGTTGCGCACTTCCAAAGCAAAAAAGGTCAAATAATTGGAAAACCTTCAATATTTTTTATAAAACAGCTAAGGAGAATGAAAATAATTATTACTTACAATGTGGGACCTGTGACAAGAAGCAGAATCGTCCTGAAGGATGACCCCACTTGACTAATGATATTGCTCTTTGATTCAGATGCTGCTCCAAGATTTATAGGCTGCGTCATTGACTCTTCCATCAATTAATGAAAGTCTTTTCACACCATAAAACGAAAAGCAGCCCTAGATCCGGCTGACGTACTGTGGTCTGAACACGCTTCTTACTGTATCGCTCACCTCATCTTCTCCATACGTGGTGGATCAAACCCGACGAAAAAATATTAAATTGGGATTCATCGGAGAATATTACAGTTTGCCACTGTTCCAGGGTCCTATTTTCGTGGTCCTTTGTCTATAAATAGCGTTGCTTCCGCATTCTTGCATTTAAAAAAGTCTTCTTTGTGGGATGTGAGCCATGAAATCCGCCTTCCCGGAGCCCCCGACGAAACGTTGATGCATCAATTTCTGACCCAATGACATCCTTGAGCTCTTTTTTAATGCCCGATGAGCTTTTAAACCGATCCCGCAGGCAGAATCATCACACCAGTCTATCTTCGTTTGATGTAGTCTTTCTCGGCCTTCCAGAACCCCGTTTCCAAGCAGTAGACCCCGTGGCACGAGTTTTTTTTTAAAAAGTCAGCTACAATGGACTGACTAAAGCCCATAACTACCGTTATTGTTGTTTGCTGCATTTTTTTATGAAATGAGGTAATTATTAATGTCGATATCACTCATTCTACGTGTTTTTTCCATTTTTTTTAATTAACGCACTTCAAAAACTTACCACTGCCGGAAACGACAATCTACCGGTGCAAATACTTTCTTCACATCTGTATTTATACAACAAAAACAAACTGCTTGTCAATTCAAATTAAAATAACAGACTTATGCGAGAGCAAGGACTGTCTGAAAAAGTACAAGTCGGCCATGAGGACGGCCAAGAGGCGGTCTTGGTTGGACTATTGTCAGAACATTGAAAGCACCAGTGAATCCGCGAGGCTCAGTAAGATTCTGTCTAAGAAACATAAGAGCCCATTTTTTCTTAAAAAGTCGGAAGGCTCCTGGACGGAATCTTCTAGTGAAACCTTGGAGTTGCTGATTCAAACGCACTTTCCCGCCAGCGGGGAGGACTGTGAGTCAGAACCTTGCTTGGAGGGTTTGCGGCCTATCAAATCGGTAATTACCAAGGATAAGATCGGCTGGACTATAAACAGCTTCTCCGCATATAAGTCTCCAGGTCCAGATGGCATAATGCCAGTCATGCTACAGAAGCAGCAGGAAAGGGTTGTGCCGTAGCTTGTTGACCTTAGCTGCATCTCTTTAGAATACGTACCACAGTTCTGGAGACGCGCACGGGTGGTGTTCATACCGAAAGCGGGCAGGCCCAACTATGAGTCCACGAAGGACTTTCGATCAATCAGCCGGACCTCTTTCGTGCTGAAGACTCTAGAGTGCGTCCTGCACATCCACTTAAAGACGATTATGGAGAGAAGGACGATTATGGAGAGAAGTCCCAGCATGCCTACCAAAGGAAAATCCACAGAAACCGTTCTCCCCGAGGTAATTGGCACGATTGAGCGGTCGCTGCAGGAAAGCAGTATACTCTAGCTGCCTTCTTGGATATAGAGGGAGCTATCAACAACATTAGTACCAACCTCATCAGGAAGCCTTGACCAGTGTTGGATTGGAGGGGTATCTTACGCATTGGATTATATCCATGCTAAGTACCAGGATAATCCAGTCGGATCTGGGAGGCAACTACTTGACCAGAGCTGTAAACAGAGGCGGTATACCGAAGACTTGGTGATATTAGTGTCAGGGATGTTTCCTTCCATTATGAGGAAGGAGCGTTGCAAGAGGTGCGCCTGTGGGCCGCAAGATGCGGACTCGGCATAAATCCAACCAAAATGGAACTGATGCTATTCACCACCAAGACAAAAGAGAGAGAATGAACAAAGATTGGTTCTTTCTTCTAATGTAAAGTATCTGAGTGTAATCCTGGATCCAAAGCTAAATTGAGATTGAACATGGAACTGATGGTCAAAAACGACTGTATAGTCTTCCATGCCTGCAAGAGAACCTTTGCAAAGAAGTGGGGTCTCCGGCCGTGGATGGTTCTCTGAATGTACACCGCTGTAGTGCGTCTGATCTTAACGTACTGCTTTATTGTATGGTGGCAGACTTTGAGCAAAAAATACAATAGGATGAAGCTTAATAGAATTCAAAGAACTGCGTGTGCTGGTGCTACTGGGGCTCTGCAGTCCTGCGCGGCAGATGCTCTCAATACACTCCTGCATCTCCTCCCTCTAGACCTCCACATTAAATACGTTGCAGTGTGCAGTGCCGTCAGATTACGTGACGTCGGTGTTCCGCTGGCGGCTGTCAGGGGCGGAGTCTACTCACACTACCTAGCAGCCGCGGGCCTTAGATGGCGAAGGCTTACGAGCTATGAGAAGTCAAGGAGAATTTGACCCGCTTATAACATAGCCCGATCACGAGACCTCCTGTGCCAGACGGGTGCAAATGCATTCAAGATTACGGCGGTCTGCACGGGGCACTGGCCCATAGGGGACCATGTCGCCAGGCTCGACATACCCTACAATTCGCAATGCCGAAGCTGCGGAGAAAGAAGGGAAGCTCATGCACTTTCTCTGTGATTGCCCAGCTTTAGCTAGAGGCTACGGACACTGGGTAAACCATTCTTTGGGGACCTCAGAGAGATTTCTAGTTATAGGGTGAGAGAGCTTTTTTTTCGAGAATGCTACGGGCTGGCTCTGAAGATCTGAGCGGGCTGAACTTTGCCTCCTTGCTCTCATAACAGCAATCACGGTCTTAGGAGTTTGGGGCATCAAAATGGCGCACCAGAGCGCTAATTGGGCTCTTCGGAGCAGCCACTGATACTACCTACCTTACGCGAGATTAAATAGGGCGAACTTAAGTGACTGGATTTTTTTGCCCAGTACTGTAGGATACAAACATTCATTTCTTGCTAAACAGATTGGCTGCAGCAGCAGTGACGATAAATCAATAAAGCATCTCTTATTTTGCGTATTGACTTATAATGAAAACTAAGTTGGACAGTAGTTAGCAAAATACCAGTGACAAACTCCTCCCCCACACTTTATTCATGCCTTAAAAAACTGTTTGAACTTAGATAAATTCTGAACCTCCAAAGTTTTCAACCCTTCTCTCTACTCTCTCATCAGAGGTAACTACTACGCGTCTAACGTATAAACCGTAGTTTTCAATAAATTCCATACAATCACAGAAAAGACTATTGTTGGTAGAACTCCCAACATTTTCAAAAAGGAAGAAGTCTCATACGACAGAACTGACCTTGCCTTCCTAGGAGGAATACTCACAAATAGGAAATCTTAGGTTGCGGAATTTTGGCAACGTACGCGTAATTCGTAATTTTCCGCTAGTTTTCTTCGCAACGAACAGCAACTAAATGCTTTATTCCAAATCCGATTATCACTAACGAGAATATGCAAAACTCATCCAGCACTTCTCAGAAAATTGCCAGGAATAAATCTTGTTCCATAGGAGCAACGCTATATCATTTTTTGTTCAACAAATGACTATTCGCTGCGGCGGTCACGGCCAGAACAAAGGACCGTAACGCACCGGCCTCAGGTCAGGTCGTCAGATGTGCCAGCGGTAGTTAAGTGCATCGGCATCTGGTTTGAAGGGGTGCTCTCGCCGCTCGAGGACTTTAAAGGACTGCTCATATGGTGGGTGCGGCAGCCTTCGTGGAGCGTCCATCCTCCGAGCATGTTTCGAAGTCCCTGAGGGTGTCGACCTTCGGCGTCGTGTGTCGGGAAGGTGAAGTCGGCCGCAGTCTCGAAATCGCATCCCTGAGCAGACGCAGCATGCTGAAGTCGCTTAATCCTGCGCTGATAGCACAGGGTCAGCGGCGAGCCACAGATTCTCCCCGTACACCATCTCCGCGGAGCTGGCCACGAATTTCTTTCGTTAGGGTGCGCGGAAGCCGAAGAGGACGAGGGGCAAGGAGTGCGACCACGATAAAACGTCGCGAGCCATTAAGGTGGCCTGCAGCGTCCGGTGCCAATGTTCCAGTATCCCATTGGCGTCCGGTGCCAATGTTCCAGTATCCCATTGGCAACCGTTGTGGCGTTTGAAACCTAGGAACTTACCTAACTCAGATAAAAGAGTAGACTCAAATTGCATTCCTTGATCCGTGATGATTACGGTTGGTATACCAAAAGGTGGGATCTCAGGGAGCGAAGATTGTGACCTTCGAGATTCGTGACAAGGCGTCTACAACAACGTTGTATTTTACAAACACGTGTTGGATGTCGGAAGTAAACTGGCTAATGAAGCTCAGTTGCCGAAGTTGGTGAGGAAACGCTTTGTCGAGGTTTTGTTTAAGCGTGACCGTAATGGGCTTGTGGTCCGTGAATACAGTGAACGGCCTGCCCTCAAGGGCGAAACGGAAGTATTTTATGGAGAGGTACGCGGCGAGTAGCTCACGATCGTAGACTCTATAGTTGTGGTGAGCTGGGTAGAGTTGTTTCGAAAAGAAGTTCAACCGTTGCCAGGTTTGGTTTACCCGTTTGTGAGAAGCAGGGCCTACCGCTGTGTCTGAGGCATCGACGAACATGGCTAATGGTGCATCTAGCTGAGGAAATGTTAAAAATGTAACATCAACCAGCTGTTGTTTGACAGTTTAAAACGCCTGGACGGCCTCAGCAGACCATTCAACCTCGCGGAAGTGTTTTGTTTTGGGCTCAGACAACTAAGCGTTAATAATCGCTTGGTAATGAGCGGCCTTGGGCAAGAAACGGCGATAGAGATTTACCTTGCCCAAAAATCTTTGTAGATCCTTCACCGTGGTTGGCAACGAAAAGTTTTCGATCGCATCAACCTTATCTCGATCGGGTTGAGTTAGAACTAGCCCGGCCTTAAGGTGACGTGGAAAAATGCACTTGAGGTAGTCCAAATGCTCAGATTCGGAAGAAGGGGCGACGAAAACATCATCCATGTAGATGAAACAGAAGTTTAAGTTTCGTAGGACAGAGCGAATGGATCTGTGAATCTCTGCGCTACCTTGCACAAGCCAAGTGTCATCCTGGTTAATTCGAAGAGTCCGAAGAGGCGTGCAAATAGCCATTTTCGGTATGTCTCGGCAGCTACATGGATTTGATGAAACGCCTTGGAAAGATCCAAGGTCGTGAAAACACGACAGTTTGTCAGTGAATGCGCGAAGTCTTGGATCGGTGGAATAGTTCGTTTACGTAGATGACTTGTTTGACTTGTTTGTTGTCTGTAACAACCACCGTGCCCCCAGAGGAATCAACTCATCTGCATAGCCATCGATTCCGACTCTGGCCCTGATGCAGTTCTGCGTTCTGTGCGCCTATCCATGTCTTGCTTGGTAGATCGTACTCATTTTTCGCGCTTGGGAGAGTGGATTCCACTGCATGGCATAGACCGAGATGCAATTTTACTTCCTTAAAGTGTGATCTATCCACTGCCACTTCCGTCTTCCTATCACATCGCATACCAGTAGCGAGCCTATGCACCGACTAAGTTGTTCGTTTGAGATATCGCCAGGCCAGCGTACTCTGATGATTCGACGCAGACAGGTATTGACGAAAGTCTGGAGCTTTTAAGAAACAGTGGAATTCACTTTCCATGTGCTACTCCCATATAGTAACACATAAAGAACACTCGCACAGAACAGTTTCAATTTGATCTTAGTGTTGAGATATCTGCATTTCCAGATTTTAGACAGGGCATCGAAAGCGGATCTAGCGTTGTTAATGCGTCGGACAACATTTAGTTCGTTGGCGCCCTCGGCAGAAACCAGGTTTTCTAGATATACAAATTGATCGATGCTCTTCTCATTAATGTAGGTTGGGAATGTACGATGATCCGTCAGACTGAGAACCTTAGTTTTTTTGGTCTTCAGTCCAACTCTACTTGGCAACAAGAAGAAATAATATCGGTGACAGGATGCAACCGTGGCAGACTCCGCTTTGGACCTTAAAGTCCTTTGAGATTTTACCTCGGTGCAGCACGTGACATTTCGCCATCATATGTTGCTCTGATCAGCTAGCTCCGGAACCCCCTCCTGCGTAGAGCACCCCAGATACACTCCCTGTTTACGCTATCGAAAGCTTTTTTGAAATCGATAAAGAATAGGTGTAGCGACGATCTGAATTCCGCACACTGTTCCAAAATGATCCGTAGAGTGGTGATGTGGTCAATGCAAGAGGAGGATCCCGAAAGGAAACGAGCTCCCTGTCGATCAAGCTTTCGAGATATCCTTTGATGCGTTCTTCCACGCTTTGGGAAAGGCCTAGGATTTCCCGGTTTTCGTACGAGTGGTAACAACAGATCTGCTGTAACTGCAGGTGCAGCGATAAATAACTCTGGGGGAAGACTTTCAAGCCCAGCGGTTTTACTCCGTTTGTGTGCATTGATGGCCGAACTGATTTCTCTTCTGCTTGGAGGAACAGTCCGTATTCGCATGTTACGGTGACTAGCCATTCCATGCACAAGATGAGGAACCTCACCGAATGTAATATGGTTAAGAACCATGGTGAAGTGTTCTTTCCACCTTTTCGGTTGTTCATCATCGTGAATAACAAGTGAACCGTTAATGTCCTCGACAGGACCATTGAAATATTTGCGACCACATGCAAGCTCTTTCGTGATGCGGTACACAGTTCTGAAATCATTGTAATCTGCGGCATCTTCCGGTTCCCTGACCAGCACAATAGCAAATTCTCTCTTGTCACGGCGTGCATAATGCTAAACTTCTCGGGATTGCGTTCGGCACCGGAGTTCGAGCACGTCACATCCGTCATCCCTCAGCCAGTAAACTCAAATCAATTGCTGTCATCTCTGAATATTGCAAGTGTGAGTGCCCACACATGCGACGCTTATAGCAGAATAGATCACATAACTTCACCAAACCTTCAGCAATATCCTTGCAGGTGCCACTTCCTATAGCCTAGTTTGGCATCCTCCACCCTTAGGCATTTCATAGTTCGTAGCATAACATAGTTCATAGTTACAAAACCAATAGCTGGAATTTGACATTCAATACGTCAATTCATTCCGTCAAAGTTTACGGCGTCTGTTATCAGCTTCACTATTGTGTTCATGGCACAGTGGAGTGGGCTCATCGATACGCATATTGATGGTTCGACAGGCCATCGGCGGGGAATCGCACATATTCGCTTTTTGTCAGGCTTGTGCCTAACACTTTACAATAGAAATGGTTGTTTTAGTTATTTAAGTTGTACGTTTTCATGGAGCGACAATTTGAAGTTCTGTGAACATATTAGTTTTAGGTGTTCATTTTACATTTTTTTACCAAGTTTATTACATTTATAGTCCTCTTTCCTCCTTTTTTCGTTTATTTTCTTCAGAATATACGAAACATTAGATAATTCCATGCAAAAGGACGCCATATTCATAAAGGAAGAAGCAAAATCAACTGAAGACGGCGAAGGGTCAAATGAATCCGAAGATATAAGTGACCTGGACGAAGTGCAAGAGCCACCTACCCCTCCATCACGTGCAAAAAGCAGATTCAGTAAACCAAGATCCCGTAAAGACGATCCTTCCTGCTCATATTCACAAGAACTCCAAAAAACCCTAACGACTTTCCTAGAAGTTCTGAAATCAGTCCTTGCATCACGAGAGCACGACAAAACACCTGACGAGACGGAACTCTTCAGTCAGTTGGTAGCGCAGCGTCTAAGGATAGTGCCGGAAAGTCAAAGGCGACAGATTGAAGTGGAAATTTTAAAATATATCAACACCGAAATCGATAACATGATAGACATAAATAAACTCGGTAATATTGTTAATGTTTAGATAGAGGAGAACCGTTAGGAAGCATAACTTACGGGTATACATTTGTACATAGAGTGTAATATATTTGAAATGGTATTGCTGTATTCTAAGCCGCGCCCTCATTTGCCGGGACTATTGTGACCAGAACTTGAAGAAAATTGACTTCTGGCGATTGATTTTAACATTGGATTGAGGCGAGCCATTGTCTACCTAAAGTTTTATGAAAACAACACTCAAAGCTTTCAAGAGTGGTTTTATGTGAATTTGTACATTTTTCAAATGAATTGTTTGATAATTCTAAGGTAACACAATGTATTTCTGCATCTTATTTCAAATTTGGACCCACTACTCGGTATGATTAAGCTTATAGTTGTAATTAGTACTTAACGAATAAACGTTAAAACATTGTTTTTTATTAAAAATGTGTTTCAATGATTTATTTCGGTTTCGAAATGCAATTTTTAGGTAAGTAAGTATCCTTAAAAACATGCTGTTGCATTGCGTTACTGTGCCAAGGTTAATTGTTATAAAACGTATACTTTTCTCCTACTTAACTCCCTTCAACGCCTCCATTACCCTCCTTGTAATTTTCTATTTCCGATCTCAACATCCACTTATTTTATTGATTTTTAATCTTTATCAGTTCTTCAAAATTTTATATAAAAGTTCTTTCAGGTCTTCGTTCAAAAGTTTTTAAAGTTAACATAGAAATTTTGCAACCTTTCGAAAACGATCAATAATCTTTTTTGTTGTTGTTTACAAATAGATTTAATCACGCTGAATATTATAAAATACACCACTAACGCTTGCTTCTGGCTAAGGACAATCTTCTTCTTCTTTTTCTTCAGCCGTTGTCCCGTTCACAAGCCGGGTCCGCTCGTCGTGATTGGCTTCGCCATTTGGCTCTATCGAATGCCTGATCTGGGTGCAATCTCGAGGCTTTTAAATCCCCATCCAGCGTATCAGAAGTACGACTGCCGAACTCTTGCTTATCCTCAAGTTCTTTGTATTCCTCGAGGAATTTTGGAGATTGACGAAGAGAAACCATTTGCCAATGTCGTCGACAGTGACCTTACATAATTTCCTATCGACACCGATAGTTGCTGCGAGTCAGATGGGGGCTCTTATTGTGGTGGCTGTTGAGATGAAGACTATTGTAGATGGTGTACCTGCCTTGTTGCATCTGCATTCCAGGCGATTGTGTTTGCGCAGACTGTGATTTTATTGATGGCAACAGTGATGCGTGTCCGGATAGCTCAGTGGTTAGAGCACTAGGCTGTCATACGGAAGGTCGCGGTTCAAATCTCACTGGTGGCAGTGGAATTTGCATCGTGATTTGACGTCGGATACCAGTCGACTCAGCTGTGAATGAGTACCTGAGTCAAATCAGGGTAATAATCTCGGGCGAGCGTAATGCTGACCACATTGCCTCCTAGTGTACCGTTACGGTCTTGAATGAAGTGCTCTAACACACTTCAAGGCCCTGATCCAATATGGATTGTTGCGCCAACGATTATTATTATTATTATTATTATTATCCAGCGTATCAAGCCATCGTTGTTTCAGCCTGCCTTTTGGTTGTTTACCATCGACTTCGTTGTTCAGACCAATCTTGGCAAGTGAATTCTCGTTAGCATGAATTGCGTGACAATACCATCGAAGACGCCTCTCTCGTAACTTTTCCACGATCGGTGCAACCCCATAACGATCGCGAATATCCTCATTTCGGATGTGATCAAAACGTGTCACGCCACTAGTCCAACCGCTGCCATCTGAGTTCGGGACGGCACCCTCCTGGGGGTTCTTGCCCAAGGCCGAGGGGACGGCTTTGTCTGGATTCGGTGTTCAGGGACAACGTTTTTTAGTGTCTATCTTACGCCGAATGAGACGATGCCGGACTTTCGTCGGAAGCTTGAGGCTTTGGAGGACGCTATCTTAAGCACGGATGGGCTGATCCTGGTCGGGGGTGACTTCAATGCTAGGGCACTTGAACGGGGCATGCCTCACACAGATTCCAGAGGGAAACGAGTTCTGGAAATGGCGGCGAGAACAGGACTGGTAGTTCTTAACACCGGATCCACCCCAACGTTCCGGTGCCCGGGCTGCGAAGGAAGCATTCCAGGCGTAACCTTCGCATCGGAATCACTGGTGTCGCTGGTGGACGGGTGGCGAGTTCTGGAGGACTTTTCGGCAAGTGACCACCAATACATTGCTTTCGAAGTGGTGGACACAAACTCTCGGTGTGCGCCACCCCAGCGATCTTTCTGTGTATGGAACGTCGCGAAAGTGAAGTTTGTCGAAACTCTGGGAACAGGTGGGGCCACGCTGAAGGGTACTCCTGGGGGCGGTGGCGCCGCAACTGACACTGTCGTAAATTCAGTTATGAACCTCATAACGGCGGTCTGCGGAGCCTCCATGCCCAGGAAGACAACGAGGCGCGGCAAACCTTCCATGTATTGGTGGACAGTGGAAATCGCAGAGCTCCGGAAGGAGTGTCACAGGCTCCGCCGCTTAACACAACGTCTAGGCGACCGGGAGGAGGCATGCACCATAATGATGGAGTACAAATCAGCCAAAAGGAGACTCCGCAGCACAATAAACAAGAGCAAAGCTCGCTGCTGGCAAGATCTGATCGACGAGGTGAATGTGGATCCGTGGGGACTCGGTTACAAACTTGTAACCAGACAAATCGGGGCTCTGCGGAAACCCTGTTCACTTAAGGCCGAGCAGATGGACTGCATTGTGGGGGCACTCTTCCCTGCCCACCCCGTATGGGATGGTGAAGTCGGCGCGGAGAGCGCAGAGGACTGTCCACTTTTCTCTATAAAAGAGTTGGAACAGGCAGTCCTCTCTATGAAAAACAAGAAGGCGCCAGGACCCGATGGTATTCCAGCAGAGGTATACAAACTGGTATACCAACATCGGCCAGACCTACTGCTCGGCGCATTCAACGCTTGCCTGAAAGAGGGCATTTTCCCTGCTCGTTGGAAAGTTGCGAGACTTGCACTGATCCCTAAAGGGAAAGGCGATCCCGAACTGCAGTCTTCATACCGCCCACTATGTATGCTTGATACTGCTGGGAAAGTGCTCGAAAAGCTCATCAGAAGTAGACTCGCTGAAGCGATACGCGCTGCCGGAGATTTATCTCCCCGGCAGTTTGGTTTTAGGGCAGGGAGATCGACAATTGATGCTGTCATGCAGGTCGTGGACGCCGTTCGACGAGCAGAGGCACATAGCCGCCGAATTCGACGGGTGGTGCTCCTCGTAACGCTTGACGTCAGAAACGCCTTCAATTCCGTAAGATGGAAAGACATTCTAGGTACACTAGACAATACTTTCAACGTGCCGAACTATCTCTTACGGATTTTGAGGGACTATCTGAGGAACCGCTCCCTGCTCTATGAAACACTAGAGGGTCAAAGGTGGATGGAGGTCACGTCGGGGGTAGCACAGGGATCCATCCTAGGGCCGGACCTCTGGAACGCTACCTATGACAGTCTGCTTAAACTCGACATGCCAGAAGAGTCGCGCCTG
Source organism: Hermetia illucens (assembly GCF_905115235.1). NCBI lineage: Eukaryota > Metazoa > Arthropoda > Insecta > Diptera > Stratiomyidae > Hermetia > Hermetia illucens. Next base: position 23,104,181 of record NC_051851.1, on the reverse strand, counting down.
GTCGGCTACGCAGATGATGTTGCAGCGCTTGTTGTTGGACGCACTGTCAAACAGGCGCAAAGCAGACTCGGCATATTGATGCGACGGGTAAGCGGATGGATGACCACTCATGGTTTCAAACTTGCACTGGAAAAAACCGAAGTAGTCATCCTGACTAAAAAGAGAATTCCGACCCTGCGTCCCATATCGTTCGGCGAGTCTATAATCGAGTCAAAATCAACGGTAAAGTACCTTGGGTTGACTCTTGACTCAAAGATGAGCTTTTCTGAGCAAATCCAAGCAGCAACGAACAAGGCTGCGGCTGGAGTTTCGGCGTTAAGTAGGCTAATGGCAAACATTGGGGGTCCTACGTCTAGTAGGCGACGTCTCCTGATGAGCTCAACGCAGTCTGCCCTGCTCTACGGCGCAGAGGTATGGGCTGGCGCTCTTAACAAGGAGGTATATCGTAGATGCCTCGCGCAAGTGCAGAGACGGGGAGCTTTACGGGTGGCGTCTGCGTACCGCACAGTCTCTGAACCGGCCGTGATGGTGATCGTGGGAGTTATCCCCGTTGCCCTTCTTGCTAGGGAGCGTCAGGCCATATACAAGCGCAAGGGAGATGAGCCAAGGGAGGTGGTTGCTCACGAAGAACGGCAACATACTCTAGACGAGTGGCAGCCCTCTTGGCAAAATGAAACTAGAGGCAGTTGGACTGCGCGGCTCATCGGCAACTTAGATGCGTGGCTGAATCGGAAGCATGGTGAGACTGATTATTTCCTTACCCACTTTTTAAGTGGGCATGGAAGTTTTCGGTCTTACCTGCACAGGATTGGAAAGGCGCGTTCTCCGGATTGTCTGTTTTGCAATGGAGTTGTGGACGATGCCCACCACACTTTTTTTTCTTGTGGAAGGTGGGATGGGGTTCGTCAGCAGCTCTATTTAAACACAGGGGATCTCTCTCCAGACAACATTGTGGAAGAGATGCTGAGGACTGCCGACAGGTGGAACCGTGTTGCCCATTACGTTCGGGCCCTTCTCGTTGCTAAGAAGATAGAACTCGACCGGTGGAGGAGCCGGATGGCAGCGGGCTCCTTGAACTGACAGTTCCTTTCCTCCTTTCCCCTCCCGTTGGTGAAAGGAATTCCCTGATTTGAAGGCTCCGCAAGGCGGGAGAGTTCGGGGGCTGGCCCGAAGTAATGTGGCAAACGGTTCCAGGCTAGCTCTCTGACGATGGGGAGGTGTTTAGTTGGTAGTCCGACGACGTACCGAACCGGGAGTCCAACACTGTGTGCGTAAATGCATTCACCTACCCTACCCCAAAAAAAAAACTAGCCCAACGTAACATCTTCGTCTCCATTATCGTAAGACGCCGTTCGTTGTCTTTTATAGTTGGCCAACACTCAGAACCATAGAGAGCGACAGGACGGACAACATTGCGGTAAATTTTCGATTTAAGACGTTTGTTGATACGTCGATCACAAAGAACACCAGTTGTGGAACGCCACTTCATCCAGGTGTGAAGCAATTTGATAACGCAGTTTTCCATTGGATGATAGTGTTGACCCGAGGTGTTTAAATCGCTCAGTTCTGGGCAGATCACTGCCGCTGACAGTGATTGTGCCTGTTTCATGGGGATCATCATCATCATCAACGGCGCAACAACCGGTATCCGGTCTAGGCCTGCCTTAATAAGGAACTCCAGACATCCCGGTTTTGCGCCGAGGTCCACCAATTCGATATCCCTAAAAGCTGTCTGGCGTCCTGACCCACGCCATCGCTCCATCATAGGCAGGGTCTGCCTCGTCTTCTTTTTCTACCATAGATATTGCCCTTATAGACTTTCCGGGCGGGATCATCCTCATCCATACGGATTAAGTGACCCGCCCACCGTAACTTATTGAGCCGGATTTTATCCACAACCGAACGGTCATGGTATCGCTCATAGATTTCGTCATTGTGTAGGCTACGGAATCGTCCATCCTCATGTAGGGGGCCAAAAATTCTTCGGAGGATTCTTCTCTCGAACGCGGCCAAGTGTTCGCAATTTTTCTTGCTAAGAACCCAAGTTTCCGAGGAATACATGAGGACTGGCAAGATCATAGTCTTGTACAGTAAGAGCTTTGACCCTATGGTGAGACGTTTCGAGTGGAACAGTCTTTGTAAGCTGAAATAGGCTCTGTTGGCTGACAACAACCGTGCGCGGATTTCATCATCGTAGTTGTTATCGGTTGTGATTTTCGACCCTAGATAGGAGAGATTGTCAACGGTCTCAAAGTTGTATTCTCCTATCCTTATTCTTTTTCGTGTTTGTGTTTGACCAGTGCGGTTTGATGTTGTTGGTTGATTCGTCTTCGGTGCTGACGTTGCCACCATATATTTTGTCTTGCCTCCATTGATGTGCAGCCCAAGATCTCGCGCCGCCTGCTCGATCTGGATGAAGGCAGTTTGTACATCTCGGGTGGTTCTTCCCATGATGTCGATATCGTCACCATAGGCCAGTAGTTGGGTGGACTTGAAGAGGATCGTACCTCTTGCATTTACCTCGGCATCACGGATCACTTTCTCGAGGGCCAGGTTAAAGAGGACGCATGATAGCGCATCCCTTTGTCGTAGACCGTTGTTGATGTCGAATGGTCTTGAGAGTGATCCTGCTGCTTTTATCTGGCCTCGCACATTGGTCACGGTCAGCCTAGTTAGTCTTATTAATTTCGTCGGGATACCGAATTCCCTCATGGCTGTGTACAGTTTTACCCTGGCTATGCTATCATAGGCGGCTTTAAAGTCGATGAATAGATGGTGCAACTGTTGTCCATATTCCAACAGTTTTTCCATCGCTTGCCGCAGAGAGAAAATCTGATCTGTTGCTGATTTGCCTGGAGTGAAATCTCTTTGGTATGGGCCAATGATGTTCTGGGCGTATGGGGCTATCCGGCCTAGCAAGATAGTGGAGAATATCTTATAGATGGTACTCAGCAACGTGATACCTCTATAATTGCTGCACTGTGTGATATCTCCCTTTTTATGTACGAGACAGATAATGACTCGTTGCTAATCGTCGGACATTGATTCGCTGTCCCATACCTTGAGCACAAGTTGATGAACCACTTGGTGTAGCTGGTCGCCTCCATATTTAACTAATTCGGCTGTAATTCCATCGGCTCCTGGCGACTTATGATTTTTTAGCCGATGAATTGCACGGACTGTTTCTCCTAAACTTGGTGGTGGCAGTATTTGTCCATCGTCTTCAGTTGGTGGGACCTCCAACTCGCCGATGTTCTGGTTGTTCAGTAGCTCATTGAAGTACTCAACCCATCGCTCTAAAATACCCATTCTGTCGGAAATCAGATTTCCCTCTTTGTCTCGGCAGGATGAGCATCCAGGTTTATAAGGCTTCATCCTGCTGACTTGTTGGTAAAACTTGGGCGCCTGGTGCGGTTGCTCCCTGTACTTTTCTAGTTCACAGACTTGTTGGTTCTCCCAGGCTTCCTTTTTCCGTCTGTGAAGTCGCTTCTTCGCTCGACGGAGTTCGTGATAAGTCTCTGCGCGTGCCCGCGTTCTTTGAGAATGCAACATTACTCGGTATGTAGCATTCTTCCGTTCCGTTGCTAGCTTATATTCATCGTCAAACCAGCCGTGCCGACTCCTTTTGTGGCTGGGGCCAAGTATGTTTGTGGCCGTATCCATGATAACGTTCTTCAGGTGATTGTGAAGATTATTTGTTGATGCTTCATCTCCAGGTCCTCTGTTGACTGCGGTTATTGCGGCATCCATTTCCCTCTTATAGGTGTCGCGGAGGGTTGTGTTGTGGATGGCTTCAGTGTTCACTCTCACCTGATTGTCAGAGCGGATTCTAGTTGGTATTGTTATTCGAGCTCGGAGCACCATGCCAACGAGATAGTGATCCGAGTCTATATTGGCCCCCCTATATGTTCTGACATTCATCAAGGCTGAGAGGTGGCGGCTTTCGATCAACACGTGGTCAATTTGGTTGAAAGTGGTCCCGTCTGGAGAGGCCCACGTATTTTTGTGGACCGCTTTCCGCGCAAACCAGGTACTTCCAATAACCATTTCGTGTGACCCTGCTAATTGAATAGTCCGCAGTCCGTTATCATTTGTATTTTCGTGTAAGCTATGGGAGCCAACGTATCGCGTGAATACGGGCTCCTTCCCTACTTGGCTGTTAAAATCCCCAAGTATGATTTTGATATCATATCTGGGATAGGCTTCGAGGGTTCGTTCTACTGCCTCGTAGAAGGTATCCTTCTCCGACTCTGCAGTCTCCTCTGCAGGGGCGTGAACGTTTATGAGGCTTATATTTCTAAACTTGCCTCGCAAGCGCAGAGTGCATAGCCGTTCGCTTATGTTTTCAAAGCCGATAACAGCAGGTTTCATTTTTTGGCTGACTAAGAAACCTACTCCGAGCACATGGTTTACTGGATGACTGCTATAATATATGGTGTAGTGGCTCTTCTCCAGGAAACGGGTCCCTGTCCATCGCATCTCTTGCAACGCTGTTATATCAGCCCTATATTGGGACAGGGTATCGGCTAGCTGCTCATCAGCTTCATCTCTGTACAGGGAGCGCACGTTCCATGAGAAAATGCGCAAATCGTTATTCCGTGTTCGTTGCCGGGTCCGTCGTTTTAAAATCCGTCCTGTCCGAGGCTCCTGTTGTGGCTTCGTAACAAGTTGTTTTCCGTGTAGGGTTGTCAGCCCTACCCAACCCTCAACCTGGAGGACCAGTTGGTACAATTTGTCCCGTTTTTAGGCGCGGGAGACTCGCCTTCATCCTTCTCCGTCTGCAGCTTTTCGTTAAGAAAGAGCTCCCAGCGGTCACCACGTGGAGGTGGAGATAGGGTTTGGTAGTAGAGCTGTTGGTGTTGGTTCAGCAGGCATTTCCCAGGTTTTATGCTCCATCGTGGGTACCAATCCACGTTTCGCCCTGGGACCTATACTACCCTTTGACCACCTTTTCATGGGGATCGCTCGCCAAAATTTCAGTTTTGTTTAAGTTCAATCTGAGACCGTGTTGCATGAGGCGATCATTCCATTTTTGAACAAGTTACTCGAGCTCATTTTTGCTATCAGATGCTAGGAAAACATCATCTGCATAAAGCCAAGGCCAATCCCAATCGAAAAACAGTTTTTGGTAGCGAAAATTGTTCTTCAATGTCAATTGGACTCCGAGACAGCATCAGGAGACGAGTGGTCACTCCTCCCTAATAAATTTTAAAATATCAACTATAACACAATAAATAATTAATTTTAATTACCATAAATTTGTATTGTTGTTCAGAAGTTTTGGTGCAGCTAAGCAAGAATCATACAATAGGAAACAAGCCCGCGGAAAATGGAATTTTTGCATCGATCGCTCGTACCGTGAAGTGGGAAAAAATACATCGCATTTTCCCGAGTACTTCCCAGGTTTCCAAAGTTTGCTACCCGAAAGGTGGAAGAAGATCAATTTTCTACGGTGAATTTTGTGATAAGAATTTTCCGATGAAAATTCGCTCGAAAATAGTTGAAGCTTTGGCGAAAGGTGCAGTTCTCACGCCTATATTCAATCAACAAGCTGCATCACAATCACATTCGAATTTGGTTAAGTCAACGCCAACAGCTGCTAAAATTCCACCCGACTGCACAAGTACATCATTGTTAATAATAATAATAATCGTTGGCGCAATAATCCATATTGGATCAAGGCCTTGAAGTGTGTTAGTGCACTTCATTCAAGACCATAAAGGTACACTAGAGTACACTGCAGGAGGCAATGTGCTCGTCTGAAATTATTACCCTGATTTGGTGCAGGTACTCATTCACAGCTGAGTCGACTGGTGTCCGACATCCAGTCACGATAACAAATTCCTCTGTCGTCAGTGTGATTTGAACCGCGATTTTCCGTTACAACAGCGCCCAGCGCTCTAACCTCTTAAGCCATCCGGACACGCATCACTGTTGCCATCAATAAACTCACAGTCTGCGCAAACACAATCGCCTGGAATGCAGTTGCAACAACGCAGGTACACCATCTACAACAGTCTTCATCTCAACAGCCACCACAATAAGAGCCCCCATCTGACTTGCAGCAACTATCAGTGTCGATAGGAAATTAAGTAAGGTCACTGTCGACGACATGGGCAAATGGTTTCTCTTCGTCAATCTCCAAAATTCCTCGAGGAATACAAAAAGCTTGAGGATAAGCAAGAGTTCGGCAGTCGTACTTCTATATAATCTCCAACTTCAGCTCCCAATCAACCTTTGTCTTCTGTTTCACCTCCGCAAAATTACAGGAAGAAGAAAAAACTAAAGAAGAACACAAGCGAGTGGCTGCAGCAAAATTCAACGAATGAGGCTGCAAGAGTTGGCTCTACCTCTTTCTGTTTAACAAATATAGGACCGTTCTGTTTTCCTTCTTCTCCGTTCTTCTGCTTCTTTGGTTTGCGAACTCCGATCATTCCAGTTGCATGTTTTCTCTCTTGAGTTGTTCGTTCCCTAACGATGTCCTTAGTAACTACTGTGGCCGTATAGGTCCGCCCTTTTGGCGTAGGAGCCCGGCAGCCTGGCTCCTCCTACACCAAGCGCAATTCACTTTGGCCGGCGTCACAACGGATGCCGTTTGTTTTAATTACGCGCTGGTTGCTGAACGAAGAGGCAGTTGAGCTTGTCTCCGGACTTCTCTTATAGGCAATTAAAAGAGTAGCTAGTAAAACGCCTGTCAGTAAGTAAGAAGGCTAATTTTAACTGCTTACACTGATAGAGCTAACGTTAGGTTACCGTACCTCTAGCCAACTGCTGTGTGAAATTGTTGCCGGAATTGAGCTGCTACAGTCTTTGTGGCTTCAGAAGCTTCCAGAGAGCACACAAGCGATCCTGATGGGTGCGCATTCCGGGTTTCTGGATACGTTGACCATCATCGGGGACAAAATTCATGAGGTCCACGTGCGACCCATGGTTGGCGAGGTGTCTCGCATCAACTTGGGCCGTTTCTGAATTGCCAGATGCTGTCGGGGAGTAGGATTAGATAAAGGTGTAGATCCGCCTCCCGAAATGGGTGATCGCTTAGTAGGTCGTCGGGACTTTCTGTAAATACCGGAGTATACTGGTACCGTCGTAGATTCGTTGAAAAGACAAAAATGTACCAGCCCCTGCAATTTCTCACCAAACAAATCAGACTTGCCGGGATATCTGGCGAATGCTACCCGAAATGCAGTATCACGACGTCTCACAATCTACGACCCTTTCAGCCGGCGCAACTACCCCCCCCCCCCCCGCACAACTTCATCCAGCACTCTTTCCATTATTTTCCAAGACGTTCCCGACGCAAGTATTCGTGCACTTCTTCAAAAATACGGCAACATCACTACCGAGCGTAGTCTCTCTGAGCTCGTTAACCCTGAAGTTCAGCACTACATCAACAGTACTGGCTCCCCATATTTCTCGAAGGTGCGTCCATTGCAGAAGCAGAAACTCGCAGTTGCGCGGAAAGAGTTCGGAGAACTTCTTAACCAGGGTATTTTGCAGACAGTTGCTGGTCTTCCCCACGTCACATGGTCCCTAAATGCAATGACGAATGGAGACCTTGTAGTGACTACAGACGTCTGAATGCTCAAACCATTCCATATCGCTACCCCATACCACTCATCCACGAGTTTGTGCACAACCTCACAACTGAGGTGTTTTCTCGACTTTGGACTTAGTGAAGGTATACCATGAAATCCCTGTAGCTCCCGAAGACATTCCAAAAACGACAATATGTACACCTTTCGGATTCTTTGAGTTCACTAGGATGACTTTTGCGAAACCTTCTCTTCTGTTTCATATATTTGGATGATGTTCTGGTTACTTCTTCCTCTGAGTCCGAGCATTTAGAGCACCTCGAATGTATTTTTCAACGTCTCCTTGAAGTTGGTCTAGTACTCAACGTTGAAAAGTGTCAATTTCTACAATCGCAGGTGAGATTCCTTGGCCACTTGATAACCCCTGAAGGCATTTAACTGGACCCAAGCTATTTCGTGCTTCTCGCCTCCGAAAACTGATATCTGAGAACGTTCTTGGGAATGTTAAACTTCTATCGTCGTTTGTTGTGAAGGCCGCCCACCATCGTCGATCCTTAATGTCTTCTTGTCTGGCATGAAAACCAAAGGTCCCCATCTGATTGTGTGGTTCGCAGAGTCTGCGATTGAGATCACCAAGCAACAACTGGTGGATGCAACACTTTTGCAGTTCCCTCAGCAAGACGGACCCCGAGCCGTATTCGGCGATGCCTCAGACATTGCCGTAGGTGCTGCTCTTCACCAAAAAATAAATCAAATCAGGATGTCTTTGAGCTTCTTCTCCAAACAGCTAAATTCCGCTCAACGGAACTACAGCACCTATGATCGTGAGTTACTCGCGCGTAAGTCGCAATTAAATACTTCCGGTATTCCCTTGAAGGCTGGCCGTTCACATTATTAACGGACCATAAGCCACTCACTTTTGCTTTGAAACAAAAGTCAGACAAAATATCCCCTCGCCAAATTACTGAGGTACGGTACTTGAGCTTTATCAGCCAGTTTAGCTTCGACATTTCCCATGTGTCTGGAAAAAATAACGTGGTTGCTGACGCTTTGTCACGTGTTGCAGAGGTCAACATCACCGCCACGTCCATTTTCCACCAATTGCTGAGGCGCAGAGGGATGACGCAGTTCCTCAGAGCTTGAAGACAAACTCCAAATATACAGCGAGTTTCCTATCTTTGGCTCACCGTGTTCCCTCAGTCCACCAAGCGTTTCCAACCCACCTCGATATAATTGGTACTTTGCGAGACTAGCACGGTTTCAGGTATTGCCTCACAATCATCGATAGGTTCACGCGGCGGCCTGAGACGTCTCTGAAAGACATTATTGAACAAACATGCGCAGAGGCCCTTTGTCGCGAATGGAATCCACGCTTTGGTGTGCCAGCAATTATAATCACCGGCCAGGGAACGCAGTTTGAGTCTTCCCTTTTCTCAGAGTTCGCCAAATTTCTCAGCTTTAAACGCCACCGCACAACCGCTTACCACCCGCAGTCCAGTGGGATGTTCGAAAGATGGTACAGCACGCTGAAGGCCGCTATAATGGCCCCAGGCGAATCTTCTTGTTCGCAGGTCCTGTCACTCGGTCTTCTTTACCTCCGAACAGCTAATTGCGAAGAATTTGCGCTTCTCGGAAGCTGCTGCAGCTACCTTCTGAGGGCCCCTTCGAAGTCCTCGAGCGAGGCCGGACTAAAGCCTTTCGTTCAGAAAGAAAGACGAAAGGGACGCGACGCGTCCGCTTCTTCGTTGAAACTCCCCTTGGTTGATTGGTTGGGGGAGGATAATTCTATTGCGGAAAGATTATCTAAGGATGGGCGACGGAGGAGAAGTGCAAGCTTCTCAGAAAGTTCTTGGAGGAACTGAATTTCTATTATGAAACTGAAAAGGTAAATACGAGTACATTAAGCAAAAGTAGCTTTTTTTCGAAACAAGAAACCGCCCCAGATAATTTTAGGTTTTATCCTTAAAGTAAGGCGACAAGGACAGCAACTGTTGCGGAAACCAACCCACAATTGTTACAGTGATACCTTCATCCTTTCCGTTTAATTTGCTCGCAGTTGGACCAAAGTTCCGCACCTGGAACACCTCATTTGCATTTCGCACCAAAACATTTCCTATCTACCTCCAATATAGTGCACGCTCATGTTTCCCTTTTTCCGAAACCGATCCATTTTCCCATATATTTTCCTTTTGCAAGCAAATATTGCAAACTCATCCAGAAAAATTCCACATAATCCTTCCATTTGTTGATTTCTGTTCTTTGCTCGAAATTTAAAAAGGGAAGTTTGTACACACGTAGATATGTACGTGCAGTGTGTGCGTGTGTATGCATATGAACGTAGAATATACATATATATTTGCAAAGTAAATAAATTTTCGCATAAAGGCTTATAGAAAAACGCACAGGACGATTTACATAAATGGTAATGGGTTATTGTGTTGCGAATCGATGCATGAGAGTGTTTTGATTGCTGGGCCGTGTTTATCTTGCTTATCATTGCAACCTTTTTGTAAAGTCATGGTAGGCGTTTCTGTTGCGATTCATTAGAGGTACATATCTGGCGATGTTTTGAGCAGCTTGCTATAGATGCAAGGAGGACAGAGGGCAAAAAACAGAGGACAGAACACAGAGAACAGAGGAGGCAGAAGACAGAGAACAGGGGTCAGAAGACAGAGGGCAGAGGGCTGAGGCCAAAGGACAGAGGACTGTGAATTAAGGACACAGAACACAGGACAGAAGACTGAAAATTGAGGATAGAGGACGGGAGATAGAGGACAGAGGACAGAGAACGGAGGACATAGAACGAAGGACAGAGGGAAGAGGACTGAGGGCCGAGGATTGGGGAGAGAGAGAGAATACAAGATAGAGGACAAGGACAGGACATGCAACAGAGAACAGATGATGAAAGGTAGTGGTCTTGGGGGCAGGATGTTTCCTGGGGTCACAGGAAGCGGAAGACAGAGGAAACAGGATAGGGACAAAGGACAGAAGACACCTCGGACAAGGCCGCTGGGCGTGACAGTCTCCTTGCGAAACTGTTCACCGCAGCTTCTACTGTCTTTGCAGAGCTGCTTTTTCCACTTGTCCGGAAGTCCTGGGAATCTGAGGTCTTTGCAAGTAAGTGGAAGAAGGGGATGATCCTCTAGATTCCGAAAAATTAAAACCGTCTTTAGTGCGACAATAGGAGGGGTATATCTATGCTCCCTGCTGTCGCAAAGATAATAACTAAAATAATCCTGAACGCATTAAAGAATATTTCCAAACCTTAGTCGATAGAGATCAGGTTGGTTTTCACACTGGACAGCATTTCTTATATCATCACCCTCCGGATCATTCTGGAATAGTGTGGGTGTTCAGATCTCGGTCGCTGCTCTTCATCGCTTTCCAGAAAACGTTCGACAATGTGAACAGAGGGTATTTGGAATTCCCTACGAAGGAGGTGCATTCTGGAGAAACTTATATTTTCCTTCCACGTAAAATTTTCAGAGGAACTTGACGATCAAAGTGGGGTTCGGAAAGGTTGCAGTTTGTTACCGATACTATTCCTTTTTGTTATTGATGACGTTGTTCATGCTGCCCTGTTTGGGGGGGGGGGGGGGCGTTGAAGCGTTCAATGGATGGTTACATCTTTCCTCTCCGATTACGCTGTTGACATCTGATTGTCCTTTGACTGAGTCATGGTAGGCAGGACATCAAAGCTGTCGATCAATTTGTCCATCTTGGGAGCGCCGCTCCTGCTGACGGAATCATCGAGCCTGCCGCATTAACAGCGGTAGATCTGCCTTTACTGTTTTGTCTGAAATTTGGAAATGCAGATACCTCAACAACAATATCAAGTTCAGGTTGTCACACGCCACAAATAGTAACGGTTTCGCCTCGGTATGCCGCATCACAAGAGAGCTTCCTGTAGGTAGTGAATGTTCTCGTCCTGTGAGGAACTTTAACGATATGCTTCCCATCCACAATGATGAGCAGCTGAAGATATGGAAGGAGCATTTCCCTGTGTATAACATCTATTGAAGTTAATTGAAATAATAAAACTTGTTGTTTCTTTTTCGTTGGTGTGGGTATTTATTCTTGCAAATACCGATATTTCGGGAACCACTTGTTCCCTTCATCAGTGCAAACAAGTTCACTTCTTGCAAATAGCGATATTTCGGGAACCACTTGTTCCCTTCATCAGTGTTCCCAACAAGTTCACTTGTTTGCACTGATGAAGGGAACAAGTGGTTCCCGAAATATCGGTATTTGCAAGAATAAATAAAAGTTCACTTCTTGCAAATACCGATATTTCGGGAACCACTTGTTCCCTTCATCAGTGCAAACAAGTGAACTAAATACCCACACCAACGAAAAAGAAACAACAAGTTTTACTATTTCAATTAATTAATCGTTGGAAACACCGCATAATTTCACTCTGATCTATTGAAGTTTGTCCACTTGTAGTTGGTAATGCAAAAAAGTGGATATGAACTTCTCCTGTAGACAAGAGCGAAATTCTGAAGAAGGACGGCCTTCTTGGGTGTGAAAACTGGAGGGGTATTTCCTGCCGTGTTAAAAGTGTTGCCTAAAATCATCCTGGAACATATCAATGATCACCCCTGAAACTTAGTCGACAGAAGAGACTGGTTTTCGTTCTGAGTCTTCTTGTGCCGCCCACAGTCAAACCTTTCAAAGCGTAAACAGGCAAAACGGATTTCATCCAAAACCCATCTATCCGCTTTGGCAGCTTAGGCTTTACTTGTCTGTAATCTGTGTCGATAAGTTGGATAGATCGCGCTGCGGTTTCAGGTTGCCCTTTAATCGAAGGTTCTCCACAGGATCTCTACCATTCTATGTAGCCCAACCGTTACAATTAACTTGGATGTAGTTTGCCGGAAAATATAATTTTGCTAGGAGCAAATACTTGTTCGTGGATAGGATTTTGGTTTGAGGAGGTCATTGAAGCGGCACAGCCTGCTTCCGTGCCTATCTACTTTGGATTCATACCAGATTAGGTTTTTCATAGATGAGTTCACGCGCGCCCTCTCATTCAAGTTTGGTTCTTTCTGATCGAAATTAGTTTCTGTTTTTTTTTTTAGTTTTTATTCTTTTTATTACAATTTTTAATGAGTGGTATTTGTACCGGGGTATATAATTGGGCCCTGCATCAGCGAACATTTCAAAGCCAAAATCTACTGTAGTGTCATTCGCTCTGTCGTCCCTTTGGTTCTGAGTGCTAGGCAGCCATCAAAGGTAGTGGACGCTGTGTTCCTTTAAGGGATACGAAAATATTGTGTTCAACCTCTCGATTCCAGCTAGGCCGACCAAGATGTGAGGCAAGCCTGACGCAAATAGGTTGACTCGATGATGAGACAAAGCCTAAAGAAAAGGAAAAAAGCTGATTAAATATTTGGTGATGTCTGGTATCTAGAAGGCACTGTTCGGAGCCAAGCTTGACTTCTATGATTATTCAGCCCGGCTAAGAGAGTCTTGTTGCCATTGCTGTCCTCATACTTAAAACTTGAGTAAGCGCTATTGGGGTTTTTGACTGCGCGCCCTTCCAAAAGCTCTGTGATGTCGCTAGAGAGCATGGTGTTGACGAAACTTAAAGAAAGTGGATCTGCGCTATGGATTGCAGTGTGATGAAGTGGGTGTTAATCGCTACCTCACAACGGAAGCGACGAAAGGTTACCTTCAACGAGGTGTGCTATCGCGACCTCCATGGAGTATGCTGATCAACTCACTACCATGTGAAATCTGCCAATACACGTTCCAGTTTATGCGGATGACGTGGCTGTGCTGGCTGTTGGCTGAGATCTTGGAATGGTGCACCGTTGATTTGATTGACAATTGGTGTCTCAGGGATGGACTTGCAGTAAATCCAAATAAAACTACAATGGTATTATTTACAAAAAGGAGTGTTCGCATTCGCAACATTCGAAATAAATTTCGAGATGGGTGGTGTGGCTTTTATGCGTCGGAGATTGTCCCTCAGCAGACGCACCAACCCCGACTCTGTAAGACCGGATCTCTTGTCGAAGACCGGATCGCTTGGGAGTCTTGGGTGCTCCCCGTAAACAAATTCCTCTCGTCGGGTTGTACGTAGGCCGAGTAGGACGAGAGGCAAGACTTGAGTCCGGACGGATCGTCGCGCGCCATAATGGCGGCTTTCAGCGTCCGGTGCCAACGTTCTAGCATCCCATTGGATTGCGGGTGGTATGCAGTAGTCCGCTGGCGTTTAAAACCCAGGAGTTTGCCTAATTCCGAGAAAAGGGTGGACTCAAATTGCATTCCCTGGTCAGTGATGACCACTGCAGGGTCGCCAAAGCGAGGTATCCACTCTCGGCAGAGGGCTTCGGCAAAAGATTGCGCCGTAATATGGGGAAAGTGACATCCGCCAGGATGAAACGCCACGAAAACGTCCTACGCAAGCCAAGACTCACGTCCACTTGCCTATACCCGTATGTGTTGATGCGGGAGGAATTTGCTGCCGCAGTTTGAGCGGCTGTGTTGATGTTGCCGAGGTACGGGAAGAACCGAAACCTCCGCACCAGTATCGATGAGGTAGTTGTGCCTACTGAGGGGGTCGAAAATAGTTAGGCGCTGCTTTCTGGGTGGCCGTCGCCAAGACCCCCCGCGCACCTAGTTTTTTGCGGTAGGCGTGAATTTACACGGTAGCGTACATCTTGTCGCTTTATCACCGAACCTAAGATGGTACCAGCAAATACCTTTGTCCGCAGGCTGTCTTGACGACCTGCTACCCGAATGCCCTTTTCGAGTGGCAGACCGTGAGCGAGCTCGCGATCTGGCTCCCGAACGCTGAGCGTCCAACGTCGCCCGCACCTGGTCGGCCTTCGCTGCCAGTTCCTCCAAGGAACCGGAGACGCCAACGAGGATCGCCTGGGTACCCTCCGGGAGCCTTTCGCAGCCAGAGCGACTTGATCAGGTCATCGCCGATCTTGCTCCCACCCAGTTGCCTCATTTCGTGTAGCAATTGGCTGGGAGTTCGATCACCTAACGTTAAACCCGCCAGCAAATGGTCTAATTTTGCCGACTCGCTTGCCGACAGGCGCCTGATCAACTCGCTCTTGAGCTGCGTGTATGATGTCGACTTCACTACGTCGGACACCAGAAGAATCGACTCTTCATCCAGGCCGACCACCGGAAGAAAAACGAAAAGTGGGCTTTTCCTTTGGGACAATATACAACGGTTTTTCAAGCCGAAGATTATGCGATCCTAAGGGTGGCAAACTGGGTGATTGACGATACGTTGAAGGGCAGGCATATTGCCATCTACAGTGATAGGCAGTCTGCATTGAGGACATTGTGTAGTCCCTCTTGATTACCTCGAAAATCGTTCAGGAATACTGAAACCGTCTGAATTCTAAATCTAGATTCAATACGGTGGAACTATTCTTGGTACCTGGTTACTGTAGCGCAAAGAGAAATGAAATCTCGGATGCTTTAGCAAAAGAGGGTTCAGGATGTCAGGACCGGAACCAGCAATTTTAGTATCAGTAGCATTGGCTAAGGCTGTCTTCAAAAACTGGGAACAAGCTTCCAACAAGGTGGCAGAGCCTAGATTCTGATAGATACACCAAATTTTTCTTGTCAGAACCGAACATGTGTTCCGCAAAATTTATCCTGTCGAAAAGCAGAAGGACTTGCAGGAGTATTGTAGGCATTCTGACAGATGATAATTCAATAGCTGGCCATATGTTCAGAATTGGAATTATTTAAGATGATATTTGTCCTTCCTGCAATGGGGAAGCGGAATCCGCATCCATACCCCCCCGCATCAGATCTTTGGTGTTAATGTTGTTCAGTTGCAATGGGTCCACTAAGGAAATCCTACGATACGTTAACGAATCCGGGATATTCTGTTAGATGGGGGTATCGAGTACAATGGGCCACCACGGTCTGTGTATCCAGAAGCTACAGCTTCTCCACCAACACACACTCACAGCATTGGCTTTTACTTTGTTGTCATTCATGTTCACGGTTTGGGTTGCTTACTCTTTTGAACTTCGGTTGCTCGTCGTCGCAAATACTCCGTAGGATGCCTTCCATACCATACAATGAGGCCGTTTCCGTGGAGGTAGTTTGTGCCAAAGCATTTGTTTACCCAGAGTAAATGCTTGCCTGTGGATAAGACTTTGGCCAGAGAACGTGGGTCCAATTGTTACCTCATTCTGCAGCTTGAGTGGGTATCAAGTTCACTCAAGGTTTGAATTTCACCATCGAAGTTGTAGTGGGTTTTGCTGTTTTTATTTCAGTTTTTGTATTTACCGCGTAAAAGTAACTTGATCTCTACCTCAACGGACGTCTTCCAGTAAATATCTACCGCAGCGCTATTCGCTTTGCTGCCCTCTCTGATTCCGAGTGCTGGGCAACCATCAAAGATAGTTAACGCTGTCCCACTTTTATGACGATGAAGAAATCGCGTTGGATATTGGTAGTATGGCTCCCTTTTACTTAGTCTATAATGAACAATCCAAAGGTTTAACGAATGCATGATGACTCCACTGCTAAATGGTAGTTCGAGGATCTCTTGACTTCATCCATGCCAAAATTATGAGTAAACCGGACTCGAAGGAGCTGCGTCCACTACTCTGAGAAGGAGGGCGCCTGGTACTCAGAAGTCACTTTTCGATGGCACACTTTAGCTACTGAGACCACTCAGCCCTCGGCATGGCATCCAGACCTTTGGTTAGGATTTGACTACCGGTGAGTGTCAGGTTTTTTCGGTATTCTCCAGGGGACCTCTTCCACAGCTAGCCTTGTTAGCATTGTTGTTCTCACAGTCAGAGTTTAAATTAGCCCTAACTCTACTATAGAAGGATCAACAGCACTCCTGCACTGTGACGCCACTATCATGACAGCTTCAGTCCCTCATGGTTTTACCTGGGGTAAATATCTGACCCGCCTCTTCCTTCCTCCTCTCTTGAATGATGTGCTTATAATCCGTGTCCTGTTTTTCTTTTAACAATTCGTTCTCACTTTTCTATGAACGTGAGTACGATTGTTCAATTATTTGATCATATGGTATCTGAAGACCTGCCAAACAGGAAGGATCCTTCACTTCAGATATCTTCAAAATGCAAGGACGTGAGAATTTTAATTAACTTCCAAACCATTTCTTTCGTAACAAAATTAAATTAAACGTTTCTGTTCAAATGAACCAAAATGGCCAGCAGCCCGCATCCGAAAGCATCAAACGGAATGTATATATCCTGAAATATTCCTTGCACGTTCTATCTCCACTGAATACCCTTGAGTTTGCCGTATCCTCTGCCTTTGGGAAAAAAACCTCTCATATTAGGCGAACTTATGT
Organism: Hermetia illucens; assembly: GCF_905115235.1. Lineage (NCBI taxonomy): Eukaryota > Metazoa > Arthropoda > Insecta > Diptera > Stratiomyidae > Hermetia > Hermetia illucens. The sequence goes on along the minus strand of NC_051851.1, from coordinate 23,087,330 downwards.
AACACTAACCTGCAGTGTTATCCGTAAACCATAGATGGAAGGCATGGAAGTTGACACAACCCGGTGCAATCCACTTCGGAGCAAGGATGTGGAAGGCGGACTTCCGTTGCAAAGAAATCTCGAAAAGAAAAAAAAAAATTCGTTTGTTGGCTTCAATCCAAGAGAATTATTTTTGCATGAGCAATTCGGAAAACGGCATGTCGAAAATGTTTGGAGCGCTATTTGCTCATATAATGCTGGCTCTCCTCCGATTTTATCTGCATTTTTTGAGATATTAAAGCTCAGAGATGGCTTTGACATTGCAATTCGATGCAATAGGATAATTTCTCATTACTTTAGACCGTCGTTAGTTGGTGTTAGGACGGGAGAGGACTGAGAAATAATAAGTCATAATTGGAACACCCTCAACCGCAGACAGGGACATTTTTATAGCAATTTGCAGGCATTCGTTAAATTCGCATATTTGGGATATTTATTGTAACCAACAATTTGCTTCGAATGAAGGTAAATCAAACCAGGATCCACTAAAATATTACCTTAAAATGGGTCCCGCTATTAATGGCTCCATAGGAAACGGGGACAGGACAAGGTTTCCGCTGCCATGGTAAATGGATGGATATTGAAATAAACCAACAGTTGGGGGCCGAACAATTCGTTATTCAGCGACAGCAAGTAAATTGTTTTATTATTAATCCTTTGTTGCGTAATATCCAGTTCATGGCTTTATTGCCATGTAATGAAAATTCAATTTATACATTGAAGTACAATAACTCCTTCCGGGTAAATATACGCGTTCATATGTACACACAGAGACAATGGCTACGTGCTCCATTGGCTCCATTTTCCATAGCATAAATATCAAATTCCATTAGCTTTCCTCGAAAGGGAGCCAAATAATGATGAACACGGTGTCCTATAATAATAAAGAAACCGTTCTTGAAAACATACAATAAAAACGCCAAAGGGTGCAAGGACTCGGAGGACTCGGTAAGGTAAGCGAGCGAATGCCGGAATACACGCTCCGGGAATAATAGTTGACAAATTTATCATACTAAGCACCTAACGAGCTTAAGAGCAATGATACATCATTGTGATGGGGGTTTTAAGCCTGGAAAATATATTAGAGGTTGTTCCGCGTCACCCCCTGTGAAATGTATTTTATTATGATGTCTCCGCTTTGCCGTGAGAAGGAATTCCATTTTTCGCGAGCTTCTCCCTCAATGACATCCTTCTAAAAGCACCAACAGACTGAGCGATATGTGTAATTTTGGAATTACAGCCTATTGTCAGGAGATATGCTATTGTATGTACAAACGAAGATTCCAGCGAGTACACGGGGGTAGGGGGTGTGTTGGTATCATTTTTGTATTTTCTGATACCAGTGTCTGTTGAGGTAGTACAACCTCTCGTACCAATTTGGCTTTCTTGGTAAATCAAAGGAATTATGAGAGAATTATAAAGCTGAAGATATTAAATGCCTTTGGCAATAGAAACACAATTTATTTTACGGAATTGAATTTTTGGGCTAGAAAATACCCTTAATGAGATACACTCTGTGATATGTGGGGAAAATGGGGTTCGAGGTTTGAAGTCTACGACAATTTAAGGTGCAGATGATGCTACTTTACTTCATATCTGCTTCAGAAGATGTTCAGTTGTTGTCCAAGGAACCCAAATACTTAATTCAGAGCAATCCTTTGAGAAGACTTACCTAATACTATTTGGGGCAGCTTGGGAATCAACGAGAGAGGTGAGTCATTTTTGATTTTATTTATATTTCAAACCTATCGGTGTGTAACAGGACCAGTACACCAACCTTCCATTCCCCCTACTCAGAAAAGTGTGACGGTTGGGAGGAGGTCTTTGATATCACCCTAATAACCGACAACGGGATTCTTAGGGTGGAGGACTGGAGAGTGTCTGACCAGAGAACCTTCTCTGATCATAGTTGAATTCTTTTCAATCTAGATCTCGCCGCAGAGGTCTCCAAACCATTCAGAGACCCCAGGAGGATCGACTGGAGAAAGTTTGGTCTAGTAGTTAAGAACAAATTCTCCGGTGCGCAAATTGGTAAGATTGGCACGACAGACGAATTGGAGTAAAAGGTCGAGGCTCTGGAAAAGGCATACCGCCTTGAAAGTCTACTAAGTGCAGCAAAAAGGCACTCCCACCATGGTGGAATGAAGATCTCTCCAGCTTCAGGAAGCCGACCAGAGAAATCTTCAACATCTGCTACAGGCAAAAATATTGGCAGCCATACTAGGACTGCCTGAAGAAGTACAAGTCGGTCATTAGGGACGCCAAGAGGCGGTCTTGGTTGGACTATTGCCAGAACATCGAAAGCACCAGTGAATCCGCGAGGCTCAGTAAGATTCTGTCCAAGGGACATAAGAGCCCATCCTTTCTTAAAAAGTCACGACGGAATCTTATAGCGAAACCTAGGAGCTGCCATGGGTCCGCGAAGGAGTTTCGGCCAATCAGCCTCACCTCTCTGAAGACCCTAGAGCGCGTCCTGGACATTCACTTAAGGACGATTATGGAGATAATGCCTTTCTCGAAGTCCCAGCATGTCTAACTCAAAGGAAAATCCACAGAAACCGCCCTCCACGAGGTAATTGGCACGGTTGAGCGGTCGCTGCAGTACAAGCAGTATACCCTAGCTGCCTTCTTGGATATAGAGGGAGCTTTTAACAACGTTAGTACCAACGCCATCAAGGAAGCCTTGACCGGTATTGGATTGGAGGGGTATCTCACGCATTGAATTATATCCATGCTAAGTACAAGGATGATCCAGTTGGATCTGGGAGGCAACCACTTGACCAGAGGTATGAACAGAGGCACGCCCCAGGGTGGCGCCACCTCCCCGGTGCTCTGGTTAATAGTAATGGACGAAATTTTACGTACATTGGACATCTCCTCCCCCTAAACCTCTACATTAAATACGTTGCAGCGTGCAGTGCCGTCAGACTACGTGGGTCCGGATGCTGAGCAGCGAAGTCCTAGGGCCTGAGCATTATCCTAGACAAAGTACCTCGGGAAATCTGGGCATTCCCCACGGACTATGCCACACGCAAGCTGAACTTCACGAGAAACTTTGCTGTGGACTTTCCAAGCAGGGCAAAGTGGAATACCGGCGGCGTGTTGCAAGGTTATGACTCAGTATTCTTTACCGACGGATCAAAGATGGACTGTGGAGTCGGCGCGGGGGCTTTCTCGAGTGCACACAGTGTATCTAAGTCGTATGGTCTCCCAGGTGTCGCCCGTATATTCCAGGCGGAAGTACTGGCGATATTGGAAGACTGCCGATGGCTGGAATGAGATTCGAGCCCCAAGCGTAACGTAGCCGTTCTGACCGAGAGCCAAGCGACCATCAAGGCCTTGTACTCAACGACGACATCTTCTAGGCTGGTGGGGCAATGCAGAGACGCGCTGAATCGTCTGGGCGGCACGCTCAAGGTCATCCTCCTCTGGGTTCCCGGGCATAACATAGAGGGGAATGAGTGGGCTGACGAATTGGCCAGACAAGGTTCTGCTCTTGGCAGCCCTTCGGTAAATACAGTCAGTGTTCCGCTGGCGGCCGTCGAGGGCCGAGTCTACTCGCACTACCTAGCAGCCGCGGGCCTAAGATTGCGAACGTTTGTGAGCTGTGCCAAGTCAAGAAAAATTTGGCCCGCTTATAACATAGCTTGATCACGAGAGCTCCTGTGCCAGACGCGTGCAAATGCATTCAAGATTACGGCGGTCTGCACGGGGCGCTGGCCCATAGGGGACCATGCCGCTAGGCTCGGCATACCCTGTAATCCGCATTGCCGAAGCCGCGGAGAAGGAAGGGGAACCCTCATGCACTTTCTCTGCGATTGCCCAGCTCTAGCTAGAGTCAGGTACTGCTCCACTGTATCACACCGAAAGTATATAGAAGAACGGGAATGGCGCAGGTGTTGGTTTCCACGATTTTACTTTTCCCGAACAGCTCAGTTTTAAGGACAAGATTAAAATTCCTCCAACAACTTAGATTTGATTATTGCCATAGGAGGTGTTTTTGCTTGCAATATGCCGAGGTATTCGTAGACGTCATCCGAATCCATACCTGAACTGGATGGTGATGTTCAGCAAGGACCGAAGTTGATTCTCGTTTTTGGCATACAGTTTGATGTCGTCAATATACATTAAATGACATAATGTACACTTCGACAATATGCCATGTTTGACTGCGAACCTGTACTTGCTTTCATGCAGAAGATGGGATAACGGATTCAAAGTCAAACAGAATCACAGCGGGCTTAGAGAGTCGCCTGATTAGTATATCCCCTGATGTTTATGAGGATGCCATAGCTTCGGGCTCCAATTCTTCAACACTGTTCCTAGGAGAAGAACCGCATTCTGGTTGACCTTGTTTAAGCATAATACTTGTAGTAAGTATGAATGTGATATGGAGTGAAAGGCTGATTTATAGTCGATGTAAGCTGTCGAGATATTTTGCCTTTGGTGAACAGCATGCTTAATAGTCAGTGCATCGAGTATAAGCTGTTCTTTACAGGCTTGGGAGCTTTTTGCGCATCCCTTTTGCTCCTCCGCAATCAATTAATCAACATAAAAATGTTCGCGCAGCGAACTGAAATGAAAACCTTGTAGATGGTAGAAAGACTACTTCCTTCGACCAGGACGAAGGTTCTAATGAAACACAACAGCATGTGACGAAATAAATTGCAAAAATATCTGGTAGAAACAGAACTGGTAATTCTTAATTTGAACTAAGGTCCGTGTGGTCAGGCGGGAAGTGGCGAGATCATGGTAGTGTAGCAATCCTCGTTAAAGAGAGGAGGGTATCAAACGAGATTACCTTCTCGGACCTCAGGAGCACTGGTTGATGATGAGATTGTCTGAAGGTAAAGAACGCATCGAGCAGCGGGCAATGCAGACCTAGTTTCACGGCAATCAAAATGTGTTGTGGTGTTCGCATCATCATAGGCGGCGCAATCACCGGTATCTGGGCTAGACTTGCCTTCAAAAGGAACTCTAGACATCTTGGTTTGGCGCCGAGTTCCCCGCCCCCACCTTGATATTCACGATAACATCGCTCCATATCAGGCAGGGTACCATCTACCATAGATATTGCCCTCGTAGACTTTCCGGGCTAGACCGTCCTCACGACAAGGATTAAGTGACCCGGACAACGCAACCTATTACGCCGGATTTGATCCACAACCATCCAGTTGTAGTATAATCATATATTTCTTCGTTATGTAGGTTACAGAATCGTACATTCTTATGTAGGGGGCCAAAAACTCTTCGAAGGATTCATCTCTTAACGCGGCCAAGAGTTCGCAATTTTTCTCGCTAACAACCCAGGTTTCCGAGGAATACATAAGGATTGGTAACAACATTATCTTGTACAGTAAGAGCGTTGACCCTATCGTGAGATGTTCCGAGCGGAATAGTTTTTGCAAGCTGAAAGAAGCTCTGGCTGCCAATAACCGTGCGAGTTACGTTACCAGAAACTGCACCCCGAACAAAAAATATATCCCCAATGCATGAGAAAATATCGGATTGCAGATAACCGGACTGGCATTTGTTTCGTCTGGAATTATGAGTTTCCTTAATGTGGGAAAACATTTCTGTTTACGTTGCAAAGTTGTTCAACGAACTAGATCTAGGCGACTAACATGTTTTAGAATAGTAAGATAGCCTTAAGGCCGCCGGGTGATTGTTAATATCGAAAATGCCCAATAAACTAGTGTTTTTAAATAAACAGGAAGGAAGTGTGATTCCCTGCTACTTTAATAATAATAATCGTTGGTGCAACAATCCATATTGGATCAGGGCCTTGAAGTGTGTTAGAGCACTTCATTCAAGACCGTAACCATATACTACAGGATAACCCGTAGGAGGAAGTGTGGTCAGCATTGCGCTTGCCCGAGATTGTTACCCTAATTTGACACAGGTACTCATTTACAGCTGAGTTGACTGGTATCCGACGTCAAATCACGATGCAAATTCCACTGCGACCAGTGAGGTTTGAACCGCGACCTTCCGTACGACAGCCTTGTGCTCTAACCACTCAGCTATCCGGACACTGCAGCCACCTTGCTAATGACTAAATTTAAACCGTAATAGGCTACTACTGACTCTTGCAAAACCGATGCCTTGATTCTACTTATGTAACCTAAAAAGTAAATTGCTCAGGATTATGTGTGCACCTAGCAACCGTTAAATAGGCAGGTAGGTATCATGGGCTGCTCAGAAGAACTCAATTAATGTTGTGGTACGCCATTTTGATGCCACAAACACAGACGATGACTGTTGTGGTAAGGGCAAGGAAGTAGAGTCCAATCAGCTCAGATTTTCAAAGCCAGTCCGTAGCATTCGTCAAGGAAAATAGCTCTCTCACCCAACAGATAGAGATTTCTCTTACGTCCTCAAAGAATAAATTTACTGAGATCCACAGGCTTGCTCTAGCTTGAGCAGCGGGTTTCCCTCTATACTCCTCTGATCTCATGTAAACCAGTGCTTTATGCCGACCTCTGTAATCTTGTATGGCTGGCAAAATAGCTGTTGGTCTTGTTACAGGCGGGTCAAATTAGCCTTAATTTGGCGCAGGTGGTGAACCCTCGCCACCTGAGGTACGCGACTGCTAAATAATGCGAGTATATTCCAGCTCTAACAGTCGCCAGTGGGACACAGACTGTGCCCACTGGGGGAGTGTCAACAGTAGAACCTAGCCTGGCCAGTTGGCCAGCTCGCTCATTCCCTTCTATGTGCCTATGAGCGGGAACCCAGAGGAAGGTGACCTTCAGCATGCCGCCCAGACTGTTCAACGCGTTTTTACACTGCCTCAATAGTCTGGAGGATGTGGCTATTGTGTACAAGGTCTTAATGGCCGCATGGCTGTCGGTCGGAGTGGCTCCAATCATTGACAGGCTTCCAGTTTTGTCACTACTTCTGCTTGAAATACACTGGCGAATCTAAGAAAACTCTCGCACCGACTCCACTGACCATTTTTGATCCGTTGGTGAAAAATACTGTGTCATATCTTGCAACATGCCGCTTGTAAAAGAATGTTCATTGAGATTATTAAACAAGGCGGGAAAGCGGAAGCTGGACACTTTAGGTATGAAAGGTTTTGTGTATTTTTTTTATAAAGACATTTGAATGTGCATCTGTTCCATTAGTACGTAGCACGTAATTTGTATATGCATACGTGATGTGAGAATATTTGCTTTCGGAGGATATTGACATTCAAAGTCCTGAGTTTGCAAAGAAGCGATAACTTTGACCATTGATAACTTTGTTAGTAATTGTGCGATTTCCGCCAAACTTGGTAGAACCATGATGTATATTATAGCCTATATTCGTGGTTGTAAGATGAACTTAGGGGGGGGGGGGGTTTGCAACCAATTACTAAAAATTATAGTAATATATTATTATTAACTTTATTTGAACAGATATCGGTATATGGGATATACCGGAGCCTAGGCACCATATACTGGCAACCTCCTGATTCTTTTCAGATTTTCGGGCTGAGTAGTTTCTGAGAATAGAGAAATCCATTAAAGAAATTATCGCTTTCGATCCCCGCATTCCCCACTTCCAGCGAATGTCAAAATTAAGACCAGCTTCGGAAAGTACTAAACGATACCTTCCATTTGACACCCGACCTGACAATATTTGCATGAATGGGGACCCCCCCTTAAATTTTGCGTAGAAATATATAACTCACTGTATGGGTGACCATTTACAGTTCTCACTTTTTCACCAAATTTGATGTCAATTGATATAACCGTTTCCGAGAAAAATGCGTGTGACAGACAGACAGACAGACCTGTGAGGAGTTGTCAGATCTTCCATCAGGCGCGACCCCAGGTGGCGGATAGGGGCATACCTATTGATTTGTAAATATGTGTTCATGCACTTTTCTTTTCTGATTGCACATGGGCTAGTGTTTGCTGATCATGCTTGCCATCCAGCGGAATAAGGAGCTCTGTTAGGAAACGAACTTAAATCCGTGGGGTAGCGCCTATAAAATCGCGACAAGCCGTTCATCTGCCCAGATCACGTGTCCTATGCTCTTCTTAAAAATAATCCAGGGCTTATTTCCCCAGTAAGAGGGGGGCATTGACATCTTCCAACGCCCCCTGAATATGAGGCCAATTCCACCGGTCACCAGGGACGAGCTGATGCAGATCTGCAGTCATATAGGCGACAGAAAAGCTCCGGGTCTGGACGACATACCGAATAAGGCCCTCAAACTTGCCGCCAAATGTAGATCGGATATGTTCACGGAGCTGCTCGAAGCGTGAATGTCCGAGGGTATCTTTCCCGTACCATGCAAGCGGCAGAAGCTGGTGCTGCTTCCTAAGGCTGGCAAACCTCCAGGGGAACCGGGCTCCTATAGACCCATATGTCTTCTAGGTACTATGGGGAAAATGTTGGAGCGGTTCATTTATAATAGATTACTCCCGGTTTCGGTTTCAGATCGGCAGTATGGGTTCCGTAATGCCAGATCATCCATTGATGCCATTAAAATGGTTACTGGCTTGGCTGAAAATGCAATTCACGGAAGGTGTTGTATCAGGAAGTATTGCGTGGAGATGACCCTGTATGTGAGGAATGCATTCGACTCGGTCAATTGGAACCTTATACGGAAGCCTCTGGCGACGATTGGTGTTCCCACCAACCTCGCTGCTGTTGGCGATAGATACTTGCAAGAGCGGATGCTCTGGTATAATACCGATGATGAACCCAAAGAGTACATTGTCTCCGCGAGTGCCCACAGGGCACTGTACTGGCCCGTTACTGTGGAATATCATGTATAATGATAAACCTAACTTTCCAGTTTCGGAAGAGGCGGTGGGTGGTGGGTTACGCCGACGATATAGCACTAGTTGTAGTCGCAAAGTATCTCGAAGATGCTGAGTTATACTCAAGCAAAAGAATCAGTGCTGGACTGGCACTCACGGAGGAAAAGACGGAAGCGGTCCTCCTCACTAAGTGCCACAAGAGAAATTACGTCTCCATTAGAATCGGGAATCGTATCATCACTTTCAAGCCGGCCATCAAATACTTGAGAGAGGTGATAGATGAAAGACTCAGTTTTAAGCATATAGGAAGGGCCGCGGTATATATGCAGGCTGTTCATAGCCAGGGTGGTGAATTCTATCTTGCTGTGGGCAATCCCAGTTTGGAGAAAGGCGTTGCATGTTTTAGGCAATGCACATAAATTGAGTGGGGTCTACAGATCTCTCTCAGATGATGCAGCGTTCATCATCTTGAGAACGATGTTGATTGACATCTTAGCAACCGAGATGAAGAAAATATATAACACCAAATTCAGCTCTCCTTTATCGCAGGTGAAAAGGCCAAAAGGGACAGATACATAAGCAGATGGCAACAGAGATAGGACCAGTCAGAAAAGAGTCGTTGGACTTACAGGTTGATTCCTTCCATCGGGGTGTGGCTGGAGAAGAACACCGGGCGCTAGTATTATTTCAATGTCCTAGGTTCGTGGAAGAAAGGGGCAATCCCACATAAACTGCGAAAAGCAGAGGACTCCGTGTGTAGACTGAAGGAGATCTAGCTAAAGTAAGCTAACTCCGCCCCGTGATTTTATACCTAAAGGTGGTTCCACGCGGTATAGGGGGGAGTCCGGGGTGGTTTTATTGGGTAAAAACTTCACATTGTGGTGTGCCCGGGCCAGAGTCTATTGAAGATCCTTACAGACATCCTTAAAAGAAAAAAGACAGAAAGACGGATAGACAGGCAGTAAACCGATTTTAATAAGGTTTTGTTTTACACAATACTTTAAAAAAAAGCTTAGAGGTGATAAAATTCAATATTATGGGAAAATAGATACTAAAAGGGATGAAAGCCGATATCTTAGATAATATATGAGGGAAGATGTAAAAGATAGAAAAGCAAGAGAAGAATGAAAATAGCATCGTGTACCAATGAATTTCTGAAAGAGAGGCAGCGAGAGTCACGTCTGAATCTTTCACAGGCACTTCTGAAGCGGTAGGACTTCTTCAGTTTTCTGTCAGTTAATAGAGCCGGAGCTGATCAGATTTCTTTGCATTCGTCGGTGTTGAAAAAATTGTCGCAGATTCCACGAAATAAATAGAGTTCCCAGGATAATATGTATGACGATGTAAGACGATGTTTACTACTTTTTGCTTTGGTTGTAACTCATCAGTGGCAGTTTCTGCTGTTGCAATTGAATTTATAGATACATATCTTCTCCGCTCAACAAATTTACATTATTCTTACGTTTTTATCTAGGAGTCTATTTATAATTTTATTTTTTCGTGAACTAGTAGTGAGTCCTCATTCGGATTCCTTGAAATAGAATCCAAATCTTACCCACGGAAAAGATTCAAACGATAACGGACCTAAAAAACAATTCGTTCAGCTTTAAATTCACTCGCATTTTTTACTAATGCGAATTTCATGCGAGACAATCCTTCTTAATGTGGATATGAATTTGAATGCGAAAACGACATTAAGTGCGAGGATTTTTCTTGAGGCTGAGTCAAGCGTAATGTGAGGCATTGCGTTTGAACAATTGAGTTTTTATTGTGTTCCGTTGGAAGTGTGGGCGGTATCCTATTTGACGTTGAAAGATGCCGAGGAAGATATTCAAATGGTTAAAAGCAAAAAAATATTATGTGTGCAGAGGAAGAATCCTTTGCAGTCGTGAGACATATATATTTGTAAGAATTTGTAAATGTGGAGCAGAATCGATTTTGGGAGATGAACCACAATCCAGTTTATATTTTAAATAGCTACTATAGAATAAGCTTAATTTGTAGGATACAAACTTGTCTGAAACATTTCCTTATTTATTAGAAACCTTATTTAGAAAGGATGGGCCATATTTGGATGAACTGATTGGCCACTTTGCAGAAAGCAGCTTTGTTATCATCATCAACGGCGCAACCGGTATCCGGTCTAGGCCTGCCTTAGTAAGGAACTCCAGACACCCCGGTTTTGCGCCGAGGTCCACCAATTCGATATCCCGAAAAGTTACCTAGCGTCCTGACCTACGCTATCGCTCCATCTGAGGTGGAGTGTGCCACGTCTTCTTTTTCTACTATAGATATTGCCGGATTAGGTGACCCCGCCTACAGCAACCTGTTGAGCCGGATTTTATCTAAAATCAGACGGTCGTGGTATCACTTATAAATTTCGTCGTTATGTAGGCTACGGAATCGTCCATCCTCATGTAGGGGTCAAAACATTTTTCGGAGGATTCTTCTCTCGAACGCGGCCAAGAGTTCACAATTTTTTTTGCTAAGAACCCAGGTCTCCGAGAAAGCAGCTTGCCTTAGCAAAAACCGAGAATTTGGGAATCGATGTTGCCCTAAATCCTCTATCTATTTGATGTGGGGACGAATGGACTATTTTAGGATCCTCCTTGTATTATTCAAAGGATGGTGAAGGGAAATATGAGTGCAAACGTGTGTTCTGTATGGGGCAGATTGATGTTCATTGGCGCAATTTCAAAAGCGGAAGATTTGTGGATGTCGACATTCCTTTCCTGGAGGTGGAATTCTTACAAAGACACTTCCTTGCCATGTCCTGACAGGAATTGCGTTAGAAGGTAGTTAATTTCGCCGTACCGTCGCTGGATCCACTCTTCGATACGGGGAATCAAAGTGCGAGTAATCCCACAGTTGCTGTGACTTTAACAGCGACTCTCACCTTGCCACCTTTTGGTACTCTGTATCTTTTTCTGGTGGATTCGTTCACCTTTTCTCGTATACAGCGTGCTTCACTTGCCAGAATGTCCACCGGGATCGTTCCCGCAATAACACATGCTGCGTCATCTGATATTATTCTGAATGTGCTGCGCACCCTTAGTGGAATTAAGCGGTAAGTCATGTTTACCCTCCTCCGATTACTCTCACACGCTAGTGCTTACTCCCAAACTGGTGCCACGTATAATAGTGTGGTGCGAACGACTCGAAGTAATCTGCGAATGTATCTCGGACCTCCAGTGTTAGGCATCATCAACGCTAATGATACGCTGGTTTTTACCGCTTTCTCACAGGCATAGTCCAGGTGTCTCTTGAAATCGATTTTAGAGTCACTCATCACTCCCAGGTATTTGTTAACCGGCTTCGAAGTGATGATGTGACCACCAACACGAATATTAACGGTATTCCTTTTCCCACGGTTGGTAACCAAGACCGCCTCCGTCTTTTGTTCCGCCAGGTCAAGCGGAACCACGCTTTAATGCCGCTAATAGTTTCGTTAGCATACACTTCAACGCGTTCAGGTTGTTTCGCGACGACAACCACGGCTGTATCATCTGCGAAACAGATTATCGTGGCCTCGTTTGGCACGGTAAGGATAAGGACCCCATTGTACATCACTTTTCACGGGAGAGGACCAACACGGAGCCCTGTGGTACTCCTGCAGAGACGGTGTACTGCTTGGATTCCTCATCCGTATCGTATCAAAGTGTCCTCTCTGAAAGGGAACTTTAGAGGAGCTTAGTCAAATAACTAGAGACACCCGTTTTAACCAGTGAGCTTTTTATCCACTCTTAGCTACCGGAATCGAATGCATTTTTGACGTGTAACGTCACCACAGTATAGCATTTGTTAGACGGCATCGCGCCTCGAGCCAGCTTCAAAACAACATCTACGGCGCCGATTGTTGAGTGTGCTTGTCGAAATCCAAATTGTTCCTCCGATAGTCCATCCTTATATTCAATGATAGGCAGCAGTCTATTGTGGATGGCCCTTTCCTAGCGTGTCGATGAGGCAAATCGTATGATGATGGATGCTCTGGGAGTTTATTCGGTTTCGGGAGCAAAACTACTTTTTGCCTCTTCCACCGATCGGGGAAAATTCCTTCTACCATGCATATTTCAAATACGCTGATAAACCAGTCGGTTCTGGTTTTAACAGCGAGCTTAAGAGCTCTATTTGGAACAGCATCCAAACCGGACGCTTTGTTATCACCGATCTGAAAGATAATTGCCTGGTGGTCGCTATGAGTATAATCCTCACTGGCAAATTATGCCATTCTCCTCGCCATTATGGTATTCACATGTGTCAGCCCGACCTTGCCTCACGATAGGTGGACACATTTCCCATATTTGCAAGCACCAAGTCTAGCTCCCCGAAAACCTCGAGCAGGATACGGCTCCTGGTATTCGTAGCGCCTCTACCCCAATCCACGGCCAACGCGTTGAAATCACTCGCTATGATCATAGGGCTTTGACCTCTTGCATCCGAGACTAGCATACTTAGCATTCCTTCGAATTTCACTATCGTCACGCTCGGTGCAGCACAGCAAATATATATGTAGATGCCAGTTAGTTTTGCCTCGCCGAATCCAATCTCTGGAAACTCCATCGTTCCTTGAATGGCTTGATTTTCACACGCCCATATTGCCGTCTTGCCATTTGTAGTCCAGGCGCCGCTCTTATTATTTCGATAAGGCTCGTAGATTATGGCAGCTTCGATTCCCTTCTCATAGATGGTGTGCGAGAGAAGGGCTTTCGGTACCTCGCAGTGGTTGTGTAACAATCTCCTGCTTTCTGGCCCGTACTTGTGCCTCTTCTCCTAAGGACTACTTCACCTTGCCGAGGAAATTTTCAACCGTTCTTCCCGGAGGTTTTTTCAGCTCCAGCATCAAATTTCGATTTTGGGAGCATATGATTCGGCTTACGTCCATCCGGTCAGGATCGGATTTGACCTTCCTCAGGATATTGGCATAAGTCATATCACCTTTTTTTGAGATGATAATCAATTTGGGCCGTGATCTTGTTTTATCTGTACCATTTTTCTTTCGGCCAACCTTGGTCCATCCTTCTTTGGTTTCTTTCTGGGGCTTTACCTCCCTTGGGTTTATTGGAGCCGGCGCCACTGTTTCCATGATTTTGTTTGCCTTCCCCTTTGCTACTGAGAGGCGTTTTTGAGTCCTGCAAGGATCCAAAAGAATCCTTCGCAACTTCTTTACTCCTATTTTCAAACTTACTTACTTACTTACTTACTTTGGATTTTGGGGGGGTGTCATTTGTAGGCGACGCTTGATTTCTTCGAGGTATTTTCTTCGTCCTTGACACTATTGTACAGTACACAAATGGTTCGTACCATTTTTTTGATGGCCTGGTGCACATTGTGTTTATCCTTAATGAATTTGGACAACTCTATTACTTTTCCTCAGAGTAGGGCAAACGGGAGCTTCCCTGATTTCCTTCTGTCACCAGCGTTGATTTTGGAGGCAATCGCAGGATTATCGAGCTTCCCCGAAATGGATCAAACACTAAGTCCTGCGACAGCTTCCGACTAGGTGTAGTCACCCCACCATGGGCTAATAAATGACCAGTTTGTGAGGCATCTTTCCGTGTTTTCTGAACAAGTGTTTTCAGTGGGACGCACTCCTTTTAAATGACTTTTTCTCCAAACTACTTGTAGTATTCGGTGCAATGATTGTCAATCCACCGAGGCACTGCATCGAAGGGATATCGATGGCCTGGGGCCTACTTGCCCGCTCCTAAAAGTCGCCGATATCGGGGTTCCGAGGCTCTGCACCGTATATTTTTCTCTCCTTTTTTCTTCCATATTGGCTTCTTGTTCTGGGTGTCCTTCCCATAGTCACTTTTATCCACGGGTAGGTGTTTTTTCCTACCCGATCAGCGCGTAAACACGTCCATGCATGCACCCCTCCAAATGGGTACAAGTGCATATTCCTACGCATCCGCCGAGCATTCCCTTATCCGCACGAAGGGACGCGCCTGATGGGAGATCTGGCAATCTGCACAAGTCTGCCTGTCTGTCCGTCTGTCCGTCTGTCTGTCTGTCACATTTTTCTCGGAGACGGTTATAGCGATTGACACCAAATCCGATGGAAATGTGGAAACTGTGAACGATCACGCATATGGTGAGATACATCCTACATCCAATTTTGGTGAGGGGAGGGGGGGGGGGGGGTCTCCATACCTGCAGTCGAAGCGAGGGATGTAATTTTTCTTCCACCAAATATTATCGTGTGGGGTATCAAATGAAAGCTCTCATCTAGTACTTTCCCAAGCCGTCTTAGTTTTGACAATTGATGGAAAGGTGGGGAGTGCGAGGGGTCGAAAGTCTCAGAAACTACTCAACCGAAAAATCTGAAAAAATCAGTAAGCTGCCTCGAAAAACCCTCCATACCGATATCTGTTCAAATCAAGTTACCAATGGTATATTACTATAATTTTTAGTAATTGGCTGCAAAGCCCCCTTAAGTTCATTTTAGCACTACGAAATTTTGCAACAATGTAGGGTATAACATACATAGATGCATATATGAGAGAGCATGATCCTTCCAAGTTTGGTGGATATCACATTATTTCTAGCAAACTTTTCATACCTGAAATGTCCAGCTTCCGGTTTCCTGACTTAGTTGTTGTTGTACTACCGGAAATCTGTAGATCCTGGATTGCATTCAAGAGCTTCCCATGCTATAGAAAAATTGAAACACCACCAGATAGTAACGATCAGTTGGTTGTATATCACCACTAAACGTGTGTTGTCTTAAAATATGGATGACTGAGGAGACTGCCATGATGGGCCTGTACTTCGATACAATGACATTTACGGAGACGCGGCCTAATTTGGGCCATGACAAAAGCAATTGTATTATCGTCATCTCTCTTTTATATCGATAGATGATATGCTATCTAATTTTGGAAAATGTTCAAATTAGCATGAGCACATATTTCATTCTTAATTACAAAATGTCACCCCTTATCTTTAATCCTATTTACGCGGTACCTATAGTCAGGAACTGTTTTGTGAATTGAACTTCCTAACAAAAAGGCTAAGACGCTTACGATTTCGTCAAGGCAGAGTTAACTCTTCAGACGCTATCTCACCTCTGCTCTGAGAGTACCGTGATCGAAATGGTCTCAGATGTTGTGTTCCAAAATACAGGAGGTTGGAAATTATTACGAATGAAAGTTAATCGAACTCAAAATGATCTTCAGCTTCTTGAGTCCATCCTTCTGCTCCAGGATGCCAATCCTTCTTGGCCAAATCATGGAATTACCGCTATAAAAACGGGATAGATAATGAAAATGTTTCGACATATAAATCTTTACATTCTTCACATTTTTCTTCCAGTGATGACGATGGTTAAGTATTAAACCAGAGCAATGGCTTCCTTTTTTAATAGGGTTGGGCCTAATACTGCATATGATGAGGTTTCGGTCTTATATGCAGACAATATCTAGAAATATAAATTTTAGCAAATACTGATTCTTTCCTATTTAGCAGACCTCAATGTATTGCGTTGTATAGCTTGGTCTAACCTTCTCCTACTTTCGAGATAACACGCTTTTAACCTTCCTCGCTGACACTAACCGAAGCAGCACTATTATTTAGTTCGGACTCAACTCTGTACTCCTAGTAATATAGAGGTTGGTTTTGTTCCTGTCATTCATGTTCTTAACTGCGAATGCGATATATATCTATGTGGTTGCTTTTCACCCCTTGGTGGGCTACAACCAGTCAACCACAACTACGGGCCGTCCCTTGCTGTTATCTGAAATGCGCTTCAGCTCACACACTCCTCCTCTTCTGTTCTGCGCTAGGTACTCTTGGGGCGACCCATTCGTTGGCCGTCTTGGGAGAGTGGATTCCGTTGCATAGCTTAGTTGGCAATTCAATTGTCGCCCCACATAATTGTGTGACCTATGCACTGCCACTTCTGTCTTCTTATCAAATCGCATACGAGTACTAAGCTTGTGCGGAGACCAAGTTCTTCGTTTGAGATAATGTCAGGCCAGTGTACTCCGGTCACTATATGGGTATATCTTAGCCAACCATCAAAACCTCAGAATGGCATTTCGTCCGCGTTGTATACACACAAGAGTCTGCATTTTATTGCCTGTGGGTGCGCTTCAATATGTGGAGAATAATTCCAGAAAGTTTTTTGGAGAAGTGGGATTTTCAGAAATTTGTACATAGTATTCAAATTCAAAATTCAAAAATAAAGGACTGGAAACCAATGAAATTGACCGGGATATTGACAAAAATACATTGAGATTTTTTAACTATATTGGCAGTTTTGGGCGAAGAGATTCCCAAAAAAAAGGACAAAAGGAAAAAGGTCGATATATTAAAACTTTTAGGTATAAAGATCGTCGATATCCCTCGGCCCCAGTGCCCTGATGGTGGACAACTAATGTTACAAACATTTTAAACTCAGAGAAAAAAGTGTTCAAACGTAGTATCATCTTATGTAGAACAACAGTAATAACACCAAACCAAGATGAGTTGAAGCAGATCGCTGAACTACAAAAACGGTAACAACACTCACAGTGTTTGTTTAAGAGGGGCGGCAGTGCGAGGTACCCAGGACCAAGAAAAGGACCCATTCATGTGGAGGTCGTCAACGCTGAAATCACCGCCACTGCCAAAGATCGCAAAAGAAAGAGTACAGGAAACGTCTAACGGAGTGTATAAGGAGCAATTCCATTGGAGCTCATAGGAAAGAGCTCTGATACGGAGGAATTTCACTTCACTCACTTTGGGGAAAAATAGTTGAGCTATTCCAGGACAGATGCAATGTGCACCAAGTCATTAGAAATATGGCAAGGGCAATCAGAGTCCTCTATAACAGACAACAGGTGGAAGAAAGAAACCTGCTGTCCCGACAGAGATACAGGCCAGTCAAGTGACACCTAGCCATACTGCCATCGAAGTACAGCCGAATAATAGAGTACCGGAAAAGAAAAGGGACCCTCTAGAGAATCAAGAGTCGCCTTAGAGGAAAAAGGGCGCACAGACAATTCCGAAAAGCGGAATTAAAAGCTCAGAAAGGTGAAGACACATGGGTAATATGCAGACGTCGGATAGTGTAGTGAAAATTAAGGAGATGGAAGACACTGAATGGGTTAAACTGACTAACAAAAAAGCGAAAAGCAAAGCAATAGTGCGAATCCGCCAGTGTTATCTCCAGCAAGGGCAGTCTGTCCTATACGGAGGTACTCAAAAAAGTCAGCTGTTCAGGACCTAGGGGATGTGAGCAGAAACCGAGGAACCTAGGCAGGGGATGTCATGTTCAAGCTGAATAGTTCCAGCGTTGGCACCCAAGTTGAAACTTACTTGGCGTGAATGCTGGAATACGTGCTCAAAAACATGAGATCTGCCACTGTCTTGAAGGAGCAATTCAAGTTGAAAAAACCTGCGGAGAAGTCCTTCGTCAGTTTGCTAAAGGCATATGGCGGTACTCAAACGGTCACAATATGTTTACCAGCGGAGACAGTGCAGAAGTTGTTGGCGGCAGAAAAGTTTGGGTTGCATGGGTAGTCTGCTGTTTGAGAGAACAGAGCTCCCTAAAGAGGTGTTTTAAATGCTTCATAATTGGACACCACGTGATGGCATACACCAGCGGTATTGAGTGATCCGATCAATGCATTTTATACGACGGAAAGAGTGACGGGATACCTGGTATATTGCTGGAAGTTGTAAATGCCCGAAATTCAAGAAGGCGCCGACCGCAATGAGGTTTGTTCAAATAAATCTCTGTCACTGTAGGGTAGTTCGGCATTTACTTGAGCAGACCACCCTCGAGTCTGAGATGAATATTGCTGTCGTAAATGAATACAGAAAGCGCCACGATTACGTAAAGAGTTCAGATTTGACTAATGTACTATTATATAAATCAGGCAGCGAGTGGCTTTGTGTAGGTGAAAATGGATACCGTATATATTTACAGCTGCTACGCCCCACCGTCAGACTTGACTGTCGGAATTTAAGGAAATGGTTGACAATCTTGTTTTCGACGCAAGGACCAAGTACAAAGATGATTGTCGGTAGCATCAACGTTTGGGCAATTGAGTGGGGTAGCAGGGAAACAAATGCCAGGGGGCACAGTCTATTAGAGGCGAAGTTGGATATAGCTTTGGTTAATCTACGTGATATGAACAGCGTTCGGAAGGTAGGGTTTGCCTCGATCGTAGAACTGACCTTTGTCAGTCCTGCACTGGCCGGTGGTATATCCCACAGCAATCACTAGGCAATCTTCTTTGAATTACGAGGGAAGTCATAGATCATGCTTGCAACCAAGAAAAATACCAGTCTCGTCTGCAAAAGTTATGGATGAGCAGACCTTCATGGAGCTGTGGCTAGACCAACCTAATAAAGCAGGTGCTTTACAGAAAGAGCTCTGCATTCGATACAGTGCACCGCCAAAGCATATGACGCGTCCATGCCTAGGAGATTTACATTTCCTCGTTAGAAGACACAAGTACTGGTGGAATAGTGGACTGGTTAATCTTCGATCAGCTTGCCAGCGAGCTCAGAGGGCGGCGAAACCCTCAAGCTCGCCACCCAGCGAAGCAAGAGGGAATCTTTTAGGGAGCTCTGTTCAGAGACCAACGTAAACTCGTAGAGTATCGCCATACATTACTGAGCCTGTCATCAAATATTTGGGAGTAATGATAGGTGCGCAGCTCAGTTATAAGCAACACGTGGAGTATGTTTGAGATAAAGTATCCGCTGCAAGTATGGCCTTCGCAAGGATGATGCCGAACGTGGCATCGCATATTCCTAAGTTGCTTATAGCCAGGGTGGTGAGTTTGAACTTGCCCAATGGAGCCTTAGTTGGGGAAAGGCATTGCAGATTTCAACTAACGCCCATAAACTGGGCGCACATTACGAAGGGTGTGTTTCAGATGAAGTATCTCGGGAATGATGCCGATTGACATACTGGCAGATGAGTTGACGAACATATATATACAATACTAAGCATATCTCTATTATCGCAGACGAAGAACGCCGAAAGGGAAATCTGTAAATAGATGGCAAAAACGTTGGGAACGCTCGGGAAGGGGTGGACATACAGGATCATCGCTACCATTAAGAAGTGGTTGGAGAGATGGCACACTAAGATTAATCAT
The DNA here is from genome assembly GCF_905115235.1 of Hermetia illucens. Classification (NCBI taxonomy): domain Eukaryota; kingdom Metazoa; phylum Arthropoda; class Insecta; order Diptera; family Stratiomyidae; genus Hermetia; species Hermetia illucens. Next base: position 23,067,439 of record NC_051851.1, on the reverse strand, counting down.
AATCTTACCCAGTTTCTCACGGGGTATGATGGATATCATCAGTACCAGTACATGTCAGGTACCTTATCCGATTGTTTAAACAGACCTGGAGTTCGAGAGGACTCAGATTAGGTATTCTTCCACTGTGCAAGGTTTGTGGAAGAAAGGAAGAATCTAGAGGAGACTCTAGGGGAGGTGCTGATGCCAGAAAATTTAGCACGTCAGGAGGATTGGGACGCGATCAATTTCATGATCACATCTATCCAAAGCAAACTGTGAAAGGCGGAGGAAAATCAGTTACGTACGCTGCGCAGATAAGAAAGGTGACAAATCTAGAGTAAGCTGACTCCGCCTGTGGCGTAACACCTTATCGCGGTTCCACGGGGTATGGAGGGAGTTGGGGGTCATTTTAGTGGGTAAAAACCTCATTTGCTAGCCTAAACAAACCAGGTTACTAAAGTAGGGAAGATTATTTTTTAAGAAAGGAGTAACTATCAACTTTCCTTGAACTGAATTATAAAGAATGACCGAGGAATGGATATTCGTTAACTGGCGGGGGAAACGTAGGGCGAAACCAGGCATTCTAGAAGCTTGGGGTAAGACATCAACACAGTAAAGATGAAAATGAAGCTTGCTGTCAAGAGGTTATTACTGACAAAGATTGGTTATCAAGTTGTTAATCTGGCGACTGGGGGGAAGTTTTTAGGAATAAGATAACGATTTCAACATATAGAAGACAGGGAACAAAAAACAATCAAGGATACAACTCTAGGGGATTCCAAAAAGGAAAAAAAGTGAGTTGAGAACTTTCCATTGAAAGGGGCGCGGTAAACTCTATCAATTAGGTCGGTCTTCAATCAGGTGAGAACAATAGAAGAACATAAGATCAGAGTTTATTGAGAAGGGGTGAAATCGAAAGCTTTGTAGAAGACATGCATCTCAAGTGCGATAGATTTGTCTGCCATCCCGGGACAGAGGATTCCGTTGACATAATTTGGCTTGATGCTATCTATATTTTGCTCCTTTATGCAAATGCGAAGTTGCGAAAGTTGTGTAGAATTATTTAAGGAAATATGTTTACATAGGTCAATGACCAATGTTTTGACTGACCAGCGATCATAATGTATCATGACAAAGGTATTGGCTATTTTTTCGCATGTGGAATCCTTCTTTTGCCTGAAAGATGGGTGGAGATCATAGAGTCAGACGGTAATTACTGAGTTTATTTTTTTTTGAAAAATCAGTCATGTGCAATTAGTTAAAATATTCTTTCAATTTTATTTTCTCCCGGGTATTTGCATCGCTAATTACCATGCTTGTATATAAAAGTATTTTGATATTGACAGGGTTATGGCTGATATTGATGAGAGTTCTGGTGAGAAGCAAAAATGCACTTGTAAACTTCTTATTGCTGCAGATTTAGATACAACACGGGTTGTCACGAATTACATGCTTCCCAATGTGTGCAAACAAGCAGACATTTTTCTTATGATTTTTATAAGTTTCCTTCATGATAACTATTGTGTCATAAGCTTCTACTTAAATTCTTCTCATGAGACTTGAGCAGAAAAAGAACCATTTACTCTATGAAAGTAGAGTATAAGTTGCTTACAAGGACGTCTTTCTATTTTCTCTCTTGCCTGCGAAATGTTTACAAAAGTTTTTCACTTTCAAGGATTATTGTCATCGTTCAATTCTTTATGCCCTGAAGAGGTAAAAGGAGAGAATGTGTTCCATCAGAAAGTATGCTTGTCCTTCCCTTTTTAATCTAACAATGTGCACTATATTGGATAATGGAAGATGCTCGAAACTCAAGAAGTTTGTAATTCACTCTTGCAACTTACACAACTTACACAGTCCTGTCAGGGGGTTTGTGTGTATAGTTTGATTTTACAGTGTTGAAATTGTTTTGACATCACATGGACACAACTTTTTCCTTTAGGGAGAGTGCCGTCATCATCTATTTGATGGCGGACCACACTAATTTAGGGAAACAACTTACTCCTTCGTCCTAGAGCACGGACTACTATTTTGGGGCCAATATCCAACTTTTTCAAATATTGTTTGCTGACGGTTTCATGATTAGGCCAGAGGTAAATTATCAGACGCATTTTGTTGAGGATGCTGGAAGTCCTGAGTCCACATCTACTTGATGATGGAAAAGACCACTTGGAAGCAACTCACTTCCTCTCTTGTGGTTCACGGACACCCCTTTTTTAGGTTAAACACCCAAGTTTATCAAAGAAGTTTACTGACGGTTTCGTCCAGGGCAGAGGCAACTCATCAGACGCTGCCTTACCTCTGCCCTGGGAGTAGCGTGACCGAAAGAAGCGACAGGTGTCAACTGTTTTGATAAACTTGAGTGTTTAACCCAAAAAAGAAGAGTTCATGGACCACAAGAAGGGAAGTAAGTTGCTTCCCAAGTGGTCCGATCTGTCAACAAGTAGATGGGGACTCATGGCAGCATCCTCAAATCTTGCGGTCTGAGAACAGGAAAAAGTCGCTCCAGCCAGATCTGAAGAATATGGTGGATGCGGAAGCAGTTCCTGCAATTTTGCCTTCGATTTCATTGATTTGTGACACGGTAAATTGTCTTAATGAAACAGCACTTTCTTTTTCTTCGAATGAGGCCACTTTTTCGCGTGTTCATCCTTCAAATGCTTCAAAGTGTCAAGTACACTTTTTATGTGAACTGCTTCCATAACCATCCTAGTTCGTGAAAATAAAAAAAGATCTCCAATTTCTTCTCATACTCCTACTAGCACATAAAAAGTGCATTAGACACCCAATTGTAGCTCCTGACAAACCTCTTCAATTTAAGGGACACATCAATGACGAGCTAGAAAGCATTCGTAAGCCATTGGCGGTTTTTCCAAGATTTTTCTGTTTCCTAACTTAACCGAAAGATCATTTGCTGCCTTACACTGAGAACACCAGTACTCACCTATAAGTGCTCTATTTGGTTTAATCTGTTTAAATGCCAGCCAAATGAACATCTTCTGCACTTTACTCAGTTACCATCTAATGTGTTGTGAAATATTGGCGAGGCCCGAAGCCAGAGTGTTGGCTGACTCTAGCTTGGCCTAGTATCTGCTATACGTGGTGTTTGAAACCGTGCTTTCCCGGTCTACTCTGCCCCTTCGCAGTTTACTCTCGATAGATCCGATCATGGGGTCTGTCGCTACTAATCCCCTTCACACACTAGCATTATCCACACGAGATTTTTTGAAGCCTGCATCTCTCCTAGGGTCTCATCAATGTTCCTCCTTTCTCTCAAAAATCCTGGATAATGGAGTAATATGTGTTTTGGGTCTTATGGGACTCCATCGCAGTTAGGACAATCAGGCTGGCGATATCCTCCATGCCCCGTGAGAAATTGGCTAAGATTATAATTGTGATCAACGTGCCGTTTCTCCAACCACTTCTTTATGATATAGATCAATCTGTGTGTCCACTGACCCCAACCCGAGTGTTCACAACTTTCTTGCTATCTATTTAGAGATCTATCACTTTCGACGATCTCTGTCTGCGATACACGGGAGATTAACTTCGCATTGTCCATGTCCGTCATCTTGTTTACCAATATGCTAATGAGCATTATTCCAGAGTGACGAAAGCTGCTTCATCTGAGACAGTTCTAAAGACAGAGCACACCCTTAGGTCCTTCTGTGTACTGCACACAGTTTATGATCGTTAATAAGATAAGATGAGATCTGCAAGGCCTTTCCCCAAACTGAGTCTGCATAGAGCAAGATTGAACTCACTACCCTGGCTATAAACAACCTCGGAGTATATTGTCGCCCTCCCAAGTTCAGCCCTCTCAAGCACAGCTTCGTATCTATTGGCTTGGAAATGATCATCACTATTGATTTGGAAGTGATGGGATAATTTCCTATTTGAATGCGGGCGTAATTTATTTTACGGTGCTTGGCTTATTTCCCCCGGAAGTAGGCCTTAGCACTAATTGCTTCACATAGTGCTATGTAGTCGGCGTAACCCACTTCCGTGGCTTCCTTCGGAACTGGAATATTAAGTACATCGTTTCATCATGATGTTCCACAATAGAGGCCGCAGTGTGAAGCCTTGTGGATACCCGCGAAGACAACTGCTGGGGTCCGCTATCAGTGTCATACTAGCGCCTCGGTTCTTGCAAATGCGATAATAGCAGCGGGCAGGAATCTTTGCGAGGGATTTCCGTATTTGGTTCTAATGGGTAAAAAATAAATGTTTTTCCTCATTTAGGGTCACCACCACACAATATTTGCTGGTACTACACTCTTCGTGAGTTTCATTACTGGCTATGCCATTAACCAATTGATGATGGTATCAACGGTTCATCTGGCTCTACGGAATCTATATTGTCGATTTGAAAGCCCTCCTTGGCTCTGTACGGTCTGGATCTCCCGTCAAGCTTAAAGGACCTGTTCAGTACTTTATCCAGGGTGAGGGTTTATTTCCCCATTTCTATCGCAGATAAATTTTCTCTAGTGACCGGAGGAATTGCCATTACATTCCGAGGTCCCTGGAAGGTGTCAGTGTCCTTTTTTTTGGTAGATAATCCTTGAGTGATTTGCAGCACGGAGTAGGGCGAGCAAAGCTCCTTAAAGCATTCCGTCATGCTCCGTAGGATTGCCAGCTTGAGGGTTTTGCGGCCTTCTTTATAGGCGAGATCATTTTGCTCTGATCGATCCTACCTGACGCCCTTCGAGCCGGTCGTCTGACGTGGTGGCAGGCTCTCCTGTTCACTATCCCAGCAGTGGTTAAGCCTTCAAATTTGGAAGGATCATCTCCCAGGCATGGACGTATCATATGTTTTAGTGATGCACTTTGTCAAATGGAGAGCTCTTGTCGTAGAAGCGCCTGCTTCATTAGATTGGTCTAGCCACGCTTCTACGGCGTTCTGCACATCCGAAACTTGCATAGACCAGCTTGATATCTTTCTCTGTTTCGGGCATGCAGGTTCTTTGCTCCATTGCTCCCTATTTTTTGGCACTGTGCTGTTGTACTCGGGCAATCCTTTCGGAAGTAAGCGTGAATGGATGCCTAGTGCATCCAAAGGTCCTGGGGAGGTTGTTGCAAGGTGTTTCTATGGGTCTGTGAGAAGGATAACGGTCGATTCCTCATCCCCGACGAAGAACAGCTTGATAGGTGGAAGCAGCATTTTAATACGGTTCTTAGCGGTATAACATGTGGTAAAGCCAGCTGTTGCTGTAGAGCTGTTACTTTCACTCGCAAATTGTGGGGATCTGTCATATTTCCCAATGAAGAAGGGAATGATCATGGTATTTGCGTGCGGTCCGTTGTAGGACCGGCATGACATGGGATCGGGAAGTGAAACTAAATCTCAAGCTCCGCGAAGGGTAGTTCAAAAATGTCTGCACTACGTGTGTTATGAGATCCGGTGCGGAGAGTTATATCCGAGTTGCAGAGCAGTCCATCAATCAACTGCAGAGTTTCAAAAGAGTACACATTTGAAGAAAGATACTGCGTTGCAGGGAAGGGAGATTGAGGGTGCGGCGGCGTGACTGATAGTCACCCCGTGGAAGGTTCTGTTTATAAAAGAGGGTCCGGGTGAATTTGCGTTGTACAATTTCAAGAGCGCGACTACACATCAATATTCAATTATGTTTCTGATATGGGAGTTGAAGGTTGTTAAGGTGGGCTGAAATGAGGTAAAGCCGGAGGAGGAACGTAGAACAGAACCAGACATTTTGGAGGCTCTATTGATGATGTCAACGAGGTGAGAATTGAAACGAAGTTTGTCATTGAATGTTACATCCAGGTCTTCAAAGGAGGTCAGTAGTGAAAGGGGTTGTTCAATAAGAGAATACGAAAAGGATGTTGGGGAGGGTTTAAGCGAATAGTACCTCCACTGGCATTTGCTGACATTCAGTGTCACCTTGTTGAGCGAACACCAACGGACCAGGCTATCAACGTTGGATTGCAAGAGAGCATAGTGCAACGGAGAGAAAAGAGTGGCAAATAATTTAAGGTCGCCTGCGTAAAGGAAACACGGGTAGGTGAGGATGGAGGAGAGGTCATTGATAAAAGACAGGAAGAGTAGGTTGCCAATTATAGAGCCTTGGGGAACACCGGAGGAAGGAGAGAAGGAATGAGATGAGCAACCATAAAAAGAAACTTTCTTGCGGAGTTGTGAGAGATAGGAGAAAAGCCAGGAGATGTTTGAGAGAGGGAAGTTGATTAAAGAGAGTTAGAGAGGAGAATACTATGGTCGACGATATAAAGGGTTTTGGAGAAATTGTTATAAATAGCATGTACCTCCTGTTGTAAATTAAAGAGGAGGGAAGATATATGGGGCGGTAGTTCACAGCAAGCGAAGAGTCTCCGCTCTTGAAGATAGGAATGATGAAGTTTTCTTTCCAGAGATGGGGAAAGTAGTATTCTTCTACACTTTTGTTGTAGATTATACACAGGGGTAGGAAAATGTGTCTTTTACACAGTTAAGAAGGAAGAGGCTAGGAAGCCGACACTGGGGTCAGGATTACTAATGAGGAACTCAATCAAGGAAGGCGTTAAGAAAGGAATGGCCAAAGATTCGGAAAAGTCTCCAGTTAGAAGAGGCGTAGATGGTATTGTTTTCGAGATAAAAAACATAGAAGAGAAGTAGATGCGGAGAAGGTCGCAGGCAGTGGAGTTAGCAAAATTGATAGAAGAAGGGAGAGATTGGGATTACGAGAATAGCGAGTGTGAGATCAAAAGGGTTTGAAGTTACCGCGGACAAGGACGGCTTCGACCATCAATAAGTACCTTTTATCGTTTTTTTAATCATTGACTTCACAGTAGAGCTTAAAGTGAGTGAGGTCGGCGTCATTCTTAGAAGCCCGAAACTTCTTCCGCAGTGCATGTTTCCGGCGAATGTTGTTAAGGATCTTGGGTGTGAACCAAGTTGGGTACGAACGCTGGCAAGCAGGGAAGAAGGGACATAACAGGAGAGGAGATCGGACAGGATATTGTAAAAAGTGCTTAGAGCTTGATCACACGTTGAGTTGCTTAATATGTGAACCCAGTTGAGAGACGCTAAAGCTGAGCTGAGACGGTTTAAGCTGGCTTTACGGAAATTGAACTTTAAACGAGGGAGGATAAGTCACTCTGAAAGATGCAATCACCCAGTCGGTACTCTTGCCTTTTGTCACTTTGACATAGGACAGAGTCTCCTCCATAAAGAACCAATTTTGTTCTTTTTGTACTCCTGCACCTCATCCGTAGAAGTTGCGAACGCTAGCTTCGAGAAAAAAAGCTGTTTAGGTGGGGACCCTACCTTTAGCCCTGGGCCGGTAGTATGGGTGGATGAATTGTCAGGGTCAAAGTCTTGTTTGACCATTCACCGAAAGTTGTCCAAATTATCGACCTCCACTGTGTCTATTCCACTCAGCCATCTCTATAGAATCCAGTTATCGGTGTAAATTGAAGGTATCGAAAGTTCCTTCAATTTTATTCCTTTTTAGGCTCGCAACTTGGAAGAAGGAAAAGATAGATTTAAAAGTAGTAAAACTTCCAAGTTAAATGAAACACATTCACCCACATATCCTTGACTGTATCCAAAGCACATGCCTAGTATTCAATAAGAAAGTTAGAGACCAAGTATCTGGCACAAATTCAAAGAAGTCATTGTTGTTCACCAGCAGCCATAAGGAGATAGTATCTTTTCAGTTACTCGACTAGTTGAATCTTGAAACTTTAGCTCAAACTCAACTTTTCACTAAATTTTTAACAAGATCCGTTTAGGTAACCCATTCAAAGAGTGTGAGTCGGTTCTTGTAATAAATATTTGATTCTGTCGTTAGTTAAGCTGATTGATGTTGGGATATGGTAAAAGTTTCAGGAGCAACTTCCTTTCTTGGCTGAATACGAGTATGTTCTGGGAAAATGATTCAGATTATGTTGTTGACTTAACCATGATAATTGAATGAGCTGAAGAAGATACTTGGTTAGTTTGTCTTCACTGCTTGGCACGGATCATAAGGAGGAAAATTTTTAAAACTTTGAGAGAAAGAAAGCGTCTTAGTGCTTCAATATGGATTGGTTTTATTAAATGGATTGGGTTGAATTACATTAAATTTGAATGATTGTCGGTCGGACTGGTCGTCGGTCTGGACATTATTTTCTTCGATAGACGTTGAATTCGCTGAAGATGAGAATCATTCAATGTACAAAAAATAGAAATCCATCATCCTCCTGCCCCCCCCCCCCCCACACGTGTATTTACAATAATTCGATGGTTTTTGCTTCTTCGCTAGTATTACTTATTTTATTCGCATCTACCGATATTTCGGGAACCACTTGTTCTGTTTATCAATGCTATACGCCCGAAATGGGTAGGTGAGTATTAGTGACCGTTCAGATGAATCCAATTAATGCTATGGTGCGCTGCTTTCATGCCACCATCCTTGAAGACCGTAACTATTTGGGAAGGATAAAATGAACAGAAGCTAGTCAGCCCAGGTCTTTAGAGACAACCCGTACGAAAGATAGTTTTTTCCTCACTTTATTACCAGAGGTCTCTGTAAGGACCCCAACAATAGTAAACGGCACCGAAAATACTTCTACTTGCCTAAAAACATCAAACGCTGGACTGCTCAAGCTTTGCATCAATATCTGAGGTCTACCACATATCTGAACCTCCACTTCCTTAAGATGACCGATTTGTCCCTACATTGGAAACTGAACTGGGGGATAGAGGACATTACCTGTGTTGGGTAGTCTAAATAGTGCAGGTCGGAGAATATTGTCGTGTTTAACTTAGAAAATGAAGTTGAGCGGGACTTCGAATATGTGCGACGAAATCCAGTTGAAAGTAGAATTAGTTATTGAACTTTGTTTATACTTTATACTCGAAGAACATATAACGTTTCATAGATGATAGGTTCACTACTCTATTTGTTCAGTGGAGAATTCGATAAGTTATCTAAAAAAGAAATGATCGAACTAAAAGAGAAGTACATTGCTATAGGAGGGCTCGGTGACATAAAAACCCATAGAGTAGATTAGAGGAGACAGTGGAGGAGCCGCACCTCCAACCACGTACGTCTTTTATTTGGTCATTGTACTATCCCCTAAGATCAACTATTCAACGACCTCCAGCCTGCGGCGTTCACTCTTTTTTTTGCGAAACTAAAAATGTTTTCTAAAGGCAGAGAGTGCACAGATTCTTCGATGAAGAAAACCTTCCCTAGGTATTCTCGTCTATAATCGTGGAAGGCCGGGTAGCCGCATATTAAATGCAGGGTCATCTCCCCCTTTTCCTGGAATTGGCTACATATAGCTGAGACAACCATCTCTATTTTCCGAGTGTGGTAGTTTAAAGAACAGTGTCCCATTAAGGGGCCTATTAGGATTTTCATATGTTCCTTCTTAAGGGGCGATAAAACTGACGATCTAGAGGGCGGGATTCTTCACGCCTGCCAGGAGAAATTCACTTACCTCCATTAGCCTAATACTTGTCAGGGGTGGCCGAACGCCGGATGCCTTTGGCGAGCCTCCCCATTACCAGCGATGTTCGAGTTCTCGATATTCACATCAGGATGTTTCGTTCAGTCGGTCAAGTTTAAGCAGTATCAAGTGGCCGCTGCATATCAATAATCTTAGTATTGTGTTGCTGTTTAGTGCGTATACCTCGTCATTCTTCTGCTGACAATAAAGTAGCGTACATCTCCATCTGGAGCATAACCGTTATTTTTTCGAGAGGGCGGGGTTGAGCCTGACCCCCATCCCCCATCCACCAAGCATGCTTCAAGCAACTCTACAAATATATCTGATCTCGTCTTAGTACTCAACTTCAGGGCTTTGTTTGGTATACCGTCTAGACCCGGCGGTTTATTGTCTCCCAGCCTACTACAAATATCCAGTAATTCTTTGGTCATTACTGGGGATATTTCAGCAACATCTAAAGGTGTCTGGAGACTGTAATCGCTTGAGCTCTCCAGGAAACAAACTCTGAATAATTTTCGTAGGTGATCGGGGCATGCAATTTGCGGAGCTACTTGACCTTTAGATCTCCCCATTACAACAAAACTATAAACTTTTTGTCCGGATAGCTGAGTGGTTAGAGCGCAAGGCTGTCGTACGGAAGGTCGCGGTTCAAATCTCACTGGTGGCAGTGGAATTTGTATCGTGATTTGACGTCGGATACCAGTCGACTCAGCTGTGAATGAGTACCTGAGTCAAATCAGGGTAATAATCTCGGGCGAGCGCAATGCTGACCACATTGCCTCCTAGTGTACCGTTACGGTCTTGAATGAAGTGCTCTAACACACTTCAAGGCCCTGATCCAACATGGATTGTTGCGCCAGCGATTATTATTATTATTATAAACTTTTCCCTATGGCTCTATATCCGCCCCTGTGAAGAGTTATTTAAAACAGTCTTTCTTGGTTCGCTGCATACTTAGTTTCAGGTTTCTTCCAGCTTCTTTGTACACACGCTGTTCCTTCCACGAGCTAAGCGTAGATCAGGCCTCAGGAAACTCGGGTAGGCACACCCGTTCCGAAATATTGCGGCGCCTCCATTTAACGATGCGCTGATAAGATTTCGATATAGGACAAATATAATGGAATTGACAAAATTAAAGAAAGAAAGAGGCAACAAGTGTTGAAACACTCAACGAGACACCAGGATGCGCACGCCCGAATAAAGAGGAATTCTTGTAAAGTGATGTGACTCATCATCATCAATGGCGCAACAACCGGTATCCGGTCTAGGCCTGCCTTAATAACAAACTCCAGACATCCCGCTTTTGCGCCGAGGTCCACCAATTCGATATCCCTAAAAGCTGTCTGGCGTCTTGACCTACGCCATTGCTCCATCTCAGGCAGGGTCTGTCTCGTCTTCTTTTTCTACCATAGATATTGCCCTTATAGACTTTCTTGGCTGGATCATCCTCATCCATACGGATTAAGTGACCCGCCCACTGTAACCTATTGAGCCGTATTTTAACCACAATCTGCCGGTCATGGTATCGTTTATAGATTTCGTCGTTATGTAGGCTGCGGAATTGTCCATCCTCATGTAGGGGGCCAAAAATTCTTCGGAGGATTCTTCTCTCGAACTAGGCCAAGAGTTGACAATTTTTCTTGCTAAGAACCCAGGTCTTTGAGGAACACATAAGGGCTGGCAAGATCATTGTCTTGTACAGGTGAGACGCTTCGAGCGAAACAGTTTTTGTAAGCTGAAATAGGCTCTGTTGGCAGGCAAGAACCGTGCGCGGATTTCATCGTCATACCTGTTATCGGTTATGATGACCTTATATTGGAGAAATTTTCAACGGTCTCAAGGTTTTAGTCTCTTATCTTTATTGTTTTCATTGGATTAATGAGATTCGATGTTGTTCGTTCTTTGGTTTTTGGCCCGGACGTTGCTACAATTAATGCACAGCCCAAGGTCTTGCGCCACCTGCTCGATCTGGATAAAGGTAGACTGTACATCTCGAGTTGTTTTTCTCAAAATGTCAATATGGTTAGCGTAGGTCAGTAGTTGGGTGAATTTGAAGAGGATGGTCCCTCTCGCATTAACATCTGAATGGCGGATCACTTTTTTCAGGGCCAGGTTGAAGAATATGCATGGTAAGGCATCTCCTTATCGTAGACCGTTGTTGATGTTGAATGGTCTCGATAGTGATCCTGCCTTCCTTGTCTGGCCTCGCACTAGTCTGTCTTATCAATTTCGTCGGAGGACCGAATTTTCTTCTGGCCCTACTTGGCTATTCTATCATAGGTGGCGTTAAAGTGGATGAAAAGATGCACTGATGTCTTTATTCCAGCAGTTTTCCATCGCTTGCTTGAGAGAAAATCTGATCTGTTGCTGATTTGCCTGGAGTGAAGCTGCTTTGGTATGGGCCAATGATGTTCCGGGCGTATGGAGCTTTCCGACCTAGCAAGATAGTGGAGAATATCTTATAGATGGTACTCAGCAACGTGATACCTCTGCTGCACTGTGTGATATCTGCCTTTTTATGTATGGGGCATATAATCCCTCGTTGCCAGTTGTCAGGCAGTTGATGAAGTGTTTTGGCTGTAATTCCATCGGCCCATAAAGTGTGCGGATTGTTTCTTCCGTAGTTGGCGGTGGCAGTAGTTGTCCATCGTTTTCAGTTGGCGGGGCCTCCAACTCGCCGACACTGTCGAGCAGTTCATCAAAATGCTCAATCCTCGCTCCAATATGCCCATTCTGTTGGAAATCAGATTTGCCTCTTTGTCTCGGCAGGACGAACATCGAAGTGTATAAGGCCTGCTGACTTGTTGGTAAAACTTGCGTACTTGTGGCGGTTGCTCCTTGTATTGCTCGACTTCATAGACTTACTGGTTCTCCCAGGCTTCCTTTTTCTGTCTGTGAAGTCGCTTTTCGACTCGACGGAGTTTGGGATTGGCTTTTGGGCGGCCCGCGTTCTTTGAGAGTGGCGCATTGCCCGGTATGGAGCATTCTTCCGTTTCGGTGCTAGATTACATTCATCGTCGAACCAGCTGTTCCAGCTTTGTTGTAGATGGTTTCAGTATTGACTCTAACCTGGTTGTTAGAGGGGATTGTAGATGGTGTTATAATTTGAGCCCAGATCACCATGCCAACGAGACAGTGATCAGAGTCTATATTGGTCGCCCTATATGGTCTGACATTCATCCACGCTGAGAGTTCGCGGCGTTCGATCAATACATGGCCAATTTGGTTGAAAATGGTCCCGTTTGGAGAGGCCCTGTATTTTTGGGCACTACCAATAACCATTTCGTGTGATACTGCTAACTGAATAATCCTTTTCAGTGAGGATATTTGTTTTGGTCAGACTAACTTAACTGCTTCTTGACCCCGTCCATGCATCAGGAATGCTTGTCTAATTTCCGACAGGACCGAGGCCCGACCTGTCATGTCGACTGAGGTGAACGCCCTATTTTTCTGAGGCTTATGATCTCTCAACACGATCATTTTGTTTTTAACACATTGGTTGCATTTTCTTAGTCGGCCTGCCGCGGAACCTGTAAGGGTTTAGTGTAGTAGGACAACACCAACTACATTTTGTTTATCATTTTCCTTGATTCTTATTCTTCTCTCTCTTAGTAGAGATAGTGAATGGTGCCGTCCGGCAATCACATCCGAAGTGGGAACATGCACGAACGGTATAGGGTTATAGAAATGTTGGAAAAATTGCTAGAGAGTATGGCCATGCAATTCGCGCTGACTCTCGGGGAAAGAGGGAAATCTGTGAAAGCTGTATTCTATCGAAGTTATTTTCTGATAGTAAAACTTGTTATTTGGTATTTTATGGAGCATCCAGAGAAATTTTGATATTTTTTGAATTGAACTTTGTAGCGTAGTGGTTCTCTAAGTATATCGCATAAAGAAAATAGTTTTAAGGAGGAATAGGGGTGAGATGAGCTTTCGATCAAAATTGTCATGGTTGCCTACTCCTGATTAGTCGGAATTATAAATATGACATGCTGGTTTGTTCACTCAGATCTGCAAGGCTTTTGAAATCTTCAACAAATATGGGAACACATGTGTAATACATTAATATGCTTGACAATGGAAATTCTTCTTTTTCTTCAGCCTTTGTCCCGTTCACAAGCGGGGTTGGCTCGTCGTGATCGGTTTCTATCGAATGCCTGATCTGGGTGCAATCCCGAGGCTTTTAAATCCCCACCCAGCGTATCAAGCCATCGTTGTTTAGGCCTGCCTTTTGGTCGTTTACCATCGACGTCGATGTTCACACCAATCTTGGCAAGTGGATTGTCGTTAGGACGAATTGCGCGACCATACCATCGAAGACGCCTCTCTCGCAACTTTTCTACGATCGGTGCAACCCCATAACGATCGAGGATATCCTCATTTCGGATGTGATCAAAACATGTCACGTCACTAGTCCAACGTAACATCTTCGTTTCCATTACTGCAAGACGCCGTTTATTGTCTTTTATAGTTGGCCAACACTTAGAACCATAAAGAGCGAAATTTATATTTGAAATCTTATATAAAAGATTTTAGACTGATCACCGCATTTCATGTTCGTAATCCTAGCCAATCAGCAGCAGGCAACCATCACTGCAGAAATCGAATACTTCTCACACATCCAATCAGCAGCAGGCAGCTATCATGATTACGATCGAAAATCAATCAGCCCGATCACATATTTCAGCGCCGCGCAACAAATAGCCGGTTCCCTATACAAATCCGCGTTATTGGGCCTTTGAGGGTAAGTATCCTATCTCTGTCGCACATAGTGAATTTTAATGTCGTGATTGGTCTTTTACTACGATTGAATTGAGTGAAGAGATGGAGAAATTAAATAAGTGGATGTATGAGATTGCTCCATTGTCTTAGGTTGGATTTGCCATCTGAAGTTCGCGTAAGGGAGTAGAATATTAAGACATGCCTTGAAGGTAGATGGGATTTATTGTTTCATTGAAAAATGTCAAAATCCAGTACCATCGCCATTTCACAGTAGTTGCTCGTTATATAGATCTGGGAAGAGTGGGTTCCAATTGGTGTGGGCGCCATATATTGCTGTAGCTTGCCGCTGTAATGTCTTGCTAATATCTTTCTTTTCATCTATTTCAGGTTTCACGTTTCATGATACAAGGCTCGACTCTAAGGTCTCGCATCTCCTAAATTCCATGGGCTGTCCGGAATAATTTTCTTGTTATAATCAGTTCTTAATTCGATCGTTTCATTTGAATTCTAATTCAGTACTTTGTTCACTGTAAGAGAAGATGGGCTGGGAACTGGTACGTTTATTTTTGGTTTCGTAACTATAGTGGCGTTTCGAAGGTCACAAATTATTGAGAGATGATACATCCCTTGCGAATTGTTCGTTATCACATGCATGCCATACCTTCAGCATTCACTTCGACTCCTCTCATTTATCAGTATGATTTCTTTAAGGCCCATTCTTTAAGTCCCACAGATTGGTGTCCTCATTTCTCGTGATGAATTCACCCCTCAGATTGCTGAAGATTCAGTAAAAGTCCTAACATTATGATCCAACCTTATGTAATGACAACAATTGTAAATTCTTAAACAAATGTTTAAAAGGTATTTGATTTTATCTTTTCGGCCACATTTAGCATTGATTACCTCTGGTGAACATTGCTCCAGCTGGTCATGAATTCACCCTGGCCCCCCTCCTTACTCATTGTTCTCCAAGGGACATTGTAAATTTGCATTAGCTTAAAATAAAGGCAAAACCCATTTGTATCTTCCCCAAACTCTCTGAATTGTTTCTAGATCCAACTTTGTCCGTTCGTCATTTGAAATATGAACGGTATCCCTTGATAAATTGTTGCTCTTAAAATTTTGTCCTTCCATTAGTTCAAAAACTTTTATATGACCCACAAACCTATTTGTTCCTGCAAACATCTTGAACGGAAGCCAAAGTGGCATGAGCTGCACTATTTATCTCTCCATGTGTACCATTGTCGCATCTAAGTATCTTTTGAAACCACTTTCCACAAACTTGCTTTCATACAATGTCTCATAATCCAGAAACCACTGGAATTCGGACATTCCCTCGAGATCGTAAGAAGCAGAAAAAAACTATTTTATCTCAACATTTTCGCTATCGTTATCCTGAATTAATAGGACGAGTAGCGATTATAGGAGTGGTTCGACGGTACTGGGAATTTACTGTTGTAGTTGTCCTGAAATGGTATTCAACGACAATTGGCAACTTCTGGTGAATAGAGTGGAATTTGGAAAGTATTTTTGTTGCCCGGTAATTCCAATAAGTTTGTTTTCCCGAGTTGGAAAATCTGCTGGCATTGCTATTCTGCCAATTTCCATTTCGAAAATTTCCATCTAAACAATTTCAATTATTGCCAAAGCCAGAAACTACGAATAAATTTATAGAAACTTAGAGACCTCTCAATCCGTTGCATGGAGCCCAAACGTGGGTACACATATCGCCTGTAGGGGAGGCTTTGGGGACTGGAAAATGTATCTCAAGTTGCGAACTATTTTAATGCATTTTTAGATGGGAAAGTTTTAGAATAAACTTTAATTGGAGTAGGAGTAGGATTTCTTTTGTTATGCGATTGGGAGAATGAGAGTGAGTTTAGTTTTCTAGAAATTGCCAGATCTGCATTCAAAATGTCCAAGCCATTTTCCCACTTCATTCTTCTAACCCAGCAGTAACGCCTGCCATTATCCGGATTGATCCAATTTCTACAACTTTAAACTTCCAGAAACACCCTAAGTGCGATTTTCATCCGAATGCCATCTCACAGTATCTTTTTGTCGCATTAAAAACAACTTCTAAGGACATATTACGTATCTCCCCTTTCTGCGCTAAAACAATTCCAAAGTTTTGCAAATACAGAACGCCATTCACTGGAATCCCGCGTTGAGGAACAGAGAAAGTTCGAATATACATGCAGACAGGAAAGAAAACACAAAACGCCCATCTTTGCTATGGTCATGCACTTCGCCAAGCACATAAGAACTAGTGCAAGTCCCTGTTACCCAGAAATTCCCGGCTTCGGAATTGGCTGCGAGCCAGATAAATCTCAGTAAAATGTCGTCCTAGAACTCGCTGTATTGCAAACAATTTCTCAGCTGGAGTTCGAAGTGAACGTAAAGGCGCCTAAGCTCAAAGGGAACAAAGAAATCCGAAGAGGCCAGGGGAGGTTTGGATTCCAAGACCAGAGAGCCTGCAATATGCACTCTATAGCCATTAGCGCTCGTGTGAATATTATATAGCCAGGAGCAATAAATTCACCTTCTGAACACAACCCGAGAGTCTCGTGGAATTAATATGATAGAAACACACCAGTGCACTGGAAATATGAGTGGAAAGGCGTACAAGTGGTGAAGCTGTGTCCTTTCTTATGAAGCAGCGTTTATCCAGTAAACTGGACAGGAACATAAACATTCCAGCATTCTTAGCGAAACCTGTGGCCTCGGTGAATGTGAAAGTGAGGGAAATAAATTAAAGCGACCTTTGCCTGAGTAGGAAAGAAAATACCCGTCATGATATGTGCCTGACAGTCCTGTAAATTTAGACCACCGAGAAATGGTGGTGAATGTTGTGTTTTGTCATGTTCCGTTCTTCACGTAGCAATTTATTAAGACTTGAGATATCTTAATGGGATAACTTAAAGAAAACTTTGGTTAAAGATTTTCCAACTAATTATTGGAGTCTTGGATTGTTATAATACAAGATTTGGTAATCTACCCACATCCCAGGAAATCTGAATAATCGACAAAAATTTAGGCTTCTTACGAAGGAGTTAACTATTAAAAAGTGGAATTCGTAATGGACAGGTTAGGATCAGTAGACGAAGGCTGTAGGCTTCTCGGGAAATCATGAGGATGCTAAAACACATTTCCTTAAATCGGTAACGATGGCGCGTAGGGGTTGATGACTACCCCATAAAAAGAATGTGTTTGCTCTTGGATATGTGGCGTGTGTACTTGTATTAGATTGTTGCACATCAAATGGCCGATTTGGCAATCAAGTGAAGTTAGTTACGATTTTGCTGTATCAAACCACCACCGGTTGGCGCTGTTGGTGTCGGATAACGAAGTATAAATACTCCTACATTTAATCAAGGAGTCATTTCACACGTCAATCTGTGAGAGACATTGCAGAGAAACTGGGCGTACACTATTCGACAGTTTCCCGGCACTTGCAACAACTTGGAAAGTGAAAAAGCTCAACAAATGGGTTCCGCATGCCCTTACGGAGCAAAACATGACACTTCGAATGGAAATTTGCAATTCTTTACTCTCCCGCAGCAGAAGTGATCCCTTTTTGCACAGAATAGTGATATGTGATGAAAAATGGATATTGTACGACAAACGTGGCCGATCAGCACACAGGCTAGATGCTGATGAGCCACTGAAGCATATTCCGAAACCGAGCCTCCATCCGAAGAAGGTAATGGTGATTGTTTGGTGGTCTACAGGTGGAGTTATCCACTATTGTTTTTTTCCACCTGGAAAAACGATTAATGCACAGAAATACTGTGCCCAACTCGAGGAAATCCATGCATCCATGCAGTATGAGACTCTGCCTCATCCACCATATTCACCGGACCTTTCGCCAACCGACTACAACTTTTTTAAGCATTTGGATCATTTTTTGGCGGAAAAACAATTTAGGAATGAAGAGGCCATCCAAATTGCCTTCGACGAGTTTATCAACATCTGAAAATTGGACTTCTACGAAACTGGCATACATGCTATTGTATCTCGCTGGGAGAAGTATTTTGAATCGACTGACACCTATTCTGATTAACTAAATAAATTTTTGTAAGCTTTACAGTCAACATGGATCAACAACATGTAGAACATCGGCACCGAAGATCTGATGTCTGATGCATCCTTAGGCGGGGTAATGGCCTGTCAGAATACTTACAATACTGCTGCAAGTCCACCAGCTTTTCGGCAGGATAAACTTTGCGGTACATGTCCGGATAGCTGAGTGGTTAGAGCACAAGGCTATCGTACGGAAGGTCGCGGTTCAAATCTCGCTGGCGGCAGTGGGATTTGTATCGTAATTTGACGTCGGATACCAGTCGACTCAGCTGCGAATGAGTACCTGAGTCAAATCAGGGTAACAATCTCGGGCGAGCGTAATGCTGACCACATTACCTCCTACAGTGTATTGTAGTGTACCGTTACGGTCTTGAATGAAGTGCTCTAACACACTTCAAGGCCCTGATCCAATATGGATTGTTGTGCCAACGATTATTATTATTATGTTCGATTCTGACAATAAAAGTTTGGTGTGTCTAGCAGTATTGAGACTCTGCCACCTGTCATTATGGGAAGCGTGTTCCCAGTTTTCGAGGATAGCCTTAGCCAATGCTACTGATACTCCAGTTGCTGGTTCCAGCCCTGGCATGGGGGAGATTGAATCCTCTTTTGCTAAAGCATCCGAGATTTCATTTCCCTCTACGTCACAGTGGCCAGTTACTTAGAATAGTTGCACCGTATTGAATCTAGAGATAGAGTTCAAACGGTTTCTGAATTCCTGAACGATTTTTGAGGTGATCAAAGGACTCCTCAGCGCCCTCAATACAGCTTGGCTATCGCTGCAGATTGCGATGCGCCTGCCTTTCAACCGCTCGTCAATCACCCAGCTTGCCGCCTTTAGGATTACATATACTTCGATTTGAAAACCCGTTGCATATTGCAGAAGAGAGAGTTTTTGAACAATCGGTGTGGAAGACTTATGTATATCCCACCACGCATTCCTCTGGGACTTCCCAGTTCTCTTTTCGCTTCAAGGTAACTTCATATCGTCTACCAAACAGATGTATGGGGACCCGAGAATCGGGAGGCCTTGTAAGAACTGGATTCAGTATCCCCAACAACTCTTCCAATTCTCTGTGCCCTCCTCCCATTCCATCAGATGCAGTTCTCTCAAAATTTCTTTACGATAAACTCAATGTCATGCCGGCCATAGATACCCTCAATTTGGAAGTGTTTATAGCAAGCTGTGTCATTGGTCCAAAGTGGCATCCTTGGCTCTTCAAACATGAGCATGGAATCGGCGTTAGTCGGTCAAGAACGAAGAAAACTTGGCTTTCATCCAGATTGTGCTGATTCGTGAAATATTATAATACCATGACGCAGTTCACCATTCGCTCAGAAAATCGATCCAAGATCACTTCAACTGTTTCTTATGTTACTTTTCTGGGAAAACAAGGAAATTAATTTAGTTTATCCAACAGCATCGGCAATTTTTCCGAATATTCGAAGGTACGATTCCGCTTTAAGTCTTTATCGGCGAGGCTCGACACTTACTCGGGTCTAACAATAATGACGCTGTACTTAACAACTATTCGTATTGAGGTATCAGAAGAAACTCAACTCCTTCGCAATGAAATTTACGAAAGACGGCCTTCGCGACCGAATGACAGTTTTCTTAAGAATGACATATCCTCATGAAGAGATCTAAAGGACCAAGCTGTCCAGGTTCAACTCATTTCCCTGCTTTCATGTACGAAGGCTTCCTCGACAGATTATTAAATGTCCTAACAATATTGTTAGCCCCTCTTTCTTTTATCTTCTACGGCGACTTTATTCTTCCTATATTCCCTGGGCTTACTACTTTCTGCCTATTTTCCCTTCCCAATAACTTCACTCACCCTTCCTTCCCCTTATTCACTTTCCTGGACACCTGCCTCGCCCCCCTCCCTCCCCCCATTTTAACTTTTGCAGAAATCGAATCGCACTTTTGATCCTGTCTTGTGTGTGTGTATTGCTTTTCACAATCGCTTCATGCCTCTTTTATAATACGTTGCTTCTGTCGCCCATCATCTTGCTCTCAAGTTTGATGCTCAGATCACCAGATTCCACTACCTGTCGTGCACATCGTTCGAAGTTCCATCTTCCTTCCCCTCTCCATCATTTCAATGTTTCCAATAAGAGCATCGAAAAGAACCATTTTGCTGGCTAGTAGAAAGAGGCTCTCATAATCCTCACTCACATTTTGCTAACCTGTGAAAAGGGGCTGTCATTGTCCCCATTCAAAAAAGTGGCGATTGTACTCTTGTTGAGAATCTTTTCTCCACCTGTTCCAAAATCTTGCCATGGTTTGTCAGAGAAGCGATTGGTTATCCGCCCATTTTGACCACCTTATACTGAAAGAGTAACACCCCTTTGTTGAGCCTCCAACTTGCTCGATTTCATGGTAAGATCGTGCATACGATCTACATTGATTTTGCTAAAACCTTCGACACAGGAAACTTCTGTCCAAACTCTCCTGTCCAGGGCGGCATGGTTTAATCACGCTTTAGGTTAATGTTGCATAATTCGGCAAGTTCCCGCATGATCTCCTGTGGCTGCTAGAAACCGCGTTTGGATGCTATGAGAGCTCGTTTCAACTTTACCTCTATATGTTTGTTCCATAGAAGCTTTTCATCTAGAGTGATTCCCAGATATTTGACCTCTTCGGAGTGTTGAAGGGTACCCTTCATCTCTGTGGAGGCAAAGTCTATCCAGCTTTTTTCTTTTTGTGAATAATACCATTGTGGTTTTATTTGGATTAACTGAAAGTCTATGCCGGAGGTACTAACTTTCATGAGATCAATGATACCTTGTATATTTCTAGACACCGCTCCAAGACCCCGATCAACAGCAAGTACAGCCACGTCATCCGCATAAGCTTCAGCATGTATTGGCAAATTTTGCAGTTCGCATAGTAGTGAGTCGATCAGCATACTCTACAGAAATAGCGACAGCACTTCGGGTTAGAATAGTCATCTTTCCCCGGCTTCGATATGAAGACTACTTTAACCTTCTTCCAAGAGGTAGACACATGGCCCAAAGCAAGACTTGCTAGAAAAATATTTCGTAGCATTCGCTCAAAGTTTTTTATGCCCTCTTTTAGCATTGCTGGATAGATGCCATCCATGTCAGGTGCTTTGAAATGTTCAAAGGACAGTCTGGCACCTTTCATCTTTTCATTGGTTACAATCGCTTTCGCAGTGTTCCGGTTCACCTTGCAGCACTTGCGTGATAAAAGGGTTGTAAGAACCGTCAACTACCCTACATATCAGGTTTTCTAAGAGAGTCCAATTTGGCCGACTCATTCCTTCTAAGGACTCTGCACATCCTTGAAGTCTCTCTTTCGCCTTCCAATTCCTCACTGTACGCGAAATACCTAACGAGCCTCTTATATTCACGCTGTGAATTCCTGAAATTTAACCAGTCTTCGTTCTTATTACTTTTGCAAGCCCGGTTCAGAAGTCGCTTGGTTGGTTTCCGGAGTTTTTGCAGTTGCCGGTTCCACCAAGGAACCGTTTTGCCGCTTTGGCATCGGGAAATAGGGCAAGACTCTTCATAGCACTCTAAAAGTGTGCAGTTCAGAGTTTTCAATTCATCTTCCAGCGCCAAAGGGGTCCTCAGTTGTCTAAGGAACTGTACTTTATTGCCAAGAAGTTCATTCAACTTTGTCAAATCACTTTTCCTAGAGTTCTGTCTTTGTACTGCAGACTGTTCGCCCGCAATAGTCAGACTGAATTCTAGGTATCGGTGATCTGACAGTGAGACCTCGTCTAACACTCACCAGTGTGTAATACACTCTAATACTTTTGAGGTGCAGATTGTTAGGTCAATTACTTCACTCCTTCTCGGTCCCACGAACGTAGAGCCGCACCCTACATTTGCAGTCATGACAGTAGCTGAAGCAATGAAATTAAATAGCTTGCCTCCTCTAGGATTGCATTTGTTACTGCCCCAACAAATATGTTGACCATTCGCATCGCAACCAATTAAGAGTTCGAGACCACTTGATTCTGCATACGCTACCAGATCCCTTAGTTCTTGCATCGGTGGAGAATACAAAGAATCATAGGGTAAATAAGCGGAGGCAACTATGATGTTTTTCCTTTGTCTATTAATCTGCCTGGGAAAAGAACTTCCCTTTCTGAGTCCAAAGGAATTTTGCTGACATTTTCGCCTAGGTCTCTGGTCAGTCTTGACCTTTCTGAGTATCTCCGCATACCATAGATTCCCTTGCTGGAGATTTCAATTGCCTCTTCTTTTTATTAACGACCTTAGTTCATCCAACTTTGGTTTCGCTAGTCGACATTCACATTTTGGATTTAGGTTTTACCCCTTCTGAACTTTTTGTTCCGTTTAGTGGACTGGCCGGAATGCCGTTTCCCTTTTACGTACCTGTTGATTCGCTAGAGCTTCTCTCTCTTTGTCTAGCACAACTTGGAGGAAAGACGATGAACTTGGTTGGTCTGTGACACAGTTCGGACAGCAGGTCTCAGTTTTCACATAAGCCTTCCTTCCTTCTCCTGTGACCTATTATAAAGCACTCTGATGGCTCTCACCATGTTCTTTCGTTGTGCTTATCCTTGATGAATTCTTAACTATTTTCGTTCCAAACTGCATGAAGGGCAGGGAAAGGATCAGGGCTCTCCTCTCGGTGAGTTTACAGACTCTTTCAGCTTTACCATTTACTGTGCTCCTATGAGCTTTTTCTTTTGCCGTCTTTGGCATTGGAGGAGATCTTAAAATTGATGAGCTTCTCTTGAATGGATCTATTTCCTGTTCCTCAAAAACCTCGTGAGCATATGCGGTGGGTGTCGAAATCGTTTTCTTTGGCCAGCCATTTCCTTTCAGCCCACCATTCTTTGCCTTTGTTGTTCGTGTTCTTGGCAGAGTTGTGCTTTGTTTGAAGACCTCCTTGTTCAAATCGAGAACATTTGTAACATTAGATGCCAAGGTGGCCAAGTTGTCCACCACCGAGGCACTGCGTTCGAGCGATATCGACTACCGGCCACTTCCTCACTCTCAAGAGCCGCTGGAATGGGGGTTCCAAGCCCCTGCACCTCAAGTTTATTCCTTTTGATTTCTATATGTTGGTTTTATTTTATGGGTGTCCTTCCTATAGCCATTTTGGTCCACATGCCAGAAATCAATAGCCATGCCGCCATTCGCCACCTAGGGTCGCCCCTGATGGAAGATATGGAAATTCTCCTCAGGAATGTCTGCCTGTCTGTCACACTTGATTTACTAGTAAAGGGCTAAACTTATTGCCATGAAATTTAATGTGTGAATCATTTTACATGTAGCAAGTGGCGCTACTTTCTGTTGAGTTTAAAGGGGGCTCTCTATACAGGTGAAAGGGGTATGCACATTTTTTTTACAGAATATTGCTATGTAGAGTATCAAATGGAAGAGCTCGATTAGTACCTTTTTATCACTCCCAAAAAGTGTAACACGTCAATCTTTCATTACCATAGCAAGGTCAGCAGTCAAGACATTGTCAAGTATCTGGGAGATTTGCCTGTAATATTTCCTCTTAAGCTTCAAAAGGAAATTCTATAAATTTCTATAAATTCCTTAAAAATTAAATAATTTCGTTTTGGCCTGGAAATTCCAATGAATAACCTGTTCCTTCACAGTATTGCATTCTGTCGATTCAAATTTCCTTCGAATCGAGGAATCTTCCCATTGGTTTTCCAGCACTGCAATGAAATTGCTGAGAAAACCTGCCAGAATTTCATCTGGCATTTGTCTAATTTTAGCTGAAGCGGAAATGTCGTGGTTAAATACATGGATTCAAGCCCCCATTTACCTCCCTTTGCGACGTCTCTTAAGTTCTCCTGGAAATTTATGGTGTTCGCATTAACAGCGCTGCAGATATTAAATTTCTATTATAACTCATTCTTAGGTATTTCATCAAGTGGATGGCACCCCGAACAGACGCCGCTTTAATTCATGTTATCTAGGAATGAACAGAATTTCTTATATTTCCTCTAAACACGGACACCTTCCGGAACCTCGTGCTCCATTTTGCCACATCTGCACAGAGGACTCCTGCAGGAGGAATGTTTCCTGAAACGTTGACTTTATGGCGAATGCTGAGCGAGAAACTTTTTCAATTTTCATAAAATTATCTTGTCTGGGCCACTAGGCGCATTGTGCTCCATGTTCCGGACAACTTTAGATATCGTTTCCACTTTTCGGTTACAACGGGGGTCCTAGTTGTGTACTGCAATATATGTGCAATATGTACGCATTGTAGGTACACGAAAGGAGTGTTGAAGTACAACTCTAAGGACTATAATTTGCGAGTGATTAATTTTTGTTGGCGTCAAGTTTTAAATCGTAACCGGAGACTCTTGTAGGAATGGAATTGTTTATGTTACTTGCATTTGATTGGAGAACTTAATACAAGTTTTGCGAAAGTTCGAAGTTATACGAGTTTTCAGTTTATTGAAATTGTTTCAATGGATTTAGTACTTGAACTACTAGCATGTGTGGGGGGTTTTTATGTGAGTCACATGGGTACGTTTCCAAAGTAGAACTGATTGGTTTCAACAGTATTCCTTTCATGAATATCCTTGGGAGACATTTGCCTTTTTTGATTACACATATCTCAACAGATTGATTTTGCTACAGAAAGGAAGATGAACAGGCTTTTTGTGCAATGCTATCCATCGTCAGGACTCTTCTGAAAGGCAGGGCCGAGAGCTACTTGACAGTGACCTTATAATAATAATAATCGTTGGCACAACAATCCATATTGAATCAGGGCCTTGAAGTGTGTTAGAGCACTTCATTCAAGACCGTAACGGTACACTACAGTAGACTGTAGGAGGCAATGTGGTCAGCATTGCGCTCGCCCGAGATTGTTACCCTGATTTGACTCAGGTACTCATTCATAGCTGAGTCGACTGGTATCCGACGTTAAATCACGATACAAATCCCTCTGCCACCAGCGAGATTTGAACCGCGACTTTCCGTACGACAGCCTTGCGCTCTAACCACTCAGCTATCCGGACAGTGACCTTGAAAATGTTAAAGGAGTATTGTCGTTCATCCTTAGAAGGAACAAACAAATCTAGTTAGTTGGCTGCGCTGCTCGTACCCAATGCAAGCAAGAGAAGGGAACTACCCTACTTTAGGTGAGAGTGGCCGACTTTAAACGTTGGTAGGGTCTTAGCAGGAGCCCAAGTGGAGTTTTAGTGTAAAATCCTACAATCATGTAAGTTCCAGTGCCTTCTGTAGAGTGAAGTACATTTCTGGATGGTCGGCGAATGGGTTGCCCCAAGGGTACCTGGCATAGCACAGTAACGAAGGAGTGCGGGCGTCTCTCGGAAGTCCTGGGAGAAGCTTCAGCGCATTTTAGGTAACAACTAGCGATGGCGATAAGGTGTGATTGACGCGCTATACCGCACGAAGGGGTAAATGGCAACCATATTAGTGGTTGCCGCAACTGCAGGAAGTACGAAAATGCGGCTATAACCTGGATGTTTTATGAAAAGGTAGCAAGGACTGCTGAATAGCAGGAAATACGAAATAGCGGAAATACTTGTTAGAGGAAGAATAATATCACTTATTATTAACTCTAGCGGCCAGAAATAACGACTTTATCGAGCGTGCGATCGGAAAAATGGTTGAGAGAAAAGATTTCGAGAAAAAATACTGTTGAAGTCATTTGAAATGTACCGAATAGACGAGGACCAAGAAAGAGAAACTGCCACCGGTAATGGTGGAGTGGGGCTCTAACGATAATGAAGGCTATTACTACCTTTCAGCGAAATATATCCATGAACATGAGAAATGACATGATCGGGATGGAGGCGATGCTTTGAATCTTTTCACACACCAGCAAAGCTCCTGGAAAACTGTCGAAGCTAAGCGGAAGAAAACGCATGTCGCTATCGTAGCCCTTAGTAGCTTCTAGTTCCGAATCCACGTGAACCCTTGAAATAAGGGACCTGGGTGGTCTCGCAGACGAGAAAGATTTAGGGGAAGTGATCAAACTGGATTAGCCAGCTGAGACCAATTCCATGGCCAAAGATACATTCGATAACTGCAGAGCTCAATCAGTGGCCAGTGCCAGCGCTCCTATAGTGAAGAAAATTTCAACAGTGTTCAAAATGTTGGGTCTACGGGCAGAGATGTTTCCCTGTTTTTCCGGATAAATTTGCCTCCTTAGAGGACGAGACCTAAATTACATAAGAGAATGTCCTCGTTGGAAAAGATTAGTGTCAGGTCTCTCGAGTAGAACATGGCTTAATTAGACTCTCATGGGTTTTAGAGATGGCTGCCATGCTGAAAATCATTTTCCTTAATGCCGACAAGACTTTAATCATGAAGTCGTAAGTACTAGTAACGCAGCAATTTAGGATATAAGAAGATTGTATAGCAGTACAATTTTTCGAGGTGACGGACGACTCCCCTTCATATCTTGACGTCCGGCAAAAATTTATCAGGCGCAACTTAGGAAGATTAAAGTGAGTATATTATCAACTTTTTAAATTTCATGCCAAAGGAACTTTAAAACCTGGATGAGCATGAAAGACCTGCTACTGACAGCAGACTGTGATTTCTTCGCACTGAAAAGAAAATCCTGTCAAGCAGAGTTGGCTATGTTCTAGTGGATAAGGGAAATTGCCAGCTTATGAAGTAATTGCTTCTGACTGGCTTGCAGAACGTGCGAATCAGAGGAAGGGTTCAAAAGCAAGTGTTATAATTTATATCACAGCACAAGAGACGCTGATCAGGACAGACCTAGAGCATGTATCCTCGCCAGGAAGAGTCAGCACGCTTTTCTTTGCCTGGATCTGAGTTCCAGAGACCTAGTCGTGATCAAACTGGAGCAGGCGGGAGTGGAGAACGTGTATATTTCCTTGGCTTACATGTCCCACGACTGATCAGCTCCGCTAGAAGAACTGTAACATTTGACATGCACTATAGCAGCAAAGAAACCATAGGCTGCGATGCCATTGCGAGACATACGCTCTGGGGCAGCTCGGAAATCAAGGATTTCATTATTAACACAAATCTATCGGTGTGTAATACGGCAGTACACTAATCTTCCGTTTTTCTAGTCCAGGGAACTGTGACGGTTGAGAGGAAGTCCTTGCAACCATCCTACTAACCGACAATGGGATTCTTAGGGGTGGGAACTAGAGGATATCTGACCAGAGATCCTTGTCTGATGACAGTTGGGTACTTTTTGGTCTAGACCTTGCCGCAGAAGTGTTCGGGAAGTTTGGCTGACAAACTCTCCTGTGCGCAGATTGGCAATATATGCATGACTGACGGACGTCGAGTCTGAGGTCAAGGCTCTGGAAAAAGCATTTGAAACCGCTTTTAAAGTCTTGTGTCCTCCTAAATACTTAGTGACCAGGGATATCTTCAACATCTGATGCAGCGGCAAATTTTGGCAGGCATACAAGAACTGCCTGAACCTGGAGGGAATCTTGTGGTGAAACCGTGGAGTTGCTGGTTCAGATGCACTTCTCTGCTGGCAGGAGGCAGGAGGACTGTGAGTTAAGGCCTTCGTTAGATGCATGTGCGAGATTATAAATCGGTAATTGCGGAGGGTGAAATCGGCTAGACTATAAACAGTGTCTTCGTATATAAATCTCTGGGCCCAGATAACATAATGCTAGTCATGCTACAGAAGCAGCAAGAAAGGGTTGTTCTGTGGTTTGTCAAGATTTACCGGAGCTGCGTCTCTTTGGGGTACGTAACACAGTCTTCGTGACGTGCACTCGTGGTTTTCATACCGAAAGCGGGCAGGCGCGTCCATGAGTTCACGAAGGACTTTCGAACAATCAATCCCAACTTTTTTGTGTTGAAGATCCCAGAATGCGTCTCGAACATCCATTTAAGGACGATTATGTACAGAACGTCTCATCCTCTTGCTGCATTCTACAACGTTAGTAACAACGCCATCAGAGAAGCCTTGCCCAGTACTGAATTGGAGGAGTATCTTACGCATTGGTTAATACAAGAAGACCTTTGCAAGGAAATGGTTAGGGCATGATCCGAGCCCCAAGCGGAACCTGGCCATTTTGGGCAAACGCTATATGGCCATTAAGGCCTTATACTCTGCGACGGCATCCCCCAGGCAGTGCAGAATCACATTGAAGAGTTTGAATAGAACACTCAAAGTCACCATCATGTGGGTTCTCGGCCATAGGAACATAGAGAGGATGAACGAGCTGATGCACTGGCAAGGCGGGGATCTGCTTTTGGATTCGGCGTAGCCTGTGTGCCAATCGTGACTGTCAGGAGCCGAGTCTGCTCCCATATTCCCATTACTTAGCAGCCGCGGAACTTAAATGGCGAAGGCTAGGCTTGGCCCATCTACAGCGAAACCCGATTGTGAGAGCTCTTGTGCTAGACGCAAGCAAGTGCATATAAGATTACGGAGGTCTACACGGGACACTGGTCTATGGGGGCTATGCCACCAGACTCTGCATGCCTTACAATTTGCAACGTCGAAGTTTCGGAGAAAAGAGAGAAGCCCCCAAGAATTTCCTTGCGATAGCGCAGCTCTAGTTAGAGCTAGGTTATGGACACTAGGTAAACCATTCTTTGAGAACCTCAGAGAGATCTCTAGCTGCTTTCCATCGTGTATGCTGTGGGCTGGCTTTGAAGATCTGAGCCAGCTTCACTCTACGCCTTGTTCTTATCAGAGCAGTCATGGCATTGGGAGTTGGTGACATCAAAAGGTGCATCATAGCGCTCATTGGGCCGTCCGGAGTGGCCACTGATACCTACCTACCTACCTGCAGGGTACGCTAGCACGTTTCAAGCGTAGGCCACTTTTGCCTAAACTACCGCATGTTAATTTAGGAAACATCAGAAAGGCAAAGAAAGAAAACATCGTATAGGGAGCCCTGGAGTCTATCCTTGGTCTGGATTTCTGAAATATCTCGTGTACTTCAATGAACAAGTCTGGTGCACACAGAGATTGAGGATGCAGCAAGTCTAAAGAATTCAGGACGGATTTTCCACGTTTCTGTTGTCCAGACTAAAGAAGAAAGTCTATAGTCCTTCCTAAACAGTAGGTGAGATCATGGCAGGGTTCATTCCGGCGGTGAAATTCCTTGAAATGACTTTCCACCAGCGGGTTAGTCGTCAGCAGTCGGAGGTTCCACATCTAATGGACGTTATTTGCTAACGAACGTTATTTAGTCCATTATCAAGAGAGGGGAACTGTACTAGTGGTGTTAATCTATTCCTTTGTCTTGGAACCATCGGTGTTGGGGATAGCCCGCTGTCGGATGCGTGACAGTTTTTTTCGAAGTGATGTGTAAAAATGAAGGATCGAGAGTTTCTAGAAATAACTAGAGATTGGAATCTTGGACGTCTGATGGAGAAGAAACTACGCCTACCTCAGTCAGAGAGGAGGCTATTCAGAGCCCAAGAATGCTGTCTGACTGAGGATTTTACAGGGTCGTACAGATTTCGTTCGTGCCGCGGCGCTCGGTGAAAAACGCTGATTTGAAAGGAATGTATGCCTGAATCGGCTATTGTCAAGCTCGCTTGTAGGATAGTGTAAAAACCTGCCGGAGTACAACGCAGCATTTCAGTCTTCCTTGCGCGGCGTCTTTTCTCATTTCCAACATAATACACCATATTTCCGCGTTAGGCACACTACGCGGTGATAAACCAGCTTGTGGAGCGCGTCGAAAGCTATCTTGCATATTGGTTCTGGCGCCCGCTGTTAAGGCATTATTCAGTATAGACTAGCTGTCAAAATGTAACCGATGAGCCACTAGAATGGATTATTCGAATAGATGTGGTATCTTTAGGTTGTTTTTGTGGGCTTCAGAGACGAATTGAGGGTTAATGATGAAAAGGCATAGTGTCGGCGCATTTGCTTGGGAGGGTGTTTGCTACTTGAGAGTTAGCTAGTACTTGAGGATATAATCCTGTTGTTGGAGTTACCTCGGTGGGGCTTTCTTTGTCTGTTGCTGGACCTTCCAGAAAGTGTTGAAATGCTTAATGATGAGACGTCTTGCCTTGCTTCCTTGCTGGAGTAAGTTTTCTGGCTGTGGAAAATGATCCAGACTCATCGAACCTGGTGCTGGATGATGGTTTGACGTGGCACACGGGCAGATCTAGTAGGGAGCGAAAGTTTTGCGATTTGGGGATGCTGTTGATGGATGGTACTGTCTTTTTTTTTTTTTTTGAGGAGGTGGAAATCTTCAAAAGGCTCTGGCCTGGGCACGCCAGAGTGTGGGATTTTTACCCACTAAAACCACCCCCGACTCCCCCCCCCCCCTACCCCGTGGAACCACCTTTAGGTAGTACATCACGGGGCGGAGTTAGCTTACTTTAGCTAGGTCTCCTTCCGTCTACCCGCGGGGTTCGTAACCGCGTCTTCCTCACTTCTTCGGTTTTTCGCAGTTTTTCTTGGATTACAGCGATCATGGAATTGATCGCATCCCAGTCTTCCTGACAGGCTACCATTCTTCGGACAAAATTTTCCGGTGATAGCACTTCACCTAGAGTTTCCTCCAGGTATCTCCTTTCTTCCACGAACCTAGAACACTGGAAGAAAACGTGCGCCGGGTCCTCTGGGACCCCGCAGTTTGGACAATTAGGCGAGGTGTCCAATTTAAACCTGTACAGTTATTGACGGTATCCTCCATGGCCGGTGAGAAACTGAGTGAGATTATAATTGATCTTCCCATGCTTTCTCTCCAGCCACTCCCCAATGGAAGGGATCAACCTGTAAGTCCAACGACCCTTTTCTGACTGGTCCCATCGCTGTTGCCACCTGCTTATGGATCTCTCCCTTTCGGCTTTTTTCACCTGAGATAAGGGAGAGATGGACCTGGTGTTATAAATGTTCATCATTTCGGTTGCCAGGATGTCAATCGGCATTATTCCCGAGATGACGAACGCTGCATCGTCTGAGACGGTCCTGAAGGCAGAACACACCCTTAGGGATGTTCTTCTGTAGACCGCGCTCAGTTTATGTGTATTGCCTAAAACATGCAGTCCTTTTCCCCAAACTGGGACTGCATACAGTATGATAGAGCTCACCACCCTGGCTATGAGCAGCCTGCAAGTATGCCGCGGGAATCCTACGTTCGGCATCATCCTTGCCAGAGAAATACTCGTGGTGGATGCTCGTTTACAAGTATACTCTATGTGCTGCTTAAAATTAAGTCCTCCGTCTATCATCACCCCCAAGTATTTGATGGCCGGCTTGGAAGTGATGATACGATTCCCGATTCTAATGCAGGCGTAATTTCTTTTGCGGCGCTTAGTGATGAGGACCGCTTCCGTCTTTTCCTCCGCGAGTGCCAGTCCAGCACTCTCTAACCAAGCCTTAATAACACTGATTGCTTCGCTTGAGTACAACTCAGCATCCTCGAGATGCTTTGCAACCACAACCAGCGCTATATCATCTGCGTAACCCACCACCGTAGCCTCCTCCGGAACCGGAAGGTTGAGCACATCATTATACATGATGTTCCACAGTAGTGGGCCCAGTACAGAGCCCTGCGGGACACCCGCGGAGACAACGTACTCTTTGGATCCGTCATCGGTATCATACCAGAGTGTCCGCTCTTTCAAGTAGTTATCGATAATAGCGGCGAGGTAGGTGGGAACACCAACCGTCGCCAGAGGACGGGTCACCTGCAGGTTTGTCAGCCTTAGGCAACAGTACCAGCTTCTGCCGCTTCCATGGTGCAGGAAAAATACCCTCCGACATGCACGTTTCAAACAGCTCCGCGAACATATCCGGTCTACTTTTGACGGCAAGTTTGAGAGCCTTATTCGGTATGCCGTCAAGACCCGGGGCTTTACTGTCGCCTATTCGACTGCAGATCTCTAGCAGCTCGTCCCTGGTGACTGGTGGAATCGATGTCACATTCAGGGGGCGCTGGAAGGTGTCAGAACCCCCTCTTGCTGGGGAAATAACCCCTGGATTATTTTCAACAAGAGCATAGGGCACGTGATCTGCGGAGACGATCGGCCTCTGAATCGTCCTGTCACGATTTTATAGGCCGTAGGGTAGCGGATTTATGTCCGCTTCCGAAAAGAGCCCCTTAAAACATTCCCTCTTACTCCGTTGGATGGCGAGCTTGAGGTTCTTGCGAGCTTCCCTATAGGCATGCTCCTTTTGCCCCTGATCGATCCTACCTATTGTCTTCTGAGCCGGTCGTCTGGCTCTGTGGCAAATCGATCGAAGATTGGCAAGTTCACTATTCCACCAATAATTGGGTCTTCTAGTGGGGAATGAACATCTCCTAGGCATCGACGCGTCACATGCTTTAGAAATGCTCTGTGTGACATGGAGAGCTCTATCCGTGGAGGTGCCTGCTTTGCTAGGCAAGTCTAGCCACACCTCCATGAATGTCGGCTCATCCATCGCTTTGGCTGACCATCCTGGTGTTCCTCTGGATTTCGGCTTCCGGGGTGCGGGTCTCCTGCCTTGTGGCTCCATCCTTAGTTCAAAGGTGATTGCCTGGTGGTCGCTGTACGTAAAGTCCTCACTAACTTGCCAGGACATGTCACGTGCTAACGCAGGGCTGATAAAAGTCAGATCTACAATTGACCCAGTTCCTCCTTTCTGATAAGTGCTTATATCGCCTTCGTTGGCCAGAACCACATCCAACTGGGCGAATGCTTCTAATAAGCACCGCCCCCTTGCGTTAGTCTCTTTGCTGCCCCACTCGATAGCCCACGCATTAAAGTCACCGGCTATGACCTTTGGACTCCGTCTCTTTGCATCGTGAACAAGATCGTCTAACAGTTCTTCAAACTTGGGCAGTGTGAGGCTCGGTGGGGCGTAACAGCTATATATGAATATACCGCTTATTTTTGCCCACACAAAGCCTCTAGCCACCTGACCCATGCTATATTGTATGGCTTGACGACCGCACGCCCATATCGCCGCTCCACCAGTCGAATCTGTGACCCATACAGCACCGTCAAGATGTCTGTACGGTTCACTAATGATAGCAATTTCCATTGCGGATTCGTAAGTGGTCTGCGCAAGCAAATCTTGTGCGACCCTGCAATGATTAAGGTTTATTTGTATTAACCTCATTTTTTCACTGCAGTTAACGCCTTCCTAAATTCTGGGCATTTCCCACTTCCGGCAATATGCCGGTTATCCCTTCCCTCCTTTTCTTCGCACAAAATGCATTTGGGATCTCTATTGCACTCCTTGGCAATATGTCCTTTTTCCCCACATCTTCGACATCGATCGAACCGGTCGATGCCGCTAGTGCATGCCTTCGCGAAGTGTTCAAACATTAGGCATTTGAAGCACCTTTTTAAGGAGATCTGTTCCCTTAGTCGGCAAACAACCCATCCAATCCGAACCTTCCCCACGGCCAACAACTTCTGCGCTGACTCCACTGGCAGTCGCATTGTGGCCGTTTGAGTACCGCCATAAGCCTTTCTTAGGCTCACGATGGATTCTTCCCTGAAATCCTCCAACTTGAATTGTTCCTTCAAGGCAGTGCAGATCTCTTCTCTGGATGTTACCTCATCGAGATCCTTGCACTGAATATAGATCTCATGTTTTTGGGAACGAACCGCGACATTCTCCCCAAGTAAGTTTAAAACTTGGTTACGAAAGTCGTCAGTTTTACCCACGCTGGATTTTTTCAGCTCAAACATGACATCACCTTTCTGGGTCCTCCGGATTTTGCTAACATTTCCGCCTAGGTCTTTTAGGTCGGGGTCAGATTTCACCTTCTTCAGTATCTCCGCATATGTTAGATGTCCTCTGCTGGAGATTACAATTGCCTCCAGGCGAATTCGCACCTTTGGTTTCTTATTTCTTTTTTTATTCACGACCTTAGTCCAACCATCGTTCTTATTTTCTTTCAGTTTCGGTTCGCTAGCCGACTTTCCTACTTTTGGTACTTTGGGCCCTTCTCAACTTTTAGTTCCCTTTGTTGGTCAAGACCCCTTTTTTCCTTTTTGGGGCCTGTTGATTCGCCAAAGCTTCCTCCTCCTTGTCTCTCACTCTTTTACTTGAGCGAAGGTCGGCGACTTTGCGCTTGGGTGTCACTTGGGTCGCTTGTGACACTGTTGAGGCTGGGATGTCCGGCTTTTCCTTAGGCTTTCTTATTTCTTCCTGTGACCTATTATAAAGCACCCTGATGGCTCTCACCATGTTCTTAATGGCTTGGTGCACGTTGTGCTTGTCCTTGATGAATTCGGATAGCTCAACTATTTTAGTCCCAAGCTGCATAAAAGGTAGTTCTTCTGGGTCAGGGCTCTGTTCTCGGTGAGTCCTGGCCAGACTACTCCTTTTACTGACTCGTTCACCTTTTTCAGTTGCTGAGCTCCCATGAGCTTTCTCTTTTGCCGGCTTTGATATTGGAGGAGATCGTAAAATTGATGAGCTTCTCCTGAATGGATCTATTTGCTGCTGCTGGAGTACCTCTTGATCAGATCCGATGGGTGTCGAAATTGCCTTTTTTGGCCAGCTATCTCCTTTTAGCCCATCATTCTTTGCCTTCGCAATTGGTGTTCTTGGCAGAGTTGTGCTTCGTTTGAACACCTCCTTCTCCAAATCTAAAACACTTGTAGTATTAGATGCAACGGTGGCCAAGTTGTCCATCACCGAAGCACTGCGGTCGAGGGATATCGACGGCCGGGAGCCCGCTTGCTCACTCCTAAAAGCCGCCGGTACTGGGATCCCGAGCCCCTGTACCGTAACTTTACTCCTTCTCAATTCGTCCATGTTGGTTTTATTTTCTGGGTGTCCTTCCCATAGCCATTTTGGTCCACGCACCAGAGATGAGCAAACACTAGCCCATCCACAGTCAGAAAAGAAAAGTGCATGAACACATATTTACACATCAATAAGTATGCCCCAATCCGCCAGCTGGGGTCGCGCCTGATGGGAGATCTGCCCACTCCTCACAGGGATGGTACTGTCCTGTTGTTGTGCGAGGATAGACTAGTTAGTGAGCCCAGTCCATTACCTTGAATGCGGGCTGATTGACATCTACAACCAAGAACTGCTATAAGTACTGACTTCGTAGGCCCCGAGCTGAGTGAGCTTTTGGCATGGAGAGTGAAAGATTGGTAGCGTAGCCTGTTTTGTTGACTGCGTGCTCTGGACTGAGGTCGTCTTCATTGGGCGATGTCCTATCTTATCAGTGAATGAGCTGAGTCTTTCTCAATAGTGCAGTTGATTTCTTAGCTTGAAGGTTGACACTGTGTCACTGTGTCGTGGCTTACCTTAGCAAGCAGGTACTCTTTTCCAATTGCAAGTGGGCCCTTCTTCGAGGGATGGCGCCCGCATAGGTGGTGATTGAATTTGGCATTATTTGAAATTAATTTAAATTAAACGGCATACTGTCGATGCAAATCTATATATACTTCAACATTATTTCCATTTTGACTCAATTTTTAAAGGCTTCTACTCTAAATTTAGACTTCAAGTCATGTCTCCCTATAGCAGCCTCAACTTGATCCTTCCTACGTAAAAAAGTCAATTACTGTGAATCCTTCAAGACGACCTCATCCGTTTCGCTTACAAGGCAGCAACAATTAAACTGTCTTAATGCTCCTGAAATTCTTAATCAAATAGCCCATTCGCCGGGAGATTAGCGCTTTCGCTGTCTGTACGCGGGACCACTTTCTTCCTCAAACGATAATTCATTTTACGTGCTCCATGAAATGCCTTCAATTTAATTGTCCCATCATATTCGGATTTTTGCTGGTCGAGTGAATTTTTGCACTTTTATGGTTTCCAATAAAATCCGAACGTAAGCAGTCGCACGGCTTTGGAAGTCCTTTAAGTACTCGTACATCGACAAATAGAAAAACTTTCTCCTTGCCGTCCTGGGACACACTCGAACGATGTTTGTGCATTTGTTTTTGAATTTTAATTAAAATTTCACTGATTTGCAGTAAAGCCGCGCGGATTAATTATAAAATATTTTAAGCACTGCTTTCTCTCGGTCTGTTCCCTGGGAGGGCACTATTTATTTTCTCCGGTATTTTGCTTAATGTGACTAAAGTAGTAAGTTCCACGGAAAGTAATATTATTCTTGGCATAACGAGGGAGGCTACAAACGGCTCCTGCGAGACTTGCCTAGATAAAAGATACGAAGAATGTGGAATGCAGAATGGGGTTAGATAAATAAACGGGGCAAATGCCGTGGCTTGCGTATGCGACAGTTGTTATTAGGATCCAGGATGACTTATTAAGGTAATGTGAGTAAAGTGAGTTTGGTCAGGTTCGTAATGGGAAATGGCGGATTAAAGATTTACCATTTTATTGCAGCCTCGAGATAAATGAACGTGGGTGGATAAGCGAGTGAAATTTATATTAGGATAATAGTTTTGTGCATTTGTGCAGGTAAATGCAAATTATAGTCCCATCTGTATTCGCTTTTGTGTTTGGCTGCATCTATGCCATTAGTTTTTAGATGTAACAAGGATCCCGCTTACGAGGGAACATTAAATTATCTGGGAGCTGATCCTTACAGTATGGTGTTCTTCTTTGTTGGCGTAATTTGGCTTCAACGTTTTCCAGAAAAAATGAGTAGACTATATGTTGGTGATAATGCCTTTTAAGAGAAAACCATGCAACAATGCATTGCTCAGCCCTCTCGATTGTTGAAATCATTTTAGGCAATCAGGAAAATTCCGCCATAAAGGTCACAATTGGGTCCTTTAGCACCTTTCATCTATTATCAACTGAATGGTCCTCTTTGCCTATCCTGTCATTTAGGATAACCCGCGCCCGCGCCTTTCCTTGACTATACTGTATTTAACACCGCTCCTAACTTCTATTCCACTCATCTAAACATGCCTAATTTGCATGACGGTATGATTTCTTATACTAGGTTATGTCAGACCAGAGAACCAAGATGACCGAACGCAGACAAGCGTTACTTAAGGCCTGGCTCTATGAAGTGATTGTGTTCGACGCTGTGGACTTAGTATGCTCAGGGCTCGTCAGCGATCCTTAACTGGTCGATTACGATACAGGGAGTGGTATTCCTGAGGTGTCCGGGCAAGTATTTCTGACCTGCTAGCTGGCATTATATCTGGGTCCTAAATAGTAGGCTTGAGCAAATTTCTTGGTGAAGAGCGCGCTGCTAATAACCGACGCTTACCAAACACACTGGGAGTCCCCGAAGCCATCGACAACTTCTTGCCGATGTCGATGTTATGTGAGCCTAGCTCT
Source organism: Hermetia illucens (assembly GCF_905115235.1). Lineage (NCBI taxonomy): Eukaryota > Metazoa > Arthropoda > Insecta > Diptera > Stratiomyidae > Hermetia > Hermetia illucens. The sequence continues at coordinate 23,030,061 of NC_051851.1, read as the reverse complement.
GCCAAGATGGTAGTTGTGGCGAGTATCAGGAGCCAGCTCCTTTGGTACTCTGAGCGGTCTAGTAGCATTGAACCGGTACTATTAGACCGCGCTGTATCGAGCGAGCGCTGATTCGTCCGTGAGTTTTGTGATCAGCTAAGCTAAGAGGTCGGGCCTGTGGCAGTGTGTAACGGTGACGTTTTTCAGTGTCTATTTAACATCGAATCAGACCATGACGGAATTTCTTACGCACAGAGGACGGAACCTGGTCAAGGCTCGTAGTTTTAAAAACGTTCCGGTTCCTAGGCTGCCAGAGAAGTATTCCCGTCGTAACCTTTGCGTCAATGGTATTGCTGGTGGAAGGGTGGTGAGTTCTGCAAGCCTTCTCGGAAAGCGGTGTGCGTCACACCGGTGCTCTATCTGTCATTGGAACGTCGGAGCTCTACGGAAACTCTGTTCACTTAGACCCAGCGGATGAATCGCATTGTATGGGCACTATTTCCTATGCATCCCGTACGACTGCCTCGTGCAAAGCGCCGAAGATTAGCGACTTCTCTCTATAAAAGAATTGGGAGAGGCAGTCCTATCTATGGAAAACCCGCCCGCCGCACGCAGTGCAGGCGCAATGCAGATTTCTTATGCTGTTGCTTATGTAGCTCTCTTGCAGAACCCTCTCTTGTTAGTTGTCTTCAGATCTAACTCAACGTTTTCTGTACGAAAAACAGTAATGCTTCATTGCCTTGGGCTTGATCTTATAGTGAATCTCGCAGGGAACTTCTACAAATGTTTTGTCTTCTGACAGTTTAATGAGTAGAGCCGACGCTCCAGCCCTTCTTTATATCCTCGTCTTAGTCTTTGCTGATCCGCTTCATCACTTACGCCCATTTTTTGATAAGCCTTTCCACTTTGGCTTTAGCAAGGATGGCAGACTGCACTCTCAGTCGGCTTATGGTCGAATTCATCAGCTCATTTTCAGTTATTTTGTCTGCTGTTTTTGCCAGAGCAAGAAAACTGCAGTGTATTGAAGTTGCCGTTTCCGTATCGGTAGTCGTATCACTTTACAAGAATTCCTCTTTATTTAGGCGTGCACATCCTGTGTCCCGTCGGGTGTTTCAAAGCTTGTTGTCTCTTTCTTTCATTAGTTTTGCCAATTCCATTATATTTTCTCCACATGGAAATCTTACCAGCGCATCGTTAAATGGAGGAGCCGCGATAGTCCGGAACGGGTGTACCCCTGCGAGAAAGCCCCTACCCCAGCTTCCTGAGGCCTGATCTACACTTAGCTAATACCGAAACTCACGGACGGATCAGCTGCCGCTTGCGACGCGATTTACTAACACCGGTTCAATGCAAGCTACCTGACCAGTGTCTCGAAGAGACTGACTCTTGATATATGCCGCAACTATCACCTTGGCAGAGCTAGAGTCATATCACTCTCGATTGCCCCAGGGGTCTCAGTGTCCCGACGTGTACTGGTCACTTGCGGTTCGCTGTTCATCGAGAGACGCAAGTATACTGCCAGCTGGAGGTCAGAAGTACGTCAACCCCCGTATTGTGAGAGGCTCGTTAAAGATCGCATACCACCCCTGAGCGTAGCATTAAGTGTGATGTAAATGGATCTTGTTAAATCAGGAACTGGACGACTGTTCGGGTGCCTTATACTCCACAATGAATAAAGCTAGTAATTGATGTGATAGTGATAATAAAATGATTGGGTGACAGAAAGGATGAGTTTGAAGTAAATAGTTAAAATTTATTTGAGGTTGTCTTTCTGCCGCTTGTCTTACGGTCGTTGGAGGACTCTCTGTTGTTTTTCTTCAGTTGGAACACCTCTCCATACATCGGCTGAGAGATGTGGAGGTTTCCACGCAGTTAGACGTCATATTGGCAAACGATGGTCAGGTTAACACTTACCGCAAAGAGGGGTTTGGTTCGGTTATGGATCTCACTTTTGTTAGCCCTTTACTAGCTCCCTCACTGGAACGACAGTGAACACTACACCGACAGTGATCACCAGGAAATCATCTTTAACCTAAAGAATATGTTGGAGATCTGCTCGTCCAAAAATGAGGAGAAGGTCAGGTTGTCTGCGAATGCAATTGACGACAAACATTTGCAGATGTATGGTAGGACCAGGGCACTATACCAGACACAACCTTGTGCCACTTATCGACGCCGAAGCGTTATACTTTTCATCATCATCATCAACGGCGCAACAACCGGTATCCGGTCTAGGCCTGCCTTAATAAGGAACTCCAGACATCCCGGTTTTGTGCCGAGGTCCACCAATTCGATATCCCTAAAAGCTGTCTGGCGCTCTGACCTACGCCACCGCTCCATCTTAGGCAGGGTCTGCGTCGTCTTCTTTTTCTACCATAGACATTGCCCTTATAGACTTTCCGGGCTGGATAATCCTCATCCATGTGGATTAAGTGACCGCCCACCGTAACCTATTGAGCCGGATTTTATCCACAACCAACCACCACCACCAACAAGATTTTGTCATTGTGTAGGCTACGGAGTCGTCCATCCTCATGTAGGGGGCCAAAAATTCTTCGGAGGATTCTTCTCTCGAACGCGGCCAAGAGTTCGCAATTTTTCTTGCTAAGAACCCATACTTATACTTTTCCCCAGTGGAATTCGCAGCTGCCGGTGGAATAGTGAATTGTCTGATCTGCGGTCGGCGTGTCATCGTTTCAGACGAGGGACCTAGAAAGCAATGGATAGGATTGACCAGTTGGTGAAGCAACATATTTAGAGTGAAGCTGGAAAAAACCTGAAGCTAGCTATATCACGAAGTTAGAGGTCAGATATAGGCCCATTAGGAGGCGCCTACAGAGTTATAAGGGGAAATTCGAAGTTCAGGTAGCTCCGCAAATTACATGTCCCGATCTCCTATTGAAAGTTGTTCAAGGATTGCTTTCTTAGGAGAGTATGAGCGGTAACAGTCTCCAGATACCTCCAGATGTGGATTTAATACCCCCAGTAATGGCGAACTAGGCATTGAAGATTTGCAGTAGGCTGGGGAACAATAAGGCACCGAGCTTGGACCCTATACCAAACAAAGCCATCAAACTGGCTGCTAAGATGAAGTCAAACATTTTTTGTTTAGGGATTGAGGAGTCCTAAGTTCGCATCCACTTGATGTCGGACAGGACCAAATGGAGAGCAACTTACTACCACTCTTTATGGCTTGGGTTTAACATCCAAAATTAAAAATTCAAAAGAGGGACCAAGACGGCTACGGTTTCGTACCAGAGTAGAAGCAACTCATCAGACGCTGCCTCACCTTTGCCTTGGGAGCAGCGTGACCGAAGCGGCTAGCAGGTGTTATAAGCTCCCTTTCATAATTCGCGAAACATGACAAGGTGAGAACTCTATCCAACGTAAATCCATTCATAGTTGGTACGAAAACGTTGCCGTCTTCATCACTCTTTCAATTTTTGAACTTTTGGTGTTAAATCCAAAAAGAGGAGTCCGTGGACCATAAAGAGTGGGAGTGAGTTGTTCTCCGTTTGGTCCGGTCCGACATAAAGTGAATGCGGACTTAAGACTCCTCAGTCCCTAAACAGAAATTGTCTAGCTCCGGTCAAGTTTTGGTCCGAACTGTTGGCCGTCTTACGTTAGACATAATTCTCACCCTTGTCCTGTTTTGCGAATTATAAAAGGGAGTGCATAACACCTGCGGGCCGCTTCGGTCACGGTACTTGTAGGGCAGAGGTGAGGCAGGGTCTCATGAGTTGTCTCTGTTTTGGTACGAAACCGTAGTTTGGAAGTCAAACATATTTGTGGAGCCGCTTGAGGCATCCTTGGAGAAATGGGGTCTTTCCTAAAACATGGAAACGACAAGGGCTAATGTTGTTGTTTAAACTTGGTGAACCGTCTAACTACAGACTTGTATGCTGGAGCCAATAATCTATAACGGATTTCTTTCGGCTGTAGAGGGTCTGAGAGACTTATGAGCCCGACAATTCGGTTTCCGTACGGTCAGATCAACCGTCGACGCCACCACTAGTTTGGCTGAGAATGCGATGCACGGAAAGGGTAACACCAGCAAGTATTGCGCACTGACTACCCTTGACGTGCCAAATGCATTCAACCTGGCCAGCTAGAACCGTATAAGGAGATCTTTGGGGGTGTACCAAATTACACAATTGCGCCAGAGACCCAGTGAATACATTGTCTATTCGGGTGTTCCACTGGGCTCTGTGCTGGAAACATTATGTATAATATTATCCTTAACTTCCCGGTTGCTAGCGAGGCCACAATAGTTACGCTGATGACATAACGGTGATTGTTGTTACATCTTGCAAATGTGGAATTGTATTCTTCCGAAGTAATCACTGCTACAAAGAAGTGGCTGGAAGATGCAAGCCTTGTATTCTCGATGGGCAAAACCGAGGCCGTGCTTATCATAAAGTGGCATAAGGAAACCAATGCTCATATCAGAATGGGGAAAGCATATTATCACTTGAGGTGAACTACCTTGGTGAGGTATCGAAAAAAGGCTGAATTTCAAGCAGCGTTTAGAGCATGGTCGTCCAATGTTAGTATGGCCCTGGCAACGATTATGCCAAATGTTGGGGGTTGCACCTGTAGGTTTGTGGCGCAGCATTTATTTCGAATGTTGCGAATACCAGCGGTATTGGTATACGGGGAGAACTCGAGACTCCCAAGGGATCGGGTCTCACAGAGTCGGGGTTGGTGCGTCTGCTGAGAGACAATCTCCGACGCATCAAGGCCACTACTCCCACCCAACACTCGTCCGCACCTGTCTGTGCGCCCAAGGAACTGGACACGTGTACACACGTCCTGGTCAGGACGGATGCCGTCCGGAAGCCGCTGCAGTCTCCTTATGAAGCTCCGTACCACGTTCTCGAGCGGGGAGAACATTTCTTCCAGCTCCAGATCGGTGGATGCAAAAAGGCGGTCTCCCTAAACAACGGCGCGTTCGCTTCAAGTACTGATGGAGAACACAGTTCCGGATTCGGTCGCTGAAACCCCTCGGTTTCATCTGGGGGCGGAGTGATGTGGCGCGGCAGGATTCGCGGCATTCGAAATTTATTTCGAATGTTGCGAATACCAGCGGACAGATGACGTCACCAGCGCTCCCCACTCAGTTCAGACCTCGCTACAAGAGTGAAGAGCAAAGTAGGTGACGAGGAATGTCAGATGTCAGAGAGAAAAAAGTGAATACGGAAAGAGACAAGACGTGATTAGATTAATAAAAATAACGAGCACCAGTTGTGTCGTTGGATATAGTGATAGGATTCTATAAAAAGTTTTTATGAAATTCTCCCTTTGTTGAAGCATTGAAGTTTCATTGTTTTTAATAAAATAAAATGAAGTGTTGTAACAGTGAACATTGTTGTTCTTAACTTCTAAAGGTTGCATGAAGTTAGAGTTGTGAGCTCTATACAAAGTGTGGAAGTGCGGTAAACAATAATTTCCCGCAGTTTCTGACACGATATGGCGGATATCGTAAAGACCTCTGGACAACTGGACAGCAGGGAGAATTAGGTGTCCCAGCTAAGACGGTATTTCGAAGTATGTTTTCGTCCGCTGTTTTAGATTCGCAGAGGAAATGAGGCGCCTAGAGGAGATATTGGGAGGAACAGTAGCACTTGAAACTATAATTGGGAAAGTTCTTGCATGCCAGGAGAACTGAAATGTAGTTAACGACATAGTGCGGCTGGTTCAATGCTGGTTGAGGGAGGCAGAGAAAACGACAAAGGCTAGACCCACGTGAACCCCGTGACGTTATCTTTTGCGATTCTTTCGCGGGGAAGGGGACAGGAATTACGGTGTCTAGTGGGTAAAAATTCCTCGCACACGCTGGAACATATGTACCTGTATCTTTCTGCGTTTTCCACCTGCGAGAAAAAAATATAGATGTCGAAGAAGTACAGGATGGGAATCCAATAGGTCGTGACTCGAAGGCAGGTGGAATCTAAAGGAGAATTAGGTGAAGTTTGCAAATCGTCATGGATTGCTTTCCCTCCTCGATTTCCGCGCCGGGTTCTAGAGTTTTCTGACGTCATTTGTCTTATATAGTTCTGCTTTCGCAATGCAAGGAACCAATTTAACGACATGTGAAATGTTTGTTCCACCACCAAGTTTAGGAGAAACAGTCCGTGCAATTCATCGATTAAAAAATCATAAGTCGCCTGGGGCCGATGGAATTACAGCCGAATTGGTTAAATATGGAGGCGACCAGTTAAACTAAGTGGTTCATCAACTTGTGCTCAAGGTATGGGATAGCGAATCAATGCCTGATGATTGGCAACGGGGTATTATCTGTCTCATACATAAAAAGGGAGATATCACACAGTGCAGCAATTATAGAGGTATCATGCTGCTGAGTACCATCTATAAGATATTCTCCTCTATTTCGCTAGGTCGGATAGCCCCATACGCACAAAACATCATTGGCCCATACCAAAGAGATTTCACTCCAGGCAAATCAGCAACAGATCAGATTTTCTCTCTGCAGCAAGCGATGGAAAAACTGTTGGAATATGGGTACCAGTTGCACCATCTGTTCATCGACTTTAAAGCCGCCTATGATAGCATAGCCAGGATAAAACTGTACATGGCCATGAGAGAATTCGGTATCCCGACTAAATTAATAAGACTGACTAGGCTGACCCGTGCGAGGCCAGATAAAAGCAACAGGATCACTCTCAAGACCATTCGACATCAACAACGGTCTACGACATGGGGATGCCCTATCATGCGTCCTCTTTAAACTGGGCCTGGAGAAAGTGATCCGTGATGCCGGGGTAAATGCAAGAGGTACGATCCTTTTTAAGTATACCCAACTACTGGCCTATGCTGACGATATCGACATCATGGGAAGAACCACCCGAGACGTAAAAACTGCCTTCATCCAGATTGAGCAGGCGGCGCGAGATCTTGGGTTGCACATCAATGAAGGCAAGACAAAATATATGGTTGCAACGTCAGCACCGAAAACGAACCAGCCAACAACATCAAACCGCACTGGTCAAACAGGAAGAATAAGAATAGGATAATACAACTTTGAGACCGTTGATAATTTCTCCTATTTATCTCCTACATAACGAAGAAATCTATGAGCGATACCATGACCGTCCGGTTGTGGATAAAATCCGGCTCCATAGGTTACGGTGGGCGGGTCACTTAATCCGTATGGATGAGGATAATCCAGCCCGGAAAGGGGCAATATCTATGGTAGAAAAAGAAGACGAGGCAGACCCTGCCTAAGATGGAGCGATGGCGTAGGCCAGGACGCCAGACAGCTTTTAGGGATATCGAATTGGTGAACCTCGGCGCAAAGGGATGTCTGGAGTTCCTTATTAAGGCATGCTTAGACCGGATACCGATTGTTGCGCCGTTGATGATGATGAAATGTTTGTTGATAATGTGTGAGATACTTAAGTATCCAAAAGGAACCTTTCACATTTCTAAACTTAACTAAGTTAAAGACATGTAAGCCCATTTCGACGGGATGCTTCGATGGATTTGCCATTAAATTCTGGCGGAACTACCACTTTACCTTTAGATTTTTGGGATAGTTCTGCCCTTGCGGTTAGTCAGAGTCAACATGGTTGACCACTCTGACCACTCCTACATCCCCATCCCATCTAGTGGCACGATATATGCATGTATATACCGTAAGGCGGCCACGATTTTAGAAATTATCTGAAAGAAACCGTGGCTAGGTTGGCCTATTATGGAATGAATGGAATGTAGTTTTCAAAGTACATGTCGGTAGGAATCGCGTCAATTAGTTATTAATAGTATTTTAGACGGATTAGAAACTTACTGAATTATGTATATCCAGCGGGCTGTCATTCGTTGGTTCTCTAGGCACCACTAAACAACAAGGAGAGATGACCTTGATTGAGTCAGCTTATGCCTAACCGGTTTCGTTAGTCGTAATTCACAATAATAAAAGATGTTATTTACAGTCGCGATTCTTCCAGGACAGAGAAGAGGAGGGTGCCTCTGTCCTAGGCGAAACCACGATGATTGTCGTGATAGTTACAAAGTTTCCAAGTTCTAGTTATAATAGAACGAATTTCCACGACCCAATTCGGGTCATTTTTAAAAGTTCACTTTCATTTTTATTTGCTGGTCCTGGAACTCTTATTCAATAGGGTCGGTTTACTATAAGCAGGTAAAACACAGTGCTCCACCCCATCTTTACCACAAAATGTCAGCTTAACATTGTCATCGAATTCCATGTGGGTTCGGTATTCCTCTCCTCCTCTGTTTTCTCATGTTGCATTTTAAAATTACTTCTTTGTTAGCAGAAAATTCGTCCCAATATCCTCTTTGGAAAAAAAAATAATCTGCTGATGCCAAGAAAAATGACCGGTTGACCAGGTAACCAGCTGTCCTTCATGATAGTTACCAAGGTGACCTGCCACCTACATATTTTTAACATAATTGGGTAATATACATATTTCCTGTGGTAAGAGACACATAGGGACTTTCTATTTAAAATTGACGGTCCATACACGAGAAAAGGACATCGTTGGATACCTCTGAACACACTTTATTTGGGATCTATTTGCTCTGGTTCGACATTTCAAATTTTCAACTTACTTTGAAATTTGAAAAAAATTTCAATATTTCATATATTTTTAGGTTTGGTTGACTGCGCCAGGACGATTTATCAGTGATAACGTTAGTGACGCGGACATAGTGTTTGCATTTGTAGATTTGAGTACTGTCGATATTCAGATGTAATTTCAGGTTGCAGTTGCCGGAATGCCACTCAAAAAAATGAAAATGAAATGCCCTTATGGGTCAAATGATTGCATTGCTTTGGGAATGCCAATTAGGTTCCTTTGATCGACCTCAAAGCTCACGGTAGGGATAGTTTGCAATTTGTATTTATTTTGGTCTTAATTTTGGATCCCGAATTCAACTCGGCCGAAAGATATTACTCCCCACCTTTCATTAGTTTGATATTGGGAGGAAACATTCTGGTAAGCGCCCATCATTTTCCAGAGACTTTATGGTTGCATTTTTGGAATCATTTCAGAGACTTCCATATTAGAGTTTTCGTTTGCTTTCGGGATGCACAGCCATTTTGGTAACTTGGGGAGCACTACCCCGCAACGAACTGCACACAGAATTTATTCTGAACCTTCACAATTTACAGGGATGCCAAGAACGGGGAAGCCTCTCATTTAATTCATCAAATCCGTATTTGAGCTGTGCTGGGAGCATAAGCTGCACAGGACGAAATGAGACCACCGCAAAGCAGTTTATGTATGCAAATTGTTTCGTTTAATATCATTTCTATATGTATGCAAACACACATCCCCCACTCCCTTCCATAAACATATTATCCTGTGCGAGCAATGCGTAGTACTTGAGCATTCCAGGACAGTGAATTGAAGGCGTGCTTCTCTCACCATTTCTGCGAAGTAGTAATTCTTCATCGCACTTGGTGTACCGAGAGGATACACAGGAATTGCAATAATTACATTCCTGCAGGGCTTCAGGTATGAAATGGAATTAAATTTTGTCTGCTGTACCGGTAAATGCGAGTGCATGTGTGCAGCGGCCGCAAAAATTGCCTTCTTTTGTGCGGGACGCCAGAAAGGCGCAGAAAACTGCTATTATCCACGTGATAATAATTTCGCTAGAACTAGTGCTGAAAAACTGTAGACAAGTAGGACATGCATGGCCAGCGGCAATGGTTTCCATATGAAGTCCACAACTTTTCTCAATTTAAGGATGTTTCCCAGGGATGTCTTTTTGTATTAACGGTGAGTGTGCGGGTTTAATTTCCGAACATAGCAGGCATAGTTGGAAAGCCGAGCAGTTAAATTCCAAACTTTATTACTGCCAGTGGGCTATGCATGTTTAGAAAGTTACTCTCCAGGAAGTTGGGTAACTGGCAAACAAGTTATTTTGTAATAAGTGTGTTAGGTAACATATTAGTGTCCTTTATGCCGTTTAGAGAATTCGTCCCAAATGTGTACCCAATGGGAAAAAGCAGTCGGTTGTGTCCTAAAAAAATGGAAGTTAATTGAGTCCATTTATCACACAGAAAGCTACTAAGGTGCTGTCCCACATCGCCTCAAGCAACACCAATGCAGAGGTTAAATTCCATTCCATTAATTGTTCCCTCAGTTAGGTCACATTAAGGAATTTAGTTATTTGAAGTGTTCACCGTTATGTATCTGTAGCAATTGACTAGATATACTGAAGGCTATAAAGGTTTGGTGACCTTATAATGGCGGTCCCAGGTCGAAACGTGGATTAGTATCTATCATGGAGCATAAAACCTGAGCAACGCCTGCTGAACCAACACCAACAGCTCTACTACCAAATCCTATCTCCACCTCCACGTGGTGATCGCTGGGAGCTCTTTCTTAACGAGAAACTGCAGGCGTAGAAGAATGAAGGTGAGCCTCCTGTCCCTAAAAACGGTATAAATTGTACCAACTGGTCCTCCAGCCTCCGGAAAACCGACGTTATGAAGCCACGGATGGATCCTTGGACAGGATGGATCTTACAACAACGAACCCGGCAACGAAAACATAATACCGATTTGCTCATTTTCTCATGGAACGTACGCTCCATGCACAGAGATTGAGTTGCCAAGCAGTTAGCCGATACCCTGTCCCAATATAAGGCTGATGTAACAGCGTTGCAAGAGATGAGCTGGACAGGGACCGGTTTCTTGGAGAAGAGCCACTACACCATATATTATAACGAGTATCCAGTAAACCATGTGGTCGGAGTAGGTTTTAGTCGAAGCCTGCCCGAAGTACAATATCAAAATCGTACTTGGAGATTTCAACAGTCAAGTAGGGACGGAGCCCGTATTTCGGCGATATATTGGCTCCCATAGCATACATAGGGATGCCAATGATAACGGACTGCGGATTATTCAGTTAGCAGTATCGCACGAAATGGTTGTTGGAAGTACCTGACTTGCGCGGAACGTGATCCACAAACATACGTGGACCTCTCCAGACGGGACCACTTTCAAAAAAATTGACCACGTGCTGATCGGACACCGCTACCTTTCAGCCTTGATGAATGTCAGAACATATAGGGGGGCCAATATAGACTCGGATCACTATCTCGTTGGCATGGTGCTCCCACCTCGAATTACAACAGCACCTACAATCCCCTTTGACAATAAGGTGAAAGTGAATACTGAAGCCATTCACTACACAGCCCTGCATAACACCTGTAAGGGGGAAATGGATGTCGCAATAACCGCAACTAGAAGATGTGCTGGAGATGAAGCATTAACAAATGATCTTCACAACCGCCTGAAGAGTGTTATCATTGATACGGCCGTAAACATACTTGACCCCAAACGCAAGAAAAGTCGGAGCGTCTGGTTCGACTAGGAATGCAAGCTAGCAACGGAATGGAGGGATGCTGTATACTGAGTAATGTGGCATTCTCAAAGAACGCGGTCACGCTCAGAGACTTATCACGAACTCCGGCGAGCGGAGAACCGACTTTACAGACGGGAAAGGAAGCCTGGGAGAACCAACAGGTCTGTGAACTCGAAAAATGCAGGAAGCAACCGCACCAGAGGCGGAAGTTTTACCAACAAGTTAGCAGGGTGAAGCCTTATACGCCTCGATGCTCATCCTGCCGAGACAAAGAGGGAAATCTGATTTCCGACAGAATGGGCATATTGGAGCGATGGCTTCAGTACTTTGATGAACTACTGAACAACCAGAACATTGGCGAGTTGGAGGTCTCGCTAATTGAAGACGATGAACAAATGCGTCCACCACCAAGTATAGCCCCATACGGCGGATAGCTCCATACGCCTGGAACATAGGCGTAGGTCAGGACGCGAGACAGCTTTTAGGTATATCGAATTGATGGATCTCGGCGCAAAACCGCGATGTCTGGAGTTCCTTATTAAGGCAGGCCTAGACCGGATAATGATCTTAGCATAGCAATTAAGCCAGCAGGTATTCCAAAGCCATGGGGATTTGACCGCCGTTGGATGCGTAGACGTGTAGCCGTGAACTTTTTAGTTAGCAGCAAACAGGTCTTTCACTGAAAAATCAACAGGCTCCGAAAATAACATTCGCACTAATCTGCAGGCATAAAAATAAATTAGTTGGACTAAATCGATCAATCAACGGATCAGGAGTGACAGCCAATTGACTGGGAAGCTATAAAAACTGAGGAGTCAGTTTGGTAAGCAGTGATGCTGAAAAAGAGGGCGGTTCACTTTTCGCTTATCGGTCGTCATATTCCGACGTAGGTGATGGTTGGTGGGGATACCCATCCTTCGCATCGCTATCTCTACTACACTGCTTCTTGTTTCCTCCTGCCATCTTTCCGCCAGAGCGGGGCGTGCCTTTCTGATATGGGTTTCTTCTTATTTGGTCTCATTGCTGTGCCATCTTACGGTTCATGCAAAGTCCGGCCGGAAGAGTTGGTGAGTTTTTGACTCTATGGCAAAGGGACGGTGGAGGCGTTTCTCCTGCAGACCCTCCACTAGGCGGCTGGATGACATGCAAACGGATGAAGCCGGGGTGATTCTCCTTTGCCCACAGGAATCAAAATGTGAACTGCAAAAGTAAAATGGCTAAAAGGAAGGGGATCGTCAAGATCCCAAAGAAGGGGGTCCCGTTTTTGTTGTGACAATTGACGGGGGGGGAGGTATATAGCTAAAATAATCCTGGAATGAATTAAAGAACATCTCAAGCTTAATCGACAGAGAGTAGAGGCTGGCTTCCCCTCCGGGTCCTCCTGTATTGACCACATTACCGCCCTACGGATAATCTTAGAGCAGTGCGTTGTGTTTTGATATTCGCTTTACCTGCTTTTCATTACGGAGGTGGGGCATTCCGGAGAAACTAATAGCTATTATCAGAGTGACAGATGGTGGCGCAAAAGGTCCAATCTCAGAGGATTTTAAGGTCCAAGGAGGATCCGCCACGGATGGATCTTGTGACTGATATTATTTCTTCTTGTTATCGGGACGTTTTCATGGTGCCTTGTCCGGAGGACGTGGGGGAGTTCAATGGACTATGACATCTTTCCACAAATACGCCGACTATGCATATGACATCTCATATCATCTCATCTCATAGACCTCACCAATGCATGGACCTTGGCCAAATGGCTCTGCATTTGAAAAGAGATGCAAGTAGAGCTGGACTAAAGATAAACAATAACAAACAGTTTGGCGGGTCATTACGGCATCTCACTCTCTGCATTAGTGGGCAGAGCATCGAAGGTGTCGACCAACTTTTATATCTAGGAAGTGGGGTTCCTGCTGATGGTGCCACCGAAGTATATGCTGCCCGGTGCATTAGCAGCACTAGATCCGCTTTCGCTGCCTTGCCAAAAATCTGGAAATATAGTTACCTCAACCCCGCTTGTGAACGGGACAAAGGCTGATGAAAGAGAAGAAGAGGGTTAGGTTAGGATTGTTCTGTGGTAATGTTCTTTCTGTGTTGCTATATGGGAGTTACAAATGCAAAGCGAACTCTACTGTTGCCCAAAAGTTTCCAGCCTTTGTGAACACCTGTCTGCGCCGTATCGTCGGAATACGCGGACCTGATATTATCTCAAACCAAAAACTAGGTCGGCGCACGGGACTTGCACTCGTGTGCACTGTAATCGGAAGGCGTAATTAGTAGTGGATAGGTCCGACGATTACATTGCTGGCTACACCATGTATGAATCTATTCTGCCAAGGTGGCCGATGAATGGGTCGTCTCATGAGCAATTGGTTCAGAACAGTAGAGAAGGAGTGCAGGGATTTTGGGAAAACGTTGGAGGAGCTGAAGGGCATTTCAAGTAACCGCCAACGATGGCGCGTAGATATGGTTGAGGCGCTATAATCCACCAAGGGGTAAATGGAAGCTATATGTATATAATAAACGAAACACACCTACACTCCATTCCCTCTATCAAGACAGTGTGACCCTTTCGAAATGTAGAGCGTATCAGATGGTTGACAACCCATCGTATCTTGACGAAAAATTCGCCGGACTGCTTCTAAGGGCAAAGACTTGATGAATTGGTCGCCCCTAAGTCCGAATTCGAACATTTAATGCAGCAAAAAATTTGCCCAATTTCTTAAAACGGAGTGAGCAACTCGGAAAGTGAATAGTGATTGGCGAGCGTGGAGTGTATCGTATGTTTAACGTTAGCTTTACCCAATCGGTGCCATATTAGTTTCTTGTAAGACTGCACTTCCTAAATGGGATGACAGTATTTTCAGTGCTGGATTTGCACAGAGGCTTTGACCACATTCCAGTGGAAGCAGATGATGTTTGGCACATGGCCATCGTTACACCACTTGGGTTTTCCGCATAAATATTTCAACACTTCATACAGGAAGTTTTATGAGATCAAGACTCCGTTTTTGTCTCCATTGATGACATTCTGGTTCATAGGCTGGCAAGCCAAGCGCATCATTTTGTATGCACTTAGATTGCACATCGATACATTTCTGTTCGTTCAAACAAAGGTCCGTTTTGTTGGACACCGAGTTTCAGCGGATTGAAATTTTTATCTGCGGAAATCTGAGGATATTGCTACGACACTACAACTAATAATTGTTGAGGAACTTAAGTGAACGACGCGTTCTATCTGACGTAGCATATGACCAACCATTTCATGGGTGGGGTAAACCCGTATCAGAAATTCCAAATTGAATTTTTCGAACGAGATCTAGGATATTAGATATTTATGAATCTGTTTCCGACCCTGAGTTATTTCGGTGTCTACTCAACACTCAGTATCGGTACAGGTTTGAGGTGGTAGGTTAAGTCTCCCTCAATGAGGCACGTCACGAATCTTGCCTTATGGGAGTTTTACATAGGGCCTTGGCTGACGGGAATGCCATCCCCTTTGGATTAATTAGAAAGCGCTTCCTGTCACCTCGTTTTTACAAAACTGTAAGGCTTTTGTGTATCTTTTCATTGGATTGCGAGTCTGATTTTCAGATAATTTGGGTAGGTATATGGGAAAATGATGCAGATAATGAAAAAGTAGTACTGAGTAGAGTCGCTGTTCCAAGAAACGAGTTCTATTGTTAACTGTATTGAGTAGGTACGATAAACATAAAATTTGAATATAACATATCAAAAATCACTTCATGCCGAGAACAATTCAATTCATACAAAAACTTGCACCCGTCAGGTGTGTCACGATAAAGTAAGGTAATCAACCCTTATTTAACTCCACCAATGTATTCAAGAATTTCAGCAATCTGACAGCGAACAAAAACAAAAGCCATGCCAACCTCACATAAACAATCTGAAACCCCTTCAAGAACTTCACCCTGATAACTTCAAGTTCCATGTCAAATGAAGCCAATAGGCCATCAATCAAAAACCTGAAATCACCAAAAAGAAGCACCTGCTAAAAATATCACAGCACGAGGGAACGAAACAAGGACACAGTTTCCCTCTAATGTAGCCTATAACCAGGAAACGTCCCGGTACTAAATAAGGTGACAAAGTTACTCCCGGGGCAATATGTAGGCGCAAGGAATATCCCTCGTTTGGTGACATGTGGTTTCCATTTCGCTGGTGGCAAAGTGTTTAGTGGCTTTATAAGTCACGACTGCGGGGGAGGAATCTGCGTGGAGAGAAATGGATTCATTGCATTCCTTCCTTGCGTATGATCCTGCGGTCTCATAACTTTGCTATTCTATGAATAAGAATTTAAGACAAATGTTGACATCACGTTGATGGGCTTAGGGTTCAGATATTGAGAAAATTTTCCTTGACTTGTTCGTTCATCGTTTCCTAAATGAATATGGTTTCTTTATTGCTTTCACAATTTTCATGTGTTGTAATTTCAACACGGCAGGCACAGGAAAGTTGAAGGGTTTCTACTGACTTACTTTACAGAAAACTTTAATTAATTTCTGATGAAATTGGGAATAGTTCTTCTCTGTACATCTAATAGCGTAACGATGTCACTAAAGGATCCAAGGACAGTATTTCCGCACTTTCATTTCATATTGAACTTTTCAAAAGCATGAACTCAACTAAATCAAGGTTTTAATGTTTTGTGTGAAACAAAATTTTATTTAAATCGATTTACTCTCTATCTGCCTGTAACACCTATTTTCTCAGAAAAGGGAGTGTATATTTTTTTCACCGAAATTAGTAATGTGTCAAATGAAAGGTCTGGATTAGTGCTATCCTCATTTTTGATATTTGATGCAAGAGGTTGGAAGGCGGTATCTTTCACGGACACGTTCTCAGAAATTTATTAGCTGAAAAATCTGGAACCACCCTTAAGCTTATCGTAGAATCATAAAGCATCCAAAGTCTACCCTTGTTTTATGCATTTCTTTGAATTTCTCTGAATGGACTCAGTGAGGCGGAGCGTATTGCAGGCGAAGCTGAAGTCTACTACTAATTATATTTTTTTCCTCTCCCAAGTACCGCCCCCTTCAGAGATACACCCAGATTTGAAAATGCTCTCAGTTTTTCCCCAAACTAAAGTCACCTCAGTCAATTAATCTGGCCTTTAATCACACACAATTTTTCAAAAACAGTTATATTTGCTGGCTGGGATTTGGTACAGTATGGCTAAGGAGTGGGGTGGTTTGTATAATAAAAAAAGGCAATATAAATTATGGACCCTTTCCCAATAACTACTCAATCGGAAATCGGTCCTATTAGTATAACATCTAACACTAATTCCTCCTTAATGGGGCTTAGTGTGGCAACCACACCTACCTGCCATCATTCACAGTTGCTGAAATACCCATCCACTTCCCCCACGATCCTGAGATGCCTGTACTCTACCTGTACTGTTGTACGCTAAGTACACTTGAGACGACTAACCCGTCGGTCATATTGGGGAAGTGAATTTCACTGCACTGAGGTAGCCAGCAATGCAGTTGTCGCCCCTCCTTAGTGTGTGACCTATCCACTGCCAATTTTGTTTTCCGATCACAGTGAGTACGAGTACCAAGGTTGTGCGCTCTTCTTTTGAGAACTTGGAGCTTTTGAGTAACAGTGGAGCTCACTTTCCATGCGCTACCCCCATATAGTAACACAGAAAGAACACTAGCACAGAGCGGTCTCAACTTGATCTTAGTATTGTCATAACTGCTTTCGGGAGTCGTCGGGCAACATCGAGTTTAGAACCACCGACGTCAGATACCACCCTTCCATATATATAGAAATTGATTGATGGTTTTGATGGTCGGAACACTAATGCAGTTAGGGAGAGTGCGATGACCTTTCAAATTGAGAAACTTGATTTTGTTGGTGTTTATCTTCAGTTCAACTCTCTTTCCAAATTCGGAACTATTTGGGCAAGGTCCATGACTTGGTGAGAGAGCAAACAGATGTCATGAGCGTAGCCGAGGTGTTTGAGGAAAGATCTTATAATGCATTGAATTCCTCCATGTCGTCCGTACAAGTCCGCTTAAAGAACGTCATCGATGACAAAAAGGAATAATATCGGTGATGAGATGCAAATCTAGTGGATTCTGGTTTGGACTTCTGAAATTTTACATTCGTGAAGCACGTGCCATTTTGGGCCATCATATGTCGCTTTGACAATAGCTATTAGTTTTTCCGGAATGCTCCTCTTCCGTAGAAAACTTCAGATACACTCCCTGTTTACGCTATCGAAAACTTTCTCGATCTAAACTCGGGGCACTCGGAGTGGAAACTAGACTGCTCTCTTTCCACCAATCAAGCTTTTGAGATGTTCTTTGATGGGTTCCAGAATTAGCTATTAACTTTGCAACGGCAGGGGATATGCAGTTACCTTTCTGATTGTCGGTGCCGTTCTTTGGAATCTTGACGATCATCCTCTTCTTTCACTCTCTGGGGAAGGTCTCGGATTAACAAAATTTCCGTACGAGTAATAGTACCAAATCTACAGTACCTGCAGGTGCGGCGATAAACAACTCTGCAGGGAGACCTGCAAACTCAGCGGTTTTACTCCATTTGAGTGCATTGATGGCCGAAGTTATTTCTGTTGTGTTACAGTTCATGACCGCATGTTACGGTGGCTGGCCATCTCATCTGCAAGAGGAAGACTTCACCGAATGTGATACGGTTAAGAACAGTGATGAAGCTTTCTTACCACCATGATCGTGGATAAGAACTCGACCGTTAACGTCCTTCACAGAACCACAGAGGTCAGCACGCTCATTCCTAAACAAACGCGGTCAATTTTGATGTTTATTTTATGCTTAGCTCACTGTTGTAAGCTTACCAGTTGCACAGCTATATTGAAAATAAAATGAGGAAAAGTAACCATCGAAACGAATAGACTGTGCGGATTCCTCTACAATCTAGAAGAAGATGGACGAAAGACGTTTAAAGTGACAGTAATACACCAGAACGTACAGCTTAATATTATGCGATGACGGCTTTACGGTTTCTTACCAGGGCAGAGGCAAATCGCCGAAGGGCAGAGGTGAGGCAGCGTCTCACGATTTACTTCTGCTCTGGTAAGAAGCCATAAAGTCGTCATCGTCTAATATTTTTAAACTTTGGGTGTTAAGCCTTAAACGGGGGGTCCGTGCACCAAAAAAAGAAGGAATAAGTTGCTCCCCATTTGGTCCGGTCCGGCATCAAGTGGATGCGGAGTTAGGACACCGCAGTTCTTAAAAAGTGGTCAAAGGCTAGAATGGGTCCGAGACCAAAACATGGATTGGTACCCACGATGCAACATAAAACCTGGAATATGCGTCCTGAACCAACAGGATGAAGGCGAGTCTCCCGCGCCTAAAAACGGGACAAATTGTATCAACTGGTCCTCCAAGTTGGGGCTTGGGTAGGGTTGACACAGAAAACAACTTGTTACCAATGCCTAACAGGAGCCTTGGACTGGACGGATAATATAATACAAAGGAATAACGATTTGCGCATTTTCTCATTGGCCCATGCCAAAGAGGTTTCACTCCAGCAAATCAGCAACAGATCAGATGCGGCAAGCGACTGTTGGAATATGGACATCAGTTGCACCATTTTTTCATCGACTTTAAAGTCGCCCATGACAGCGCCTATGGCTATGTACACAGCCATGAGAAAATTCGGTATCCCGACGAAATTAATAACATTGACTAGGCTGATCAATGTACGGGGCCAGATAAAAGCAGCAAATAAACAAGGAGGGTATTTTAAGACCTGGACACTGATTTTTTCAGATTTTTCGGTTGAGTAGTTTCTGAGAATGGGTCCGTTAACGAAATGATCAGTTTATGGGCCCTGCACTCACCGCCTTTCCAACGAATGGCAAAAACTAACTGGAAAATGCTAATCGTGACCTTTGAATTTGATATTTCGTTTGACTACATTCAGTGGAAAAAACTTTATAGCCCAATTTGCATGTATGGACACCCCCTTTAACCTCAACTGCTCAATAGGTTACGGTAGGCGGGTCACTTAATCCGTATGGATGGGGATGATCCAGCCCGGAAAGTCTATAAGGGCAATATCTATGGTAGAAAAAGAAGACGAGACAGACCCTGCCGGAGATCGAGTGATGGCATAGATCAGGACGCCAGACAGCTTTTAGGGATATCAAATTGGTGGACTTCGGCACAAAACCGCCGTTGATGATGATGATGACATGTCTATCGTGGCCTTCCTATATTCGGCATTATTCTTGGCAGGGTCATACTCGCCGTGAATCCCTTGTCATTAGCATGTTGCACGTGTTGTTCCAAACTTAACTTCGTATCTATCATCACTCCCAAATATTTGATGGTCAAGTTGGAAGTGACGATGTGATTGCCGATTCTAATTCGGGCGTAATTTTGCTTTCCGCGCTTTGCGATGAGGGCCGTTTCCGTTTTTTCCTCTGCAAGTGCCAATCCAGCGCTCTCTAAGCATACTTTGACAGCAATGATTGCTTTAGAAGAGTATAACTCAGCATCCTCTAGATGCTTTGGGACCACAACCAATGCTATATCATTGGCATAACCCTCCACCGCATAAGACGTTAAGTACATTATTGTATGTGATGTTTCACAGTAGTGGGCCTTGGTCCATTATCGGTGTTTTACCAAAGCGACCGTTCCCGTAGGCAGCTATCCACAATAGCTCCGAGATAGATGGGAACATCAATCGCCGCTAGGAACTTTCGTATAAGGTACCAATTGGCCAAATTAATTGCATTCATCATGTTTTGCTGGTACTGCGCAATATTTGATTGTACTGCCCTTACCGCGAATTGCATTTACGACCAAGCCAGTAACCATTTTGATGACATCAATTACGGAACCTATACTGTCGATCTGAAAGGCCTCCCCGGCTTTCAACGAGTGGGAGTAATCTTTTGTAAATTATCCGCTCCTACATTTATCCCATAGTGTCTAGAAGACATATGGGTCAATAGGAGGATGGTCTCCCTGGAGGTTCTGCCTGTCTGTCACACGCACTTTTCTCAGAAACGGCTACACCGATTGAAACGAAATTTGGGAGAAAGTTGGAACTGTGAACCCCCAGACATGCAGTAAAGCAGACCTTTCTATGTTGAGTTTAGGGAGGGGGGGGAGGGGGGTCTTCATACATGCAAAAGAGGAGTGGTAATTCTTTTTCCACCGAACATAGTCAGATGAAAGCTCTTCATTATTACTTTTCGAAGCCAGTCTTATTTTTGACATTTGTTAGAAAGGCAGGGAGGGTGGGGGTCGAAAGTGATGATTTTTTTAAAGGACCCTTTCTCAGAAATTACCCAATCGAAAAATCTGGAAAAAAATCATGAAGTTGCTCCCATAGTGTGACATGCTAAATATACATATACATTACGGGCTACGTACAAATGGGATAGTTCCGTACTCAAACATACTTACATCAGAAACAAACAAAACCTTTCATATCTGACGCGACTAGCTTCCGATTTCCCTACTTGTTCATATCAGCTCTGCCTCTGCCAATACTCAAAATATATGTATGCACATAAGAACAAAAATAAAAACGAAATCTGTATCCATGAAATATAAGTATCTACTTTATGGGCGCTCATTTGCAGATTTTATCCTTTGCCGATGATATTCAAAACACATTTCAAGCAACAACCATCTTCTCTTTGTTGGACTTTTTGTAAAAAAATGATCACCAACTCAGGAACTCGAATTAATGACATCCCCGTCCTTTTCAATTCCATTGAAATCTGATCCTTTGCATCATGAATTTATCTCTCACATGTAAGAGGATTTTTGTGCAGTAATTGTTGCTTCCTATTTGAAACAATTATTTCATACTCGAATATCGTATTAATACTCGTAGCACGATGTACATGAATCCCTGATCTGGCGTCCTTTGCATGTTTGCATGCCTCGTATTACTCGGGAAATTACAAAATATTTCTGGATATTTTCCCTGTTAATTAGTACATTCTGTTTTAATTAATCAGATTATAATTCAAAAATGATTTTATTGGACAATATTGGGAGGATTGAACGCGTGTAAATGTTTCCGGAGAGGAGGCTCTTTTGACCGATTATGACTATTCAGGTGATACTTTAAACGAGTAACTACATAATTCTGGAAGCTGATTCAGATAATGCCATGCGATTACATCTGTAACCGAAAGCTTCAAATACAGCATCAAATAAGATATCAGTTAAATAAGAGTTCCAATCCCCAAAGTCAAATAAATGTAATTCTACCACTAGGCTACTCAAACATTTGAGGCTATTTTGTAAGCCCTAGAAAAAGAAGAAGAAATTAAACAAATAAGGCAGCTCAAAAATTATCATTTTAATTTTCTAATAGCATATTAAAAAACCCTCTCTCCCACTTTCAACAAAACAAAACCCTCAAATTCGTTCAAATATTTCTAATAATAGCAAAGAAATTTTCAAATATTTCAAAAATGATCATTGACTTTTTTTGTTGTTGTTTTCGGCCTAGACCTGATAATGCAACATATTATTAAATGCATTGTAGTGACCGCGGCTGCGCGACGGGAGCGGAATTTCATTCGGCTCTTTCTTAATTAATTTGCTTAAACAATGCATTTAATAGTGTGCAATTGCCTTAAAGTTCGCCGCAGATTGCACATTATTCAATGTATTCAAGCGAATTGATCTTGACAGGAGGGGAATGATTTGCCGCATCTGCAGGCGCATGCGCATGTTGCCGCAACATTGCCGAGTGAGAAAGGCTATGTAGCGGGAATAGAAGCGGTGCACGAACAAAGACAGCGAGGATGTTGCTGGGGAGAAGAGTTTTGGCGGGAAGGGGAGTTTGGTTTTGGATCTGGAAGACGGTGGTTGGAGCGTCTTGGTGGAGGACAGGAGAAATATGAAGAGAAGGTGGCTCATCGGGCTGTGTCTAGAAGTTTTGGTTGTGGCGGAGAATTCTGAGGAGAAATATCAAGAGAAGGTGGCTCATCGGGCTGTGTCTAGAAGTTTTGGTTGTGGCGGAGAATTCTTAGATGTTTCGGGAGGAGTTTTCGGAAAATGACAAGTTTGGGAGAAGAAGAAAAGGGGAACGGGAGTGAGATTTGATCTGAGTGGAAAGATTGAAGGAGCAACGGAGGAACGGGATTGAATTTGGATGAGGAAAAAAGAGACTAGAGGAAGAAAAGGAATTGGACAAGTCTGGGAGAAGAAGAAAAGGGAACGGAAGTGTTCGTTGAACGAGGGTTCGAGAGCGCAAGTGATGTTCCAGCAGATGTGCCGTGAATAAATTCAATCGTTAGCAGATAATGAAGGCAGTGGTTTGAAACTAAGACATAGAAAACAATTGAAAGAACGCATAATTGAATTTTTAAATGAGTTAAAGTTAATCTTTGGCGACGAAGTAGAGTTCTGAATTCCCGCGCTGTGCGATTATATATTTTGAAATAATTAATACTTTGAATTTTAAAAACAAAAAAATAGGTACACCAGCCGCCAACCGAGCTCGGCGTGACGACTTGGGTGAGTTATTGTTTGGACTTTCTTTTATTTTATTTTCTTTTTTTTTTATTTTTAATTATTTTTCATTTGCTTTATTATTTCCTTTTTGTATTTGAATAATTGTTTATTTTTATTTTCATTTTTGTGTTTATGGCTAATATCATAGAATTTTTATAAACAATGAATTTTGAATAATCCGACGTAGTTTGAGGACTTCCTCCCCTTAGTTCCTCCTTACTCCCGCGGAATTCTTATGATAGGGACATCCTCTAATCGAATAACTGACCGGAGGATGTCGAGGAAGGGCGGGAACCTCAACCTCAATCGGCAAGTCAGCTGATTAGGGAACTCTGCTGGATCTCGGATACCAGTCGACTTAACTATGAATGAGTACCTGACTTGAATTAGGGTAATGATCACGGGTAATATACTGTAATGTAATGAAGTGCTCTAACACACTTCAAGGCCCTGATCCAATATGGATTGTCGCGCCAAAGATTATTATGAAAAAATCAATATCTATGCTAGAAACAATTGGGTACTTGAATCAGGTAATTAATGGAAAACCAACACAAGAAAAAATACCATAGGATCGTAATGAAGGGCAGCTGACACTATCTGTAAGTGTACCTGTGACCGAGTGATACCAAGTACAGGCTAATGGACGGCGTATCATTGGCCAGAAAGAGCTCATCATGCGCCTGTCGGCAAGTGAGAAAACCAGTTGAGTGTTCCGATTTTAAATAAACAATTGTTTCATCGTGTTTTCCTTTATCCATCAGCGGAAGCGTCTCCTTCTCTTCAGTCTTTGTCCTGTTTGGCAGCTGGGCCGGTTTTTCTACAATGAGCTTTTCAATTTTCTCGGTCACACGCTTAATTCGGGTGGAGCTAGGAGAGAGAAGTCTCAAAATTACCACCTAGCATATTAAGTCATCTCTGATTGGACCGACTTGTGTTAGCCAGTAAGTTCTTATCAGCGATGATTACATGATCATACCACTGAAGATGCTTGTCTACCATTTTCTTCACAATGAATGCTACCCTTATTCCGTATTTCGGATGCGATCGCAGCGTGTTATGACACTGATTCAATGGCAACATCACTGGCACAACACTGATTCAATGGCAATATCTCCGTCTCTGGTGGGCGCATTTATTGTCTTTGGTAGTCGGCCAGCACTTGATACCATAAAGGACGACAGGAGGGACGACACTGCGGTTTGGGGCACTTCGCGAGGGGTGGCATTGTGGTTAATATTGCCGTGCATTCAGTAATGAACTCAATAACGATAGTCAGCGGATTTTCCATACTTTGGAAGGCACCTAGCCTTGATAAATTGGCGGCCTGTGGAGTCATGGGCTCCGCGGCTTAGCACTACGTTGAGACATTCGGGGCGAGGAATGCACTACAAAGATGCGATTAAGAAAAGCCATACTCGCTGCTGGCAGAACCTATATGACGACCTGAATGGGGGCTCGCAGAAATTCGGTTATAAACTTGCCACTCGTAAAATTGGGGCCCTGCCCGATGGATAAATCACAGTCTTCTTCTTTAGCCTCTTCCTGTTCAGAAGGGGGGACGGCTCGTGTTGATCGGTTGTGCCTTTTTTTTCAGTCAAAGGCCTGATCTGGATGGACGTACGAGTGCTACTCCCTAAACATTCCTTACTGATTGATGATAGTAGCGTGTTTTGGGCCGAGTACTGCGTGCTTTTCACCAGGTTGAGGAGGCGGTTCTCTCTATGAATAATAAAAAGGCGCCAGGTCCTGAGGGTATCTCGGTAGAAGTATATAGCTGTTCCATCATCGACCAGGTGAACGGCTCGGCGTTTTCAACATTTCACTGAACTAGGACATTTTTCCTTGCTGCTGGAAGGTGGCGGGGCCGGCACTGATTAGCATAGGGGAAGGAGACATTGAGCTACTGTCTGCATACCCACCGCTGTGTATGCTTAACGCGGCCGGGAAAGTATCTGATAACCTCATCTGGAGTAGACTCCTTGAACTACTACTAGGGACTCCCCAAAGCAACCTGGATTTACAGCAACGAGTTTCACGATAAACGGTATTATGGCGGTCGTCAATGCTGTTCATTAAGCGGAAAATTTTTAACGATTAGTGCCCCTCATAACGCTGATGTTAGAAATAGTTTCAATTCCACAAAATAAGCAGTTCTGCAAACCACACTAGAAAATGCATTCCGAATGTCGATCTATCACTTGAGGGATTATCTGAAAGACCACTCCTGGTTACACGAGACATTAGAGTGCTAGACGAGGAGGAAGATAATGTCGAGGGTATCACAGATATCCATCCTCGTTCCGAACCCTGCGGATGTCTTTTTATTAGCGCAACGCCGTTCGTTCGCAGGGATTATGTTGCAGAGATATGGATGTATCACAATCATTTTGGGGAAGTTCAGAGAAGGGGAACTTTTTGGTTGGGGCCTGCCTATTTCGTTATCTCAGAACCGACTGTGATGGCGGTCATGCTATTTACAAGCGCGAGGGAAAAGTCTCAAATCAGGTGAGTGCTCGTGAAGTACGATAACGTCCACTAAATTAGTGGCAATTTTCTGGGCAAAGTGGCTGAGTGGTAATCCGTAGCTGAATTGACAGCATGGTGAGATTGGTTATTTCTTCGCCAAGATTATAAGTGGGCATGGAGGTTTACAGTTTCAGAAGGTATCATCTCCTGACCGTGTGCCCTGCATGGAGCGCTGGATGACCTCGATCACATCTTTTTTCTTGTGAAAGGTGGGTTGGGATTCCTCATCAAATTTATGCATACCCAAGGAAAATTTCCCCAAGCAACGTTATTAGAGGAATACTGATGAGCATTGGCAGATAGAGCCGTGTTAAGCATTACTTTCAGGTTTCTCTTGTTGCGAAGAAGGTTCAGCTCAGCCCGCTCTCCCCGTTGGTGAAAGGAATTCCCTGTCTTAAAGGCTCCCTAAGTTGGGAGAGTGTGAGGAATAGCCCTAAGTAAATTGGTACACGATTTCAGGCTTGTTCTCTGATGACAGGGAGGTTTTTAATCTGTAGTCCGACGCCGCACTCTTGAGGGAGTCCAATACTCCGTCCGTAAATACATTCACCTACTCTACATACCTACCACATGAAAAAGGGACTCTCAGATGAATTAAAAGTTCAAAGCGGTATCCGCCAAGGTTGTATTCTCACTGGTACTTTTTTTCCGTTGTCGATGATGTCCTCGTGGAAGTTAACCATTGACACTCAAACGCCTCGAATTCACTGATGAATTCATTTGCTCTCTTAACTAGTATTTTGACAAATGGCTCTGGACTTCAATAGGGAACCAACGTCAAGTTGAAGTTGATCAGTGCCAATGTTCTCTGTGTTGCTATATGCTATATGCATTCCTCAGCTGGGAGAACGGTTAGAAGGAGGTCCTTGATATTACCCTACTAAATGATAATGGGACTTTCAAAATGGAGAACTGGAGAGTCTTCTTTTTCTTCAGCCTTTGTCCCGTTCACAAGCCGGGTCGGCCCACCGTGATCGGTTTCGCCACTTGGCTCTATCAAATGCCTGATCTGGGTGCAATCTCGAGGCTTTCAAATCCCCATCCAGCGTATCAAGCCACCGTTGTTTCGGCCTGGAGAGTATCTGATCGAAGACCCTTCTCAGATCACAGTTGGACACTTTTCAGTGCCAACCTCTTAGTAGCGGGATCCTAAACCTTCAAGAGCTCAGGGAATCGTTGGATAAAGTTTTGTTAAGTTATTAAGAACATAATCTCTGGTGCTCGCAATGGTAACATTCGCAATACAAAAGGACAAGAGTCAGTTGGGATTGTGGAAAAGGCATTCGAAATCGCCTTCAAAGTGTCGTGCCCTGCAGAATATAGTAGTGTGGTGGAATTCTGGTCACTAGAACTGCCAAGAAGCGTCTTGACCAAAGAACACAGAAGCCTATCCTTTTCGGAAAGTTAGAAGGCTTCTGATCGGAGTATCCTGCGAGACCTTGTAGTTGCTAGTCCTTAAGCGCATCTCGGTCAGAGAGAAGAACTGTCAATCAGAGCTTTGCTCGGGTGGTAAGCAGCCCCTACCGTGTTAGATTATCAAATTGGTAATTACCGAGGATACAATTAGCTAGGCTCAGAATAACTTCTCCGCATATTAATCTCCTGGCTGGCAGTTAGAAACTGGAAAAAAGAGACATGGCCTACTGAAATTTATCGGAACTGTATTTCGTTCGAGTACGTACCGTATTTCTGGAGACGAAACGACTAGAGTCAGCTATGAGTCCGCTGAGTGGCCAATCAGCCTCACCTCTTTCGTGTTGGAGACCTTAGACAGCGTCCTAGACAATCCATTTAAGGGTGATCATGGAGAGAACATTCATCTCCGAATTTCAACACGACTGTCTAAAAGGCAAGATTATAAAAAGCCACTCTTCATGAGGTAATTGACATCATTGACTGGTTGCTGCACGATATAGAGGGAACATATAGATCTACCTCTCCAGCCAGAATCAGGATACGGACGCTAGGTAAACAATTCTTCGGGGACATCAACCAGATCTTTCTCTGGTTGCAGGCTCAGGCAGTTGGTATCTTTTGCAAACTCTACGGGCTAGTTCTAAGACCTGAACAGGCTGGATTCTCACCTTTGCCTCCCCTCCGCCGTACAGAGTCATCGACTATTCTCGTTTTTACTGTTTTTTTTTAACTAAACTATCTACTTAAGTAGTGAGATATTTAGAAAACGCAATTAAAATCTTTTTATGTAAACCTGAAACTCCGCAAATCTTAAGAAATAAAAATCTTACGTAGACCACCCATCCAGAGATGCAGTTGCAACTAGCCCGGACTTATGTTTCCTAACTGCATTGCGAACAAGCTGAAATGACTACATGACCATCAGCACTTCGAAACCAGCTCCCTCTTTCTCCCTTTTAGTCCTTTTCACATCATTTGTAAAGAAAATATACAATACTTACATAAATTGTATCTTAATTCCATTTAAACTCTTAAAGTGTAGACGAATGAGAATTTCCATTTCAGACGGAAGAATTTCTTAAGTCAGTTCCTGGCAAATTGCTTACTTCAACTTATGCAATGAAAATTCAGGACAATTTACACTTGAGTTGCAATAGTGCCATTTGCAAGTTTCTGAAGAAAATTCATCCGTGAAATATGCTGTCACCAAAACTTTACACAACTGGTCGACCAGCATCAGCGTCAGCCACGGGAAGCAATGTTTTTATGGGCAGAGAATTTCCAAAGTACCTCATAAAAAGTTTGTGTTCCTTGCCGTGAGGCTGAATGTCGGGAGCGTTGTCAGGATATAAATTGGTTCATATGGCCATGGTTGTTGTAAGGAGTACGCGATTAAAACCAGAGTGAATTTTCATTTCGCTGCTTGTATTTTGTCCAGTGATTACAATTATTGACAATGAGGAAACCCTCAGAGGCAGGAACACAGTTTCTTAAGACTTGAGTTATGTCAATATTTTGGTAAGAACCTGCACCATCTTTTCACAGTAGGTGAACTACTGCTCCTCAACAGCTTACATGGAGCCTTAAAACAGGCGATTTATATATAGCAACTAGGATAATCGTTGTTGAGGATGCTGGGAGTCCTGAGCCGGCACCCACTTGATGACGGACCGGACCACTTGGGAAGCAGCTTACTTCCTCTTTTGCAGCCCACGGACTCCTCTTTATTGGATTAAACACCCAAATTTTCAAAAAAGAACGAGAAAGTTGACTGACGGTTTCGTCCAGGGCAGAGGCAACTCATTAGACGCTGCCTCACCTCTGCCCTGCGAGCAGCGTGACTGAAAGTAACGACAGGTGGTAATCGCTTCACTTAAATATAATCGCAAATACGTAATGATATTCAAGTGAAATCCGTCATAAGTCCAGACCTAAACTAGGCCAAAGTAAATTTTTGTTGATGATGCTGGGAGTCTTGAGTCCGCACCCACTTGGTGATGGATAATCGTTTTTGGAGGACACAAGCACTGTAAACAACTATTGGAACAAATTTAGCTGAGCCTCAACCATGTGGTGGTAACTAGTAAGTCTGCTGCAGTTGCAACACTTCATCGTATGTAGAGGGTAGTAGTCCGCTACCAGAGGTTACCTAGGCCTTTGAGTCCAAAATCGTGACGATTGTCTGCCATAAAAAGATCGCGTGTAACCCTTAATTTAACCCAGGCAAGAGTACTAACTCCGGAATAGTAAACGACGTAGCCCAGGTCTACTAATCCTGACAGAGTGCCACAAGTGGATAATATTTATTTGGGCCCTTTAGTTTCTGGGGTCCTATTTGGGACATTGAAGGGAGGCATACGAAACTCTCAGGAACTAAGAGTATGCAGCCATCGATAGAGCTCTGTACGATCCTTAAGATAATGAAGATGCAAGAATTTATACGTGAAAAATACTGAAAAGACTGATAAGTCCGCTTTCTAAAAAATGTCAATAACTGTACTAAGAGAACAAAGACTTAAACCTTCGGAACAATTGTCTACTCTGATTTATTCCCTAGACATTTCGCAACTGAGTGCCTAGGTGTAACCGACGCAGTTCAAGGAATAAGGGGTCTGATAGGCCATTGCCATTTGTGAATATACTAATAGAGGGCCGACAGATTTCCCTTTTCTTGAGGTACAACTTCTCCACCCTGATGAAAAGAGGTATCGGTCCAGAAGATTAAATTGAAAGTGATTAACGGTGGAACTAATTGCTTATCGCAAATACACCAAGAAATATTAACGTTTGATGTTTCCGCATTAACCTGACCTGGGGTCCTTGGATAACTCATCTTTGGAGAATTACGGGGTGAGAAAACCTTCCCAGATCCTTAACCTTCTTAGGTTGTGAGAAGTCTCTGATGGCCTGAACTTTGTCCAGATCCGGTTGGATTCTCGCAAAGGAAATCATGCGGCCTAAAAACTGCACCTGCTGTTGCAGGAATTTGCACTTTGCGTTAAGTATAAAACCGGCCTCTGCATTTGAGATATTCCAAATGCTCAGACTTAGAAGAAGAGGTCACCAAAACATCATCCAAGTACACGAAACAAAAATTAAGGTATCTCACGATAGAATGGATGAACTTCTGAAAAGTTTACGCCGCATTGCACAGATCAAAAGGCATCCGCGTAAATTAGAAGAGTCCGAAGGCTGTCCATATTACCGTTTTCGGAATATCTTCTGGAGCCGGAGGCATTTGAAGGTACGCCTTGGCTAAGTCCAAGGTCGTGAAAACACGGCAGTCAGCGAGTTTTTGCACAAAGTCGTGGATGAGTGGTATAGGATATGCCTCATGGTCTCCAATCGCCGTTGGACTTTGGAACCATGTGTAGTGGAGAAGACCAGCCGCTATTTGATGGTCAGCAAATACCCTGCTTTAAAAGTGTGTCAAATTCTTTTTAAGCAACGGCGAGTTTCTAGGGTGGTAATGGACGCACCTTCGAGAAAATATGAGAGCCAGTAGTGCGGATGTGGTGCTGTATATTATGCTTAGGTGGCTGCGAGAGACTGCTTTCGGTAGTTATGTTCCTGTATTGTCGAAGAAGCGCACAAAAGGGTCGGCCACCTCTTCAAAACTGATCGAAAGATTGACTAGAGCAGGTGGTAAGTTTTCCTGAAGACCTGAGCGAAGTTTCGGGATCTATAAGAGGCCTATTCGCGATCTATAAGAGGCCTATTCTGCAGATCCACTAGTAATCCATAGTGGCCTAGAAAGTCTGCGCCTAATATGGGAGTACTGATGTCCGCTACTACGAAGCACCATGAGAACGTTTGTCGAAGTCCCAGACTGACGTCCACTTGTCTGTTGCCGTAAGTATATATGGTTGAAGAATTTGTCGCCACTAGTTTGAATTGCTGCGGAATCAGATTGCGTTTCCGCTATACCGGGAGAACTGAGACGTCTGCGCCTGTGTCAATCAGCTAATAATGCTTACTCAGAGGATCGAAAATTGTTAAGCGGCGTGGAGCTGCGTTCTGGGTAGCCGCCGCCGAAGCTCCCAACGAGTTTATTTTCTTTAAGCTGTGAACGAGCGCGGGCTGGCTCTCTTTACGTTGTCGGCAATGATACAGTGATACCAGCAAATTGCAGGACTCGTTGAAGACCCCGACGCCCGACTACCCGATCGCTTGGAGACGGTAGCCACGAGGGCTGCCGCCGTCTGCTGCAGCTCAACATTTTGGCCCGTGGCTTCCCGCAACATTTCCCTGACTACGGGGTGCGTGGGTACCTCGTGGATTTTGTCAGCAGTGTTCATTAACACCACCAACTATCCGCAGTCCGCACAGGCCAAGATGGCCTGCGTGCTTTCCGGAAGAAGCTCTCTCATTTCATGTAGCAGTTGGCTCGGGGAGCGGTCGCCCAAGGTGAGCTCTCTCAGCAAGTGATTCTACTTTATTTCATTTACCGACAGTCGCTTGATGAGGATGCCCTTTAACTTCAAGTAGGAACACTCCTCCAGAACGTCAATCGACTCCTCGTCAGACCGACGACCGCGTTATTAAATTTTGTGGCATCAGCAGTGATGCCTGCGAGCGCGAATCTTTTCCAAACTCAAATAACCTATGGGAATCGGCCATTGCTGTCGGCGACGAAACACTGCAAGCATGCAATATCACTTCACATAGCATACACGGTCAAACACACTGGAACTTGCCCGATATCGACGACGCCGATCCTTGCTGCTCCTGGAGGTGCTATTGTTGCCTTTGTTGCCATTGTGATAACGTTGACGAAATATTGTAGGGGCCTTCCGAGTGTCTCGTAACCCTTATTAGCATGCACTAAATGGAAATCTATAAGTACCTTGAGCGACCTAACTTGCGGATGCTGTTGTTTCAGCTTCTATTGTTGTTGTGTGAAACTCCAGCGGGTGACAGAGATTGTGGCCGTGACGGTTCTGAAGACGCCTGTTGACGTGACGATTCCGAAGATACCGCTGATGTCTGTTTGTTGTTGATGATGCATTCGTGGTGGTTTCATTAGTTGAGATCAGACAAGACCGAAGAAAAGCACTTGGGACAAAAGTTGGCGCAACGGAATTCGATGTTCATTGGGTCCACTTGGGGTCATCAATTGTGGCGTTCACAAATGATTCTTGGCTACTTTTTGTCCAGTAATTGAAAACATTTATTATTCATGAAACATAATTATAAAACAGTGACACAACTACGGTAGGTAGGCGAGGTACTCAGGCAAGTGAGTTTCACTTCGTGATGAATTACATCGTTCCCGTGCAGACCCTGGACGAATCCGTGTTAATTAGCCTGTGCCTCCACTGGCGAATTGCCGGAGATATGGAATGGCTTGCCAAGCGTGTGCTTGTGGAAGGATAGTTGCTGCATAACCACTCTTTTTGCGTTCTGTAACGCTGTAGTCAATTGGGTAGATTTCATAAAGCTTTATGATAGCTGTCAAAATATTAATATGTACTTTCCGTGCGGTTTCGCATCGGTGTAAGGATATTTTAGCCAGCTC
Organism: Hermetia illucens; assembly: GCF_905115235.1. NCBI lineage: Eukaryota > Metazoa > Arthropoda > Insecta > Diptera > Stratiomyidae > Hermetia > Hermetia illucens. Next base: position 22,997,758 of record NC_051851.1, on the reverse strand, counting down.
CTTGCATTGAGTCGTGAGCGCGAAACCTTACGAAAGGGAGTCGATTCGATTACTCCAAAGGAGTAGTGGTAAATATTGTTCCAATCTGTTGTTTGGTTCAATGGTGAGAGCACTGCAATGAAATCCTTGTGCAAATTTCGCACATGGAAGGGGAGCTTGTTGACTGACAAACATGTTGGAGGGTTACCAAATGCCTGGTTTTGAATGGCAGTATATGATCGTCACCAGATTGAAACGTTCGACATACATTTGACCATTTGTGATAGTCACATTGCTCTTTATACCAATAGTTTTTATATACTACACTAGTTGAAACTGGCTGTTTTTGTGATACCTGAGGTTTTGTCGCCATTTGGCGGTTCAAGTTCAAGCTGAAGCTATATTCATCCGAGAAACCATGACGTCACCTATCGCTTCTGTTTGACATACGGCTTAAACCAGCAACTGATTACTTGGTACACTGACGGATCCAAGGAAAATGTGCTTTGAGCCAGCTTGAGGGTAGGTAAACTAGCATATTTCAGGCGGAAATATACGCCATAGTCAAATCTGGCTCCTTTAATCTGCAAAGGAACTATAGGGCGCAGAACATAGCTATTCTCACTGATAGTCAAGCAGCGATCAAGGCACTTAGGTCCAACCAGGTGAACTCTAAACTAGTATGGGAATGCCTTGAGAGACTGAATACACTTGGCTCGTCCAACAAGGTCTGAATACTTTGGGTTCCAGGCCATGCTGGGTTGGAAGGCAACGAGACAGCGGACGAACTAGCCAAGAAGGGAGCAGGGACGCCTTTACACGGGCCAGAACCCTTCTGAGGAATCGGGAACGGTTTCATGGCTATGAATCCAAGAAATCAAGAGGAACGGTTGGGGGAACTATACTGGGCGGGCCTACCAGGGATGAAGCGGTCCAGGGTGCTTATTGGGGGATACAAACCCATACGCACAAAGGATTGCTTAAACTTCACCAAAAAGAACCTCCGAATCATAGTGGGAATTCTCACTGGCCATTGTCGGCTGAATTATCACCTAGGGAAACTAGGGATATCTACGGACACTGGCTGCCGGTTTTGTGAGGAGGAGGACGAAACCTCTATACACGTCCTGGGACAATGTCCGGTACTTGTGCAAAGTAGGTCGAGGCATCTGGGAGAACACTTAATACCAGATGCAAAGCTGAAAGATCTGGAAGTAGGGAACATACTATAGTTCCTAACAGTTATAGGCCTGCTTGAGATACTATGCTCAATAGGTACACTATAACCAGTAAAAGGGGCACAATAGTTCTTCAAGGACGCGGTGCGACTTTTCCTTAACAGAATAATAATAATAATCGCTTCTGTTTCCTTCATGAAATGACCATCCCAACTTCCAAGGTGTGAAGGTGGACGGCAGTGGTCAGAATACGTCAGCTTGCCTTAGTAGTTGATTATGACTGATTTTTTTCCAGAGGTTGTACTGTTTTCTGAGTGAGTGGTACTTTGGGCGCCTTTTGGCCTTTGGATGGGCTTTGAATCAATCATCTTTTCTGAAGTTGTACAGTAAATTGTGGCAAAGGCCCCTTTGTTTTTGATATTTCAACATGTTTTTCTGTCCACTGTTTTTCCAATTCTAATTTTGCAGCTATCAATTATGAAAATTGCATAAAAGTTCCATCCAATATTCACACATGAAATCATGTGCATGTAAAATATTTACTTTCTTGTTATCTTTTCGTTAAATATTCAATCAAACTTATTTGCACATGCAACAACATTTGAATCGATATGTTAACATATGGGTCGGTCGGAAAAGTACTCATTGTTGGTGGGTTACATTTCCAGGATCACTTTTGTGTGTACACACAGTTTTACGTGTTTCAGATTCAAATGAATATAAATATTTACTTGAATTCCATTTATTGTTGTTTGCGCATATCGGCTTCGAAGTGATATCTCATGGATGTAAAAGTTCCTAACCAGGAACATTCAGCTCTCCCACAAACGTCCAACGTTGGTATTCCTTGCACTTCAATGCTCCAACCTATCATCATCACTAGAGCATGGTAGATGCTTAATCAAGATTGCAACATCTGCCTTTCAATACTCGACCGCATCGATTTTCGTATCGCCACCAACTTTCAGAACTTTTTGCATCCTATCTACCAAAAGTCGGCCAGGACCTAGCAATCGACGGCTACCATGCTATGGAGGCACTGTGAAAACTGGACTTCACCACCAATGAAATTTTATGGAACACATTGATCACAACACTAGGCATAGTATCTGTCCGCTTCGCCACTTTTATGGGGCTTTAATATTTGGGACGTTATTCACATCCCCCGTTCGAGTCCTTGTCGTCCTCGACGCCGTTGCAGAGTGTGTTCTTCGAGTATCGACTGTGGACAAGAGTGAGGCTGAATATTTGCAATGAACTAGCGTTTTGTGAAGTTATTTCAAAAGTTTGAATCAATCTGGCCAGATCGAAAATTATTGTTTTATTTTTAAAGTTCGTAAATCATACGAGAAATTCGAAAAGTTTCACGGCAATTTCCAAGTGTTTATGACGGAGAGCTGTAGTCGTAAACAGTGGATATTATGCCGGGAGAGTGGGGGTTGGTTTCCTGTTGAAACGACTTTTGTTTGAATGACTCCTGCCCTGTATTAAAATTTTCAGGTGAATGGGAACAATGCGAGTGGGAATGCGAAATCTTGGAGAGCCGGGAAATTGTCTGCGAGGAGATAGTTGCAATGTTGCAATATGGGAGGTGTACATTGGCTCTTTCATGGAGGTCAAGCCAGGAATTGAAAGCCTTATAGCAATGGGGCTATATAATCCTCTGGAAGAATATTTCTGCTGGTGAAGGTATTCCAGGTTAATGAAAGGTCGAAGCAAGAAAATGAATGGATCCTGCAAATATGCGTGCAAGCAATATCCGAGCATAAGTGAATTCTGAAAAATGTTACTCCAACAAAGTTGTTCACTGGATTACACGAATCAGTCTTCATATAAAGTAGTTTGAATATGCTAACACCAGGGTTGCAGAGAGAAAATCCGGACCCGAGGTGAAAATTGTGCTGGAATGCAGCCCGGGGCAAAAACTATGCGAGTCTGGAGAGAAAATTATATCTATCTATTACCCTCGAAAAAACTCGGAACCCGAAGGGGAACTCCACCCTTTCCACCCGTCTTTCGTCACGCCTGACCGCTACGATACTGCGGAGGATATCATTTATTCCTGTGCACTACTGAGAACTGACTCTTTTCTGCCTAGACGGACTTTAAGGTGATACCAACTAACATGTCCTCGCTTTGGTACTAGTCGGTAGTAGCCGTAGCTCCTTTGTGCTAAAACAGTGCGATAGTAGGAAAAAAAAGAAACTGTTGGTTTGACGCTCGGAAATCACTGTCGCTAAAATAGGTCTAGCGAGTCCAGTCATATTATAGCTATACCTGAACCGTTGACGTCAGGGATTCTCTGAAATTAATAAGGAAACGGACACTAGTTTCGACTTCTGGAAAACTTGAAAAAAAAAGCGAAAATCCGCTGGAGCCATTTATATTCTGGGTAAAATTGTTAGAAGTAAAGAGTCGGTACCGTCGATAAGCCGAACGTAAAGAACGAAACAAACGGTTATTAATGAATATAACAAACGTGTTGAAAACATGTAGACACTGCACTTAAACATGACCGATCCTGGAAGGAGGTTTATGATGTTTGCAAAAGAAATAACCTGTGAAAGGCTGCAAAAACCGAGCAACTTCACCAAAATCAAAGCGACAGTGACGCCGACGTCCTTTAAAGATGTGGCTTTTCATCACCTACAATTTCATTAGTGGCAAACTGTTGTCGATAGTAGAGATGGTTATCGAGAACCAGAGGAGACTTATCCCGTGTTTTGACTTCCTTAAGTTGGTCTTTGGGTGCTTCGTTTCAGCATGGTAAGACTTGTTAATGCAATGTTAAGCAATGCCTAGAGAGCGTAAAGCTCAATCTGACCCAGTATAACGAGATCCGTGGAAGACCTGCTGCTCGGATTTGGATGTAAAAGGTTCTTATTAACAAGGACAAACTCGACGCATACCCTTAAGGCGTTTTGTTTTTTAAAACGCGCTTATCTTTGCAGGTTTGCATATGTTAGGCACCGCAGTTGCCAAAACTGGCACTGTTTGGAGCAGTATTGGGCTCACCACATTTGGTATTATATTTGCCAGGGTCATTCTAACATTGGATGTCTTAGTCCAAACATGCAGTAAATCCGCTTGAAATTCAACCTCGCATCTATTATCACTCTAAGGTATTTGATTGATTGTTTTGAAGTGATGATATGCTTCCCTATTCTGATACGAGCAGTGCTTTCCTCACCCCGCCTCGTGATAAAAACCGCCTTTGTTTTATCCTCCGCGAGTGCAAGACCTGCTTCTTTCAGCCAGTTTTTGATAGCAATGATTTCTTCGGTTGAATACAACTCCACATCCGCGAGATGTTTTATAATAACCATCGCAGCTATATTAGCAGCGTAGTCCACTGTTGTGGCCACGCTAGCAAGTGGGATGTTCATCATTATACAGGAAGTTCCACAAAAAAGGTTCTAGCTCAGCCCTGTGGGACATCCGCAGAGACAATGCATTCCTTGGATCCATTGTCCGTGTTGTACCAAGGCTACCTTGGATTAAATAACTGAGTAAACCAATCGCCAAAAGAAACCTCTTTAAAGTATGGTAAGGTTCCAATTGATCGAGTTGAATGCATTTTGCACAGCCGCTGTAATCATTGCACAATACTTACGTCAGCATGCTTCAAGCAACTCCACAAAAATCTTGTTTGGTATACCATCGAGGTCCGGTGCTTTATGGTGTCCCAGATTATTGCAACTCTCCAATACTTCTTTTGTATTTTCTGAGGATAATACAGGCACACCTAAAGGTCTCTGCAGACTATTAAAGTTCGTACTCTCCTGTGGAAACAAATTCTGAACAATTTCCAGTAGGAGTTGCTTGACTTTTGAATGTATCCATGGCAAGTCTGTAGGTACTTCCTCGTGAGGTTATATCAGCCTTAGTCACTCCATCAGTCCTTCTTGCTTCGTTGTATAGTTAGCTTAAGGTTTCCTCACGTTTCCTTGTAAATCCGCTGCTCTCCGCTTTCTGACCAACCGTATCCATTGTTCTCAGGGCCGGCCGTTTGGCCCGATGACACGGCGTTCAGTTCACTGCTCTAGTAGTAATTAAACCTTCAACTGGAGAAGGTATAACGTCTCGGCAGCGATGAGACGCATGTGTCACGATTCACTCGGCAAGGTGGAAAGCTCTCTTTGAGGGTGTACCTGGTATAGCGTCCTGATCCAACCACACTTCTATAAATATTTGTACGTTAATTGCTTTCACCTGACGTCCCCAGCCGCTTGGCTTGTCTTTCGGGTCAAGGACGATTGCCCAATGATCACTGGGGGTGTAGTATTCACTGACATTCCAGGGCATATCGCAAGCTAGTGTAGGACTAGCAAAACTTAGATCCACAACCGAACCGGACCCTCCCTTTCGATAAGTATTAACCTGACTGTCGTCAGCCAATATTATGCGTGCGAGCAAGTCTCCAAGAGACAACGCCCTCTTGCATTCGTCAGTGTAGTTCCTCATTCTGTGGTCCATGCATTGAACTCAACGGGAATGACTTTTGGTTCCCATTCCTTTGCGTCGAATATCAATCTGTTCAACATATCCTTGAATTCAGCCGACGTCAGACATGGAGGAGTATAGCAACTGTAGAAGTATATGCCGTCAATTTTGGGTCCATACAAACTCTCTTTATACATTCCTTTATGACTTGGTTCAAGGACACAAAACCACCCCAGCCTATAGGATCGCCTATCCATTCGTTATTGGATTCCTATGTCACTTATCATAGCCACTGCACCTGTGGTTCGTAGGTGGTCTGCGGTAGCAGGTCATGAGCTATTGATTTGGATCAACCTAGTTTTTTCACAATATTTAGTGCTTTTTTGAACTCAGTAAATTTGACGCTTTAGGCACGCTCACTATCCTTTTCATTGCAAGAGATGCATTTGGGATCTTTGTTTCATTCCCGGGAAATGTATTCCTTTCCCGTCTGCATTGGTCACACAGATCAACCGCACTTGTGCATGCACTCATCAGATGTCCGTACAATAGGCACTTGATGCATCTCTTTATAGAGATTTGTTCTCTGCGGCAGACTACCCATCCAATACGGACCTTCTAGACATTCTACAGCTAGCGCGCTGCCTCTGCTGGTAACCCGATAGTCATCGTCTGTGTGTCTTCATATGCTTTTCTGAACCGCACATTGGTTGCCTTCTGCAAGCCATAGGCAGAGCCTGAAAGGATTTCTCTGCATCTCGTCCTCCTCGTTATGGAACTACCTACTGGCATCGGAAGGGAGGGACAACGGACTATGAGGTAGGATGAGGAATACTAAGTGTCGAAATCATACGATGACCTGGATCCACTCGACGGCGCTAGTAGTAGTAGTGATCAATTTGCAGCACTCGGAGTGCGTTTTTAGTGGTCCTCTGGTTCCTTCTGGTAGGAAAATATGGAGGTAGTCTTAATACAGGAGCTTTAGTTTGGAGGAGATATGGAATGATAAAACTTCCAGGTCAAACAGTAAAGATATTTAACAGATAATAGATGTCGACGAGGAAAAATCGGCTGGCTGTATCTTTGCCAGAAAGGATCTACATGTTTTTCCGCCTCCTCGCTTTAGATGCAGTGATTTCGTCGGGACTCAACTGAAATCGGCAGAAGTAGAGGTCTTGTATGCTTTCTAGCTTAGTGGCAATAGGTGTCGCTGGAAGATCTCCAATATTTAGTTTCATTGCAGGGAATGCCAGTCTGTTAGGCTGCTTTTCCAACGCAAACTATATATTGTTGGGTAGCTTAGAAATCATTTAGCGAAGCGAATCCCTTTCTGATTTTTTATTAGCACGAACCTATCGGTGTGTAACATGGGCAGGTCGCCGATACACATAATGCGATGGAGAGTCTTCAATTAGAGATCTTTCTCCGATCATAATTAATCGATTTTGATCTGAACTATGTTGTAGAGGTTCCTAAACCATTCAGAAATCCAAGGAGGACTGGCTTAAGAAAGTTTGGTCACAGAATTAAAGTCCAATTTCCCAGTACTCCTGGAACGTGCGGCGAAAAAAGCGATACCCTGGACTTGTCATTGTTAGCTTAGTTAGAATCAGGCAGTGAACACTAAGTAAACTATTCTTTGACGACCTCAAAAAAGAAAAACTGCTCGCAGCGATGGTGTTGGAGCAGCACAGCACCGCCAGTGGCGGAAGAAAGGAAATTTCGTAAGAATCCTTCACAAGAATAAATAGTGGGGAAGTGCTTTCAGGCTCCTTGACGCATTGTGCTCGGCTGTTAAACTTGATTGGATCTGCTATGAAAGGGAAAATAGTGCAGCTCCAACAGATTATATTACACGAAATTGAGCTTCCGGAGAAACTAAGTCAATCAGGCTGAGATAAAAGTCCAAGATACGCTTCTAAAAGCTAAGAAAAAAATTATTTTTCATAGCTAATAGTCAACCCTTCATCAGGTCTTTCAATTTGGTTTGAACCCAAACCAATCCTAGAGCTGGTGTCGAAAGAGATTCCTGTACAACCGAGTCTTTGCTCTAGAACACTCGATTCTCTCCAACGACTATCAGATATCATAATCTCAAGGAGCGACTTAGCAATTTCAGTATGAAAACCACAAAAAAGTCGGCCACACACGGTGAAGTTCCGTCCCTTATGGATAAAATCGCTACGGTAGCTACCAGAATATGCACTTAAACGGAGTAAAACCGATGAGTTGGACCGTCTCCCTGCAGCTACAGTTTCTGCAGGTTTGCCACTTTCTTCCACACGTGCGGAAATCGGGAATTCGAGACCTTTTTCAGAGACTGGAAGAAGGGTATGATTGTTAAATCCCAAAGGAGGGCACCCGTCTGAGTGTGACCATTGCGTGCTCACTGCATTCGCAAAGACGGTAGCTAAAGTAATCCTGGAACGCATTGAAGAACATATGGAAAGTTTGATCGCCAGAGAGTAGGCTGCTCTCTGGTTTCTGTTCTGAGTTCTCCTGGATTGATCACATTTACACCTTACGGATCATTTCGGAACAGTGCGCGGAGCTTAGATTATCTGCTCTTTATCGATTTCGAGAAAGCTTTCGACTTCCTGAACAAGAAGTGCATCTGATGTGCTCTGCGTAGGATGGGCATTCCCGAAGAGCTAATGGCTATTATCAGAGTTGCATCTTGTCACTGGTATTATTTCTTCTTGTTATCGGTAACGTGCTTTATGCTGCCTTGTCCGGAAGGCGTCTTGGCCAAATGGCTCTGGGATATATACATATGGGAGTAGAACACCGAAACTGATCACCACTGTCACTCGAAACCTCCAAGTCTTCATCAACAACTGTTTGCCACGTATCATCGGAGTACGTTGGCCTGATACTATCACTAACTAAGAATTTGATCGGCGAACAGGCCTGTCACCTGTGGTGGATGTGATAGGAAGACGGAAGTGACAGTGGATAGCTCACACATTAAACAAGGGCGGAAAATGCATTTCGGGCTATGCCGTGCAGTAGTACTCATTTTCTCAAGATAGCTGCCGAGGCGGTCACCTCAAGAGCATTGGCGCAGAATTGTAAAGGATGAGTGCCGGCGCCTCAGGAAATCCTGGGGAAACTGGAGAGCATTTCAGCGCACCGTGAACTGTGAATTCAAAGTAGGTATCCCTCATTTCATAAACAACAAATTTAGCTTTGGCATGGACTATGGTAGTTTTCTCTTGAATATAATACGCAAAAAAGTTGCGACCACAACCTGTAACTCTTCTCAGTCACGCTGCTCCCAGAGTAAAGGTGAGGCAGCATCTATTTAGTTGCCTCTACCCTAGATGAAACAGTTAATTGTTGTCGTCTTTTTTTAACACTTGGTTACTACCCAAAAAAGTAGAGATGCAGATTTAGGATTCCTCATACCCGAACCGGTTTTTTGAGTAAATATATAATTTTCTGGTATTAGTCCGCGCGATTCCTATGTTCTAATCGGTTCTATATCATTTTTTTAATGGCTCCGTTCGATTCCCCTCCTCTCGTGTACCAGGAGGATCGATCTTGGATCCTCTGCCACTTTTATCCTCAATATCGTCTCCAGTAGACTGAGATTTGCACTTGAAACTAGACTTCGCCAAGTTCCGCCAAATTTCGCTTTGACAATCAGTGATTTTCAATGAACTCCCGACTGAGCTAGATGAACTTGCTCAGAGGGCGGTAGGTAAAATTGAGTATTGGTAAGAAAGGCACGCAAATAGGGAAGACACCTAAAACCCTCAAGCTTGCCATTCAGTGGAATATGAGGCAATGTTTTGATCAGCTCTGTTCGGAGACGAAGATAAACTCGTGGGGAAGGGCGTATAGAATTGTAACGGGACTATTCAGGGATTATTCCGGCAGCAAGAGAAAAACGTTCACAGTTTCCAGCGTCCTATGAATGTTTGCTGAATTGTGCGAAGCTTGCATGTCCCAGAAGATATTTTCTACATTATGAAAGCGGCAGTAACTCGTACGTTGGTGAGCCTTAGGCTGCTTTCAGGTGAACCATCTTCTATAGACCTACATATCTTCTAGACACTGTGGGATAAATTTTAGAGTAGGCAATCTACAACAGAAGCTCCCCACTGTTGTCTGCGATTTTACAATCCGACTAGAAAAAGCTCATCATGATATCTGTCATGACGCCGAGGTATTTATTTCGCTTCGATAAAACCTTGCCCTTGCAGAAACCTGTGGGACCCCTTAACTTAGTCAGGTTAACGACTTCGGTCGGAGCTTATTCAACCGTACGTGTGGTAACCAGTGCTGCTATATCATTCACGTATCCAACCAGATACGATTTATTAGGTATCATTTTGCGCTGCCCTTCCCGGATCTCGTAGAGTAGGGCGCGGTACTTTAAATAGTTCCTCAATATCCGTAAAAGGTAACCTGAAATATGGAAACAAGTTTTCAGCACCTCAAGCATGTGACAGCACTACTCGATGACAGTGGCGGCCACCTCCTCAATCTCACTTGGACCACCTCCTCAATCGCATCAATCGTGGATTGCAGCATGTAATGTGTCAGTCAGTCTTGGTTTAATGAGTTGATTAAGAAGCTTCTCCGCTGCGTCCAACATGTTGAGAGGACGGTGCGCTGACGGCACTATAGGGGCACCTTTGTCCTTGTTAATCAACACAAGCCACGCAACCTTCCTTCCGCTGTCAAATATGCGTTGAATGCGCTGAGTAGTAAGTCCGGCTTATACTTGCATAAAAGTTTCAATATTTCACTGAGGATACCATCCTGCCCTGGTACTTTTCTTTGATGGACAGGCCCACCTCATCGAGTTCCTTTACAGTGAAGTGTGGGCATTCCTTTGAACCCACAGTCTCATCGACAGCTCGAGAGGTTACATGAGGGATAGTGCCCTTACAACAAGGAGCAATGATTACAATTGCAATATATATAGGTATCATGAGTTGAACAGACACATAAATAATAAGCTTCTTAAATTTTATATATCCTCGCTGTCATCATCTAAGCCAATCTGACTCCTGTTCTCAATAGCTTGTACACTTGAGCCTCCTAGTACTGTTGAAATCATGATTAATTACGCACGTGTAACTATGAAATGACAAACTTAAAAAGTTTCTGTCAACCCCTTGCCTTATTTTATTATGAAGTATTAATTTTTCACCACTAGAAGCACTACCCTTACACGCTGTTAGGTAGGCACAGCTGCAATTTATTTTATTCATAACGTCCTCAACCAAGCACTCGAAAGTTACGCGAACAAGTTGGAACACTGTGAATTTAATGTACAATTGCTGTTCCTAATAACTTCTTAATTGGCGAGGGGGAAAGTGTTAGATGTAACTAGAATGTGTAATCCGTGTTCATACATATTTAAGCCAAAATTGCCAAGTAGTATTTCATCTTTTCATTCGACCTCGGATTGATTGGAAGCTAGAACAGACTCTTATAGTTTTAGTGGCTCTGAAAATGTTCATGATACTTGTAATTTTAGATATTTATAAATTCATTACAGCCTATTCGCACCTCATTATGTTCGAATCAAAAGGATACCAGAATCCTTGATATTAAATGGGCGAAAAATTTAGTAAGTTTAAGAGAATTGAAAAGTGAAGGTGTAACTTCCTGATTGGTGGTTTTTGAAATTCATTAATTATTTTCTATAATACATTTTCTCTTGCCTCCTATAATATACTTTTTTTTATTTCATTATTCCATGTCCACTTCCACGTATCCTTTCCCGAATCCACATCCACAAAAATGAGTATGGATTAGACATAAATTTCAAATGATCACTAAAATCACACGACATAAATTGCCAACTAAAACAATTTTGAATTTTTCTCCTAATTGTATGCCACGGGATGAGTTTTGCCTAACGGCTCAATGCAGAGAATAGTTAAATTTTTGGGGATACGCACAGCGGATTTGACTATTACATATGGCCAGCTATGTGAATGTGGTTGTGGTTTTAACGATTCAAGTGAAAAGGAGAGTCAAAAAGTACGTCGAGGAGAGTATCGCAGATGTGTGATCGCCTAACCACAGAAGGAAAAGTCGTCTGACTTATCGTGGGGGCAAGACGCTTTTCTCAATAAAGACAGAAGCGGGCAACGAATCTGATGTGCGATGAGACAAGAGAATGAAATAATTGTCTAGCATAAACGAATAATGAATTTGAAATTTATTGAACAGTCACGGAAAAAGCGACAGAAACTAATTGAAGCCAGGATATTGTTAGTGCTCCTCTAGAAGTTCGCGTAGAAATTTAGCAAAAATTTGGGAAATTAAATGAATGGATATAAGTTCGCATGTTAAGCTATGAAGATGAACACTTAAATAAAATTAAACAAGTCGGAATACCGGAAGCTCGCGCTTCGGGTATAAAGGTTTTGTGTTCATCTTATGTAAGAAATTTCAACGCACATTTCTCTATCCGTATATAGCTACAAATCCAACATAATCCTTCATATTTTTCCAAACTACGAGACATACGTACATATTACGCTCACCCTAAACAAACAAACTGCCTATTTCCGAATACTGTACACATATAGGCACGTATATCAATTGATCGTACCCATATTTCTTCTTCTTATATCTATCTGAATTAGGCACTACCCGCAAAGTTCATTAGCACGCATATACTATATACCTACATACACACATGTCTGGTTGGAGTAATTGATATTCACATACAAATGATTAAAAAACTAAAACAAAATAATTCTTTGCGACCCCATCCATAGCAACTTATTTCGTTGTGGTATTGGCGAAATGATATGTGATGATGACGTCATGCGGGTTGTAGAGTACACGAAATTCACAAAAAATGGTAAAGTTTTACCCCCTTTATTAGTAATAATTGGATTTTCTTCAAACTTGACCAAACTGTGCACTATGTTCTTCAGTATATGCATGCCAAATTTTGTACTTCTGGGATGAACTTAAGGGGGGTGCCAGGTAAATTTATAAAATGTGGAAATATACTATTATTAGCTTTATTTGTGGAGATATCGGAACCGGATATATTTTGAGGCCTAGATTTCGTAGAGATGCACCACTGTGATTTTTTTCAGATTTTTCGGTTGGATAGGTTCTGAGAACGAGACCTGTTACCCTTTTTGGGGGTCATATTTTGAGCCCTCACTCCCCTATGTTTCACCCAATATCAAATATTGAACCAGTTTCGAAAAGTACTAGTTGAGACCTTTCATTTGATACCCCACATGGCTACATTCTATGAAAAAAAAATTTGCACCCTCCATTCACATGTATGACAGACAGACAGACAGACAGACAGACAGACAGACAGACAGACAGACAGACAGACATCATACATTGCTTTTATATATTATACTATAACAAATAAATTTTTAAATTTCCAATTAAGCGGTTGGTGAGTGAAGCCCGAGTTCCATCCCCACTTAAAGCGGACAAGTTTTTATAAACTACACTATTATATCATAATTTCACTTTTTTGAGTTAAATTACTGTAAGCAGTGGAGGAAGCGGAGGACTCCGGTGGGCTTCCCACTAGCAAAATGGCTAGTGGGGAGTCTCCACTGTTACCTTCTAGCGCGAGTGATCCCTTCAAGCGGAGCGCAAAATTAGTGAGATCACCAGCAGCGAATTCGACGGAAAAACGCATGTTGGGCCCTAAGAGTAGCAGCAGTGTAGTTACTGCTGAAGCCGAGGGTGACGCATTTACGAAGCTGGGATCGATGATTAACAATCTAATGGAGTACGTTAACCAACGCAATAATGTACACCACGCGATAAAGGATCAGGTGCGTTCTATTAGGGCAACGTACTTCAAGGTCAAAGAGGACATGAAAGCACGGGCAGAAGCAACAGTGCCGATAAGCCAACAAAAAGCGATGGTTGCCGTAGCAACCCAAACCACGCAGAAGACATCTCTTCCCAAAAAGCTCTTTGGCAAAGAACTCTTCCAAAGTGAAAAGGATTTCTCGGAAATTCGGAACAAACGATTAAGAGACCCAAATGAAGAAGTGCTATCTCCCCAACGAACAGCAAAAAGGAAAAAGGAGAAACAGATGCCGGTGCAACCTGGGAATGACGGAAGATTATCTGGGCATACGGAAAAGGCCACTAACAGCGCCGAAGACACGTGGACTAAGGTAGGACCTAAGAAGAAGCTGCAAAAAAGAGCCAGGCCGGACGCGCTGATAATAACAAAAACCAGCGAGTTGACGTACGCGGAAATCCTACGCAAGGTTAAAGCAGATGCCTCCTTGACGGATCTGAGTGCAAATGTCACGCGGATAAGACGAACACAGAAAGGCGACCTGTTGTTCGAACTTAAAACCGGTGATGACGGAGGCGAAAACCTACGGAAGAAAATTGAAGCATCACTAGGTGAGGCTGCGGCGGTCAAAATGAGTAAGGATTCGGTGGTGATCGAATGCAAGGATTTGGATGAAGTCACCACAAAATCTGAGATCTGCGAGGCCTTGCAAACCCAATTGGGATTACAAACAGTGAGCAAGTCCAATGTGCTACGACTTAGAAAAGCGTACGGTGACACGCAGATAGCGTCGATAAGTCTTCCTATTGAAGCAGCGAAAAGGGCGATTGCAGTGGGCAAGGTACGTATTGGATGGGTGGTCTGTCGGTTACGGGAACAGAGTCCAGTACATAAATGCTATAAGTGCTGGCAGGTTGGTCATATAGCGAAAGCTTGCACTAACTCCCAAGACAGATCAAATCTGTGCCGCAAATGTGGAGAACAAGGCCATTTGGCAAAGGACTGCAACGGAATGCCCAAGTGCGTATTCTGTGTGGAAGCAAAAAGTAATGACAGCGCCCACATTGCAGGAAGCAGTAAATGCCCAGTGTTCAGAAAGGCGTTCATAAATAAAGCCAAATGAAGTTTATGCAACTCAATCTGAATCACTGTCAAGCGGCCCAAAACCTACTTTCCCAAAGCGTATTCGAGAACAACGTGGACGTTGCGATTGTATCTGAACAATACGAAAATCTGCATAGCGGAGTATGGATAGCAGACAAAACCAGTAAGGCGGCGATATGGAGCTGCGGAAGCCAAGCTATAGTAGATGCGAAAAGACATCCAGAAGACGGGTTCACCCGTGCCAAGATTGGAGGGATATATATCTATAGCTGCTACGCAGCACCGAGCCTCACAATAGAGGAATTCACGTCATTGCTGGAGAAACTATCCTTCAATGCAAGTCGCTACAACCCCAAAGTAATAGCCGGCGACTTCAACGCATGGGCAGAAGAATGGGGTAGCAGAGAAACCAACGCAAGAGGACGAATATTGCTGGAGACATTCTCGCGCTTGAACGTGGTACTTGTCAACTCTGGGGGAGCCAACACATTCCGAAGGGGAGAATTGCAATCGGTGGTAGACCTCACCTTCGTCAGTGATACCTTAATCAGAGACTTGGAGTGGCGTGTCAGCGAGGAGTACACACACAGCGATCATCAGGCTATCATCTTTCAAACCTCGCAAAGGAATAATTTGAAGCCATTCACACGAATAACGATGAGCTGGGTAACTAAGAAATTCGACGCAGAAATGTTCAAGGAGGTACTTCTGGAAGATACATTGCTATCGGGAAGCGCACAAAACAAAGTTTCACAGGTCGTGGAAAAATTGCAGCGGGCATGCGATGCCGCTATGCCTCGACGTAGCACTTTCCGAAGACGAAATCCTAATTTTTGGTGGAATTCCGAAATTGAGGAATGCCGGAAAAAGTGTCTCAAAGCTAGGAGACGCTCCCAGCGCAGAAGAAACCGACCTGAGTTCGAGGAGCTACACGTGCAATATAAAGATGCGAGGAAAAAATTGCAAGTAGCTATCGCAAGGAGCAAATCCGAACATTTCAAGCGGATGTGTACTGAAGCTGATTCCGACCCCTGGGGTGGCGCATATAGGTCAGTGATATCATCACTAAAAGGCGAGCGCTCCCCACCGATTACTTGCCCAGAGTTGTTGCAGAATATAGTGAACACTCTATTCCCAGTGGATCTGAATGGTACAAGTTTGCCTGCAGTACAGTTAAATCCCGACGAAGTTCCAATAGTGGAAAATGAGGAGGTTCTAGACGCAGCAAAAAGATTGGTTGAAAAAAAGACTCCAGGACCGGATGGAATCCCTAACATTGCCCTGAAAGTAGCCGCCAGGACAGCACCAGGTATGTTTGCCCAAGTTTTCACGGCATGCCTTAGGGAAGGAGAATTCCCCGAGCAATGGAAGGTACAAAAGCTAATACTCATTCCGAAGGCAGGTAAACCATTGGGTGACCCCTCCTCATATAGGCCGATATGTCTGGTCAATACCATTGGCAAACTTTTTGAACGAGTAATATATAACAGACTGCTCGCTGTTGCGGAAAAGGAAGGAGGCCTTTCCGACAAACAATTCGGATTTCGTAAGGCAAAATCAACTGTCGACGCAATCAGCATGCTGACTGGCTTGGCTCAGGCTGCAATAGAAGAAGGAAAAAGCTGCGCAGTAATAACCCTCGACGTAAAAAATGCGTTCAATAGTGCAAAATGGAATAAAATCATCGAGGCACTCGACAAGATACAAGCCCCGAAGTACATTGTACGCATTGTAGTCGAGTTTCTCCTTGGGAGGAGACTTTACTGCGACTCGGACGATGGGCTAAAAATATTCCCGACAACTTGCGGAGTGCCACAGGGTTCTGTCCTGGGTCCCTTGCTGTGGCTAGTTATGTACGATGGAGTGTTGACGCTACGCCTACCGGACAACGTGACAACTATTGGCTTCGCCGATGATATCGGAATAACGGTGGTTGCAAAGCACCAAGATGAGATCGAGATCTATGCAAATGAAGCGATATGGGAGATCAATTCCTGGTTGAGAAATTCTGGCCTTTCACTTGCCGAGCATAAAACAGAAGTAGTTCTCATTAGCAAGAGAAGAAAGAACACAACTGTGAAAATCAAAGTTGGCGGAAAGACAATTTACTCCCAACCATCGCTCAAATACTTGGGAGTAATTATTGACAGAAGACTCAACTTCAAAAGACACATTGAGTACGCCGCAACTAAAACGTCTTCCATCGCTACAACGATCTCGAGGATACTACCGAACATTGGTGGGCCAAGACAAAGTCGACGTCTTCTGCTCTCCAGGGTAGTCAGCTCCGTACTACTCTACGCAGCTCCAGTTTGGGCAACTGCTCTGAATAACAAAGTGAACTGCCGAAAATTGGGAATGGCGTATCGGTTAAGTGCACTCCGGGTATGCAGTGCATATCGGACAACATCAGGAGAAGCGGCATATGTACTAGCAGGGATGCTCCCCATAGACATCTTGGCGAAGGAAAGTCGGCGACTCTACGACAAAACGTATGCAGCTGGAGAGTCTAGCGCATTTCGACGGCAGCTGGCACGGTGGGAATCTATCGAACGGTGGCAACAGCGATGGGACGAGTCCCAAAATGCTCGTTGGACATACCGCATCATTCCGGATATTCGGAGATGGTTTGAACGAAACCATGGGGAATTAAGCCACGAGCCAACACAATTCTTGAGTGGACATGGAGGTTATCGTGCTTATTTACATCGATTTGGTCACGACGAATCACCATGCTGCCCAAGATGTGGTAACGTGGCTGAGAATGCGGAGCATGTCATATTTGATTGCCCCAGGTTCACCGCGCACCGAACAAGAATGGAAGCGGTCGCAGACAGGCGTTTAACACCCGAAAACATTGTGGAGTTTATGCTGGAGTCAACGGATGCCTGGAACCAGGTTGTAAGGGAACTACAAGCTATTCACAAACAGCTTAGGCAGGAAGAACTACGACGAAAACAAGGAAGGGAGAGAACCATAATGAGCCGCAGCTAAAAGCTGATCCAGCCCCGCGATGCAATACTTGATAGGAGTTCCGTGGGGAGAGTGGAATGAGAAGGAGGTGGTTTTAGTGAGTAGAAGTCTCACATAACTGCGTGGCAGGAGCCAGCAGTAGGTTTTGAACCTTTCCACCTTCCAACGCCGAAAAAAAAAAAAAAAAAAAAAAAAAAAAAAAAAGACATCATACCGACCGATTTGCCTTATCGACACGGCAGGAAAGATGCTCGAAAGGGTCATCTACAACAGACTGCTCCCTATCATCGAATACAAGGATGGACTATCGGAGCGACAATTTGGATTTCGTCAAGCCCACTCAACCATCGACGCCGTAGACGTTGTTTTGAAGCTGGCTCGAGACGCGATGTCGTCTAAAAAATGCTGTGCGGTAGTGACATTGGACATCAAAAATGCGTTCAATTCCGCAAGCTGGGAGTGGATAAAAAGTTCACTGGCTAACACGGGTGTCCCTAGTTACTTGACTAAGCTCCTCAACAGTTACCTTTCGGAGAGGACACTTTGGTACGACACGGATGAGGGATCCACCGTCACCGCAGGAGTACCACAGGGCTCAGTGTTGGGTCCTCTCCTGTGGAACGTCATGTACAATGGGGTCCTTGTCCTTCCCGTGCCAAAGGAGGCCACGATAATCGGTTTCGCAGATGATCTAGCTGTGGTTGTCGTCGCGAAAGAACCTGAAGACGTCGAAATGTACGCTAACGAAACCATTAGCGCCATAAAAGCGTGGCTGGAGATGGTTCAGCTTGACCTTGCGGGACAAAAGACGGAGGCGGTCTTGATTACCAATCGTAGGAAGAGGAATACGATTAATATTCGCGTTGGTAGTCACGTCATCACTTCGAAGCCGGTTATCAAATACCTGGGGGTGATGATTGACGCTAAGATCAATTTCAGGGGACATCTGGACTATGCCTGTGAGAAAGCGGCAAATACCAGCGTATCATTAGCGCGGATGATGCCTAACATTGGAGGTTCAAGGTATAGTCGCAGATTACTTGTGGCCGGAGTGGTTCGCTCCACACTATTATACGCGGCACCAGTTTGGGAGGAAGCATTAGTGTGTGAGAGTAATCGTAGGAGAGTAAATATGACTTACCGCTTAGTGGCGGTAAGGGTGTGCAGCGCCTTCAGAACAATATCAGGCGAGGCAGCGTGTGTTATTGCGGGAATGATCCCGATAGACATTCTGGCAAGTGAGACACGCTGCCTGTACGAGACAAGGAAAATGAATCCTCTTGAAAAGGATGCAGAACGCCGAAAGGCGGCAAGGCGAGAGTCGCTGGAAAAGTGGCAGAAACGGTGGGATGACTCGCAGAGGGGTCGCTGGACCCACACTTTGATTCCCCGTATTGAAGAGTGGATCCAGCGACGACACGGTGAGATTAACTACCATCTGACGCAATTCCTGTCGGGACATGGCGGTTACAGGAAGTACCTGCACCAATTCAGGCTGGATGATTCTCCCTTGTGTCCTGAATGTGGTTGCACACCTGAGGACCCGGAGCATGTTATGTTCCACTGTCCACGATTTCTCTCAGAAAGGAGGAGTCTGGAAGACTCCCTGAAAACCACTCTAAGCCCGCAGAACATCGTCGGGGAAATGTTGAAATCGCAGGAAAACTGGTGTGCGGTGAACACCGCCATCAAACGAATACAAGAAGAACTGGCAAGAGCGGAGCGCGCAAGGAGGACGCGAAGAACGGAAGGCGTGGTCGCGTAAAGCACAGTCCACCCCGCGAAGTAATGCTTTGCGGCGGTCCCGCGGGGAAGGAAAAAGGAGAAAGTGGGGGTGGTTTTAGTGGGTGAGAATCCCACACGCTGCTGCAACCTGGCGCGGCGGTGTCTTTCTAAGATTTCCACCTCCATCCATAAAAAAAAAAAAAAAAAAGACAGACAGACGGATAGACGGACAGACAGACACCGTCTCGATTCTAATACACACAAAACCTTAAAAGGGGGAGATTTAAGCGAATGGCACATCCAGTGGCATTTGCTTACATTCTGCTTGTTGAGCGAACACCAACGGACTAGGTTATCTAGGTGGTACTACAAGAGAGCACAGTCCAGTGGAAACGAAACAGAGGCAAATAGTTTAAGCTTCCTGTGTAAAGCATACATGGCCGGTGAGGATGGAGGAGAGGTCATTGATAAAAAACAGGAACAGTAGGGGCCAAGTATAGACCCTTGGCGAAAGCCAGAGGAAGGAGAGAAGGAAATAGATGAGTAACCATGAAAAGAAACTCTGCAGGAAGGGTATGAGGCTTTTGTTGTAGATTATACACAGGGGAAGGAAAATGTATTTTCTACAGTTAAGAAGGCCCTATCGGGCCCAAGTCCAACATTGAGGTCAAGATTCCCAATGAGGAGCGTCAGTTTTGACATTTGGGGATATGCAAGGAGATAAAGAGGGTGACGCTCGGAGAGGTTAGAAAGGAAGAAATCGAGACCGCGGCTCAAGGAGTTTTTGGTGGTATTGAAATTCAGGGCAGAGCAAGTATTCATAAAGGAAGAAAGTAGAAGAGACGAATGGGAGAGGTTGTTGGAAGGCAGTGGAACGCAGGGAGGATAAAATCGCCGCAAAAGAGAAAAGGGAGGGAAGAGAATCAGACAGTAAGAAGTTCAGACAAACTGTCAAACAATTCTTCATATAGGTGAGAAGGGCAAGCACAGGGGACCTATACACAAGATACAATGAACGGGAGGAAGTTAGGCGGGGAGACACGAAGAGCAACACAGTCAAAAGGAAAACCAGAGCCGAACTCAAATGCAAAGCCTTCAGAGAGGGCTTCAGCAACCAATAACTTACTAATAAATTTCACTAATAAAACCTAAGCCTTGTATAAAACTCAATGGTTAAATTTAATTTGCATGAGTATCTTCGATGTCTCTCTAGAACCTTTCCTGGAGCTTTCCGTGCACTGTAGGTTGGGGTTGCTTGTTGCAAAAAAAAACAGAAACGAGCAATATTGCTACCGAAGCGCCAATAACGTCACGGATAGGGTTTGACCTAAAAAGGTTGACAATTGCTTCCTGCTCGTTGACAGCAGTATCGAGAGCCTCAAAATTCTCACTTTATTCAATTTGAGGGAGGATTGAAGGGATGTAACCTGAACATTCTGGGGCTACCCAATTTTAGTAAGGATTCAACCGATATAAAGTGGACATTCTGGGGCTACGCTAAGTGAGATGCTGGAACTTTGGAAACATTCCTCTCTCCTTTCCGGCGCTATGTGTTTGTACCCTAGAAAATCCAGTGGTAGCAGACGCTCTTCTCATGTTGAACTTCTCCTGATGATCATTGAAAACGACAATCATTTGGTGGGAGTCCCTACTGTAATGGCTTGCAGGGTAATAGAGCGTTGCCTCTTAGATACGGGTTTTTTTCGCGATCACCTCCACCTCCAAACAGAAGCGAAGCGGTGTTTGATATCAACGCACTAAAACGGAGTAAATTCAGCGGCATATGTAGAAGCAAACATAGTCCCCATCGATATATTGACGAACGAAAGTCAACGCCTCTATGACCCAACCTATGCAATTGGCGAGTCCTGCACCGATCGTTGACAATTAGCACAAAGTGGAGCTATTTTGAAGTGTCAAAAAGATGGGATAATTCACCTCACCTGGACTCACAGGATTATCCCACAATGGAAACAAAGACATGGTGAAGTTAGCTACGACCTAACTCAATTCCTAAGCGGGCATGGACGCTTTGGGCGTGATGACTCCCCAAATTGCCCTACTTGCATGATGATTCCGGAGCATGGTTCCATGCCTCAGCAGGTTGGGTTTGGATGAATCACCAGATTGTCTTACATATGAAGGTGCAGCAGAAAATGTAGAATACGTTTTCGTCGTCTGTCCAAGATTCGAACGCTCAAGGGAAACTCTCGAGAATGACCTGGGGTGGAAAATTTGGTTAGCTAGCTAGTGTGGAATGCAGTAGTTGGCACGGTGGAAAAAATGCACCAACGGCAAATGGCGCAGAAGCAGAAGCAGCTATTCGATGAACAGTTGATAATTGAACAGCCCTGCAAAGCAATACCAGAACGATGGTCCCACGGGGAGAGTGTTTCAGGAGTTTTAGTCTGTAATAGTCCAGTGAATGCACCTCTTCCAGCCAGAAAAAGACGGACAGGCATTAAGCCGATTTTTGTTTAGACAAAACGTTGAAAATGATTACTCATCTAGTTAAGACTTTGATGACATCTTCTTGCTGCTGAACTGAGCCGAAGACCTTGGACGAATGTCTCTAGATCTCCAACAGGGGGCAAGCAGGTTTGGATTGAAGATCAACACCAACTACACCAAGGTTCTCAGTCTGATTGGTCGTCACACTCTTCCTATTCGTGTTAATGAACAAAAGAGGCTTCAGTTAATTCGTATATCTATCGTTTTATCTGTCAAAGATGGCGTCAAACTTGACGCGGTTCGACATATTAAATCCGCCTTCGGTGTTTTGTCCAAAATCTCCAAATGCAACTATCTCAACGTTAACCTGTTCTGCGCCAACATTCCGTCTGTGTTACTATATGGGGGTAGTACATGGAAAGTGACTGTGACTGTTCCTGAAAAACTTCAAACTTTCATTAATTCATGTCTGCGTCATATCATTGGGGTATTCTGACCTAAGACAATAACAAAAGAAGAACTTACGAGTAGTTAACGTGCGGAGAAAGCACAAATGGCGGTAAATAAATCACACCTAGGGAAAGGTTCTCAACTGCATTGGGGGTTAATATATGCAATGGAACCCATTATCCTAGTATGGCCAACGGGTGGGCGCCCAACAACCGTGTGACATAGAACAGTGGAAGAGGGTGCAAGCTTCTCAGAATATCGCGGGGAGAGCCGAAGAATATGGCCACGACAGCGATGGCGCATGGCAACTATTATTGACTATTATACCATATATAAGGGATTATGGCAACCAAATTCCCATGGCCCCATGGGTGGGCCACCGTTTTTTTATTGGTTGTTTCATTTTATTTATAAAGTTTCGTTAGTGGGTATAGCAAGTGCATGAGGGCCTGTTCACGGGTCTACGATACTTCCTCATGACTCCCTATAGACCTCACTTCGCGGCGACTCCAAACAAAGTACCGCTTTAAGATCTGATGCAGACCAGACATCCCAACAAACTGACTGATTTTATTGGAAAATTATGAGTAAGCTTCGCCAGTCTGCCGTCATCAGTTATTGCCTGTCAAATTAGTGGCGTAAATGCAATGCACGGGCAGCCTTATTATTTGTGAAGAACTGGACAAATACTCCAAGTACGGCCGATCCTCATTCGGTTACTGAAATTAAGCGCGGTAAGAAGCAGCGGTTGCATAAGTGATTACATTCCAGTTCTACTATCCAAACCATATCCGAGTTTTAACAGGGTCAAGAAAAAATGCACACAGTGGAACTTCTAGCTGCAGTTCCCCAAGGACATTCTCAAATAAGAAAATTGCAAGACTCCTTATTCCTGAAAAAGAGGTCAAAGAATTCGCTCTACATTTTCCCGGATTGATGGGGAAGGAAGAGTTGTTTACATTTTGGTATTTAATTAAGTTTTCATTCCTTTCAACATTCCTCTAAATTGATTCTTCATTATAATCACTCCACATCGCATTAAAGGAAATTCAAAATTCCCAGAATGCATTTCTATTAATTATCGCCTTCATTGGAAACTGTAAACTTCAGGAACTTTGCAGAGAATAATCAATTTCAATTATCCTTCACAAATCAGACCAACTGAGAAACTAAGTGAAACTACTTTGCTCCTTGTTTCTTGCTTCCATCTATGACACGGTAGTCCCTTCCTATAGCATGAAATATGGTGCTATGTGCCGTTTTCTGCAGAAAAGTGTTCTTCATTCCAAATGAACGCTAACAAAAATGGTGGTAATAACTGGAAGAAACAACAAACAAACAAATAAATAAGAATAATTGCTCTGGAAAGTACGACGAAATGAACACTAACAGTGATGGTGATTGGTGTGCAAAATAATTCATAAAATGTGTTTTAAGTTCTGATGGATTTGCTCTTGGGTGTTATTTCAGTCAAAAGATAAATGAAAATCTTTTGGATGGAAATCATGAAATATTGATATTGGAAATTAGTTTTTAGCTTTGAAAATTGAGGAAATCAGATTGAATGGCATTAAGTTGCAGAAACCTTTGAGGAATCAGTTTTAAGATGTTGACTTCAACAAAAAGAACAACAGAGAACTATGTAATCGGTACACAATTTACTCGAAAATAGTTAAAATATTGCTGGCAAATTGTGGCCTGCGAAACCTATGCATACACGTAGCGAATGGCGCAGGAGGGATCCCTAAAAATGCGTTGTAAGTTTGGTTTTCTCAAAATATGCTCCTGTATCGAACCAGAACGTCTGAAAAGTATGTTGAATCTATATGCAATCTAAGCCTTGAAAATATCTCATTTCAATATCATCAAATCAATTCAAGAAGCACAAAGTCGCATATTACTATGAGGCATAATGTTGGACACAACATTGAAAAGTTTGGTGGAAATTATTATAGTAGGCTAAAAAGATAAAATGGGAAAATGGATCACAGCGAGCCGACCATTCTTGTCAACGGGATAAAGGCTGAAAAGAAGATTCTTCGTGTGAGTTAACTAACACGAATTCCGTCGAGCGGAGAAGCAACTTCATAGACGGAAAAAGGAAGTCTGGGAGAACCAACAGGTTTGTGAACTCGAAAAGTACACGGAACAACCGCACCAGGCGCCGAAGTTTTACCAAGAACTCGACAGGATGAAGCCTTACACGACGGACAAATGCTGCTACCAATAAGCATAGAAGAAACAGTTCGTGCAATCCACCGACTTAAAAATCATAAATCGCCAAGAGCCGATGGAATTACAGCCGAATTGGTTAAATATGGAGGCGACCAATGACACCAACTGGTTCATCAACTTATGCTCAAGGTGCGGGATCAATGCCTGACGACTGGCAACGGGGCATTACCTATCTCATACATGAAAAGGGAGATTTCACACAGTGCAGTAATTATAGAGGTATCACGTCGCGATGTACGTAAGATGTTCTCCGCTATCTTGCTAGGTCGGATAGCGCCATACGCCCAGAACATCATTGGCCCATACCAAAGAGGCTTCACTCCAAGCAAATCAGCAACAGATCAGATTTTCTCTGTGCGGCAAGCGATGAAAAAACTGTTGGAATATGGACAACAGTTGCACCATTTTTCATCGACTTTAAAGCCACCTACGATAGCATAGCTAGAGTAGAACTGTACACGGCAATGAGGCAACTCGGTATCCCGACGAAATTAATAAGACTGACTAGGCTGACCCTGACCAATGTACGAGGCCAGATAAAAGCAGCAGGATCACAAGCAGCGGATGCCCTATCATGCGTCCTCTTTAACCTGGCTGGCTCAATAGGTTACGGTGGGCGGCACTTAATCCGTATGGATGAGGATGATCCAGCCCGGAAAGTTTATAAGGGCAACATCTATGATAGAAAAAGAAGACGAGGCAGATCCTGCCTCAGATAGAACGATGACGAAGTCCACGGCGCCAGACAACTTTTTCGATATCCCTGAAAGTTATCTGGCATGGTGGACCTCGGCGCAAAACCGGGGTATCAGGAGTTCTTTACTAAGGCAGGCCTGGACCAGATACCGGTTGTTGCACCATTGATGATGACTGTTATGGTGAAGCTGAAGCCACCTTCTTTCTCTCCGAAAATGTGGACCGCAAATGTATGCCGTCAGTCGAGATGCTATTATACATTGTCCATGTTTACCTACATGGACGTTGTAGCACCTCCCAATGCAAGCGCCCGGCGCTGCTTATTACAAGTCAGTGAAATCATTGCAATTATTTTGGCGAAATATATCCATCTGCTAGTCACCATTAACTTCTTTCAAGTTCTCCTATTACTCAAAACACCGATGTTCAAATATTGTGTCCATCGCGCAGTTAGGCATCTCACTAATATTGTGCATCACCCTGGGTGAGCACAAAAATAGCTCGCTGAGACGGTGATATGACGCGAGCTTCGTCGATATGTTTTGCGCAAACATCGTTCCGAAAGAAAAAAATAGTATTTTCAGGTTGAGTAGCGCGCGTGACCTGGAACTCAGATTTTTACCTTTTTGAGGGCACTGCGCCATGATACAATTGACTGTCGCTAGATTTTTCTGATGTTCGGAATTTGCTGCCTTTCCTTGACCGGTACCAACTATTTAATCCGGGTTTGAGACCACCTCCTCCAGAGCGTTTAATGAATGGACCATCCTCCATAAAGATCCCACTGGGTATAATCGACCCCGGAAAATGTTGATCGGTAATTGAACGAAGAAGTGGCCAGGAGTCACGGTTTCAGTGTCATCTGAACTACTGGAGAACTTAACAAGCAGTCTGGAGTTCAGGCTGTTCCTTTATCCATTCCAGCATTGTAGAGTCATACCTACATTACGCAGCAACGTTGTTTAGTTGTAAAGTCGACTTCTCCACCGACCACCGTGCAATCCACAGTGATCCCACTTGATGTAATGGATTCATCCAGGAATTCGGATGACTTTCAGGAGTAGTAACTCTGATTCGCAACGTTTCCGATTTCCCAGAATCTTCATGCCAACCAATGTCTGACTATCAAATTTTCCGCATCAGGATTTTTGCCACAATCGTCATCAGTGGGAGCTATTGAAAAGGGTCGAATGTTCCAGAAATATTAGGTAGAAGTCATCCCTTTGTATCCTTCTTTGTTAGACCATACTTCATAATTTTGAAGCCTTGTCTGATGGAATTCTGCAACAAGGGCGGTAACTGTAGCATCTTGTACGACCTCGTGTAAAGCCATTTCTTTGGATTCCTCGGGAATATTGCTGCAAAGACTGGGATCATTTCATGCCAACTTGGGTAGGTTGAATCCTCCGAAGTTTAGCATGTCCAGCGTTTGTTTGTTTGCAGCCTAGGAAATTGTTGACATAAAAATCCGTCTTCCATGCTTCCTCAACTTCGATAAGTAGTAACGAAGTTCTGCCGGATAGGAATCTAACATGGGCTTGCCCGAAGGAAATAGCTCTGAGCACGTACTCCTGAACTGACATATCTTTTGTTTGCCAGTAAGAATATGGTTATCCTTCACCCCTTAGTGGGGTATATCCCGTCAACTACACCTATGCGTCATCATTTGCGGTTACTTGAAATGCCCTTCAGCGTCCCACGCCTTCCCAAGACGCTCGCTCGTCTCCTAGTCTACTGTTCTGCGGCGATACCTTTGGGGCGGCCCACTCGTCTAGCTAGTAAAGCACACGATGAAAATAGTCTTGGCACTTTAACGGGAACTATCTCTCCTTCTTTCGTTTACAAGCGACGCTGGGACGAATTTTCTACTTCTACTACTTTTTTTTGTTTTTTTCTTTGATAAAACTATGCTCAGTTTCACAACTAAGTCCACTTTACACCTGTGTTTCTTTGCTTAGTACCTCAAAATGTAGTAATAGCCTCCCCCTCGGACCACACCTTGTCATGGTGGGGGAGCCTGTGATTGCTTACGATAAAAGTATCCAACACATGAAGATAGAAACAAAGGATTGTAACTGTCCAAGAGATAACAAGTCACAGACTTTGAATTTGATTTTGGAGGGAGGGCATGGCTTTCCGTTGTCGTCGGCTGGGAGCCCTCCTGAGAAAGCGAAAGAAGGCGAAGTTTCTTGGGAATCAGGACGTGGGCGTCGCTACACCACCTATTGTGACGATGGCCAGAGAAATCGGACGCATTAAACTGGAACTTTCGGCGGAAGGTGAGGTCAAGCTGGTAACCACGGTGAGATCTACACTGAACGCTGCATATTTTTAACTTAGCAGAGGTTTTCATATTAAACTGCAGTTACTTCTACAAACATCAGAGCAAGTCAAACTAACCTGCAGCAAGCCAAAGCTTCTTCTTATCTTCTGGCGGCAAAGCTGGCAAAGTTGCAGGACTGCCCTTATATATTTCTGGTTCCATAGCTATGGGTTCATTTTAACAAAATCGGTGGTATTGGATCAGTCAAGGGGACTATGATCCTCCTCAAAGAAAGACTTTCGAGACAGAAGGCCTGTATTCTGATGTCAAAATTGTTAGAAACAACCGTGCTGAAACAATTCTGTTCCCAGGACCTTGCTGCGGTCTAGTTACAATACCAGGTTTTTGGTAAGAGGAGAAAGATTATAGCTGCCTCTGCTTACTTACTTTATGATTCTTTAATTTTCTCTTCATAGGTTGTGATGTGACCGCTCAGCATATTTGTTGGGCAGTATTAAATGCAATCCTAGAGGAAAGAAGCTTTTTGGTCTTATCATTTCAGCAGGTTTGATGACCAGGATGCGCCCCTGCGTTCGTGGGGCCAAGAAGAGGTGAAGTAACTGACCTGACAATCTGCACTTCAAAGTGGTTAGAGTTGATTAGAGGCTGGCGAGTGCCAGATGAAGTCCCAGTTTTCGATCACCGTTACTTAGAATGTAGTCTGACTATTGCAGGTGAACAGTCTGTAATATAAAGACGGAATCCAAGGAAAACGAATTAGACAAAGTTCAATGAACTTCTTGGCGACGAAGTGGAGCTCCCTAGGCGACTAAAGACTCCCTTGGCGAAACAAGATCAATTGGAAGCTCTGAATCGCATTCTTTTAGAGTGCTAAGTTGCACTTGCAAAAGCAATAAGGATGAAGACTGATTAAACTTCCCGAGCTAACAGTCTGAATATAAGAGGCTCGTAAAACGTTCGAAATGAGATGCTTTTAGAGAATACTGTGAGGAACTGAGAGGTAAAAGGGAGACTTCCAGGTTGTGCAGAGTCCTTAATAACGATGAGTCGGCAAGGTTGGATTCTCATAGAAAACTGTATGGTACTTTCACGAGCTCCAGCGTTGAGTCTATACAAACCCTCTTGGAAATATAAAACCCAGAGAATAGATCTCAGAAGTGGGAGGAAGAGAAGAGAAGACCACCTTACTTCTTTCACCTAAGCCTGGGAAGGTGACTATTCAATTCCAAAGTACTTCAGGCAAATCAGCTTAACAGCATTTTTGCTGATATGTCTGGAAAGACGAGTAGAGGACGCAACTCTGAAAGGCGAGTAGGCGATGGTGTGTTTGTAGACATTGAAGGATCGTTTGACTTTGTGCTCTTCCAAAAGCTCCGTTATGTGATAATTAATTAGATCTACGCTATGCTAACACAAAGATTGCAGTGTGCTGAAGTGTGTTTTGATCGCTACCTAACAACGGAAGCGGCGAAAGGCTGCCCTTATGGAGGTGTACTATCACCACTTCTGTAGAGAAGGTGGACTCACTACTATGTGAACTACTATGTGAACTGCAAAGGCAGCCAATACACGTTCAAGCTTATGCGGATGACATGGTTGTGCTGGCTGTTGGTCGAGATCTCGACATGGACTGTCAGTAAATCTAAATAAAATCACAATGGTATTATTTACAAAATGGAGGAAACTGAATGATCTTTGCCTTCCAAAAATAAAAAACCTTCACAAGGCTTCAACTCTCCGAAGAAGACAAATATCTGGGAGTCACTCTAGATAGAAAGCTTCTTTGGAACAAATATGCAGAGGTAAAGTTGAAACGAGCTCCCACAGCTTAGGGGCCGTGCAAACGGACCTTTGCCTCGACATGGGGCTTAGGCCTTATGTGGTAATGGGGACATATGTTGCTATCATTAGGCTGCTGTTCGCTTGTGCATCCGTGGTGTGGTGAATTAAAATGAGACAAAAAGTTTTCACTGTAAGCTAGTCGCAATGCAAAGAACTGTGTATCTGGGTATTACCGGCGTCAGGAACACGACGTCCGGCGCAGCTTTGAATGCATTACTCAATTTGCAGTCCTTGGATTTGTTTATTCAGAGCATTGCAATGAGAGCATCTCATAGACTAATTCCATTGGATCTGTGGGGAAACAACGAACGTGGGGAACACAGAGCATTGTAAGAGTTATTGGGAGAACTGAATCTGGTTTTCGCAATGCCTTCTGCTTCTTGGATCCTCATATATCTGTTTGGTAGAAGATATGCAGTTATCCTGGAACATAGACAAAACTGGGAAGTCCGAAATTAATGCTTGGTGGAATATACGGAGGTCTTCTCCACTGATGGCTCAAAAACAGAACCGGAACCGGAGCCTACCTCTCAAATAAACACAAGAAGTGGGCTTTTATTTTGACAGCGTTTGAAGAGCAGTGAGAGCCAGGCTGCACTGAGAGTGTTGAGTAGTCCTTTGATCACCTCAACAATTGTTTATGTGGAAACCGTTTGAACTCTATTTATAGATACAATACGGCGGAACTGCTCTGGGTGATTGCTCACTGTGGTGTATAGGGAAATGAAATCTCGAAAGCTTTAGCAAAAGAGAGTTTACCCGTAACCAGCAATTGGAATATCAGTAGCATTGGCTAAGGCTCCTCATAACTTAACAGGCATACTGAAAGGTCATTCTGTCGAAATGCAGGCAGATTTGCATAGGCATCGTGGGTATTTTGATTAACCACAATTCACTAGCCAGACGTATCAGACATCAGATCTTTGGAGCTGAAGTTCTCCAGTTGCAACAGGTAGCATCACATTTACTGACGAAAATCCCGCGATACATGAACATCCCATTAGACGGAGGAGTCGAGTACAATGGGCCACCACGGTCTGAATGCTCTGAGGCTATGCTTCTCCTCCATCACAAACACAACAAGGAAGGGCTCAAACTTCTTACTTTATTTTTTGTTCTTCTATAGCGCAAAGGTAGCCTTAAGACATTGTAGCTCTCCCTCTGCTGTTTCACAGGTGGATTGGGGCTGCTAATGGCGGATTTCAAGGTATCATGTCAGTTGAACAGTTTTGCAAATATTTTCATAGAAGCCCACGTGCTTTAACCCTAATTATTTTCGCTTTCTTTCTGAGGTATTATATAACTATGTTTCCTTTTGAGGGCTACTCCCAAATAAGTCCATTTAAGGCCTCTCTTTCTTTGCAATACCATTATCATCGCCGTAATATTGTAAATCCGCGTGGTATGAAAATGACTAGGTTCTCTTGTAATGTGTAGACTGTTTCTTCATTTTAGCTATTCCCAGGATTTTGGGGTTTCGTAGTACCAGCCTATTTCGCACCTTCAAATATAGGTTCTCCTTGCATACACTAGCTTTTTGCAGATCCCTTATCTTCTTGCTTCGCGGTTTACTTTAGTGGGCCACGGATGTTTCTATATGACGAATGCAGTCCGGTAAGAGTAACATAGAACCCTTTCGTCCCCGTAATATAGCAGCCTAGGTAGTACCGCTGCACTTGGGTGTTTACCACCAATTTTGAACCTCGCGTGACAGCTCTATCCTCTGCTTACCAGAAGTCCGCCATGGTTGACAGTTCATTACTCCTTAAATAGTCAAAATTTCTGCTCCAAATTGGTCTAATGTGTACACAAATGAATTGCTGGGGCATGCCAAATGAATTTGTAAATTAAACCCATAAACCAGACTTGGGTTTTTAATTATCTAATAAAATTAAGGAGCATTGGATTTCAAACAATCTATTAGCCAAATAATGGCTCCAAATACTAAACTATATTAGCTAATGCAAATATTAGGCTCGTCCTGTACCTGGATTTTAATTACACGTGGGTGTTGAGATAATACGCTCTCTCGGCTGACTCTGCATTGGCTTAAATTATGTAAATGCGTTATGCAAATTACAATTTGACAAATATTTGCATGTGCAGCGTCCAATAGAATTGTCATTATCATAATAAAATAGTGCGTCCTGCACGATGAAGTTCTGAACATGTGATAAATTTGTCACAGCTTGCATTTAGTCGATCGGGCGGTAAACAGAATTCCAGTGCGGCTTGGATTTGCCAGAAAGGATAATAAACAATGAGTGCCAGCAATTAATAATTTCACTGAGGTGGAACATCCGTAGTGCATTTTCATCCTGCTTGGATACAGGACGATATTTTTCGGCAAAACTTACGAGCCAACAAGGGTTCCTAACTTTCCAAGGGAAAATATTTATCTTCTCCATAATACCAACCAAAATCCTCTTACTGTTCAGTGCCGTAAAATCCTTGAGAGTCTTTTACTCTATGCAAACAAACCAAACTAGGATGTGGATCCTTAAAAATGAAAGAAAAATACATACAAGGCGAATCATTCGGCGGTTGGGAAATCCTTAAATCGTAAAAGCGAACAATGCAAAATTTTTCGGTTGAAGCTGAAAAGCCTGGAAAGCCGAGCAGGTCATTCTCTTTAGGAGATTTGCATACCAGCATTCGCCTTGTCTTTAGGGTACCCACTACAGTACGTACTTACCTGTGGAAAATTGTGTGTGGCAGTGTTAAGCTTGAGCGCAGTATAAATAGACGTTTTTGTTGACGAAGGAAAAAATAAAGTTTGCAATACAATCCCTATTCCACCCGAGAAAGGATTATATCGATTTCGGTCGTCATAGAATAGGGGTCAGGATCTACAATGGAGGAAGTATCGTATGTATCACATTTGCTTGAGTTTTCATTTTTTAAATGTGGATATGTATGTATATCGATGGGGGAGGGGGGCGTAGGGAGTGGTACCATGAAAATTGATGATGATTGTCAGCGTAATCAGTTTTCAACGAAAGAAAGTTTAGGTATTGTTTGCTGTATCCTTAGGAACCGCAGGAGCTAGCTGGCTCGGAAACAAGGCGAAGAAGAATTACCATTCAAAAAGAAATAAGCAAATATACAAGAGAGTTTACTGTAGATGTGGATTTCTTAGCTGACCCCCTCCTAGAGTTTGCTAGAATAAGCCAGGATAAAAAGAAAAATAGCATCGGGGTAGGTTAAAAGTCCTGACTATTCCGCGTGAATGTCAGAATTTCAGTTTTTAAGTCCTCCTTTCGCTAAGCTTCATCCCAAGAAAGTTGACTGAAAGTTTGGTCCAGGGCAAAGGCAACTCATCAGACGCTGCCTCAACTCGTAAGCCCAGGAAGAAAGCAAAAAGCAGCCTAAATACAAAAATCCATAAACAATCCTTATCTCTACGAAAGGTGAGTGTCCTTCACCGATATGCTTCTGAAAGTGAAAACTCGTCTAGAATTGGGCGGTGGGGTGAGCCGGAGGAAGGAGTTGTATGAATAAAGCGCCAAGTCGGTGGATAGTTTTTTGGGCCAGATTGAAGCAGAGGTTAAAGGCTGAAAGCACTAATGCAAAGGTCCAGATCTAGAAGATGTTGCACTACATTGCGCTACAGAAACAATTTAATCTTAGAAGGAGATGCAATGAAAAGAATGAAGAAGACATATGGGAGTACACAGACAAGTATTATAGGCTTAGCTGTGGAAATTGATTAGCAAGCGTCAGGTAAGAATATGCTGGATCTTGCATCCTCCCAGGGAGCAAGTATCTCTAAGGAGATGCTTCAGATGCCTCGATTTTGATTATTTTGCGTCAGTATGCCTAAGTTCAGGAAGTTTGGAGAAGACGGCTATGTCATTAAAGTTTATAGAGGAGGTGGGGAAAGAGGGTGTGAACAACCGCTGAACCGTGTGACCAACAAATACTGTGCGCCACCACAATAATCGGCTTTCGGGACATGACGGTAACCGGCAAACCAGATCGAAATTACGGTAGAGCTTCGTGGTTGAAGCATAGTTCTGGCAATGACAATGGTCATGTGAAAACAGGTCGCACGAACGAGCAATAGCATTCCCAGGAGTTAGCTTTGCAAAAGTAAAAATCAACAGCGTCTATATCTACAGCCGCTATGCTCCCCGTTCTAGTTCATTAGTAACATAATATGAGAGGCTAGATAGTCTAGTATTGGATGCTAGGTGCGACAGCCGTAAAGTAATTGCTGGCGATTTGAACTTGTAGGTTTTGAAGTGAGGAAAACTTTGCGGTCGTAGACCTTTCGAGATAAACGGCTAAATTCGGTCGTCGACCTGACATACCTCAGTTTCTCGTTGGCGATAGGAATGATCTGGCTAACGAGTCAACACTATAATCATACTGACCAACCAGACACCTTTCTCGACCTTGGAAACGGAAGAATCGATAGCGCAACTATAGTGAGAGACTAAGATAGCAAGGTAGTACACTGGAGCTTTTACCAGCTTTCAAAGAAGATCACAACCCGAAGGGAACGGCGCTGATAAAGGTGAGTCAGCTGTATTACCGTATAATGGAGGTAGATACTAATACGCAAGGGAACATCAAAAGCTGAAGAAACAATACCGAGATCTTCAAAGTAGCATTGAAGGCACCATATGGGGAAGCAAAAAGAGTTACTATAGGCGGTTGTCTGTGGTTTCTTAATTTAATTAATTGCAAATTATATCTCGGAAGGTTTCCTCTGGTACCAAATGGACGACAGGCCGAAAGAACACATTTTGACTTACGGTTTCTCCCTAAGGTTCTGCGTTGGGGCAATTGCTGGCGGGATGCAAAGGTGAAAGCGGTCCTTATCAAACGTAAAAGGATGGAAGCATTGGACCCCACTACGAACCGGAAAAGAGTAAGTTTAGTATACCGGTCACTTTCGCTGAAATAGGGTAGCGCAAATAGAAGAGCAGCAGCTGAAGCAATTTGTGCCATCGCAGGAATAATCCTCTTCAATCTTCTAGCTAATGGGGTACGGTCGAGGTAATTGCAGATTTCCGGAAGCCACTTTGAGGGAGCTGACAGAGAATGGCAGCAATATTGAGATAATTCAGTAAAAAGCCGGTGGATCCATACGCTGGTTCCGTATGGTGATGCATGGATTCGGAGAATCAGATTATCAAGTGAAACAGTTTCTTTTGGGACGCGGTGCTCATTGGAAGTATTGCTATCGTGACTATCCCAAACGTATCGCTACAACCGAAGATTTAAAGCATGTTATGTTACAATGACCGATTCGTAGATGTCTCGCGAAGGAAGAGGTGGTTTTACTCGTCTAGTTCACTTTCCAGGTAGGATCCACTTTTCTGGTTTGTTTTGAAACCTAATCTTCGATATCTCTTTGATTAAATTCTGAAGGATGCAGCATATGACTAAAGACATGATTCAAGAGGCGATGAAAACGGGTTACGGTATCGTACCAACGCAGAGGCAATTCATCGGACGTTGTCTCGGAGGGGGGCGGGGGGCGGGGGGAGTGGGTGGACCAGCGTGACTGAAACGGCTAGCGGTCTTAAATGTTCCTTTATATAATTCACATACCAAAAATGGGAATAAGTTACATTCTATTTGGTCCGGTCCAATATCAAGTGAATGTGGACTTGAGAGTTCTTATTCCTTGAAAGAAAACTCTAAACTCTGGCCGAGCTTAGGACAGAATTATGCGTAAGCTATCTTCTTCGCCTCTTGATGTTTGATACTTGGGGGCTAAGCCTGAAAAGAGGGGTCTGTGGACCAAAAACGTAAGCATAAGCTGTTCTTCATTGGGTCTGGTCCGATATCATACTGTTGCATGTGGCACCACTTCGCTGGATTGAAAGCGTTTGGTACACCTAGCGTTACAAGAAACACCAGCCACCAACAGTGGCGACTGTGTGCCTCAACCAGTTTCACCGTTTGAACGTCTTCGTCAATCACATCAATTGTAGATTGTCCCGCTCTAAACCATATTATGTTGGTGAGTAGTCTTCTGTAGTGAATATTGCGTCAGTCAGTCATGACTTGATAAGCTTCTCAAGCAGCTGTGTATAACATACTGAGAGAACAGTACGCTTACCAATACAAGCCACGTAACCTTCCAGCGTGATTCGCCATCAGATCTGCGTTGAATGCGCTGGATAACTTATAATTGCATGTGGGAACCTTAAAGGCCACGCCTCACAAACTAAATGAGGCAGGGGAGACGTTGATCAAAGATGTGATCCGTTGTGGATCCTTTTCGATCCCAACACTCGGCTCTCAAGTTTTACGGCTCCACGCGCGCGGTCGATCCATCAACAACCAATTTTCTCATTACAAATTGGAAAATCGAAGTTCCATCGAAGTGCACTGTCGATAGCTAGCCAGGCTCGAGAATTTGACGATAGAGACTAGAAGAGATGTCGGAAGAAGGTAAGAATGAAGGTTATCATCATCTCCGAATATGGTGAAGGGTCACACGCTGACATTCTCAGGAAGATACAGGCAGACCCAAAACTAACCGCATTAGACGACCCCGGAAAGGAGAAGTTATGTTGGAGCTCAAGAAACACAAGGATATAATTCTTGAAGCAAATTTGAAAATCCTTAGGACTGCAAGTCAAAATAAGGGCTAGCAGGCCGGAAGTCAATATGGTCTGCAAGGATATAGATGAGATCATCACGAAGGAGGAGGTTTCTGAGGCCTCGGAAAGCTGCTCGACTTTATCGGATTTAAAGTGAAACACAAAAGGCTACCGCAGAAAGACACCGAAGTGGCCACAATTAGTGAGCCATATCGACAACGCGGTGGGAGCCAAAAGAGCGAAGCAACAGGGGAGGCTTGCGGAAAATAAATCTTCCAGGAAGAGAGCAAGAAATCTACATGTATAGTCACCCAGTGGATAGTTTCAGCAGATGCGGAGTGCTTTGAGTCAAAACGCGAGAGGAGGGAGAGGGGCCTTGACTGGGGTAGCCAAACAATACTTAGGAACGTCGAGACTCCATACATTTCTAAAGGAAGGGACAGGGGGATAATGGATCTGGCATAGTTGAGCGCCGCTTTAGCCAGCAGAGTAGCTTGGCAAGTCAGTCAGAACTACATACACTCATAGTGCCTTGCATGGCAATAAAGTATGAGTTGAATTTGGAAAAGAATTCTCGCAGAATACCGGGGAACTATGTGAGCAAATGAGGGGGTATGTTCCGGGGGTTCAAACTCGATAAGTCACTGGATGGAATGGCTAGAAAAAAAGCCACCCAAATCGCCTAATGGGTGAAGAAAACATCCGATGCAACTATACCAAGAAGGGACTGTTCCCCAGTTGGGAATCCAACTACTGATGAAACAATGAAATCGTAACTTTACGAACTATATGTTCCCGGTCAAGCACGTTTTGGAAACCCGGTAGCGACTACCTAGAGGAGATAAATAGGGGGAGAGTTTAAAAGAGGCCAATCGGAATAGCAACAAGAAATACTTCAAAGGGTTTTAAAAATATGCCGATGTAAACGTTTGGCGTGGACCTACAAGATTGTAATGAAAACCTAAGACAATCATCTCAAGTCATCTGCCGCCGTCTTCTGAAAAAGATTGATGTAGTCTGTTGTTTCATCACAAAAACTACGGAGGGCAAATGGTGGATCAATTCAATGAGTGTGTGATACCTCCAGTAACCGAGGAGGAAATTCGGGAGATTTGTTGAAGGATCGGGTATACCAAGGCCCTAGCTTTGACCGTACGGTATATGAATATACATGGTCGTGGATCTGGCAAACACACTTTGATTTCGAAGAGCTGTTGTGTCGTGTTAGTATTGGATGTGAAAAATGCATTTAACTCCGGGAAGTGAAACCGAATTAAAGGAGCATTGGTTAACATACATATATAGGTGTTCCTGGATATTCGGCGAGTGTGAACAAACCTCTCAGAGAGGACTCTCCGATACGGGACGGATGAAGGCCTCAAAAAGCAGGTCGGTGCTGTAGAATGCCATGTATAATGGGATGCTTGGTCTTCTCGTCCAAGAAGAGGTTACTATCGTCAGCTTCACAATTGACCTGGCTGCAATTTGTATTGCGAAATATCCAGACGATGTATAGGTTTGCGCGATGGGGACTGTATGAGCGGTAAAGTCCTGACTGGAAAGAGCCGGATTGACCTTGGCGGCTGAAAAAACCGAAGCGATCATAATAATGAACCCAAGAACAAAAAATGTGGAAGTTGGTGTTGGTTGTCTCGAACCTGGCTATCAAATACCTAACGGTGGTGATTCATGCCAGATTTTGGGAGTTTTTTTTAGGAGTTTTAGGAGTCACCTGGAATATGCATGCCACTGCCCACCACTGCGGTGCTTGCAAAAACGTTTCTGCATGTTGGCAGACCGTAGCATGAAGATTGCTTCTAGCCGGAATGGTGCGATTAATTCTGCTTTATGCGTCACCTGTGTGGGCGGAGGCATTCGCAAACTGTGAAGGGGAATTCGCTTTGCCAGTTGATGACTTTACAGCCTTTCTAGAATCATATCAGATGAGGTAGTTGTGCTGGTGGCGGGCATAATCCCAGTAGATATTCTGGGGAAAAAATGAGTGTCCCATACTATGCAAGATGTGTCAATGGCACACAGATTCCTAAAGTAGCAGAATAGCTTAGCCGAAACACATGGGAGGACCAGTTACAACATTATTCAGTTCAACACAGGACTCGGCGATTGCTACCTTGGATGATTCACCGAATTGGGCTAGATTGGGTGGCAGACTGGAGGATCCAGAGCATGCGATATGTTACTGCACAAAGCTTGCAATGGTGAGGAGGAATCTGAACCAAGCTGTAGGCAGGAGTGTGAGCTTATAGAATATATTTGTAGATATGCTTACGTCGGAGTAGAGCTGGATTCGCAATCGTAAAGATACAAAAGTAGGTAAAGAATGAAGAAGGAAAAGGCAGAAAGGGTGTGGAAGCACGAGTACCTAAAGGCAAATGCACAACGCAAAGTAATACTTAAATGGTGTTCCCTCGGAGCTGACATTGAAAAGACGAGGGAGGGTTGCAGTGGCTGTGAATCGCACAGGGATCCGTTCTAATTCTGATGTTCGCGTGGCTGAGATGAAACAGATGTGTCTTTCTAAGGTTTTCCACCCTCGTATACAAACCAAAAAAGAAGGAGTCCACACCAAGGATATTACCTTGGATATATGTTGGAATAATAAGTCCAATGGGCATTCATTTGCAGGCAGAATAAAACTTGGCTTGGAATTTACACATACCCCAAAGATATGCTTGTGCTTATTATCTCACTGGGGCCATGAGGACACAATTCCATTCCCAAAGGTCCTTCTTGCATTGATTTCTCTTGATCATCATATTGAGATTCAAGCTAGAGGGCCAATTTTCAGAACGTCAAGGATTTCAGCAAGGCGGATAGGTGCATAAAGCGAAAAAGCGCTGACATCCCTTCTTTTGAATTACTGATACTGAAGGATAGCATGACAATGAAGTTCCATTTTCAGAATGAATTTGAAGCACGATGGAGGAACAGGCGGTTCTAGAAAAGTAGCGACCTACTGTTTAACCAAGCAATGGGTTATTGGGTGTGGAAGTTCTTTAATATACGAGGGAGCGACCGGAGGAGTCAGTAATTCAAGAAAAAAGGGTCAGTGGTATAAGAAAAGGATTCGCATATAATTTTAGGCACTAAAAGGGGGAATGCCTTGTTAATGTCGGGTTACTCTAGATTTCGGGTTAGATTGGATTAGAAAATAATGAGGAAACAAACTGTTGGCCAGGGAAGGAGCAGGAATGCCGCTCTCCGGGTTCGAACTTTTATTTGGAATCAGGGAAGAGTTAATGAACTCCGCTATGCTATTAACATAGTATGCTGGTCCCAAGCCCAGGTAAAGGAGGAGGGTTTGAGGCAACGTACTCTGTACTATCCTCAGTAAAGACAAAAATAAAATGCTGAGATCAGGGAAAGAGATAAATAGAGTATAGTTGGAGTTATTCTACTACGCTAAATCCTACCTGATCTCTCTTGGTGACAGGTCCCGCGACAGGTCGATCAAGAATATGCATACAATGTCGTTACAAACATAATGATCGAATTGAGTCACAAGCTTCGGGGAAATGCTAGGGTGTCCATCTCAGTCG
Source organism: Hermetia illucens (assembly GCF_905115235.1). NCBI lineage: Eukaryota > Metazoa > Arthropoda > Insecta > Diptera > Stratiomyidae > Hermetia > Hermetia illucens. The sequence continues at coordinate 22,958,507 of NC_051851.1, read as the reverse complement.
ACGCGGCAGGACGGGCCCCGGTCCTGTCGAGAAATGGGCAAGGGTTCTTGACGCATGGACGGCGTCAGGACGTAAGCAAGTTAGTCCGAACACAACGAACAAAACAAATACGTGTCTGTACTATAAATGTTGGTACCCTAACTGGGAAGACCGAGGAACTCGCAAGAGCCCTTTGGAAAAGGCGCATTGATATCTGCGCTTTGCAAGAAACCCGATGGTCTGGTGCCAAAAGCTGCGACATTGAACGCGAACGCGGTAAAAATGGCTACAAACTTCTCCATTTTGGTAATCCACACACTCAATATGATGTTGGCATTGCCATCTCAGAGGGTTTTCGTGATGCTATTAAAGAAGTCGAACGATTTGATGATCGACTGATGAAGCTCACCATTATATCAGCTGATCGCGCTATTCACTTCTTCACCGCGTATGCACCACAGACAGGTCGACCTGATGCCGAGAAAGATGCCTTTTGGTAACTTCTCGATGAAAAGACTTGTCACGAGCCTGCTGACGATTAATGGTCAGGTGGGTGAAAAGGCAGACGGTAACAGGTGCCATGGGGGAAAGGGGTTCGGAGCGCGCAATGAGGGTGGCGAGCGTATAATCGATTTTGCGGACACCCATGACCTTGTACTTATGAAAACATGGTTCATCAAACGATTGTCTCATCTCTCCACATTTTATAGTGGGAACAGTAAAACGCAAATCGATTATATTCTCATAAGACGCCAACATTTTACCACTGTCACTGTCACTGACTTTGCAAGTCGTTCCCTATGAGACCATCGTACTTCAACATCGCCCGTTGATTGCCGTCCTGCGAATTAAGCCACCGATAAAACAGCGTGAGGAACACACTGTCCCGCCGCGCATTAAATGGTGGCGATTTGATGAGAAGAAAGAAGAAACGGTCTCACTCATCATGGAACCAAATGAAAGACACGATCCACAAAGCGGCTTCTGCAACCCTCGGGGTCACCAAGCCGGGTAAGCGGTACATCAACCGAGATACTTGGCTTTGGAATAATGATGTTGAAATGAAGGTCCGTGAAAAGAAACGCCTCTACCACAAATTCCTCGACGATAAAACGCCTGCTAATTGGCAAATTTATAAGAATGCCAACCGGGCAGCAAAGAAAGCGGTCGCTGTCACCCGAGCCAACCATTTCAAAAATCTTTACGATAAACTGGACACTCGGGATGGCGAGAGAGATCTGTATCGACCTGCTAAAAACCGTAATGAACACACAGGATATCGAACACTTCTGTTGTGTTAATGACAAGAACGGTACTTTGCTTACCAAGCGTCGAGCCGCAACGGATAGATGGCGAGAATACTTCGAGCAGATTTCAACTGAAGAATTTGCTCATCCTCCACTTCAATCCTCCACTACAGTCATTGCCGACATTTGGACCAGTTCCACCAGTCAGTGCAACTGAAGTCGAGGAGGCAATAAAACAAATGAAATCGGAGAAAGCAACAGGACCTGACGACATCGCCTCTGACCTCTGGAAAGCGAAGAGCTGGGACCCAACACTGTGGCTCAGTGAATTCTTTAACCGGGTTATTCAGGAAGGAAGAACACCATCTGACTGGCAAGAAAGTACCACTGTTCCAATATGGAAAAAGAAAGGTAGCCCAGCAGAATGTTCAAATTACCGTCCGATCCGGTTACTTTCCCAGACCATGAAGATTTTTGAACGCATTCTTGACAACCGTATTCGCGAAATCGTTGAAATGACCGTGAATCAAGCCGGATTTGTCAAGAACTGCGGAACTACTGACGCAATACACGCTGCGCGGTTACTCATGGAGAAGCATCGCCCTCTTTACATTGCCTTTCTGGATCTAGAGAAAGCGTTTGACCGTGTACCACACGAACTCATCTGGTATACTTTACGACAACACTTGGTGCCAGAAGAACTCGTGCGCTGGGTTCAATTGCGCTACCACGATCCGAAAAGTAAAGTTCGAAGTATGGCGGGTGTATCAAAACCGCTTCGAGTCTCTGTTGGTGTTTATCAAGGAAGCACCCTCTCACCACTCCTCTTTCTCCTTGTTATGGACACCGTCACACGGGATATCCAACGTCCAGCGCCCTACACACTACTTTATGCAGATGATGTTTTCCTAGCATCTGATAGCAAAAATGATCTCGAGCAACTTGTTCAAAAATGGAATGATCGTCTCATGCAACACGATCTCAGATTGAATTTAAACAAAACTGAATTTTTGACGACTGATCCCCATGAAACAGGCACAATTACTGTCAGCGGCAATGATCTGCCCAGAACTGAGCGATTTAAATACCTCGGGTCAACGCTATCAGCCAATGGAGAACTGTGTTATGAAATTGCTTCACGCATTAACGCAACCTGAATGAAGTGGCGTTCCACAACTGGTGTTCTTTGACGTATCAACGGACGTCTCAAATCTAAAATTTACCGCAATGTCGTCCGTCCAGTCGCTTTTTATGGTTCTGAGTGTTGGCCGACTCTAAAAGACAATGAACGGCGTCTTGCGGTAATGGAGACGAAGATGGTACGTTGGACTAGTGGCGTCACACGTTTAGATCACATCCGAAATGAGGATATCCGCGATCGTTATGGGGTTGCACCGATCGTGGGAAAGTTACGAGAGAGGCGTCTTCGATGGTATGGTCACGCAATTCGTGCAAACGAGAATTCACTTGCCAAGATTGGTCTGAACATCGAAGTCGTTGGTAAACGCCCAAAAGGCAGACCTAAACAACGGTGGCTTGATACGCTGGATGGGGATTTGAAAGCCTCGAGATTGCACGCAGGCATTCGATAGAGCCAAATGGCGAAACCGATCACGACGAGTCGACCCCGCTTGTGAACGGGACAAAGGCTGAAGAAAGAGAAGAAGAAGAAGAGGGAAGAGTTAATCGTCACGACATTAAATTAAAAAGTGGAACTGTTGAGGAAACTGGGCCAACCTACTAGGAATGGAACAATTCAGGTTTGGTTTTAGGGAAATGTAGACCAAAGTACTAGGGGGATTATTTGTATTTGACTGAATTGAGGGCCATGAGAAGTTTACTCAGAAGTCGCAGCAGGCTAAACTGTTACCTGAGGAAGCTAAAGGGCTATAAAACTTCTTTGCATATGTTGAAACAACGTTCGGCATTTGAGGAAAGTAACAATTAGTGATTATCCTTAAGTTCTAGCACGTATAACGTCAATTGCATATGTCATCGGGAAGTTTAAATAAAACCAAATATTCATTAAACTGCTGATGTTAGTGCATGGCCAGTCCGGTAATTCAGCAAACAAGAAATCAGCAACCTTGTCTTCCTGAGCACTCCCTCGAGCAATTAAAGTCATATCTCGGAGTAGGAGTTCCATTGATACAATCTGGTTTCAGACTGGATTAAAATTTTCTTTGGAGAAAGATGGAAAATTCGACCCCATGTCCCCAAGTGGATGAGAAGGACTTCTTCCAGCCCATTGCCAAGGGATCGAATGTTACTCTCTGTCATGTTAAGCAGCGAATTTTTTGTTTTACTTCGTTAAGAAGATTTAATGTCTCATCTCGCCAGTCTAAAGTACCGGAACACCTTACTTTGGAAGTTTTATCTCCCATCCAGTCCCAGGAAAGTATCGCGGGACAGAACCTCAAAGCTCCCTAACGCTTCCGCCAACAATTTACTTCAGTCAATTAAAACTCAACTATTTATTTATTCATGGAGTTTGCCCATAAGCTCGGACTCCTTGCTCCCTTTGTTTGAAAAATGATGAATGACTTTCTATTGTTGTCGAGGACTTTAATTCGTCTTTAAGTTAGATTTATGAAGCGTATTAGGTATTTCCTCGGCACTCAACCTTGAGGTTGAGGGTGTGTATGTGTCGTTTGCAATGAATTTATGATCCGATATATCCACAAACATGACCAATTGTCCATACCTCGTAAATCTTGTCGAAATCCCAAGATTGTCATTAGGTAATGTTGGTGACCGCACAGTTTATATTTTGAAGACGAAACACACGAGCGGGAATACCAGGAAGTTTTTGCCAACAGTTTATTGAGGTGAGCGATATTGAAAGAGATTCCTGTACCTTCCCACGGTTATTCGTGTCAGGATTGATGGATTATAAAAGCTAAAGCGAACTGAAGATAATATGGTTGTTCATTGTCCTGGACAGTGGATTTTTTTCTCACCTGTGACATGTTAAAAGAATTGAGTTTTCCCATCCTTTTTGAATAGAACGTGCCAGTTGTTGTTAGGATACTTTCAGTTTCAGATTAATGTTTACAGTCGAGGAATTATTCTGTTAAACAATGAAGCTGGAATTTACAACGAATAAATAACATCCAATTAGACATATTTTGTGGAAAAATTTGCAAAGACCCACCCACCCCCAGGGAGGAGCAAGTGTGAATTTCAAGAGGAAACAGATTCCTAATATTTGTTATTCAGTGCCATGTTGATTCAATGATAAAAGTTTCAAGGTTTGGACAACTTGGTCGCTTTTTTAGTGCAAAAAGTATATTTTGGTCCTCCAATTCAACAAGCAGCGTAGCCAAAGTGCGGCAACGACTCTCGCTGCCATGCTTTCTTTGGTATTGCCGTTGAGATAGTTACAACCTTGAATTAGTTTTAGTCCGGGAAATACCTTTGTGGGGAAGTCTGCCCATTGCATTTCAGGTTTGGCTATTTACTCACATTCTGATGAGAGAATGATGACCTTTGGCCTGACCGATGACTAAAGATTTTTAGGCGATGCCAATATCTGTCATCAATTTCTATATTTGAGTTTTTTCGGCAAAGTCATGCTGCTGTTCTTTGAATTTTCTTAGCTTGCGAGGGCAGGTTTTATGACCTAGTTCCTATGAGAGACACCAACATCCTCTTTCTTGAATTCCATTGACCCATAAAAGCATTTTCAAGGTCTTAATCGCTTGGTTTTTTTGGTAGGTAAGTGAAATGCAATTACTGGACTCCTGTCTCAGACAGACTACCGGCTAAACACTCCCCTGAAGCATTTAGCACTCTGACCCGGAACCGTATGACACATTACCTGAGGCCAGGCCTATTCAGTATAGGAGCAAAATCTCATAGATTCAGGGAGCCTCAGCTACTCTGGCATCTCGCCTATCCATCTCCCCTTTTTAAGGTATTGTTTGTAAAACAAAACCTTATTAAAATCGGTTTACTGTCTGTCTGTCTGTCCGTCTGTCTGTCTGTCTGTCTGTCTTTCTGTCTGTCCGTCACACGCATTTTTCTCGAAGACGGTTGTAGCGAATGGCACCAAATTTGGTAGAAAGGTGGGAACTGTGAACTCTCACGCATATAGTGAGTTACCTCCTTTTACGACGAATTTAAGGGGGGGGTCCCCATACATGCAAAGAGAGGGTATAAATTTTTTTTTCATTAAATATAGTCATGTGGGGTATCAAATGAAAGGTCTCGATTAGTACTTTTCGAAGCCGGTCTTAGTTTTCACATTTGTTGAAAAGGTGGGGGGTGCGGGGGGTTGAAAGTGGTCATTTTTTCAATGAACCCATTCTCAGAAACTACCAAACCGAAAAATCTGAAAAAAATCAGAGGGCTGTCACTATATGGTGCCTAGGCTCCGAAATACCCTCCATACCGATACCTGTTCAAATAAAGTTAATAATAGTACATTACTATAATTTTTAGTAATTGACAGGAAAACCCCCCTTAAGTTCACCCTAGAATCACAAAATTTTGCAACAATATAGGCTATAGGATAGAGCATGATCCTGCCAAATTTGGTGAAAATCGCACTATTACCAACAAAGTAATACTAGGTCAAAGCTGTAGCTTCTCTGCAAATTCGAGACTATGAATGTCAATATCACTTGAAAGTGGCTATTTTCACATAATATATGCATATTTTACGTGCTACATGCTAATGGGACAAATGCACACCCAAATCTCTTTATAAAAGAAATACACAAAACCTTTCATACCTGAAGCGTCTAGCTTCCGGTTTCCCGACTTGTTTCTCCTTAAGAATGGCCTTGAGTGTAACGTGCCACTCGGCTTCACGTGTCCTCGCTTTGCCTCAATTATGGTGTCTGGGGGCGGAAGAAGCCCTTCCATCTTCTGCAGAAGAAAAACGCGCAGGGGTCATACATCATTCACCTCGTCCTTGCAATAAATGCAGTCAGGCGACCGTGATTTTTCGGTTGTGTGCAGGTAAGATTGCAAGCAGTTGGATAAGGTAATATTCAACCTCACTATACTTTCGATTGAGCCACGATCCACACATCTTTTATGAGATGCGCGATCCATCTATCTCTTGATTCTCTTTCGGAAGATTGCTGCCATGCGCAGAGAATACGACCACTCTCTTCCCAAGCAGCACCTTCCCTATTTCCCTCGCCCTTTCTGAGGTATATAGGTCTGCGCTAGGCAGCGTGGAGAGCGATCTGCATAACTCCTTCTATCCATTACAGCTGACCCTGAAGACGGAATGATAGGCAGAAACAACTCGCAGAGGCCCTCGTCTGTATACTCGTGCTAGGTGTTCACGGCACATTACCTTACTGAGAGAATCGGTCCCTACTTCGGAATCGTAAAGGAGGACGGGCTGAACTGCGCTCATCAGCAAGCGACGCCGGCTGGATAAGGGACCTCTGACATTGGATATCAGCCGGTGAATCGCAGTTTTGTCTGCTGTGTGGCGAATCTGCTCGAAGAAGCTCATCTTCGTATCAGCTTGGACAAGACCATGTTTTCACCCATCTGAATAGGAACGACTGTGGGAACTCTCTCCTTGGTCAGCACAACGACTGCGGTTTTCTCCGGTGCTAAGGAGCATCCATACTCAGGCATCCATCTGTTTACTCGCCGCATCGCTAATCCCAGTGTGCGCTGAGGTTGCTCAATCGTGCGCGCGGTTACCAGGACCGCAACATCATCTATGTACCCGAACAGATGCGATGTATCAGGCACCTCCAGTCGTAGAAAGCTATCGTATAAGGCATTCCAAAGATCTCTGAACTGCCAACGACGTCACCTTCGTTCGACTCTGTCCGGTCTCGTAGAATAAGGCATTGTCCCTCAATATCTACAATAAGTAGCCTGGAGTATGGAAGCGATTTTCCAATACCTCGAGCATATCGCCCCATCTTGCAGAATTGAAGCTGTTTCTTGCGTCGAGGGTTACAAGGAGAACCACTCATCAACAGTGGCGACTGTTTACCGCTTGCACCTTTTCCTTAATCTTATCAATTGTGGATCGCCCCTTTCTAAAACCATATTGTGCTGGTGAATAGTCTCTCGCAGCATCATTAGCAGCTTCCCTCTTATGTGGTTTTTTTTCTTGCCATACTAAGCGGACGATACGCTGACGGTGCCTCGGTGTCGTCTTTGTCCTCGCTTATTAGCACAAGTCTCGTAACCTTCCAGTGGGAGGGAAAAACACCTGTTGTCCAACATGCATTGAATGCACCGAGTGGCAACTTCGGCTTGTATTTACAGACGAGTTCAATACTTCGCTGGGAATATCATCCGAAACTTGTTTGCACTGATGAAGGGAACAAGTGGTTCCCGAAATATCGGTATTTGCAAGAATACAAACCAACACCAACGAAAAAGAAACAACAAGTTTTATTATTTCAATTAATTAATCGTTGGAAACACCGCATAATTTCACTCTGATCATCCGGTGCTGGTTCTTTTTTCCTTCATGGACAGGACCGCCTTCTCTAGTTCTTTTGCAGTGAAGAGTGGGCTTTCCTGAGTGCTCACTCCTTCGTGACACCGTCAGATCGGACGGAGTGAACAGGAAAAAGTGACTGCACGATTTTTTACATCTTCGCTGTTTCCATAGAACAGGGCGACCTATGGGTATCGAATTTTTTGGTAACCTGCTTATACCATTGGCGTGCCTTTTGCCTGTTGATTTGATAGGAAAGTTCCTTTTTCACACTCTTATACTCAACGAATTTAAGCGTCAGTATACAGCAATTTCCTGGGACGCAATTTCCTTTTGGGCGACGATGCATTACAAAATGCGGTGATAAGGCTTATTGTTGAATGAGCTAGCGATTCATTTGCTGTTCTTCTGTCTGCGTGTGAGTTATGTCGCTGATTTACTGCTGCTGTGAGAGCTTCGGCAAATTTTGTAGCGTCGATTTTCCCGATGTTCCACCCGGTAGGTGTTTGCCAGTCGAAAGAAATGTACTCATGATCTCTGGCTGTGAAGTGTTCCTGTACCTTACATTGTTGAACCGCTGACACTAAGGACTCCGGCGTAAAAGTTACGTCAGCGATAGCGCCCCCGCAACCAGGGCGTTGGAATGTCGGAGTCCAGTCATGGAAACCATTTCCAAAATCTGCCTCGAGAATCTGGTTGAGGCATACCCCATTCAAGGACTATGATGTTAAAGTCCCCTCTGACTAGAATTCTCCCTTCCGTGTTTCTAATCTCATCCTCTAAGGCGGCGAGCCTACTCCGAAAAGCTTGCACAAATTCGTTCGGTGTGGTGTAAACATTGGAAAACGTCACTTCCGCACAACGAACCCAAACGAAGCCCCCTCCACGACTATAGAGCTGCACTCGCAAGTCTCTCACGATGATGAGCTCTTATCTCGATACTGTTCGCTGAGAAGCAACAAGTCAGCTCTTCTTTCTTGCACCATTTGCCCCATTGGGTCGTGAACAATTGCACTCCTATACATGTTTGCTTGGAGGATGTGGATTATGGTGCTTCCCTTTTTATTTTCTGTAACTTTTCTATGAAAATCTGGCAACGCCCAAAACCGAGAAGGCGAGCCACATCTTCTTTCTGCGGACCGGGGTCCTTGCAAAAGGCACAGCACTTTGCCGACTCGCAAATCTTCGTTTTGTGTCCGGGTTCCCCACATTAGTAATACAAAACGCAAGCCCCTGCTATATGTCCGTATGCCGAAAATTTAAAAAAGCGGGTTTGAACTGCACTTTGCCTTATTGGGCAAATAAACCACCCGATCTTTATTTTGCTGCAGTGGAGAAGTTGGCTCGCAGTGTTCCCAGGGACAGTGACAATGGCGAATTTTTGTCTTCTGGAGCTGGCAAACGTTATTCCCACTTTAAAATTGTTCACATCTGGATAACCCCTTTTTATACACCTCCTCCGCATTAATGAAACAATCCAGATCGTTTATTTCAAAGGTGCACATGGGTTCTAGGCTGGAAACCATTGTTTTCGTGCCTAGAATGCTCTGGACTGTCTCGCAGAATGTATTCTTCTTATCAGTCTTCGACCCAAGCTCAACAAGTGTATCGCCGGTTCGAGTCCACCGGATAGGTTTGACATCTACCTCAGCGCCTGGTTTGGCGTTATTTTGGACTTCTCGAAGAATTTCCGTGAAAGATCTCTCTTCGTTCGGTTGGTGAGAATAGACTCTAACCGTGGTTTGCTCTTCTCTTCTTGTTTGGCACTAATGTGGCCATTGTTGTCGACTTCGACTTTGCTACAGCGAAGCCACTGCCTTTGCTATTCAACCTAGGTTGTTGTTGCTTCTCTTTTTTTCGACATTGCTTGGTCCGCTTGGTTCCCAACTTACGCAATCCTTCTTGCTGCGTCCTTGTCGGCAAATCCAGGCTATTTTCCCCTCACCTCCCTTTGTCGATACTTTCCCCCTCTGACCGGCTGAGGACACTACCGTTGACACAACTAGGGACTGCATTAGCAATTTGCTTTTTCCCCAGCTCCTTTTTGGCTGTTTTGCTGGTGCGCATCCAGCAGTTCATCCATCCTCGATGGGGATGTTTCACTGGATGATGGTTGCAGCCTTTATTTTTCGTAAGACCACGCCGCACTTTTTGAGTAGCCTCTCTTCCTCCACCCTTGTCTCTCGGATGAGGTCCATCTTTGCCGGTGCGATGACTTGCATTTCCGCCTGGTTGGAAAGTTGGTCGTAATTTTGAAGCTGACGAAATAAGCTGACTGCAGGATCTGTTCCATTCTTCTTTGTTTCTCTTCGTGTGCGTTGATGGTGGAAGTTGTGGTACTACCTCCGCAATGACTCTTCTGTTGAACGCTAGCTTCTTGGTGTAGGTAAACTAGTGTATCATCCACATGCATAATTTGTGTTCTCATGCTTAGCGTTCTGGCTATTAAGTTAAGTGAAACATTGATCATCGTTCGATGAGGCATATGAACCACCGCTATTTCTTTTTGTGAAGAGACACAAATCAGTGATACCACGGCTGTCTGGTTCTGAATAAAATCCGGCTCAACAGGTTGCGGTGATGAACCACCCCGGAAAGACTATAGGGACTATGGTAGAAAAAGAAGACGTAGGAAACCCTGCCTGAGATGTTGCGATGGCGTAGGTCAGGACGCCCGACAGTTTTTAGGGATATCGAACAGGTGGACCTCAGTGCATATATAGGCTGGGCATCAGTTGCTGCACCGTTGACGTTATCGTGATAATGATTTCTATGTATCCTGCACTTTAACTTTGAGAAATTCGCCTTTGCAGACTTTGTTTGCATCCGACTTAGGCTCATTAAACTCCTTGAGATGGTCTTTCCGAGTTGCCTTGGCAACGGTATTTTTCAGCGTCGTTTGAGAATGGGTTGAATTATTTCAGTGAAGTGTCAGTTTTTAAAGAAGACTAAGCCGTTGTGAATTCAACTATTTTCTTCAGAGATTGTAGATTTTGCTAGGCTTGTTACTCTGCTATTCCTGAGCTCGCCAAACAGGTTATCCTTACATCATTTATACCTGTCAAGTTAAAAGTGTGAAATAAGCAGTTTCTTACTTCAACTGCTTCAATCCACACCTTGACTGCTAGCCGGCTGACGAGGAGAAAGGTTTGGGCTACCTCAACACTGGCATTGTTATCTGGTATGTCGAATTATCTATTTTATAGACACAAGTCAATGGTTTGATTTGTCCCAAAATTGTAGTCTCCTATCTTTATTATTCTTATTTGACCAGTGCGATTTGATGTTGTTGCTTCTCTGTTCTTTGGTGCTGAGATGCCACCATGTACTTCGTTCTCTCTTCTTCATTAATGTGCAGCACATGATATCGCCCTGCCTGTTCGATCTGGGCGGAGGCAGTTTGTACATCTCGGGTTGTTCTTCCCATAATGTCAATATCGTCACCATGGGTCAGTATTTAGGTAGTCTTGAAGAGGATGGTGGTCTCATATTTACATCAGCATCGCGGATGACTTTTTTCATGGCTAGGTTAAAAAGGATTCATGATAGGGCATCCCTTTGTCCTAATTTCACTTAATTTAATTATTACGGTTAGATCGTCTGCCAATGTTTCCACACTTTTGCGGGCCTTTATGTTCTCCAGAAATCATAGCAAGCTGACTATTGCAAGTGACCACAATAGAACACAGAGAACCGTTTCTTTGGATAACCCATAAGACATCATGTCCCAATAAAATTCCGTCCGATCTGCCTTGACTTCAGCATGTGGAGGATCTAACTGATTACTAGCGGGTCTATTCCGTGCTGTCTTGCTAAACTTTTTAGTTCTTTTATTAAAAAGAAGGTTAAATTAATCGATCGAAAACTTTCTACGTCTGTCTAGGTAGGTTTCTCTGGTTTGCGAATAAGTATCCCGGCAGGTAATTGAAGGGGATGATGCCATCCGCAGACTTGTATTTATGAAGCGAATTAAATGGCTGTTTTACTCACTATTTTGTATGCCAACGTCCAGTCCTTCGGTTGGAGGCTGTATTCAGTTGCTGAGATTGCTATGAATGCTACCTGGGAAGTGTACTTCGAGCAAATGATTGGCCGTTTCTACATCCCTTTTTGCGTACTTCCAGCTCTGTAAAGGCAGATTACCCTGCTTCTTGCTGTGTTCTCTGCCTTAGATCCACTTCAACTTTGAGATTCCTTCATACAAGTTAGTCTCTTCGCTAAAACGTCTCCATGAAGATGGTTTAGCCAAACTTATTCTTTTCTTTAGAGCTTTATGAACCTCTTTATATCGATTTCAGAGCTCTGTTGAGGATTACCGTCATGGCCCTTTGCTTGGCCAAATCTGAGCTCCACAATGGTATTTTACCTTCGTTTGGGGTATTGAGTTGAAACTTCTCTGATACGAACTGTGATCACCTTTTAATCCCAGCTAAGAATTTGATGGGGCTTCTTGGAATCATGTTTCGGCCGCGAAACTCTGATTTTTATGTCGCTGAGTATGGGGAAATATGGAAACTTATCTACGCTTCATATGAAAATGCCGTGGTTGTACATCCTCCCTCATTGATCTTAGGAGCCGACATTTATAAGGTGACGATCCTAAGCTCGTAGTAGAGGCAGGATCTACTTGGCTCCAAAATCTTCTTAATATCTGATACCGATAGTGGAAAACGGCCTATCGGTTCTCCCTCTGGCTCTGCTGCCTAGCAGTGTCCAGTCGGAGGTGATCAGGATGTTCTAGACGACAAGTTATTCCAAAGCCTCAGCGAGTTTACTCTCCCTATTTGGAAGCCAGAGAAAGCACTTTTTGGAGGGTAAGTCGCGCATCCTCACACACATTGAAGGAGGCGCAGTACCGTCTGAGCGAATCGTTCGTACTTTCGTCGTAAAAGTTTAGTCGTAGCGTTTTACAATATACACCTACCAAATTTAAACAAAGCTTGATACCTTGCAAAGATGCTGTCTTTACAACTAGGAGGAGTTTCCTCTTAAGCTGTTGGCATCGCTCACTATCGTAACCGTCGTGGTCCCGTCATAGAAATCTCATCAGGTGCCTTCAATAGCTTTGGCTGCAAATAAGGACTTAGCGGTTGCCGGCTGATCCCGCTTTGGGTCCCTTTGAGCTGACGAGTTAAGACCATCAGACCATAAGACCGTTGCCACTTCAGTTTGCCCTTAACCTCAGATGCCCCGGGAGCTTCTTCCCCCTAAACTTTGGCACAACCCGGAAGCTGGGGTCTGCCCGAAGACATTTTGCACGAATGTGATGTCATTAGAAACTATGGTCGATCAGATAGAAGGGGTTGTTATATAATTATAGAATAAGTACATAAGTGGATTGATGCTACCAACGGTAAGAAGAAATCTTTTAGTCCTCACGATGTCTTAGAGTATTTAAACGGCAAATAGTTTTCTTTTGAAATTTATTCTGACCCTGATTCGTTTTCAAAACAGAATCCAAACAGAATGAAAATGAAAAAAGATTTCCTGGAACTTTCCAGGATATAAACAAATCCAAGTTTGCTGCGTTTTCTTTTGAATCCTTCCCCGGAGTCGTAGTCATTACACATTACAAAATCACACTTTAAAAAAGAATTTCGCACCAACAGTAAAACAAATTGAATTCATTTCATCAAATGCACCGTGATATCTGCGAAGAAAAGAAAACACTCCTTTGTTTCCTACAAGCACTCAGTTGGTGCCACTTGCAAAAGGATTCGTGCAGCGACACAGAAGCATTTTAAAATTCCTTTTAATATAATAAAGGCGACAGGGACGTCGACAACTACGGCGAAAGTCCAACTTTTGGTTCTATTTACCGTTCCAGGATAAATTTTTTCCAATATAATTATTTTTATCTTTCAAACTAGGATTCAATTCATCCGTGGAGAGGTTTCTTCGCAGATACGAGCACTAGGGATGTATGGATATGTAGGTCCTCTCGCAGTACTCCTTGTATGAGCGAATAATGGAAAATTTAATAGAAAGAATTGTATGGTCTAGGTTGGCTGTGTTTCAAATATTCAAGCAATAAAAGGAAATTGCAAAGGATTTTCAAAGAAATGGGAACGGATATTGTGTGTTGTAATTCAATTTTCTCTCCGATTGGAACGAATTATGTTTGCTTTTATGAAGTGACTAAGGTATTGAGGTCGAATCAAATTTGGTTCTGTGGTCCATTATCTAAGAGGAAAAAGAACTTAATTTTGAAGTAATATTTAATCTTTAATCTCTCACAGCAGAAAAGCGAATTCATCAGATTTGGGAAAAATGATTTCTTTGTCAACATGAAGGATCACAATGCATAAGGTCAATGCATCATCAGCTGGAGAGGAACCACGGCTTAAAAAATTCTACTTTTATTCGGGAGCAGATGTTGCATTGGGATGTGTATCTTAATTGCATATGGTTGTATCTAGCCGTTCTATTTACAATCCAGGTATGTAAATTACAATTTGTAACTCTGACGAAGGGCTTCCATCAGCGAGCACCAGAGATAGCAGGCCTGACCTACGAAGACCAATAAAGGGTCTGAAAATAGCTGTTATTGATACTTTGGTGTGTTAAGCCCGGACACCTTTGGACACCCCTGATCCCCCCCCCCCCCCCCCGCGGAACCACCTTAAGGTATTAAATTACGGGGTGGAGTTAGCTCACTTTAGCTATTTTTCCTACCTTCTATGCGCGACGTTTGTATCCGCGCCTTCCTCACCTCTTCCGCTTTTCGCAGTTTACCTTGGAATGATGTGATCATTGTGTTGATCGCATCACAATCCTCTTGCGATGTTAGCATTCTCTTCACCACATTTTCCGGTATCCCTTAATTTTCCGGCTTCACCTAAATTTTCCTCTAAATTTCTCTTCTCGTCCTGGAATCTCAAACAGTGGAAGAATATGTGTTGAGGGTCCTTGCAGCTAGGACAATTGGGCGAATTTTCCTATTTGAATCTGTAGAGGTACTGGGGGTATCCTCCACACCCCGTCAGAAACTGGGTGAGATTATAATCAACCTTCACATGTTGTCCCTCAAACCTTCATGGTAGAGATCAGCCTATGTGTCGACCGGCTGTTTCCCGAGTGGTCCAGCCTCATTTGCGACGGTTCCGAAGGCGGAACACAAGCTTAGGGCTGTCCTTCTGTAGACCGTACTCAGTTTATGAGCATTATATGATATGAGAAATGCCTTTTTCCAAATAGGGTTGGCATAAAGCAAGATCGAGCTCAGCACCCTGGAAATAAGTAACCTAGTGTACCGTGGTCCTCCAACATTGGGCATTATCCTTGCCGGGGCTATACTCACCGTGGATCACTTGTCACATGCATATTGGAGGTGTTGTTTAAAACTTAATTTCGTAGCTATCATTACTCCCAAGTATTTATTGGCCAACTTGGAAGTGATGATTTGATTGCCGATTCTAACTCGGGCGTAATTTCACTTCCGCCACTTTGTGATGAGGGCCGCTTCCATTTTTTCCTTCGTAAGTGCCAGTCCAGTACTCTCTAACCAAGCCTTAACAGCACTGATATCTTGACAAGACTATGACTCAGTATCCTCTAGATGCTTTCCGACTATAATCAGTGCTATATCATCGGCATAACCCATCCCCGTGGCCTCTTCCGGAACCGGAACGGTAAGTACATCATTGTATATGATGTTCCACAGCAGTGGGACAGAAACCTGTGGAATATTCGCGGGGACAACGTATTTCTTGGGTCCATCATCCGTGCCATACCAGGGCGTTCGTTCTCATATGTAGTTATCGACAATAACTGCGAGATAGCTGGGAGCAATAATCCCCAGACCTCCAACAACCCATCCATGGTCATTGCAGAAATTGTCATCACATTCAGAGATCTCTGAAATGTGTTAGTGCCCCTCTCTTGCTGGGGAAATATCCCGTGGATGATTTTCAACAAGTGAATGAGGCACGTGACCGTCCTCTCAACCGTCACATCACAATTCTATAGGCGCAACACAACGAATTTACATCCGCTTCCAAACAGAGCTCCTTAATGCATTTCTTCTTGATCCGCTGAATGGCAAGCTTGAGGTTTTTGCGGGCTACCTTGCAATCAGCTTCCAAGAAGCATCCCTCGTTCAATGGTTTTGCAGATCAACCTGATGCCCTGCTTGGCCTTAGGTATCCTGTGTCCCTGGCTTGTCGCTTGCATCACCTTCATTGGCCAAAACTAAATCCAGCCGGGCAAAAGATTCTAAAAGACTTCGGCCCTTTGCGCTAATCTCCTTGCTTCCACACTCTAGGGCCCAAGCGTTGAAGTTAACGGCAATCACCTTTCGACTTCGTCCTATTGCATCGAGAACAAGGTCGTTCAGCATGTCTTCAAATTCAGCCAATGTGAGACTGGATGAGGCGTTCTAGCTGTACACGTACACACCGCTTATTTTCGCTTACACGAAACCACTGGCCCACAGATTCATTGAGCATTGTATAGTTTGGCAATCGCATGCCCATATCGCCGCTCCACCAGGCGAGTCTGTGACCCATGCACCACCGTTACGGTTTCTATAGAATTCACTTATGATGGCATTCCCATCTTAGATTCATAAGTGGTCTGCTCAAGTAAGTCCTGAGCGACCCTGAAATGATTTTCAGTGCAGTCAACGCCTTCCTTCCTCCCCTTTGCACAATAGGAATTTGGGGTCTCTATTGCATTCCTTGGTAATCCTTTTTCTTCGCAGCTTTTGCGTCAATACCGCCGGTGCATGCCTTCGCAAAGTGTCCAAACATGAGGCACTTGAAGCACCGCTTTAATGAAACCTGCTCATGCAGGTGACAGACCACCTATCCAATTCGAACCTTTCCGGCCAACAATAATTTCTGCGCCGCCTCCACTGGTAGTCGCCTTGTGGTTGTTTGAGTATTACCATATGCTTTTCTCAATCTCACAGTGGATTCTTCTTCCAGTTCCTCCAACTTAAATTGTTCATTTAGGGCAGCGCATATTTCTTTTGTGGAATCACTTCGCCAAGATTCTTGCACTGTATGTAGATCCCATGCTTTTGGGCCCGACCTGTGACATTTTCCCCAAGCGAGTTGTTCATTTGGGTGCGAAAGCCATCGGTTTTGCCTAAGCTGGATTTTTTTTAGCTCAAACATGAGATTACCTTTCTGGGCCCTTCGGATCCTGCTGACATTTCCACCCCGATCTTTTTTTCAGGGTCAGATTTCACCTTTTTTCTCTTCAATCTCTTCAATCTCCACGTAAGACAAATCTATTACTGCTGAAAACGCCTCTGGGCGAGCTCGCACTATTGTTTTGTTCTTCGCCTTCTTATTAATGACCTTCGTCCATCTATCATTTACGTTCCCCTTACTTTTCCCTTCAGTGGCTGACGCTTGTTCTTGGGGCACAGGTTTTTTACTTTCCGTGCTTTTAGTTCCGTCCTTCGGAACTGCTTCTATACTTCTTTTTCCTCTTAGGTCTCTTTTCTTTGCTGACAGGCTGCTAACACTGCGGTTCAATATCGCTTGGGTCGCCTGTGACACTTTTGGAATGGCAGGTTTCAGCTTTTCCTTGGGTCCTCTTTTCTCCTCCGACGACCTATTATAGAGGATACTAACGGCTGTCACCATGTTTTTAATAACTTGATGCGCGTTGTGCTTGTCATTGATGACCTCGAACAGCTTAACTATTTTTGCTCCAAGCTGCTTGAAAGGTAGTTCTTCCGGGTCACGGCTTTATTCCTTTGGCTGGATTAATCCTTCTAAACTCACCTTCCCCCGCAGCATTTAGCGTGCTTTCCTGCGTCTTTGCCGTCTTTGGCATTAGTGTGGATCGAAAAATTGAAGAGCTTCTCCTGAATGAGTCAATTTCTTGGGCTCGGAGTGCCTTCTGTGGTCGTCTCTCTTGGAGAAATGTGGTGGGTGTCGGAACCGCTTTAATCAGGCAGCGATCTCTTTTCAACCCATCATTTTTTGCCTTCGTAATTGGATGCTTCTACCTGGCTTAATTCTTTTGTAAACTCCTCCAACGTTGGTACCAATCGAGCTTCATCGAAAACGCATTTCAATTGCCGTTTGGCTGACTTCACAGCTGCCTCCCACAAGCCGCCAAAATGCGACGTAGCGACTGAGATAAAATTCAATGTAACACGGTCCTTCGATGATATCGTAGCGACCTTTCTGAGACAGATATTATAGCCTGTTGTACCTCCTTATTCTTCTGGTTGTTGGCCTCAATACAATCTGTGCCGTGATCGCCGTATATTTTCTCACATAACCCACATCTTGCCGTCAATCCTTTGAAAGGGCTAAGAAGGATTCGTCGTCAAATCGCTCACTAGTTCCAGCTGTACCGCTTTTGTTACCATGCAGACGAAAACGCAGACATACCCTTTCAGGGTTGCTGTTAAACGACCCTTTGACATCCGTGTCTTGAATGAGTCGGTATAGTTTACGCCACAATGCAAAAATGACCGACTTCCCGTAATCAGAACTGCTGGAAAATCGCCCATTAACTGTTGTTTCTGCTGGCACGTGTATCGTACACATGTAAGACACCGATATATCTCATCGCGTATTATTTTCTGATCATTCAGGATCCAGTAGCGCATCCTTAATATATTGCGGAGTGCTGTAACTCTTCCATGAAGCATGTGCATGTGTGCTTCACGAATGATTAGCTGTTAAACATAGTGATCTCGATTCAGCAGCGTCGGATATTCATGATCTTCAGCGACGTGTGCATGCCGAAGTGTACCTCCGACCCTTAGCAGACCCTGATGATCAATAAATGGATATAATCTCGCTAGTTTCTTCCCCAGCGGTCCATTCTTCGTCACTGCCTCGATTTCTTCTGCGAATGCTGACTCTTGGATAAGTCGTAGTACTCTTCGCCGACTTGGCTCATATTCGACGGCGGTGATCGGGCCTTCCAATTTTGATGAAAATCGAATGAGGTATACCACAATTCTTACGGGTTTCGCAAGTGGAAACCATTAGACACACCTGAGAAACAAGCAACTTCGATTTGGTAATTTTGATCAGACAGCCATTGCGGCCCTTTCCACCATAAATTGTTTTGTCCTAACTCTGGACTAATGCCTCTTGAAGCACAATCAGCGGGGTTCTCCTTTGATTTCACGTGTCCCCAAACTCCTATTTATGTCCTGAATTTTCGCTACTGGATTGGCGACGTAATTTTCTAGTTCGGCTGGTTCCTTCTTCAGCCAAGAAAGCACAATCGTTGAGTCATTCCAGCAATATACGGGTGCTTCTTCTAGTTGCGATGTTTAGATTATCGAGGTTACCAGTTCTGCTAATCACAATGCACCGCTAAGCTCCAGTTTCGGTAAGGTCATCTTTGTTTTTAATGGCTTTACCCGAGTTTTACTACAAAGCTACGACACTATCTTACCACCGGGGAGTTGGATAACCTTACTATACACAATCGCGGCGTATGCAGCTTCTGACGCATCACAAAACCGTGTAACTCATACAAGGCATTTGCAGAGAAGCCGATCCAAAGAGGTACGCGGTACGCCTCCAGCAGCGGTAGTTCGGATTCGAGGCGTTTTCACTGTCAAAATTTCTTCTGACGGGACGTCATCCCATCCGATTTTTGGCTCATATTCGATTTTACCATTCAGGCAGAAGTCGTCTTTTGTTTGATCCCACATCATTCCCAGGGTGGTAATTCCGGACTCTTGTATGATCTTGAGCAATCCTAATTCCCTAGCGCCCTTGAGGATCCCATTCAAGAACCTTGGATCGTTGGAATCCCACTTTCGTAGATTAGAGCTATCAGGATGCTAGTCCACAAATCTTTAGTTGCCTTTTACAACAATTAAACAAGAATACTTTGAGCGAATTCTATACTTCTCTGCTCACAGAGGAGTCACTACTTCAAATATAGTGAGCATGGATACGTTTATATATCTACACGTGACATTACCACAAAACTTTCCCTCTATTTCTCCCATTCGTCACATTATTTTTCCCATGGTTAAGGATTTATCCTCACAGTCTATAGTTTTATAACTTGCAACCACCTTCTCACATGAAACAATTTCTCTCATTATTTTCATGATTTCCGTCGTAAACATTATATAATTCTCTTCTCCGGTTTTCCACAGACGAATTGGAAACCATTTCGCTTTCACACAAATCCAATAAAAACAAACTATTCTATGGTATCGACCCAATTCAAGCTGAACATTCCTGGAAACGTCCCCTATCCGCCGAGGTCTAGAACATAAAATGTATTAATGTATAAATCATGTAGCGCATTGCTCTGCTGGGTACTTCCTTTGGCATCCCTTTAAGCTGCTATTATCCTATGCATGTATGTATCGCCACATATATCTGTGTATCCTTGAAAGTAGTTCAGGGAAACTATCTCATCTTCTTCCACCGCGTTTTTCCGCCAAATCATGGACGGATGTTGCTTTCCTCCAAGATGAAACTTTTCATGTTATCCTTTTATTGACATTGGTGAGTGCAATAAAGGACATCGATGACGATCGGGATGGCAAAAACACTCCTTAACCTTGCATTACATATATCCTAGCAGCACTTTAATCCATTCATCCCTTACTCCCGAGGCGATAAAATCAAAGTTCACATATGTATGGAGAATGAATTTGATTTTGTTATGTGAATGCCAGCAACTTTTCCACATTTTCTCGGAGGAGATATTTGAAACTTTTCCAAAGTGATGTGTAAAATGTCTATGCATATTATAGCGGAATCTGATCAGTGAGTGTTTGCCGGAAAATTGGATGGGAAAGTTTGCGATCCTCGCTGGGAAAGGTGAATGTTAGATCATTAGTTTTCACGAGTTGTAACTTTCCATTGGAGCAAGGGATGAAATTCGAATTCGATAATGCGCTGAGTATTTCCACTCAAAATCGTGTTGTATTTACTTCAAGCAAACGCTGAAACTATTTTTAGGATCCTCATTTGCATATTCTATTATCCAATTCCCATTACTTATGCAATTATAAACGTCGTGTCAGCTCGGAATACAGGGTTATGGGTTATAGATTGGCATCAGCAATGAATTAACCCAAGTGACCTAATTTCTTTCCCATTCTGAGTTCATCGAAATATGAGCATAATCCTAATGAACTTCTATATCTGTTTAGCTATTTAAATATCTTTTGATTGTTTTCGCAGTTTGAGGAAAAGAATAACCGATTTGATAGGTCAAATATTTTTAGTACTCAACTTTATCGAACAAGGATTTGAGCCCTAGAAATGGATGAAGGGAAAAGTGTTGGAAACAGTAAAATAGATGTAAGGCGGGGGTTTGAAGAGGTACGATAGAATGTATGATAGATTGAAAACTTAGAAAATTTACCATGTCTCTGTTACCATGCAGAATTCAGGGAAAATGAGGGAAACTTGTGGTCACTAGGATAGAAGCGCGAAAATACTGGAATGCGGTATCTAAATCGTATATAGGAAATTTCCGAAGAAAAACTTCGATGGGAAATTCTGTCGCTTACGATAAGGGGAGTGGTGTCTGCGAAATGTTAATTCTAACCCTCTAGCTGGGGTCATACCTGTGTTCTTAAAATTAGTGTTGAAAAAGTTTATCGGTGAAAAGCGACTGGTACAGGTCGAGATCAGCACACATTGAAAGCTCGCCTAGCTCATCCAAGAAGATAGTTGCGCTATGTATGAGAAGCCATCTCCAATGGGACCCTGGTCAGCGAGTGTGAATTTTCCCGTCCCTGACCTCCAGAATCAGCTAAGCTTTCTTCAAGAGGTTGCACTTGTTCTTCACAATTGCAGTCTGGTCCTTTGCAAAAACGATAGTAGTGGAGGAGCAAAAAGACTGCACACAGGAGGAACAAATCCAACGGCTAAGGGCACCGAATGTCATTTTGTATCTTTGAGGTAGGGACGAGGTAGCTAAATGACCCATGTGGCTAATGTATTGGTGTGTCGGTGTGTCGATGGCGCATGGGCTCGCATCGACGAGGGCGCACACCAATGCACTGCATCATATACATGGCACTGCACCAGACCCTTTTGCATGGATTTTTTTCCTGCAATTACCGTCGCGATCGAAAATGCGCAATAATTTTTCGCTACTATACAATTCAGAACATTGCGCTGGGAGTTGAACCTTCTGTGTACAGTCTTCTTGGGGAGAAGAAACAACTGGTTGCTTTTGGGCGCAGCATGAAAATGCATGGATCGCCAGCACTGTGCAGTTCCTGTCCGTCGAGTGAGGGTCAGTCGAAGAGTTACCGGAACGCATTTTCTAGTACACGAGGTCATTGAAGACACTCAAACACAGAAACAGCCGCACTTTCCTCAGACAGCAACGTAATCGTTAAATAAACAGCAGGTATTTCGTTTGGTCGAAAAAGGGAAGAAAAAAAGGCGCATCTGGAGGAGACTTCGTCCAGATAGTCTCCAGAATACAGAAAACAAGGACAAAAGAATTAATCCATTGCGACGGTAGAAAACTGGATGCGTCAATTTTGAAGGCGAAACTTTTGCAGAAGTTCTCAGTGAGACCCGTTATAAGGTCATGCTCGAAGACAATGCAGAAGAAATTTCGTCTATTTAAAAAACAAAGGTTAGTGTAACCAAACGGGAAATTCCTTGAAAAACATCCGGTAGCCCTGATGCCAACCGATCATATGGTTTCCACATGGAAAAGACATACACTGTCGTAATCACCGAAAGAGAAGAATGGTCGACAAGTGGCCATGAGTCTTTTCAGATTACAGACCTAATAATCTTCACCGACAGGCCAGTCATGGAGGATGAATCGGGCGCAGGGGTGTTCTCGGAGAATGCGATTATAGAACTGGCCCGACCCCTCAGGAAAATGACGACCATATTCCAGGAGGAGATACTGCGACAAAAGTGGAGGCGTCGCACCATTCGAATCTGTTCCGAGAGTCAGGCGGCATTATCAACACTAAATGGCAACGATATATCAAGCCAGTTGGTGTGGAGTTGTCATCAGGTGCTGCTGAAACTTGACCGACTGAATGAAACATTCCTGATGTGACATCGCCGACTGGCTCGCCGAGGGTCTGGATCCACAATGGTAGGGCCAGAACCAGCTCTTGGAATCCGACCATCTACTGTCTAGTCTACTCTGAAGGATGAAATTGCAAGGATTCACGCAACCGAGTGGAGAAATTTGGACTCTTGCCGGCAAGCGAAAATCTTTTTGAAAGAGCCTAGGGCCACTAGAGCGGCATTTTTGTTGTCCCTTAAGAAGTGGGACATGGAAGCCCTAGTAGGGCTTTTAACGGGATACTGCTCCTTAAACTACCATATGGAAAAGATTCGGGTAGTGGTGTTGGCTATGTGCAGCTAATGTGAGTAGGAGGAGGAGACGCCTCTACATTTTTATGCAGCTTCCCGGCATCCTCAGATCTCAGACGAAGACACCTTGGCAAGGTTTTCTTCAATGAAGAATCTGCACCCTCTCTGCCTCTGGAGAATGTTCTCAGATTCGCTAAAGCCTGCGAACACCGTAGGCGGGAAGCCATTGAATAGGCAATTTACGGGGATAGTATAATGGGCCTAAGAATGGCCTGAGTGCTCGGAGCTGCGGCTCCCCCCAGTAAACTAAACTAACCAAACGGGTTCAAGGTTAACCAAGACGGATACAGTTTGTGAGGAAGTCAAAAAGCCTCTGAAGAAGAAGTTTCCAGTTTTTCTAGCTTAGCGTCTTCGGAAACTTGAGATCATGGCTGTCTTGCAGAAAAGACTGAAGCGGAATACACCATTAAACGTGACTACTCAGAAGGGACCCTGATAGACATCACCTTTGCGAATCATAGTGGGTGAAAACTTGCCATACTGGAGGCTGCTGGACAATACGTAAAGACAAGCTTCTTAACAGCAGAATAATCAGAATTGATTGGGCGGTAGTCCTCATTAAGTGTGACAGGTGTTTAGACAGTTGGTACAGGAATACAGCTTTCTGGAGATCTGACAGGAAGGCAGCTTAATGCTGATGAGGACAGGTAAGCCGCGAAGCGAAGACTTATAACGGAAAAGAGAGTTGATTTTCTGCGGGGATTATGGCGCGTCTGATGGAACATTGTTAATACTCAGGGTTCGAAGCGATGTCAGGTTTTCACTGCCGAACTGAAAATTGCTAGGACACATCTACCATGATCCGCACTCCACGCATCGACATGTACCCAGGTGGAACCGCTCAGAAATTGTTAGAGTAAAAACCGCTTTCATTCGTAGGCAATTATTTTTGTTTTGCAAATATTGTGTACATACCCTCCACTGAAAAAAGGAAAAATCTGCAGCTTCATGACATCTCGACTTGCCAAGAGCATTGCTATTTGGGTTCGGGATTGCGACCGAATTGAGTTCGGGACGAGGGGATGGCTTTGTCTTGATTCGGTGTTTGCGGATAACATTTTCTAGCGTTTATCCACCAACGAAGAAATGATTCTGGACTTTTGACGCATATGGAATTTGTTTAGGAGAAACTTTAATGTCAAGTCACTTGAATGAGGGCATGCCTCACCGAGACTGCAGAAATAGACCCTGAAAATGGTCACAAGAACGATGCTCGTAATTTTAAACTGCAAATCCACGCCCCTGGTGTGACAATTGACCTCCCCATCATATTCACTGCGTCGTCGGAGAAAAGGTGGCAAGTTCTGTTAGTCTCTTCTCTGTATCCTCCTCTCTGTAAGTGGAGCATCCCAAAAGTGAACATTAGAAAATTCGTCCAAGCTCTTGGAACATGCAGAATAGCACTAGAGATTACTTCGAAGGAGTTGAAGGGTTGCAGCTGACACTGTCATATGCTGACAAGTATAGCCTTTAGGGCTTCTATATTCTGACCACTTAATCGTTAAAAACCTTCTATGTATTGTCGGATGGCGAAAATTACCAAGCTACGCTAGGAGTTTCATAAGCTTCGCCGTTTAGCGAAGTATGCGAACGACCGGGAAGAGGCAACCACCAGAATGACAGATGTAGATCATTCAAAAAAAGACTCTGTAGGCCGATAAA
Organism: Hermetia illucens; assembly: GCF_905115235.1. NCBI lineage: Eukaryota > Metazoa > Arthropoda > Insecta > Diptera > Stratiomyidae > Hermetia > Hermetia illucens. Next base: position 22,933,869 of record NC_051851.1, on the reverse strand, counting down.
TGAAAGCAAAACTCCTTACTGGAAGGGGATACATCACGGGGAGCGAGGAGATCAATGAGGACTTGGTTATAAATTGGTCACCCGAAAATTTAGGGCTCTGCAGGAACACTGTGCACTGAATACTAAACAGATGTGGCGCATTGTACATGTGTTATTGCCTGTGTATCCTATTCCGGTTGATGTCTATAGCGTAGAGGTTGGAAGAGTTACCCACTTTTTACCGCAAAGGAGATGAAAGGGGTAGTCCTCTTTAATGAAAACTAAGAAATCAGATGGAGGGGGCAGTATCCCTCCAGAAATACATAAATTGATTCGACCTAGTGCTCGGCGCATTTAGTGCTTGTCTTGAAGGGACGTTTCTTCGCTAGAAAGTGGGTAGAGTCGACAAGACTTGAAGTTCTGAGTTGCAGACTGCAGGGATGAAAAGTTCATAAGGATTAAGCTTACTGAAGTGATCCGTCCTATCGGAGAGTTATTCTCAAGGCTGTTCAATTTTAGAGCAGAGAAAGCCACCGTGGATACTGCATGGAGTTCGTGGATAAAATCCATTTAGCTGAGACGCGCGGCTTTTGATATAGTGGAGTATGGAAAAGCGTTCACAGACATACTAGGCACAATGCAAAATTCTTTCGCGTGCCAGGCTACTCCATGCAGATGTTGAGCGATTATCTAAAACTCTGTTGAGTTTCGACTGATCCATAACGAGCAAAATGTAGGAGTTGCCTTCTAAATGTACGTAACAATCTAACTTCAGACATCGCTTTTAAAAACGACCATCATCTGATAGTCGCTAACTATCCCTTGCGTGTCGCTACTGGTTTGTGCGCAGGAGGACCGAGCCTCGGCCAAATATGAAAGAAGCCTTTCAAACCAGACTGAGAATTACAAGTGTCTTGCGCAAGAGGTGAAGGCTGCCTAATAAATCCAACTAAGGTCGCCACTAGGAAGCGGAAGCTTGATGGATTGAAAGCCACTAGTTTGCATGACAAAAAATTAAACGAGAAATACAGGTTAGATATTTGGGCATTACACTAGACCAGAAACTACCCGGGAACACGCATGTTCAGAATATATGTTGGAAAGCTTGTTGACCTTCGATGAATTGCGGGTCTACAGCGAACAAGAAATGGGGATGCGTCCCGAAAATACCGTACTAGTCAGACCACTGGAACAATGAGGAGATGCCACAGAGATCCTGTTGCGATTAACGCCTTGGTCATCATCTTTCAATTGAAGCAAAGAAAACAATCTTCACAACGTTCAGGGGTATTAACAAGGGAAGGAGCAGCCTGAATCGAAACAATGTTGATATTCCTAATAGGCAATATCCCAAATTGCAGATACCAAGGGATAGGAAGACTATAAAGTTCCATTTCGGCAAGAAATTCGAAACACCATTTAGCAACCGGTCAGAACTGAGAGAACTTAGCATTGTTCTACGACCTAAGGCAGCAACTGATTACCTCACAGCAGAGAAAATGGTCGCAAGCGTCAATAGTCGTCGACGATCCTTAACGGGTTGCTTACGATACTGGGAATGGCGTCCCCGAGATGTCCGAGCAAGCAGTTCTGACCCACTAGCTGGCATAATACCTGCGTCCTAGGTAGTAGCCTCGAGAAAGTTTCTCACTGAAGAGCGAACTGCTAATGATCACACCAGGGCACGCTGGGAGTCACCCAAGCCGTCGACAACTCTTTATCGATGTCGATGGGGTAATGTAAGCCTAGCTCAGCTAATTCGGTAGTTGTAATGTCACCAGAAGCCAGCACCTCCGATACCCTGGTCGAGTAGTGTGCATTGGACCGGTATTAGTAGACCGCTTTGCCCCAAGCGAACGCTGATCCGTCCATGAGTTCCAGGGTTAGCTAATCGTTGGTGACGCCTCCGGGAACTGGGGAAGGGGCTTTGTCCTCAAGGGTATACCCTGACTATTGCGCTCCCTTGCACACGATGGGCTGTTAAAAACTTAAATGGCGTTTATATGCAGCACGACAATGGGTCGCACGCCCCAGTGAAAGACGCAGTAAGGACTGAAATACCCGACGAGACATCGAAATGCGCAAACAGAGAAGAAGAAGAAGTGGTACCTGGTACCTGCGATGGAGGCGACAACCCAGACAGTACCACGCAGCACTTTTATTGCGGGAAAAAGTACAGTGGAAACTGCTAAAACCGATCACATGGTTTCGAATATAAGCCAAGTCGGAGCGCTGCCGACTACACTGGCGAGAACTGAAGAAGAAAGGCTATTAAGAAATGCGCTGCAATTGTGAAGAGCACGCAATCTACGACGTTCCTTCAGAAAAACGTCGTCAGCAAAGAGGTGAAAAACGGGGTGATGGAGCTGGTGGAACTCCTGGACAGAATTTCTAACTAAAGGCGGACATGGAAAAGAGAAGAGAAAATGCGCGGAATGCAGAAACAACTGCGCTTACAGCTGAGAACACCGCGAGTGCTAAACGGATCGCAGACAGCCCATTGCAGGGCAAACTGGGGAAAAAGCGAAAGGAGGAAGGGCCATCTGAAGGAAAATTCACTCAGACACTGTTCAAGGTTCAAAAGAAGAAATCGAAAAGTGACAAAAGGTAAAAACAAGCCGTCTCATCAGAAAAACTTCTGCTTATATGAAGGCTGCAACACCAAAAGAAAAGCTGGGGGACCAAGGAGGACTAGCCCGCCAGCTCTACTTATTCAACCGACGGAAGGCAAGAGCTTTACGGAAGCCTTCAGTGAAGTCCGTTACAAGCCCGGAAAAGCGGAGCAGAAGTGTTTTCCATTCGAAAAACGAAGGGTGGTGGATTCCTAGTCGAATTAGGCCCGGGAACAACAAATAAACGTACACTCTGTGAAGCAGTCAAGGCGTTTCTGGTAGAGAAAACTTCTGCCTGGAACTCAAGTGCTCTCAGGAAATTCGAGACCTTCATTGCCTCGCAGAAAAGAACGAGGTAGTAGATTGGATTGGTATCACCTATCACTTCGAGGCCAAAAACTTGATGTGGTAGAAGTTGCGGTGCAATACACGAGAAAGGATGATATCCAGGCCGCCTCAACGAAACGTTATGGATGTTTGGATAATGGACACATATCTGCAACCTGCCGGGGACCTGGCGGAAGGGTAACATACCATCAAGCGAACACCTGCAACGAAAAAGATAGTTGCGTCCTATCTAGGACCGTAGCACGTCTGGTGAGAACTGCAGAGGCTCCGCAAAGTTGAAAAGCTTGGACTCTAGAACGAAGTAATGTGACAAACAGCTCGAGGCTAACTCTCTGACGAAGGGGAAGTGTTTAGTCGGTAGTCCAACCATGTACCGTTGCGGGATTCTAACATTCTGTGCGCAAATGCGTTTACCTAACCATTGCCCCTCCAAACAAAACAAGGTTATTAGTTCAAGGAAAAGGGGGAAATGTACGCCATAGATATGTGAGCCCTCCCCAGAAAAACTATATGAGCAGAAATTGTGATTGTGACCGACAGACAGCCGGCTATCAAGGCACTTAGACTTAATTAAATGAACTCCAAGCTGCTTTGGGAATGCCTTAAGAGATTGAAAACACTTGGCTCACACAATAAGGTCACATTAGTCAGTGCAATAATTTTTGTATCTAGATATCGTTTGTGCCGTGGGAGGTGCTAAAGTTAATGTCACTCGACGTATCAACAATGGCAAATCCACCTTCGCAGTTTTGTTCAAAATCTGGAAATGAAAATACCAACGTTAAGTCGAATCTACTTGGAAGCTCCTAGTTTTCATCAATTCATGTCTGTCATTGGAGTATACAGAGTTAAAACAATAACAAAAGAAGGACTTCGCTGACGTACGGGCAAAATGGTCATGAAAATGTTGATGAGAAGTGACAGTGGCTAGGTCACACTTTAAGAAAGGACTCCATTGCTGGTATTGCCATGCAATGGAAGCCACTATGTTGGGATGTCCGTCGAGTGGATCGCTCTAAAACTATATTGCACAGAACAGTAAAGGTGAGGTGCAAGTTCTCAGAAAACTGTGGGGGTAATTGAAGTACATTGGAAGGAGCCAATAGTGGTGACATATGGGTCGATTTGACACGCTATGTTTCATATCGAGATGTATCTGCCAATGTGTAGGATGCATCTTGAAGGACCTTAATCGTCTGTCTAACTGTCATAGTAGCAGAAAAGAACTAGGTAAAAATTCATAGTCCGGATAGCTGAGTGGTTAGAGCGCAAGGCTGTCGTGCGGAAGATCGCGGTTCAAATCTCGCTGGTGGCACTGGGATTTGTATCGTGATTTGACGTCGGACACCAGTCGACTCAGCTGTGAATGAGTACCTGAGTCAAATCAGGGTAATAATCTCGGTCGAGCGCCATGCTGACCACATTGCCTCCTAGTGTACCGTTACGGTCTTGAATGAAGTGCTCTAACACACTTCAAGGCCCTGATCCAACATGGATTGTTGCGCCAATGATTATTATTATTATTAAAAATTCATAACATCAGGTGGAATGAGAGTTATGCTGAACGTTACACTCAATATTACGAATTTCCTCCAGATTCCGTTGATAACCTGAATTTGGTAACTACAGCGGAAGGTATCCGTCCTCTGAGTATTTACAAATTCACAATTTCAGCCGCTGGTTCTCAGGTATTCCTCCCTTTATCGCGTTTAACACGAAACTGAAGTAGTAACACTTGGCTTACACCAGAATGCCTACTAATTACGGCATCTTGATTTATCCCCGATTTAATTATCTCACGAGCGAAGCTACAAATTACCCAATAGCTCTATCATGCCAGGCTAAACTTTAAGGATATCCACTAGAGTTCAGAACAACTTGTTCCAAATCGATTCCCATTAGGGTCGCAGAACTTTGATGGCCATTTTCAATTCTTCCTCCAAAGAGAATCGAGGCCCCACATCCCAGCTTCCAGTGTATCCTTGGCATAAAGCGGAAATTGGATTATGGCCGCATTCAATTTAGAGTGCGGTGGTGAAGTTAATTGGCGGTGTGCTCCTTGGAGATTTTCAACACTAAAGTTCCGAACTGCGAGCGTTTGATGTGCACGGCAATGTAATCACCTGACAGGTGATTTTAAGTACATGCAGTCGATCAAGTAAATTGAGTTGCAGAGGGTTTTATGAAAATTTAATTAGATATTCGATAAGATTATCGTTTTTATCAAAAAGTGCCTGAAGAAGGTTATGGAGAATGGGGATGATCAGGCTCGACCAGATTGTAATTTACATAATAAAATACTATAATTCCGACCCCATGTAGATAAGGAGCGTACTGCGAAAATGGAATCACATCCGAATCGAGTCAATGCCAATCCAACAAAACTGAAAAATCATGAAACCATTTCTCATTTTCCGGGGCATAAACTGCTCATTTCCGAAATTTATTACACAAGAAATCCCCATATCCTGCGAACAGTTAACGAACCGACTTTCTCCTATAACTCATATAAACTTTAGGTCATGTCAAAAGGAATTTCATTTTCATCTAGAGGACACCATCGTAAACCCAAACAGGTCCCACCATAGCCGCCAAACTTTCAACTTTTGGTTGTCTCATTCTCGTCCTGCTTACCCAATTCAGCCCCACTAGACGCTAGTGTGTTGCGTCGAAGGTTTCCTGATGTCCCTAAAAACCAAAAAGTTTTTAGAATTAGTAGTTGAATCCATTGTTATCGTCATCGTACCCTTCCTAGTTTCTCGAGGATTCCTCTGAATTATAGATGGAAATGATGTTTGAAAATCCCAAATATCCCATTGAAAGGAGCCAAGCACAGGAGAAATTTATTTTTGTGTCATTAAAGGTCGATAATTTATGGTTGAAAAACTGGTTGTGTACTGGTGGTTTTGCTTTGAGCAGAAAAGAGGCGAGAAAGGACCTTTTTACGTTTTTACATGCACCATTCGAGGATGTATTGTCCCATGTGTGATATAATGTTGAATGTTAAGGATTTTATTTGCTTAATGCTGAGGGTTTACTTTAACATTTTGACCTATCTATTCGGTGATGTTTCAGCTATCTGGATATGTTTAAACATGCCTTCAACGTCGTGAGTGTGTGTAAACCATCTTTTCATTTTCTTGGATACCTTGTGGAGGAATAGTGGCAATGTTATCTTCTCAGATCACAGATAGCATCCTTGGCTGATGATATTTTATGGTTGCGTTAAATCTGCAGAGCAGATCCGGCTCTTCAAACATCTGTAAAGAAAGTGTAAATTGTTGCATCCTTTCAGAAGTTGCTATTCAAATGAGTATAGAGTATATCATTCCATGATAAATTCTGAGCTTCCTTTCAAGGCAGTCTTGATTAATTTTCGGCAAATTTAACGAGCTGGGAGTGATTCCAAAGTCAACAATAATTAGAGAATTCATGTAAATATCAAAGCGAGAGATGAAAGCATCCAAAAATTTCTGTACCACATTGATTTGTAGTGGATGAGGAAGCAAGATTAGGAGTAATAAGTATCTTGAAATTGATGTTATTCAGACTCCGCCCGGACGAAGCCCGTGGCTAAGAAAAGTAGCTACCTCGATCTAGATCAGCCGATCCCGTTACGGGGCAACACATTCATACCCGTCGGAGTCAACACATTTATATCTAACTTCTCCTGCGCTCCAGCTTCTCTTGGACTTTGATGAACCGACTGAGGGTGTACCCTGAACGAATGAATGTGGAACTATGTAGTTGCAAGAGTTAGCAGATACGCTATAATGCTACCATTTAAAGACGAACTTGCAATAGTACCCCTGATAAACTCTGGAAATAATACGTTTCCCTGTTTTAAGCAGTTGACAGCGCTTTGATCACATGTGTCAAGTGGTCCCATATGTCGGAGAAGACCGTGATATGAACTGTCTTCCTCATCTCCCGATTATCAAGTTGGAGAGGTCCACCGTAAAGGTAACACAGTAGTAAACACTTCTGCGATAACTTCAAACTGGGTTAGCTTGAATGACAAGCTTTATTCAGAATCTTTGCTGGATGGATGGAATTGCTGGATAACTTGGTGCGAATCTTACTTCGGTGGAAAAACATGAATTTGCGGTTCCGTCTCATATTTGAAAGGTGACAAAGATCCAACCTTTTTATCAGGCTTTTCTTCGTATTATCTGCTCATGTTCATCACTTCTGTGATTAAACGTAAGCAGAAGAACTGAAAACGAAGTTCCCGCTTAGGGCGAAAAAAGTCGGGAAACCGGAAGCTGAACGATTCAGGTATGAAAGGTTTTGTGTATTTCTTTTATAAAGCCAACTTTATTTGAACAGATATCGGCATGGAGGGTATTTCGGAGCTTAGGCATCATATAGTGGCAGCGTCGGCTTCGGAAAGTACTAACCGACACCTTTCATTTGATACTCCCCACGGCCATATTCGCGCCGCTGCGTGTATGGGGACTCGCCCCCCCCCCCACTCAAATTCTGTGTAGAATTATGTTACTCACTGTATGCGTGAGCGTTCACACTTCCCACCTTTCCACCAAATTTGGTGTGATTCACTGCAACCGTCTCCGTCTGCTGGAGACATACTCGCGCTTGAACGCGGTACTTGCCAACTCTGGGTGAACCTACACATTTCGGAGACGAGAATTTCAATCAGTGGTAGACCTCACCTTCGTCAGTGATACTCTTATCAGAAACTTGCAGTGGTGTGTCAGCGAGGAGTACACACACAGCGATCATCAGGCTATCGTCTTCCAAACCTCGCAAAGGAATATTACGAAGTCATTAAAAAGAATAACGATGAGCTGTGTAATCAAGAAATTTGACCCTATGTCAAGGAGGTACTTCTGGAAGATACATTGCTATCGGGAAACGCATAAGAAAAGGTTTCGCAGGACGTGGAAAAATTGCAACAAAAACGAAATCATAATTGCTGATAGAATTCAACAATTGAGGAATGCCGGAAAAAGTGCCTCAAAGCTAGGAGACGCTCCCAGCGCAGAACAAACCGATCTGAGTTCGTGGTGCAAAAATTGCGAGTAACTATCAAGAAGAGTAAATTCGAACATTTCAAGCCAATGTGTACTGAAACGGACTGTGATCAATGGGGTGCGCATGCAAGTCGGAGATGTCGTCGCTAAAAGGCGAGCACTTTCCACCGTGTAAATAATCTGCTCCCAACAGATGTGAACTGTACAAGCCTTCTTGTACTACATTTAAATCGCGACGAAGTTCCGGTAGTGGTAAATTAGGGGATTCTAGATGCAGCGAAAAGATTGACTGCAAAAAAGACTCCAGAATCGGTTGGAATCCCTAACATTCCCCTGGAAGTAGCCGCCAGGACAGCGCCAGGTTTGTTTGCTCAAGTTTTCACGGCATGTCTTAGAAGCTACAAAAGCTCATTCCTAAGGTAGATAAAGCTTGGGAGAAGACTTTACTGTCATTCGGGCCATGGACTAGAAATATTCCCGACAACTTGCGGGGTGCACAGCGTACTGTCGTAGATCCTTTACTGTGGCTAGTTATGCATGATGGAGGGTTGCGCTACGCCTTCCGGGCGGTTTTAGTGAGTAGAAGTCTCCATAACTGCGTGGCAAGAACCAAGATAAGGTTTTGAGGCTTTCCACATTCCAACGCCGAAAAAAAGGCAGACAGGCAGACGGACAATAAACAATTTTAATAAGGTTTTGTTTTATACACTACCTTAAAAATTAAGGGTAGGTTTCTATGTCGACTGTTTCTAGCTGGCACCAAGCAAGATGCGATAGCATTCAAGGGATAATGGAGATGTTAAGACCTGATAGACCTAACCTACAGGGCAGGTGTGTACTAAATGCCCTTTTGAGTGATATTCCAAAGAAAGGTCAAAGGGCAGTATAGGTCCCAGGACGAAACGTGGATTGGTACCGACAATGGAGCATAAAACCTGCGAAACGCCTGCTGAACCAATACCAACAGCTCTTCTGCCAAACCCTATCTCCACTTCAACGCGGTGATCGAAAAGCTGCAGAGTGAGAAAGATAAAGGCCAGTCTCCCGCGCCTAAAAACGAGACAAATTGTACTAATTGGCCCTCCAGGTTGGGGGTTGGGTTGGGCTGACAACCCTACACGGAAAACTAATGTTACCAGGCCACAACAAGGGTCTCGGACCGGACGGATAACACAACGACGAACCCGGCAGCGACAACGAATAACGATTTGTGCATTTTCTCATGGTACGTGCGCTCCCTGTACAGAGATGAAGCTGATAAGCAGCTAGCCGATACCCAATCCCAATACAGGGCTGATGTAACATCGTTACAGGAGATGCGTTGGACAGGGACCGGTTTCCTGGAGAAGGGCCACTACACCATATATTATAGTGGCCATCCAGTAAACCATGTACTCGGAGTAGGTTTCTTTGTCAGCCAAAAATTGGAACCTGCTGTTATCGCCTTTGAAAACATAAGCGAACGGCTATGCACTCTACGATTGCGAGGCAAGTTTAGAAATATAAGCCTCATTAACGTTCACGCCTCTACAGAAGAGACTGCAGAGTCGGAGAAGGATACCTTCTACGGGGCAGTAGAACGAACCCTCGAAGCCTGTCCCGCATATGATATCAAAATCATACTTGGGGATTTCAACAGCCAAGTAGGGAAGGAGCCCGTATTCAGGCGATACGTTGCCTCCCACAGCTTATAAGAAAATATAAATGATAACGGACTGCGGATTATTCAATTAGCAGTGTCACACGAAATGATTGTTGGAAGTACCTGGTTTGCGCGGAAAGCAGTCCACAAACATACGTGGGTCTCTCCAAACGGGACCACTTTCAACCAAATTGACCACGTGTTGATCGAACGCCGCAGTCAACAGAGGACCTGGAGATGAAGTAACAACAAATGATCTTCACAACCACCTGAAGAACGCTATTATTGAAACGGCCACAAATATATATGGCCCCATCCGCAAAAGGAGTCGGAACGGCTGGTTTGACGATGAATGTAAGTTAGCAACGGAACGGAAGAATGCCGCATACCGAGTAATGTTGCATTCTCAAAGAACGCGGGCATGCGCAGAGACTTATCACGAACTCCGTCGAGCGGAGAAGTGACTTCCAAGACGGAAAAAGGAACCCTGAGAGAACCAACAAGTCTGTGAACTAGAAAAATACAGGGAGCAACCGCACCAGGCGCGGAAGTTTTACCAAAAAGTCAGCAGGATGAAACCTTATACACCTCGATGCTCATCCTGCCGAGACAAAGAAGGAAATCTGATTTCCGACAGAATGGACATATTGGAGCGATGGGTTGAGTGCTTTGATGAGCTACTGAACAACCAGAAAATCGGCGAGTTGGAGGTCCCACCAACTGAAGACGACGGACAAATACTGCCACCACCAAGTTTAGGAGAAACAGTCCGTGAAATTCATCGGCTAAAAAATCATAAGTCGCCAGGAGCCGATGGAATTACAGCCGAATTGGTTAAATATGGAGGCGACCAGTTACACCAAGTGGTTCATCAACTTGTGCTCAAGGCATGGGACAGCGAATCAATGCCTGACGATTGGCAACGAGGCATAATCTGTCTCATACATAAAAGGGGAGATATCACACAGTGCAGTAATTATAGAGGTATCACGTTGCTGAGTACCATCTATAAGATATTCTCCACTATCTTGCTAGGCCGGATAGCCCCATACGCCCAGAACATCATTGGCCCATACCAAAGAGGCTTCACTCCAGGCAAATCAGCAACAGATCAGATTTGTTCTCTGCGGCAAGCGATGGAAAAACTGTTGGAATATGGACAACAGTTGCACCATCTGTTCATCGACTTTAAAGCCGCCTATGATAGCATAGCCATGGTAAAACAGTACACGGTCATGAGAGAATTCGGTATCCCGACGAAATTAATAAGACTGACTAGGCTGACCCTGACCAATGTGTGAGGCCAGATAAAAGCAGCAGGATCACTCTCAAGACCATTCGACATCAACAACGGTCTACGACAAGGGGATGCGCTATCATGCGTCCTCTTTAACCTGGCCCTCCAGAAAGTGATCCGTGATGCTGAGGTGAATGCAAGAGGTACGATCCTCTTCAAGTCCACCCAACTACCGGCCTATTCTGACGATATCGACATCATGGGAAGAACCACCCGAGACGTACAAACTGCCTTCATCCAAATTGAGCAGGTGATGATTGGCGCGAGATCTTGGGCTACACATCAATGAAGGCAAGACAAAATATATGGTGGCAACGTCAGCACCGGAGACGAACCAACCAACAACATCAAACCGCACTGGTCAAACACCAAGAAGAATAAGGATAGGAGAATACAACCTTGAGGCCGTTGATAATTCCTCCTAACTAGGGTCGAAAATCACAACCGATAACAGCTATGATGATGAAATCCGCGCACGATTATTGTTAGCCAACAGAGCGTATTTCAGCTTACAAAAACTATTCCGCTCGAAACGTCTCACCATAGGGTCAAAGCTCTTACTGTACAAGACTATGATCTTGCCAGTCCTCATGTATTCCTCGGAGACTTAAGTTCGTAGCAAGAAGAATTGCGAACTCTTGGCCGCGTTCGAGAGAAGAATCCTCCATAGAATTTTTGGCCCCCTACATAAGGATGGATAATTCCGTAGTCTACACAATGACGAAATCTATTAGCAATACCATGACCGTCCGGTTGTGGATAAAATCCAGCTCAATAGGTTAAGGTAGGAGGGTCACTTAATCCGTATGGATGAGGATGATCCCACCCGGAAAGTCTATAAGGGCAATATCTATGGTAGAAAAAGAAGACGAGGCAGACCTTGCCTAAGATGGAGCGATGGCGTAGGCCAGGACGCCAGACAGCTTTTAGGGATATCGAATTGGTGGACCTCGGCGCAAAACCGGGATGTCTGGAGTTACTTATTAAGGTAGGCCTAGACCGGATACCGGTTGCTGCGCCGTTGATGATGATGATGAAGTTACTCCTCATTTGGTCCGGTCCGACATCAAGTAGATGCGGACTTAGGCCCCCGCAATCCCAAAAAAAGTTTCCGGAGCCGATTTGATAGACGAGAAAGAAAGTAAAAACATGTCTCAGAAAGCACCTGAAGGAAGTTGATTTGGCAGAAAAGAGGGAACAGCAGAATTCAGATCGAAGATAGAAGAGATCTCGGATGAATGGGTTTTCAAAAGAGGATATAAAATTAGTGAACCAAATAAGGTGTATGAACAAATTAAATATGCTCGAAAGTATGGAGGTTTATGGAGCCGTGCATATTTTCAGAGAGAATACATTTTTTGTAAAATGAAAAGGAAAAAATTCGGATTCTAAGCTTTAATTTGAAATTCTATTTTCTGGAATTTCAAAAATGTTATTGGCTATTCACGCCAGAGCTGGGTAAAGGAGCTTAGACCGCCTTTATTGCCTTTGCGTTCAGATACTAATAAAACTATGAGGAAGGATGCTAGTTAGAAGTGGATTTTCGGTGGTTAGAGAAGGCTACCAAACAATTGGCAAGAATATGCCCTAATTGCATTCGATAAGTAGCTCGGTTGGATTGCTCAACTAAGATAGTTTCAATGCAATTAACAGGAGGGTGGTTTGTATATCCACATGAAGTAGTCCCAGATACATAATAAAATTCATTTTCAGGCAACTCTTCGCCATTTCCGCTTTTCTCACAAATAATACGAAAGTTTTCTCCACTCGCAATTAAAGTTCAGTGGAACAATGTCTCCCCCACATCGACATAATTATACTATTTTTTCCTTGACGCCACAGTTTTTCAATTTCAGCAATTTCACTCTCATTTCATTCACTCCCAGCACTTCTCACACAAATGGCCAGCAAATTAAACTGACAAGGAGGAATCAGGACAAATTATTTCCATTTCGCTATTTGTTCTGCTGGCAGTTTCATTGTTAGTCGACTGTCAGGATAATTACTGGTAACTAGCAAAACAATGGGGCGAAACCGAAATCGGGGCTTCAGTTAGTTGTTTTTGAGGGTTGAAGTTGAAGCTGTCTCCTGCGACCGCACTCATGTGTGTGTATGTGTGAAGGTGACGGTTTGTGCCAGTGTAGTAATTAGAAATGGCTACAATTGGAAAACAAAAATTCAATGTGACACCACCCCACATTAAAGCGTTTCGGCAGCCCGTAGACGGTCCTGGGATGTGCTCTAATTAGTGCGATATTAACGGCCGATATGCCTCACAAACATTTGGGGTGCTATCGGGAGTTTAGTGGGTGAAAGTAAACTGGTCGTTAGATTCAGGACTTTCTAATTCGTTGCCTAATATCCCAGTCGTTTGTTAGTAGGTCATCAGGTTAGATTTGGCACTGCATGGGGTTTGATGGCAAAAAGCTCCCTTTGGACCGTGGAAGTCACAAGTCCTTGCTGTATGAACATTTCGTCTGTAAGGGGACATGAGACCTTTATATTTTCACCAATAAAAATTCATTGGAGCATTCAAATGCTCACAGGTTCTACCATCGATCAAAATGACCGATATCGCTGTATCCTTGAACACACTCGAGACAAGTAGTCATACTACAAACTATAAGGCCACAAGTCTCACTCACTTTCTCTCTTGTGTCATTATTTATTTATGCTACGTCCTCCACAAGGCGCAAGGAATGTCTCGCACAATATAGAAAGCCAATTTTCTAAACGAAAATTACTATTGTTTTTAGTGTTCCATTGTCTTCTCCGAGAAAACAATGTTCCTTGCGCTGGTCTGATTGTGATTTAAGATGAAAGGGAGGATGCCGGCAATGGAGGTTGACACAAGCGAACCATTAATCAAAACCTTCTTTACGAATAATGATTCTTCAACAAGAGACATCATATTTCTGGAGCCGAATAATCATGTACATACGTATATTGCTGGAGGTACGTTTTAAGAGGAAATATATTGTCTGCAAGTGAATGACAATACACGCAAGAATGATTTATTTTCGTTGTAAACTAGGAAGGATGTGCACAAATAGAGCTTTAAGGCTACGAAATGTGGCACGACTAAAGTCACTGGTTATTACGAGAGTGTCTATTTATTCAAAGAAGGGATCGCTGTAGGCCTCTTATGTCTTGGAAGTGGAATTAAGTTGTCATTGTCGTGAATCGAGTAATAGTCCTGTTGATTACATCCGGGATGACAATATTTGGGTATCTTACCATAAATTTATGTAAATAAATGTTACATCAAAACATAAATTATGGAATGTTAGAGGAATGTAAAAGGAAGAAGTTGAAAACGATGTTAAAAAAAGAGCTTTGCTAATTTTGAGCTTAGCATCTCTCGGGATACCCTTACCCAATATTTGTAGTTTCTGTATTATGAATCTGGATTTGACGTGATGCCAAAAGTCAAAATTAGCTAACGACTCCGAAGCCATTAAAGACCTTGAAACAAGTACTAAAAACGAAAGGGAAAACAACAATATGCTTCTTCGAAGAACCCATTCACAAGGCCTTCGGGCGATCTAACCTTCTCCTTTCGTCATAACCATAAATACAACCAGAAGAAATGGAGCAAGCGCCTCTGCGGATGCCTCACTTAAATCAACCATCGCCCAATATCCGGCTCCAACTCGGACTACAAATCAACAGCCCCGAAGAAAGCTAAAATAGCTGTGGGGAAGTGTCAGCATTAACTGCTAATAAATGCAAAAGAGCTAAGTCAGAAAACTCCTCCTCTGGTCGTCATTGTATACATTTAAATAAATCAGGAACAATAGTTCCGGGTCCCTTCTTCAACCCCTGAGGAGAACCACAGCAAGTTCTTTACATACACCTTACCCTCCCAAAAAACAGCTAGCTTTATCGTCCGTGAAGGCCCAAGGAGTTTTCAATATCATCAGCGTCCAACTTTTCGCTATTACCTGGGCAAGGATTGTGATAATCCAGCCAGACCTTTGATGCCACTTTCATCTGGCCTATCGCTGCTTCAAATGTGACCAGGTTCATAGGCTATGCGAATGCTCCGAAATACCGTAGCAGATCCAAAAGTGTTGCAATTTCGGATGAAACGACTGCCCTGCGTAGTGTCTGCGGCTTCGCCACCGAAGTGGAATTTTATTTGCCTTTTTCGGGATTAATTTAATCAAATAATGCATTCTATTGTGCCCAATTACCTTAAATTTCGCCACATATTGCCCACTATTGAATGCATTCGAGCGAATTGATCGTGACAGGGGGGAATGATCAGCCGCATCTGTCAACGTACTGCAAATGTTACTGGCAACATGAACTCTGACAGTTGAAGGCAATGTGAGCGGCACGGGGAGCTGTTCATGGAGGAGCTGGTGAACGGTAGTGGATCGGCAACTGGGACTTGTGAAAAGAATTTTGGGGAGTGGAGTTTTGAAGGTCGAAGAGGGTAGAAGCGTTTGCAAGGGTGTTGTTGGCTGATCGAATAAAACGCGATATCTTTGATTAAGTCTGTATTGGAACCAAATTCAACCAGAATAAGAAGGCAAATATTCCCAACGGGCGAATTTCTATTTGAGGTTGATCGTGTTTTGTTTTTCTCCGACATCCTCGCAATAGGTGGATCCCGGTGGGTTCAGGGTGACATTCAACTAGCAACCAAGCACAGGAATGATCTAATTGCAAGTAAGGGATTATTACACTAGTGAAGAAATAACTCCTATAAAAATTCCACTATGTTTCCTATTTTGGATAGCAAATAACAATTTAATTCCGGCTCTTTAAATCCAGACGAATCATGATGTCGCAGTAACCTATAGAGCGGCAACCATAATGATTTACCTCGGCGAATATGGATGGTGGTGATAGGGATATGAACAAAGTACAAAAGAAATCCAGCTGGGCTATAAAAATAAGCGCGTAGTGAGTCGACTTGACGATGATGTTGTGCCGCCACATCAACCACGCTTCTACCTCCTATCGGAGTGATATCTCACGAGGCAGGTTCATTCACTCCACGGCAAAGTTTGGATGATGCATTCAGAATTAGGACATAGTAATCCGTATCCGCCGCTAGACGTTTTCTAGATCGGTCTTCGTCCACGGCAATATTCATCATCATCATCAACGGCGCAACAACCGGTACCCGGTCTAGGCCTGCCTTAATAAGGAACTCCAGACATCCCGATTTTGCGTCGGGGTCCACCAATTCGATATCCCTTAAAGCTGTCTGGCGTCCTGACCTACGTCATCGGTCCATCTTATGCTGGGTCTGCCTCGTCTTCTTTTTCTACCATGCGGATTAAGTGACGCGCCCACCGAAACCTATTGAGCCGAATTTTATTCACAACCTGACGGTCATGGCACCGCTCATAGATTTCATCGTTATGTAGGCTATGATCATATTCCGAATGCCAGTGAAGGGATCAATGCGTTTTTTTAATTCTTCCCCGAGAGATGCGATTTTTGCACCAGCTTCACAAGTCGCTGGAATTCGGGCAGCAGAGCATCGTTCAGATCACCAACTCGAGCATGGATTCCTTGCAGAATTCCTAGGCATTTGTAGAAGTCTGTCTCAGTCATAGCCTGAATATGGAGGTCACCGATGTTATGTCCGGCATGCGACTCGTGACGACCTTTGCGTTGGCTTGGATTCGACACGTGGCTAATCCAAATTTCATCCGAATATCATGACTGAACACGTCCACTATTTTGAACAGACTTCTAAGGTGGTCGTCACTACCAGCATACAGCTTGATGTCATCTAAGTACATCAAGTGTCAGTACACATTTAGCACGTAGCCCAGATTTTATTGCAAAACCATGCCCTCTAGTAGCATTCAGTAGCCATGAAAGGGAATTCAGTACCATGCAAAACCAAAGGGTTCTCAACGAGTCCCCCTGGAAAATCTCTCTCCGCATACGGATGGGCTGTAAGGTATTATCACTCTCAGACGAAGGTGGTAAAGTGGTATGCCACCCTTCCAAGAATGTCGCCAAAAACTTTATTAGTTTGGGATCAATGCGATACAGATGTTGGACATCGATTAGCTAGGTTTGCTTTGGCATAATCGATATAAAAACTAAAAAGTTTCATTAGGCCTCTATTTGCTTGTCTTACAACTACCGAGTCAATAATTAGTTACTGTTTGCAACCCCTTGACCCAACTTGGCAGCCCTTCTGCTCCTCGGACAGAATCTTGTTGGTATCGAGTTGCGCCTTGAATGACGTAATGAGTTTGTAGAGGTTTGGTAAGCATGTAGTCGATCTTGTGTCTGCGGGATCCTGCACCGCGTCCTTCTTAGGGATAAGGTAGGTAATTCTCGTAGTGGAAAGAGTGGAAATTTCACCGGCCGACTCATAACCTGATTTATGTTAAGTGCCAACCGACTGTATATATTGATAAATTTTTTATACTAGAAAATTCGGCACCCGATGACACCTGGGCTGTTTATGGCTCGTCGAACCTCATCTTCGCTAACATCCGCAAAATGCACGCCAAGCATAGTGACATGGCAGGTACCTTCGGCGGTGATCCACTCAGGAGCCGCGCCTCAATAACCATCTAGAAGAAACAGGGATCGAGACTGTGATCTGTCGTGGATCTTCCCTCCTCCACGCGCGCCGTCGAGCCGTCATTTGTTTCTTTGTTTTCATTTTTCAGGTTTTAGCTCGCGACCCACGCACTGATGATTTTTTTAAAATGACACCTGAGGGATCGTAGCGCTGAAAGAACCCCTCTCCCCCACATTTCCGGCTAGGCTAGCACAGAGGCCTGCCAGCACGTGTTCGCAGAAAGCCCACGTCAAAGCGAGCGAGGGAAAAGCAGAAAAAGGACAACGTGCCTGAAGGAGACTCTATCAAAGTAGTTTCCAGGGCCCAAAAAAGGAAGGCGAAGAAGGATAAACGGAAACAACTGACTACGCCCGCAGAGACCCGTCTGTCCAAAGACAAGGAGGCAACAAAAGAAAAGCCAGAAAAAACGACGTCGGCTCTGTTCATTAAGCCAACGGAAGGCAAGACATTTGCGGAAGTCCTTAATGTAATCCGCTACAGGATGAAACCCGAGGACAACGGAGCAGAGATGTCTTCTATACGGAAAACTAGGTATGGCGGAGTCGGGTTATTAGCGGAGAAGGCTCTTGTTTCTGGTCTGTAGTCCATGTCATCATCATCAACGGCGCAACAACCGGTATCCGGTCTAGGCCCGCCTTAATAAGGAACTCCAGATATCCCGGTTTTGCGCCGAGGTCCACCACTTCGATATCCCTAAAAGCTATCTGGCGTCCTGACCTACGCCATAGCTTCATCTTAGGCAGGGTCTGCCTCGTCTTCTTTTTCTACCATAGATATTGCCATACGGATTAAGTGACCCGCCCACCGTAACCTATTGAGCCGGATTTTATCCACAACCGGACGGTCATGGTATCGCTCATAGATTTCGTCATTGTGTAGGCTACGGAATCGTCCATCCTCATGTAGGGGGCCAAAAATTCTTCGGAGGATTCTTCTCTCGAACGCGGCCAAGAGTTCGCAATTTTTCTTGCTAAGAACCCAAGTTTCCGAGGAATACATGAGGACTGGCAAGATCATTGTCTTGTACAGTAAGAGCTTTGACCCTATGGTGAGACGTTTCGAGCGGAACAGTCTTTGTAAGCTGAAATAGGCAGTGTTGGCTGACAACAACCGTGCGCGGATTTCATCATCGTAGTTGTTATCGGTTGTGATTTTTGACCCTAGATAGGAGAAATTGTCAACGGTTTCAAAGTTGTATTCTCCTATCCTTATTGTTGTTCGTGTTTGTGTTTGACCAGTGCGGTTTGATGTTGTTGGTTGATTCGTCTTCGGTGCTGACGTTGCCACCATATATTTTGTCTTGCCTTCATTGATGTGCAGCCCAAGATCTCGCGCTGCCTGCTCGATCTGGATTAAGGCAGTTTGTACATCTCGGGTGGTTCTTCCCATGATGTCGATATCGTCAGCATAGGCCAGTAGTTGGGTGGACTTGAAGAGGATCGTACCTCTTGCATTTACCTCAGCATCACGGATCACTTTCTCGAGGGCCAGGTTAAAGAGGACGCATGATAGCGCATCCCCTTGTCGTAGACCGTTGTTGATGTCGAATGGTTTTGAGAGTGATCCTGCTGCTTTTATCTGGCCTCGCACATTGGTCAGGGTCAGCCTAGTCAGTCTTATTAATTTCGTCGGGATACCGAATTCTCCCATGGCCGTGTACAGTTTTACCCTGGCTATGCTATCATAGGCGGCTTTAAAGTCGATGAACAGGTGGTGCAACTGTTGTCCATATTCCAACAGTTTTTCCATTACTTGCCGCAGAGAGAAAATCTGATCTGTTGCTGATTTGCCTGGAGTGAAACCTCTTTGGTATGGGCCAATGATGTTCTGGGCGTATGGTGCTATCCTGCCTAGCAAGATAGTGGAGAATATCTTATAGATGGTACTCAGCAACGTGATACCTCTATAATTGCTGCACTGTGTGATATCTCCTTTTTTATGTATGAGACAGATAATGCCTCGTTGCCAATCGTCAGGCATTGATTCGCTGTCCCATACCTTGAGCACAAGTTGATGAACCACTTGGTGTAAGTGGTCGCCTTCATATTTAACCAATTCGGCTGTAATTCCATCGGCTCCTGGCGACTTATGATTTTTAAGCCGATGAATTGCTCGGACTGTTTCTCCTAAACTTGGTGGTGGCAGTATTTGTCCGTCGTTTTCAGTTGGCGGGACCTCCAACTCGCCGATTTTCTGGTTGTTCAGTAGCTCATCAAAGTACTCAACCCATCTCTAATATGCCCATTCTGTCGGAAATCAGATTTCCCTCTTTGTCTCGGCAGGATGAGCATCGAGGTGTATAAGGCTTCATCCTCCTGACTTGTTGGTAAAACTTCCGCGCCTGGTGCGGTTGCTCCCTCTACTTTTCTAGTTCACAGACTTGTTGGTTCTCCCAGGGTTCCTTTTTCCATCTGTGAAGTCGCTTCCGTATGCGGCATTCTTCCGTTCCGTTGCTAGCTTACATTCATCGTCAAACCAGCCACTCCGACTCCTTTTGCGGCTGGGGCCAAGTATGTTTGTGGCCGTATCCATGATAACGTTCTTCAGGTGATTGTGAAGATCATTTGTTGATGCTTCATCTCCAGGTCCTCTGTTGACTGCGGTTATTGCAGCATCCATTTCCCTCTTATAGGTGTCGCGGAGGGTTGTGTTGTGGATGGCTTCAGTGTTCACTCTCATCTGATTGTCAGAGGGAATTCTAGGTGGTATTGTTATTCGGGCTCGGAGCATCATGCCAACGAGGTAGTGATCCGAGTCTATATTGGCCCCCCTATAAGTTCTGATATTCATCAAGGCTGAGAGGTGGCGGCGTTCGATCAACACGTGTTTAATTTGGTTGAAAGTGGACCCGTCTGGAGAGGCCCACGTATGTTTGTGGACCGCTTTCCGCGCAAACCAGGTACTTCCAACAACCATTTCGTGTGACCCTGCTAATTGAATAGTCCGCAGTCCGTTATCATTTGTTTTTTCGTTAAAGGTATGGGAGCCAAGGTATCGCCTGAATACGGGCTCCTTTCCTACTTGGCTGGGACAGGCTTCGAGGGTTCGTTCTACTGCATCGTAGAAGGTATCCTTCTCCGACTCTGCAGTCTCCTCTGTAGGGGCGTGAACGTTTATGAGGCTTATATTTCTAAACTTGCCTCGCAAGCGCAGAGTGCATAGCCATTCGCTTATGTTTTCAAAGCCGATAACAGCAGGTTTCAGTTTTTGGCTGACTAAGAAACCTACTCCGAGCACATGGTTTACTGGATGACCGCTATAATATATGGTGTAGTGGCTCTTCTCCAGGAAACCGGTCCCTGTCCATCGCATCTCTTGCAACGCTGTTATATCAGCCCTGTATTGGGACAGGGTATCGGCTAGCTGCTCAGCAGCTTCATCTCTGTACAGGGAGCGCACGTTCCATGAGAGAATGCGCAAATCGTTATTCCGTTGTCATTGCCGGGTCCGTCGTTTTAAATTCCGTCCTGTCCGAGGCTCCTGTTGTGGCTTCGTAACAAGTTGTTTTCCGTGTAGGGTTGTCAGCCCTACCCAACGCCCAACCTGGAGTGGGTACAATTTGTCCCGTTTTTAGGCGCGTCCATGTGCTCTATAGAAATCCGGGATCTTGACTGCCTCAAAAAAGGCCGAAGAGGCGGAAGTGGAGGAGACAATAAAGCGTGAATGTCCAGAGGTAACCAACGTCTGGATAGGTATCACTTCTGTAAATGCTCGAGGGCAAAAACTCGCCGGCGTAGAAGTCCCCGAGCAATATGCGAGGAAACTACTTAGCAGCGAGAAAATCAAAATTGGATGGGTCGTACGAATGCGGATAGTCCCCACCTAGTACTACAGGTGTCTACAGGTGACTATAAACACACGTCAGCAACTTGCAAGGGACCGAATAGGAGAACAGTGTGCCGGAGATGCGGTCAGGTAGAGCACCAAACGAAGACCTGCAATGAAACCGAAAGTTGCGTTCTCTGCAGGGATTGTGACGCGTCTTGTGAGAGCGTCGCATACACTGCGGGCTCGGAACGGTGTCCAATCTTTAGGGCGGAACTGGAAAGGGCTAGGGCGCGAATGGCATGATCCGCCTTTTACAAATTAACATGCACCGGAGCAAGCACTCACCAGTTGCTAGCGAAGTTCGCTGCGGAGGGAAAAGCTGCTAATCAGTGAGCAATACCGGCTTCATGTCATTTCGAATTAGCAGGCACCGCTCCCATCTGGTTAAGGACGACGTTCGACTTCGTGTTCTTGCCCAAGGCCTAAAAAATGGGTTTGTCCGGGAATGGGATTTTCCGCATTTACTTGACGCCGACTGAGACGATACTGGACTTTTGGCAGCGGCTTGATGTTCTGAAGGACGTCGTTTCTTGCACGGAAGGGCGACTATCTACCGCCTTAAGGGCGAAAATTAAGACAGACGTGAAGAACGTCAGCTCACCCTTATCAAGTGGCAACTCTCCTGGCAAAATGAGCCAAGGGACCAATGGAGTGCGCCGCTCATCGACGAGTTAGACCCGGCTGAACCGAACGCATGGTGAGATTGATTACTTTCTGCCACAACTTCTAAGCGGACGTGGGAGTTTCCAGTCTTACCAGCACAGGATTGAGAAGGCGCGATCTCCGGATCGTGTGTTCTGCAATGAAGTGGTGGACGACGCTGAACACACCTTTCTCTTTTGCGAAAGGTGGGACAGCTTTCATCAGCAGCTTTATGCACAGAGGAGGAACGCTTCCCAGACAACATTATCAGAGAGATGCTGGAGAGCGCTGGCAGGTGGAGTATGTTCGGACCCTTGTTCTCGCGAAGAAGATTGATTGAGGATCGACCGGCGGAGGGACGGGATGGCAAGGGGTTCCTTAAACTAACAACTCCCTTCCTCTCCTCCCCTTGGTGAAAGGGATTCCCTGACTTGAAGGCTCCAGAACGCCGGGAGATCGGGAGGGCTAGCCCGAAGTAATGTGTCAAACGGTTCCAGGGTAGTTCTCTTATGATAGGGAGGTTTTTAGTTGGTAGTCCAACAGCGTACTGTTGCGGGTGTCCAACACTCTATGCGAAAAGGTATTAACTTGCCCAACTCGCAAAACAAAAAAAAAAACTAGAACGAACCAATGGGCCATGATATTTGATAGAGAAAATCAAAAATGAAATTTAATCTATCCCCGTAAACCTCAGCATCTATGAAGAAGTTAATTTCGAAAGTGGGCATCGGTTTGTGCTTCAGCAATGCAAGCAATACGGGTTTTGTTTATCAATTGAAAAGAAGGTCTGCTCTGCTACTTGTGAACTCCAAAGTTCTCCTAGATGGAAAATATCAAGGGCTTCAGTGAATAACAAATATCTCGTTTCAACCCTGAGCTGAGATTGATGAAACAAAAGTTGACGAATACTGATACAATTGAGCTCTCCTTTCTTCCACAAAACTCTCACCACAAGTAAGATATGTGATGCAAAAGCAATTAAAGGATGCCTGCAATAACTCCAGTACAGGACACTTCCGCTTTTACCTTCAAAATCCTGAAACGAAAGTACCTACCACCATTACATCCCGACAATGGTATCTCCAGGTTGCTACTTGCAGCATTCTTTTGAGAAATTTTACAAAAGGGTTATGACGCTAGAGTATCCACTGTCTACGTACATGCATGATCCTTTTCGGCCCGCATATTCTCAGCATTGAAGTGAAGTTTCCTGGCATTCGCATACTGGTAACATGTTTCCATCACTCTCAAAGTGAATTGAGCAAATACTCTCAACAACTCTTGAATTTACTTAGACCAGTAGCAATATCGTGTAGGGTCGTAGTTGTTATTTTGTGAATCTGGCAACAATAGAGTGCACGTTAGTTTCCTGCATGTAAGATGAAATTTCCATTGTTCAAGCAAATGAAACTTCTATCAATGTTGTTTGCCGTTTTACGTAACATAGTAATATGCATGCATCTACCAGAATAATGGGTAAAAGATTGGGATCGGCTAGGAAAGTTTGTGTTTCCGAGGAGGGCTATGCAGTGAGGACTGTCCTTGCAGGCTTCCATGGATACAATCCCGGAGATACTTAACAGGATCGAATTGAGATGCGGCCAAGTGTATGATTTTCGTTTGCTCATCTGATTCGAATATTTTTTCCAGTCACCACTTAGCCCTGTCAGTGCTCGCCCTGCGGGTCCTTGTTCCACTTTTCAGCTCCAAATCAAGGACCGAACAACAACGTGTTATTGCTTTCAATTCCAATTACTTATTCAATTAACAGATCCAAATACTAGAAAATGGATTCGCAAGCGAAATATTGTATTTCTCATGCTTCAAGTGTTAACTCAAATCTGCCGACATTATTAACAGAAGAACAGCCCTCCCATGTCTCCAACCACGCTCCCCTCAGCGAGCGTTCCACGATGGATGCGAAACCTTATTTGCATAAATTTCATGTGAGCTCCAACATATCACCATGTTGTTCGGCGCTTGAGTGTTTTGTGCTGGTACACTAGGAGATGCACGTCGGAGGATATGTGTTGACTGCCTCCAAGTTCAAAGGACATCCCTAAACGAAATATAGTATCGGGTGGATAGGCAGTTAGTATTTGCGTGCTTGAATGTAAGCATACATAAACTGTAGGTTTAGGCAAGTATCAACGCTTGTTCATAAGGAGCCTCGCTCCGAAGGACCTGCCAAGCTTGAAACTGTTAAAGGCTTACCATTAACCAGTCAGCGATTTAGTAAATAAATTACCGGAAGTATATCTATGAAACCATATGGAAAACTCGAGAGGATATACAAGTATAATTATAAGTTGTGTGTGTACTGAGCTCAGGCATTTCTTGTAATTTGCATAGATCAAAGAGCATCCTTAAAGTAGATACGGAAATGTGAAGGGAAGGAAATTGGATTTCGAGCAAGTGTAGTGTCACCACAATTGGACCGCAACTGCTCTTGGCGGATACTATTTGCATATAAAAGGAGTTAATGTGGTTGTTATCTTATACAATGAGGTCTATTACGGCAGGAGAGAACCTACATTCGCATATGTACATGTCGATGTTCCTAATCGGATGAAAGTAATTTTCTGGGAAGGGTTCCTTCATATCTATGCCATCTTTGAACTCAACGCCACTTGAATAGTTCCAAATTAGGCATTCTCCATGTTTAGTTCCTTACTCCAAAAGGGTTTACTAATTCACAGGAATTCCTTCTGGTGGTACAGGACCCATGAGTTTCAATTTATTACATCTTTTCACCTTCATTCCTCTAGCGTCAACCGGCGTAAATAATAAATTATGAAGTTCAAGTTCATTCATTCAAACTCTTACCCCCACTGAACTGGGAAGTCTGTTCTCTTATAGGCTTCTGACTCCATGCATATATCCGACTGGTCATATTGTTGCTCGTCTACTTCACCTATTTCCAGCTTCCGCCTATTCTAACTACATCAATTATTATCCTTACCATTCCAGACATTCGGCATTTCACCCGACTTTCTATTTCTGTTTGTTTCCTGAAAAATCTTCCAAACAAGGAAAAACACCGAAATCCCATTAAAGTTTTTCATTTTTCATTGGTTGGTCTAATGGAAATTTTTGTTCAGTAGTTAATGAACTGTCAACCATAAATTGCTTTTTATGACATCCATTCATTTCCTGCGATATCCTTCCGATCACCTGATCCACTTTTTTTACGCTCAATTGGTTGGTCGTAAATAATAGTTAGGACCTGAATGGGCCCGGTCATAACTTTTAAGGGAAGCGTCCTGGGGCCTTCCAATCAACACGAATGTAAGGTGTTGACCGAAATATAAATTGTGCCAAACTGAGCGATACGAATCGTGTTACTAGTTC
This sequence comes from Hermetia illucens, assembly GCF_905115235.1. Taxonomy (NCBI): domain Eukaryota; kingdom Metazoa; phylum Arthropoda; class Insecta; order Diptera; family Stratiomyidae; genus Hermetia; species Hermetia illucens. The sequence continues at coordinate 22,908,608 of NC_051851.1, read as the reverse complement.
AATTAATGAAGGAACAATTTTACGGAGCGAATGGATGTAAGGAAAATTGACTTGGGTTATGGTGGTCCTGCGATAAACAGGATAGCGGAAAAGGCTCATCGAATATTGCAGGGTCAACTTATCGGGCGCGGTAGAAGTAATATGAGCTTACCTTTTTAGTTTGGGGACAAAAAATAATTGGTATATATGTTTGTAAGGACCTTCAATACTCTACCTAATTGCGGTGTTAATAATAATTAATAATTTTACAATAAATCATAGAAAAGGCGCGTGTACATAGGTAGAACTGGCTGCTTCCGGTGCACGCTTTTAATACCTGAAAATCCTATGGGCCATAACTACTGTGAGAAGGATTAGGGAAGCATAATCTAGCCATTTTCGTTCTTCAGAGCCGTTCCATACCTGGCTAGAGCTATTCCTACTTCCCTCTCTTCAGCATTGTCCCTTATTCTGTACATCTTTGCAAGTCACGGAAATTGTTAGATGATTGCATCGGAGGGGGGGGGGTGTAGTCTCAGGTTCTCTCAGTACACCAGTATTGTTGAGTCCCGACCTGATGTCGAAAACAGGGTCGCTGGGTAGTCCCAGCTTCGCGGGACTTGCAGCAAGTTCTTCTCGATTGGCTGTCCGGAGGCCAAGTAGAACGAGTGCCAGGACCTTCCACCAAGAAGGACCGTCTGGGTCTATTATCGCAGCCTTTAGCGTCCGGTGCCACCTTTCAAGCATCCTATTGGACTGCGGGCAGAACAGGGTTGTGTGGAGGCGTTTGAAACCGAGAAGTTTGCCCAATTCTGAGAAAAGGAAAAACTCAAACTGCATTCCTTGATCGGTGATTATAATTGCAGGCATACCAAAGCGTGGTTTCCATTCTCGACAGAGGGTCTCATCACAAAACTGTGCAGTGAAGTATTTCAAAGGTTTCGCCTCAACCCACCGCGTGAACCTATCGATGATTGTGAAGGAATACCTTAAACCGTGCGAGACTCTCAAAGGGCCAATTAAATTGAGGTAGATTGTGTGGGAACGCTTGATGGACTTAGTCAACCCTCCTACCTCTTTCCTCCTACATGTTTTGTAGTCTGGCAAGTCTGACATGCGATGCCTTGTTTGGCCCAAGAATTGATGTCCTTGTTCATTGAGGGCCAGAAATACTTTTGCGGTAACTAACCGATTCATTGTCCGGTGTGCTAGATCGTGAACGGCGTGAAATGCTTTCTTTCGGAAATCGGTCGGAATACATAGCCTTGGTCTCTGGTCAGTATATAGTAGATGTTGAGCTGAATATTGAAAAATCCCTGAATGTGTATTTGGAGTTGGTCCTCAAGCTCTGAAGAACTGCGCCGTTTTTCTGCGCCTCAGCGACTACCGGAAAATCAACGATGGCGGGGATCTTGACCTGTGCAACACGTGAAAAAGCGTCAGCAACCACGTTAACTTTGCCAGACACGTGTCGAATGTCGGAAGTGAAATGGCTGATAAAGCTCATGTACCGAAGTTGGAGAGGTCGGGTTTTTATTACCAACCAAAAGTGATTGGCTTATGGTCCATGAACAATGTGAATGGTCTGCCTTGAAGTGAATACGGGAAGTGTTTAATTACGAGGTACGCGACTAATATCTCACGATTTTAGGAGCTGTAGTTCCGTTGAGCGGGACTCAGGTGTTTGGAGAAGAAGCTCAACGGCTGCTAAATTTAGTACACTTTTTGGTGAAGAGCGGCACCTACGGCAATGTATAAGGTATCGACGAACACGGCTAGGGATGCATCTTGCTGAAGGAATGCCAGAAGTGTAGCATCCACCAGTTGTTGCTTGGTAGTCAGAAACAGACAGACAGCCTATAGGGATTACACAAACAGTGGGCAGTCTTTGGTTTTCGCCCCAGGAAGTAGGTTTTAAAAATCGTCTGACGGTGGCAGCCTTGAAGAAGTTTAACATGCCCAAGAACCGTCTCAGATCCTTAACAATTTTCGGAAGGGGAAAGCTCGAAATCGTTTGCACTTTGACTGGGTCCAATTGGATGCCTTCAAGGGTGATCAGGTGGCCGAGGAACCTTACCTGCGATTGCAAGAATTTGTATTACTCAACGTTAAGTACTAGATCGGCCTAAAGGAGGCGTTGAAAAACGCACTCAAGATGCTCTAAATGCTCGTACTCAAGGGAAGACACCACCAGAACATTATTCAAATATACGAAACAGAAGTGGAGGTTGCGTGACACAGAATGGATGATTCTCTGAAAGGTTTACGACGCATCGCACAGTTCAAAAGTCATCCTAGTGAACTCGAAGAGTTCGAAAGGTGTCTATATTGCCGTTTCCGGAATAACTTCAGGAGCCACAGGGAATTGATGGTATGCCTTAATTAAGTCCAAGTTCGAAAAAATGCGGAAATGGAGTATCGATCTGGAATCGTCTGAGCATTTAGACGTCTGTAGTTACCACAAGGTCTCCAATCCCCATTGGGTATGTGGACCATGTGAAATAGCGAAGACCAACTATTTTGAAAGCCTGCAAATACCCTGGTTAAAAAGCTCTTTGAACTTATACCGCGCAACTTCGAGCTTTTGCGGTGGTAATGGACGCTTTTTAGAAAAGATGGGGGAACTAGTAGTGATGATGTACTTAACGGGCTTAGAGAAACTATGCTCGGTAGTGATGTTGCGGTATTTTGAAGAATTACGCGAATACTTAGGTCGGTAATGTCTTCAAAAACGATGGAAAGTGAGCTGGATGAGCAGGATGGATAATAATAATAACCTAAAGGAAGTTTTAGGGTCAATGAGGGTCCTGTTATTTAGATCTACTAGGAATCTATAACATATTTTCTTGACCCCGCTAAAGCCCTACTTGTAGGAAAAAAGCCCAACGCAGGGAATACGCGCACCCCACGCAAGTTGCTTGCTCCGCGTCACTCCTATTGAGGTGGGGCTGGTCAAGAGGGGGGTGAATGTCAACGCTGATCCCCCACTTGTGTCGATTCGATCGAATTGCCTAGATGGCGGAGTTAATCGGTCGCTTGCACCACTTTGAGTTGTGCTCTTGTCAGTTGAGAAACCGAAGTTGATGAACGAATTGATGCGTTCCGTGAATGATGAAATGTTGAGAAAGTCCAAAGTATGTCGCAGCATGTGAAAGTAAGTCTATTGCTTGAGAAAAAGATTAGAAACGGAGAGGAGGGATCCCAATTCTGATGTTAACTAACTTATGCTCGATTATAGGAGGTGTATCGTCTTACAAACAGTTATTCAGATAGTTTGAGGAAAGTGGATATTAGTGGGTGCTCCGAGGAATCTAATTAGCTGCGTGGTGCGCCGTTGTGATGCCGCATATTACTAAGACCATCACTCCTGTGGGAAGAGCAAGAGAAGCAGAATCCAATCAGATCAGAGCAGCCCTGTCCTGTAACTTTGAGGGTCTCAAAGAATTGTTTAGCTAGTCTCCGCAGCTTCCCTCTAGCTAAAGCTAGGCAATCGTATGGTGAAATGGTTCCCTATAAGCTAATGCCCCCGCTCTAAACTTGTGCGCAAAAAGCTCATCCGATCCTGTTTTATTATAAGGGGATGAAATTCTCGTTGATTTGACGCAAGCGGTGAGCATTCGCCATCTAAAGTCAGTGACTGCTAAAAAGTTTGAGTAGATTCCACCCCTAACAGTTAACGGAGACTGTGTCCCCTGAGGGATTGCGAGGAACAGAGTCCCACCTGGCCAATCCGTCAGCCCACTTATTCTCCCATATATTTCTATGAGCGGGAACCCAGAGAAAGATGACTTCGAGCGTGCCGCCTAAATTGTTCAGCTCGTTCAAGTCAAAGTCTAGATGGCCGTTTGGTTGTCGGTGAAAAAGTGTATGTTACGCTAGAAACTCGGTTCATGTCCCGGATATTTACAGGCTTAGAATATTGGCAGTACTACCACTTGGAATACATAGGCGAATACTAGGAGCCGAACGACTCGACTGCAACATAGTTATCCCAGAAAAGTCTCGCACAGAACTGAACCGTCGTCAGCAAAATTCATCATGAAGCTCGACTTGCGTGTAGGGTAATCCAATGAGAATGCCCGAGCTCCCAAAATACCCCAAGGGGTAGGGCTTCGCTGTCCAACATCCGAACTCGCGCAATCTAACTGCACTGCACGCAACAGCATATTTAATATAAAGGTCTTGGGGGAGGAGGTGCACAAGTGCATTGCGAGCATCTCCTGGACAGGACTCCAGAGCCCCACTAGGACTTCCACACGCGGCTCTGTGAATCCGACTAAACTTGGTTCTATTGTACTTCTTGGTTACCACCTGCCACTACACAATAGAACCGTACGTTAGGATAGATCGAACACCACGTTCTCGCAAAGATTCTCTTTCAAACGAAAAAGACTCTACAGGCCTTCTTAATTCTCATTCTATGTTCAGTCTACAATTCAACTTAGGATTACACACAGATACTTTACATTGGAAGAAACAGTCAACGGGAGGTGAAATTCGGAGATCCTCGAAAAGCATTTGCTCCACTTTGCCTGGATTTTTTTTGAGTCCGCATCACGCATCCCACAGACATAACATTCCCAACGCTCCCCCCAAGATTTCGCTCATAACCAAGGAAAATATTCCTGACACCAATACCACTAATATGGTGCCACTGTGGGGTGTACCTCTGCTCACAGCTCTGATCAAGTGTCTATTTCCCAGATCAGATTAGATTATCCTGGCTCTTAGGATGGATACTATCCAATGCGCAAGACACCTCCCCTCTTTTCTATTTTTAATAGAGCCTTCTTAATAGTTTTGATACTAATGTTGTTGAATGCTACCTCTATATCCAGAAATGCAGCTAGGGTAGTTGCAGTGTAAAAACCGTTCAACCGTACTAATTACCTGGTGAAGAGCTATTTCTGTGAAATTACATTTGAGGTAGGCGTCCTAACACTTGAAGAATGGTGTCCTACAATGGATCATCCTTAAGGGTATAAATACCACGTGCAAGGCATCTCCAGGAGTATCGTGCGTATCGGAAAGAAATCCAACTCTCTACAAAAACTGCTAGAAGGGGTTACTTTCTTGCTGTTTCTGTAGCATAACTAGCATCGTGCCATCTGGGCCAGAAGATTTATAAGCGGAGAATTTGTTTATAACCCAGCCAACTTCATCCTCGGTAATTATCGATTTGATAAACTCACACGACTGGAGCTACGTACTCTGCAAGCAAGGCTCTGACATAAAATCCTTCTTGCAGGCGGGGAAGTGTATCTGAACTAGCAGTGCCAAAATCTCATCAGAAGATTCCACCTAAGATCACTCCTAAATCATTTACTCCTCTGTTCCTTGATCAAAATCCTATTGCACCTCGTTAGTTCTTTGAATGTTTTGAATACTCCAACCAGCACCGTTTCTCGCCACTAGTATTTGTCTTTGTAGCATATATCGAAGATCTCCCTGGTCAGCCTCCCAAAACTGGATAGATCTTCAAGAGACTTTGAAGCCGGTTCGAATGCCTTTTCTAGAGCTCCGAAGTGTGACTGCACTTCCTTAGGCGTGCCAATGTTGCCAATTTGCGTACCGCCGTGTGTTTGACCAGGAGGCTCTGGAAGGGGAGGAGACCTCTATAACGAGATTTAAACTGAAAAATATCTATCTGTGATCTGAGAAACTTTCCATCTGTGATCTGAGATCAAACACGGGACCAGTTTCGAAAAATACGAATTGAGTCCTTTCATTTGATATCCCACACGGCCATATTCTGTGAAAAAAATTGTGCATCCTCCTTTCGCATGTATAGGAAGCCCCACCTTAAACTCAACACAATATGGCGTCACTTGCTATATGTGAAGGGAGCCACAGACACGTTCTCACTAACTTCCGTGACAGTTGGGCCAGCCGTTTCCGAATAAATCAGGTGTGATAGACAGACAGAGAGACAGACAGACAGGAACCTAACGAGAGCGTACGGTGAAACGCAGGCAGCGACCCTAATGTCTGTGAATGTGACTAATACCAACGAGACGTCCATAGACTTCGTAGGGGTGTAAAGACTAAAGCTTTGGATGATACTGTCCCTATAAATGTGAACCTTTGGTTACCAAAAAGAAGCAACGTCCTTCGCACTGCACTATGGTTTTCATTGCTTTATTTACAATGACCCTGAAAATTTTTGTATTATACCAACTCTCTGCAACTTGATCCATTAGACCCTTTTTCTCATGCTAGTTTTAAACATGTATGTATATAATTGTGTAGTTTTATTTATAATACTCACTCCACATTAGATACTAATTAATTAGGAAAACTTCCTTAAGTTCATCTCAGTATACCAACTAATCAATGCGGACTTTAAACTGGAGGTTTGAGATATCAGTGGCTTAGAGTAAGATAGTTATCTAAAACATTTTACCATCTTAATGAGCAGAAACTTTTCCGAGCAAAGTGCATGTGGCAAACAGACACGCAACCTAAAAAAGAACAAAAGATTAAAGCTTAAAACTTTGGAAATGCAATCACCCTAAATGCATTATTGACTTTCGTTCTCTCACCCACAATGCACTTCACGTTGCCATTATCCTCTACGATTGCATCAAGTTACAGCAGAACTAAAGCAAATCAAATTGAATTCAGTAAGTTTATCTTCCGTCTGTCATCCATTAAATAGATAAGTTCCAAATTTGTTCGTCAGGGATTTGTTAGTTATGTTCGCGGATTATCACAACCCATAAAATTAATCAATATTAAAGGGAATAATTTGATTTGAATTTATAATTGATGCACGTAGATAGATAGATGTACTGAATTTGATTAAATATTTACGATTATGATACTTCGCTTTAATGGCACTTTAATATTTGTGTAAATCTATTGAAAACAATGAGCTTTATCTTTTTTACGTAGAGGTGTCTGCCCACTCAATTCCTCATCAAGTAGCAAATGCAAATAAATTGACTATAGTTGCAGAGCTGCTGAGTTTTCTCCTATTCATCTTTTCCATAAAGAACAAGTCGGAATACCGGAAGCTCACGCTTCGGGTGTAAAGGTTTTGCGTTCATCTTTTGTGAGGAACTACAAATTCAACATATTTCTTCATATTTTTCTAAACTACATACAAGATATACCTGCACAGGCATAGATATTATCCTCACCCTAAATAAGCAAACTACTTATTATCGAATATTGACATACAAATGCACTTATATAAATTGATCGTATCAATAAGCGAGAAACACAATTACGATGCGTGTGGAATGCAGACGAGAGAAGCTGTGAACCGCACGCAGCTTCAACGTACAATGAAAATTTGAGGTCCGCAAAATTCGCGCCGCGTTGGCAAGGTTCGCTCTAATGACAGATTGCCCCATTTGCAATTTGGTGGAGCTTTTCGTTTTCGGCTACTACTTTTGAATGTAATTAATTTAAATGAATTAGTTTTGAGAATTTCGAAAGGCACTATTTGCATTACAAGTGCTAATTATTAACGTCACTTGCATTACCCTCGTCACTTCTAATCATAGAATATCGAAACCGGATGTATTTTGAGGCCTAGATTCCGTAAAGATACACAACTGTGATTTTTTTCAGATTTTTTGGTTGAATAGGTTCACTTTTTGGGACACATATTTTGAGCCCTCACTTCTCTACATTTCAGTTAATATCGGAAACAAGATCATTTTCGAAAACTACTAACCGAGCCCTTTCATTAAATACCCCACATAATCATATTTGGTGAAGAAAAAAAGTCAAATGCCAACCACCCCCAAAAAATCAAGAAAACGCAATCCATTTTGGGGTGCATATTTGAAATTAAATAATATTTTTTCCCTCCTTGTACTGCCGTTGCTCGATGTGATGGCCTAAATTTTGTTGAGAACTTGAAAAGCAATTGTGGGGATGATAAACTTTCTCGCAGATAAGTAGAATATTTATCAAAAAAAAAATGGGAAAAATAGAAGCCCTGCCGACGATTCAGGACAAATCATCGGAAGCTACTGGGTCTTCTTAAGCCAGATCATGGCATTTTCCCAGCACTTATCCAGAGAGGCCTAGGAATTATCTTAGAGTCTCTTCTGAGGGTGGTAAGGGGGAGCATAGCACTGGGTTACATACCAAGGGCATGGAACGGGCAAAAGTGGTCTTTATTCCGAAGGCGGGTAAAAAGGATCCTTTTCACCCTAAATCTTTCAGACCAATCTGCCTAACATCGTTCGTACTCAAAACGGTGGAGAAGGTCATAGACAACTATATTAGAACTAACGTTCTAAAGCGTAATCCCCTACATCACTGTTTACACGCTTACCGGGCAGGAAGGTCAACTGAAACTGCTCTGTATCAGCTGACAGAGGTACTACGGGACGCCATAGAAACAAAAGAAATTACACTGTGCGCGTTTTTGGATAGCGAAGGAGCATTCAACAACACATCGCACACAGAGATACAGGATGCCCTGAGCCGCAAAGGAGTGGGAAACACCCTGGCACTCTGGATGGGCAAAATGCTAGAAAGCAGACAAATAGAGGTACAAACAGGTACAAATTCTATTATCATAAACACCACTCAAGGCTGTCCACAGGGTGGAGTACTATCGCCGCTGATGTGGAGTATGGTAGTGGATGAACTCCTGGACGTGTTAACTAATACTGGAATACAAGTCCAGGGCTACGCGGACGACATTGTTTTAATCTGTAGGGGCAAATATGAAGATACCCTATGTGATAGAATCCAAACGGGATTAAGGGTTACTAGTGCCTGGTGCAGGAAGGTGGGACTGCGGATCAACCCAACCAAAACCACCATAGTACCATTCACTAGGAGGCGTAAGCTGGATCACCTGAAAGCCATAACATTACATGATATGGAGGTGAAACGAGAAACAGAGGTCAAATATTTGGGAATCACGCTAGACCAAAAATTACTCTGGAAGACACATGTCGGAAACACTTGTCGAAAAGCCACGAGGGCTCTGATGACTTGCAGATCCATAGCAGGAAAAAAATGGGGTTGCAGCCCGAAGGAGGTCCTTCTGGGATTAACCCCTCTCCATCTGCACATACAGATGCAGGCAAGGAGATCAATATTCAGGATGGCCGGTAGTATGAGTGAGGCGGGGAGCTGCCTAAATCGAAGGAAGATTGATATCCTTTCTAGGCGATATCCCGAATTACTGATACCGAGGGACAACATGGCAACGAGGTTTCACTTCGATAAGAAGTTTGAAACACGTTGGAGTAACAAGGCAAACTGGGAGAGTGTGGCTGCGACATACGGTTTAAACCAGTAACTGATTACTTGGTACACTGACGGATCCCTCACAGCAGAGGGAGCGGGTGCCGGTGTCATTGGTCCAAGGAAAATGTACTTTGAGCCAATGGGCAGGTACACTAGTATATTCCAGGCGGAAATTTACGCCATAGACAAATGTGCCTCCTTTAATCTGCAAAGGAACTACAGGGGGCAGAACATAGCTATTCTCGCCGATAGCCAAGCAGCGATCAAGGCACTTAGGTCCAACCAGGTGAACTCTAAACTGGTATGGGAATGCCTTGAGAGACTGAATACACTCGGCTCGTCCAACAAGGTCTGGATACTTTAGGTTCCAGGCCATGCTGGGTTGAAAGGCAATGAGGCAGCGGATGAACTAGCCAAGAAGGGACCCTTCTGTGGAATCGGAAACGGTTTCATGGCTATGAATCTAAGAAACGAAGAAAAACGGTTGAGGGAACTATATTGGGCGGGCCTACCAAGGATGGAGCAGTCCAGGGTGCTTATTGGGGGATACGAACCCATGCGCACAAAGGATTGCTTAAACCTCACCAAAAAGAACCTCCGAATCATAGTGGGAATTCTCACTGGTCATTGTCGACTGAACTATCACCTAGGGAAGCTAGGGATATCTACGGACACTGCCTGCAGGTTCTGTGAGGAGGAGGACGAAACCTCTATGCACGTCCTGGGACAGTGTCCGACACTTGTGCAAAGTAGGTCGATACATCTGGGAGAACACTTAATACCAGATGCAAAGCTGAAACTTCTGGAAGTGGGGAACATACTAAAGTTCCTAACGGTTACAGGCCTGCTTGAGATACTATGATCAACAGGTACACTATAACCAGTAAAAGGGGCACAATAGTTCTTCAAGGACGCGGTGCTACTTTCCCTTAACAGAATAATAATAATAATAAGCCAGATCACCCGCACTTTGGCGTGCAAGAGGAGATGGAAGCGAAGTTTGGGGCGGAAGGCATTGATCGAGAAAGATAAAGTTTAGATTGCCAGCAGATTGATGATGGGGAAAGGAAAAGGTGGTCATACTGGGATACCTCCCGGCATGTCATATGCCAAATACGAAGGAGTTCCTGCCAGCAGCGGCATCTTTGGAGTAGGAGGAGAGGTGGAACTACGGGTTCTCGGAGCACCTACCAAAATTACCGCCAATCCAGATTTCTTTCTTTACATCAGTAAGAAATAATGTCAATTTATAGAGCTATTTAAAGACATGATAGACAGCAGCTCGTCGATTGGGGAGATACAAAGTTGCAATGCTTGTTGGGACATCTGTCGCGCCTGCAGCTGGCTAGCAGCAACTACGACTTCGCGATCCTGAAATTGGAAGAACGGGTTTATGATAATCGACAAGCTGCCTGTGAGTACATGGACACAATCCTCGACGTGAAAATACTCCTCTAAAAACCTGTTAACGATGTCATAACGATGTATAATGTAATAGGGAACTGCTTGGGTAGGTTGAGTAATCTAGAGCACATGACTTTTCACTGGCACCCATTGATAATCCGTATTATAATGAGGAAGTTCGATAACGATACCCTTCTGTGTTTTGAAGAATTCATCGAAGGTAACAAATAGCTACCGCCTGTGGGCAAGTTATGCGATTTCCTCGTGAAAAGGTAAAAGCTGCTTCTGTCTATCCAAGCCAACCTTCACCAACGTAGCTCCCGAAGAAAAAGCCTTTGGGGCACAAACGAATGGTGGTTGCATATATTTGTGAAGACAATCAGGAAGTGGCAAATGTCCGGCATATACATATAATAGAAGGGAGTTGAATCGTATGCCTAAATGAGGCTGATACAAATCAACTTAAACCACCGGGAAAAAGCTCACAAACCATTCGAGAGTTGAATTTAAGATACGTGAGTGAACGATACAAATTTCGGAGCTGGACATTTTAATGGACAAATTTGGAAGAGCTCTCACATTCCGAGGCAGAGCGTTAGGCTCGTTCATCGATCTTACATACGCCATTAATCCATTGGTAAGTAGTATAATCTGCCGAGTGAATGAATACTCTACACCCACAGTGACCAACAGGACATATTTGCCAACATTTCAAACGGAAGAGGCGACAACCGAAAGCGCACTAAGGGTAGAAAAAATTGGTCACGACTCGAAGGGATAGACGGATAAAAAAGGTGAATCCGTTGTGCCAGCGTGTTACTGAGATATGCGTTGCTAGAATACTCCGACGTTTTCAGCACAAGAAGAAAGCAAACTACTGGTAGAAACAGAAAATCTTAATGTTGAGATTGTCGTGTCTGTGAGCGAGTTTACTTTGCTGAAGTGTAGGGGGAAAGCCGAAGCACGAATACCAAGAGTTTCAGTATAGTTTTTACAAGGTCAAACGGGAAAGTGGTCGGAATTGCTACATGCAATGCGCCTTGAGATAATTAAGGACTTGTGAAGTGCTGCCTAAAAGGTTGCTATGGGCAAGATAAGTGAACAAGTTGCGTACCCGTGAACAGTTAAGACCTTTTACCCGCTCAACAGGGGACTTTGAGGAACGGTTTAAAATGGGTTTCTTCGAAAACATCTAGAAAAGGCCAGACGCAAAGTCAGCACAAAAAGTGCATAACTTCTCGGCCCTCAGTCTTTTGTAAACCAAGATTTCCTGCGTACACACCTATGATGTACTACCGTAAATAATTATTTTATTCTTTCTTTTGAAAAGTGTATTTTTAATTCCTCCAACAAGCTGATCACGGCTGATCTTTAAACTTCTTTTTATTTATAGCTACCCACGAAAAAATGAAAAGAAAGGCAAACGTGCAAACCCACCGGAAATGCCGGATGCCAGGAAAGTAGAAAAGCGCTGACTGCAATGAGAAACAAAGGTAAACCTCAATCATTCCAAGGATTTACTTAAGCCGACCACAAGGAGACACTTTCCGTATCATGGAAGCGTCGAAAACTGGTATTGCTACCTACGGCTGGTGAACTTCCAGGTATGCCATTCTCCTATAAATCCATATATCTTCTGACACTATGGGAACATGCTGGAGCGAATAATCTGCTGTAGTTTGCTGAGAGCTGTTGATAGCGAAGGTGGCTTTTAAGATCGACAGGATGAGTTTCGTAAACCCAGATCAGTGGTTGATACCATTAAATTAGCTAGTGCGATGGAAAAACAGAAATCATCAGCCTTGACGGTATGCTCTACCTACAGAGCAGTTTTAAATAATGCAGGCTTTATCGTTTCGCGAATGATGCCGATTGACATCTTCACAGATGATATGACGAACATATACAATGTGAAATCCATCTCTTCTTGATTCGCTTTCTCCAAAGTCTACCTGCTCAGGATCAGATTCGGCCTTCCTGGGGATATCGGCGTATGTCATATAACCTTTTTTCGACATGATAATCAATTCGGACCGTTTCTTTCTTTCGGTGTTTGTCTTTTATGAATACTGACAACTCTATTATTTTTCCTTCGATTGGGGCAAACGATCATTCGTCCTTATTCTGACACTACTCGTCTGCTTGGTTTTCGCAGTGGGCACTTTCGTATTTATTGGGCTTCCGGGGGCTTCACTGATTTCGTTCCTTCACCAACGTTGACTTCGGGGGAAACCGCAGGATCTTCGAGCTTCTCCTGAATGGATCAAACACTAGGTCTTGCGACATCTCCTGACCATAGGTAGTCTCCCCACTATGGGCTACTGAATGACCAGTTTGTGAAGCTTCTTTCCGTGTTTTTGGAAAAGGCGTTCTCGGGAGTAATGTACTCCTTTTAAATGCCACTTTCTCCAGGTTACTTGTAGTATTCGATGCAACGGTGGCCAAGTATTCCACCACCGGGGCATTGCAGTCGAGGGATATCGATAACCGGGAGCCTGCTTGCCCACTCCGAAAAGCCGCCGGTACTGGGGTTCCGAGTCCCTACACTGTAAGTTTTTCCCTCCTTTCTTCTTCCATATTAGTTTCGTGTTCTGGGTGTCCTTCCCATAGCCATTTTTGTCCACGGATGGGTTTTTTTTCTGCCACTTGTGCGGCCTACACTCAACCATGTCCATGAACGCACACCTCCAAATGCGTACAGGTACATATTCCTACGCATCCGCCGGGCATTCCCTTATCTGCACGTAGGGAAGGACCAAATAGGAGATCTGGCAATTCCGCATTGATCTGTCTGTCGACACGGCTGAACCAATTGTCGCTTTACATGCAGCGAGTGGCGCCATTTTGTAATGAGTTTGAAGGGGTGCTCCCAATATATGCCAAAGGGGGTGTCAAATTATTTTCACAGAATATAGTCATGTGGGATATCAAATGAAAGGACTCGATTAGCACTTTCTGAAACTGGTCTTATTTCTGATATTAGGTGAAACATAAGAGAGTGAGGAGTCAAAATGTGTGCCACAAAAATTGAAACCGGAAAGTCTGAAAATCATTACGGAGATGCACTTTTTCGAAATCTAGACGTCAAAACAATGCGTGAAGATGCGTTACATCAATTTTGAGCACAATATTTATGTTGTTAATATATGTGTACATATGTATGAATGGAAAGACGTGCGTAGGGAGTTGCTGACATAAGATTAATACAAAAACTTTATACCTGAAGCGCCGAGCTAAATGGATTGGAAAGTGTCAGATTTCCAAATTGACATTCCCTAAGCCACAATTTACAGGTAGCACTAAAAAAGTTAACCGCAAATATTTGATTTGGACATCACATTCAAAAACAGAATTCCACTTCTGGTGCTTTGTATTCCCATTGCATATTCTGCTTCCACATAAATCCTCCCAGGATATAAACTCTGACAAAATGTAAGTAAAAGTCTACTTACACTCATCGGAAATATACGTCAATTGACATTCCATGGAGCCTCACAAAATAGAGTCGTGGCATAACAAAATTCTGTTATGGCACATTTATAGGCTCTAGTGCGTCCAATAAATTTCAAAACATCCCTCTCCCCCTAATACTCCATGACGTATATTCGCATTCAACTGCCACACCAAACAGGATCCAATCACCCCCAAAACATCGTTCTGGGGTCCTGCAACATACAAAACTCTTCCGATACTCCCCTGGAAACATATTCCACTCAACTATTTCGATGGTGCAGGCGAGAGGCTCACATTGGGCAAAAAAGCCTTTTAATTTTGATATCGAAGATTTATTGATAACGTATAGTGGCTGCGTCACCTGTTCCATTCCATTTTTATTATTTTTATTATTTTATTATGGAGGTGATGTCGCCTTGCCGCTACTACATGACGACTAGAAAGCTGTGAGCGATGCGACCATGGAAAAATATATTTTCAGATTGGAATGGAGGCTTAGGCCAAGCAGTGGAAGTTCGGTCCAAGGATAAAGAAGTCAACCGCGACCACGCCATATTGCCGGCCGCAGGAGGTTTTCGATTAAATTTTACAGAAACGAAAATCGAATCGATGCTCTTCCGTTTGATGCTGGCTGAATAGTAAATGGATTCGGACAGGTGATGTTTTGAATAATGTTATTGCGACGGAATCTTAATATTAGCGACGAAGATAAAGGAGCTGAGGAAGCAGGAGGAGCTGCAGGTATTTATGGAAATTTTTGGCAATATTGGATTTGATTCTCTTTAGCGCTCGCCCTTTGTGTTAGCATCCATCAAATCCATTTGAATTAGGTGTTTCTGGCAGCGAATGGTTTGTGTTTTAAGCTCATCAGGAGTATGAGAACCTTCTCAAAAAAATCCTGTTTTCTTTGAAAAAAGTGCGCATATTAGCTGGATTTCGGTATCAACCCTTAAAGATACTCTTCAGGAGCAACAACCTTGAACTCCCTGTACCATATACATATGTAATCGATGACGTGTAAAACATTGCCAGCACCCTAAATTCCTAATCCGCTTATCTGCACCATTAATCTCAGGAGACGACCAAACTTTCAACAAAGTGAAAACATGTCCCGGCAGTGTTCATCTTGCTTTTCTGAGATTTATGATTTCTTAAATATTTGCACAACGCCCAATCAACTAAAGCGCCGCCATTAACCTAAAGCAAATATTTGCCAAGCAGCGGAATTACCAGTAAGTACATGGTAGCCAGCTTCACCATCTGCAGGCGTCCTCCTGGGCCTCCTGCAACTATTGCCCTAAAAACTGCGGCCATAGAGTTTCAGTCAAGGATGTCATGAACTAGTGGGAAGACTATTTGAGGTGTGTGGGGGTGTAAGTGTTCGCCACCTGAGCTTAAAAGTTTCCAAGTATTTTGTACTTGATATCTGGTGGCTAATTTATACACACAGCAATTAATTGCTGAGGTGATTTATGGAAGTTAGTCAGATACGGGCTTTGGAATAAATTTGGGTATCCGATTCAGTCCAAGAGAGAGTAGGCTTCCGTTTGAAGTTATAGTCGGTCGTCTTGAGACCAAATATTAATTTGCATTTCCTTAACTCAGAGAAGAAATGCTTTAGTTTCTCGTTGCGGTTTCAAAAAGTGAAATTACTGTTACTTTTCACGGAAAATGAAAATGAGAAAGTGGTATCTTTTCGATTAAATGTAGTTGAACAGAGGCAGCTTCCTGTAGACGGTACTTCGAATATCTACCAAAACTTTTAGTTATGAAGAAATATTAATGGTCGCTTCTGCCACATGGGGTTGGAAACCTTAGGAGGACGTTGCTGAGCCGAATTACAGCAGTGTGTGGTATTCGCACACACTAAAACCACGACTATTTTCCGCTCATGCGTCTAGGCAAAAACGATCAAAACACGCATCCGATGGGTTTTTCGGGTTCGTATTCTGGAGTTCCCGGGGAGCGTTGAGTGAACGTCCACCATCTTTTTAATACTTGCAATACTTCCGGAATTATCCAACAATTGCTGCCAACCCCTGTATAACTACCCATCTCTTCTCTCTCCCCGGTCATTTGCTCCCTGTTCTCTGCCATCTGTCCTCTTTCCTCTTTCCTCTTTCCTCTGTCCTCTGTTTTCTGTCCTCTGTCCTCTGTCCTCTGTCCTCTGTCCTCTGTCCTCTGTCCTCTGTCCTCTGTCCTCTGTCCTCTGTCCTCTGTCCTCTGTCCTCTGTTCTCTGTCCTCTGTTCTCTGTCCTCTGTCCTCTGTCCTCTGTCCTATGCTCTCTGTCCTATGCTCTCTGTCCCCTGTCCTCTGTCCTCTGTCCTCTGTCCTCTGTCCTCTGTCCTCTGTCCTCTGTCCTCTGTCCTCTGTCCTCTGTCCTCTGTCCTCTGTCCTCTGTCCTCTGTCCTCTGTCCTCTGTCCTCTGTCCTCTGTCCTCTGTCCTCTGCCCTCAGTCCTCAGTCCTCAGTCCTCAGTCCTCAGTCCTCAGTCCTCAGTCCTCAGTCATCAGTCCTCAGTCCTCAGGCCTCAATCCTCACACCTCAGTTCTCAGTCCTCAGTCCTCAGTCCTCAGTCCTCAGTCCTCAGTCCTCAGTCCTCAGTCCTCAGTCCTCAGTCCTCAGTCCTCAGTCCTCAGTCCTCAGTCCTCAGTCCTCAGTCCTCAGTCCTCAGTCCTCAGTCCTCAGTCCTCAGTCCTCAGTCCTCAGTCCTCAGTCCTCAGTTCTCAGTCCTCAGTCCTCAGTCCTCAGTCCTCAGTCCTCAGTCCTCAGTCCTCAGTTCTCAGTTCTCAGTCCTCAGTTAGAGACCTGCTGTTAGAGACTTCCCAGAAGTCAACACTTAACACGGACGAATGCACCCCTTTTCTCTTGTAGAGAGCACCTTACTTGCATGAAGATCCAATACCGTCCTAAATATGCCGAACACCGTCAGTGGAATTCATCGACATTTCGAAGTCACCGTTGTCCGGGTCAGAGTGTTCTCCAAGAGCCGCATATAGCAGCAGTATTTCATCGTCCTTGCGTTATGCAGCCGCCTATATGTTGGCCCCGCGGTATCAAGCATCATCGTCACTAAATATGAACTAACTCTTACTGTATTTTTTGCGCATAGTTCAAGGTCCCCTTGAAGCTCACCTTAAAATCGATTATTGCCCCCAGGTATATGTATGATAATTGACTTCATAACGGTCTCTTAATTTCCTATTTGAATTTTGTTAGTATTATTTTTCCTGGGGTTAGTAATACTACCGCCATTCGCCAGGTTCAGTTTTCTGATGCCCAGTTTTGCCAAGTTGCCCTTAATGCAACTCAAGTTGACTGAATTGAAGGCATTTTTGACATTTAACACCGACACCATACAGTGCTTACTAAGCGTTGACGCCTTCCTAGCCAAATCGGTGACCATTCCTATGGGATCACCGTAGAGCGGACCCACCTAAACCCATACTGGTACTCCGGTAAACCATCCGCTAGTTCGATAAACAGAATCAGAGTGTTGTATATCACCTACCATCTTCACAGATGGTTCTTTCCTCTTCAGAAGTCACGGGGATCGAGAAATTGTCATTTCTGAACGATCGGCCCAGGTGCTTTTTTCTCCTATGACGGAAAAAGAGCCGTAATATTTTGGGGAAGCTTTGCGGACTCGCCAACTGGGGTGATTTTTGCCCATAAACCTTCTTCATTACAGCCTTGTAGACGGTGCTCTATAGATTCGTATTTCCGTCAAGGCACAACGTGTGCAACAATTTCATTTGCTTTTCCGTATGGCACTTTAAGGCAAATATCTTGGTATTTCTGCAACGACTTTTGGCCTTCCGTCTCCTCCTTTGCCGTTTAGTAAAATTAGTTCCATGACTCAACAATCTCAACGTCGAGTCTCCTACTGTAATAGTAACGCCATCCAGGTATTGTAGTATCACGTGTCGTTGACACAACTGACTCACGTTTTTTGTCGCAGTTTCCTTCGGGTCCTACAAGGTCTCTCACTCAAAAGCCTCTCATAGTTTCTCGTGCGCCTTGGGTTGTTTCATGCGTTTCCAATGTCAAGAAATAATGTCAGGTGGTTAGTCCGGTTGTGGTGCTCACTCGTCCGTAAAACCATCATCATTATAAAGGGCGCATCAACTGGTATCCGGTCTGGGCCTGCCTTAGTAAGGAACTTCAGACACCTAGATTTTGCGCCGAGGTCTATCAATTCGATATCCCTAAAATCTGTCTGGCGTCCTGACCTACGCCATCGCTCAATCTCAGGTAGGGTTTGTCTCTTCTTCTTTTCAACCATAGATATTATCCTTATAGACAAGTCTATGCCTCCCACAAAAGATGTACTGACGTGTATCATATCAACTCTATCTCGGAAGGTGGGCACGCTTACAACTTTAGCCACTATATTTTTTTTTTTTGAGGAGGATAAGCCAATGCGTTTACGCACATAGTGCTGGAGTCCCGGAGCGATACGCTGTCGGAGTACCAAAAAAACGCCTCCCCGTCATCAGTGAACTAGCTTGAAACCATTTGACATATCACTTCAGGCTAGCCTTCTTCCGGCTCCTTTCACCAATTGGTAAGAAGAGCAGGAAGGGAGTTGCTAGTTCAGGGCACCCCTAGCCAGTCGTTCCCTCCACCGATCGAGCTCAACCTTCTTTGCAACGAGAAGAACTCTAGCGTAATGCGCAATACGACTCCATCTGCCTGCGCTCCTCAGCAATTCTTTGATAACGTTGTCTGGAGACAGCTCCCCAGTGACTTCATAAAGTTGCTGGCGAAAGCCATCCCACCTTTAACAAGAGAAAAAGGTGTGTTCTGCGTCGTCCGCGACTCCATTGCAGAACAGAGTCAGGAGGTCATGCAATCTTGAGCAGGTAACACTGAAAACCTCCATGCTCACTTAGAAATTGGGTAGGGAAGTTGTCAATCTCAATCTCAATCAGCCATGAATCAAAATTGTCGATGAGCTGCATAGTCCATCTCCCGCTTGCCTCATTTTGCCAACGGAATTGCCACTCAGTAAGTATGCGTTGACGTTCTTCATGGGTAACCACCCCTCTTAAACCATAGCCCTTACAGTTGTAGATGGTTTTAAGTTCCTTAGCAAGAAGGACAACGGGGTTCTGAGACAGTGCCATAACCAGACGCCGCTCGCAAAGCTTTTCATCTTAGCACTTGAGTAGGGTGCTTAGGATACACCCCATGCCAAACACATCAGCCTGCACCTCCGCGCCGTAGGATAGAACGAACTGAGTTGCTCCCATAAGATGACGTCTCCTAGCAGATGTAGGTCGCCATTAGCCGATTCAAGGCCGAGACTCCAGCTGCAGCCCTGTCCGCTACTACTTTGATTTGCTTGAAGAAACTCATCTTCGAGTTGAGCTCTAAACCAAAGTATTTAACCTCCGATTTTGACGCTATTGGCAACTCTTCGATCGATATGGGATGCAGGGTCGGGATTCTCTTTTGGTCAAGATAACTACTTCAATTTTTTCCAGCACAAGGCTGAACTCATGAGCAGCCTTCCATCCGCTTGCCCGTCACATTAGTATGCCGTCGTCTGCATAACTGCCGAGGGACGACTCTTCTGTATGTCGAGTCTTGGCAGACTATCGTAGGAAGCGTTCCAAATGATCGATCCTGTGCTACTTTCGACGTGATATTCATCCTCTTTTGGCCCTCTCGTGTCTCATAGATCAGGGGGCGGTCTTTCAGATAATCCCTCAATATCCGCAAGAAATAGCTTAGCACGCGGAATGAGTTTTTTAACGTGCCTACCATATCTGTCTATCTTACGGAATTGAAGGTATTTCGAAGCATCAGTTTACATTATAAACTTCAATACCATCAGGACCGGGCGCCTTCTTATTTATCTTTGCGAGAACTGCTTCTTTGAACTCTTTCATGGTAAAAAGGGGGCAGTCCTCGACACCTTCCGCGCTGTTAACATCAACCCGTTCAGCATTCGGAAGTAAGGAACCCTGGAAAAGAAATGCTGTCAAAATGTATTATTTCGGCCATATCGAACTAGAGAAGCCTTTGTTAGAAGTAAGTTTAGCGAAGAACCCCAATTAAACCCCCTCAAGTAAACATTGTACGCGCTGAGCAGTAGGTCTGCGATGGAACGCCAGTTTATATACCTCTGCAAAGATACCGTTAGATTCTAGGGCGTTCTTATTTTTTATGTAGGGAACCGCCTCTCCCACCTCTTTTATGATATTCCACCCGCCCTCCCCCTCCCACCTTAAACCAATTAACATGATAACTAATATTTAGTTAACTAATTTGTCTGAAATTGTAATACCCCCTTAATTACTTACCCTAATTACATGGAATAGACTAGATGAACAATTGCCCCTTTATGTATTTTTTGTATGATGTCCACGTTGTCCCAAAACATATAGTAGACAGCGGCCATCACATTTCATGGGACAACGTGGACATCATGCAAAAAATACATAAAGTCCACAAACTAGACGCCGCAGTGTTTGCTACCTCAACATAAATAAAATTCCATAGTTCTATAGTATCTACCCCGCGAAAGATTAAGGTGAACGTCAAAAATGTTCACCCCCTTCATTTTTGGCTATCTGAGGTGGCGGTAGGAAGACGTGGGAGCAACCTTGTCGACGAAACCAAAAATAAGTGTCCGAGGAGAACTTCCACAAGGTGACAACAGGGAACGCAGTACTCACTTTGGCTTGCTGTCCAGGATGCAGAAGATGAATGATTCAAGTCTGCACGGGGACTCTTCTGAAATGGATTTAGGTCACGAAGTCTTACTAGGGTAATACCGCTACCATGGGAACCGGAATGACCTCAGAATTTGCACGTCTCAGGAGAATTCCTGGTTCATGTGCATTCAGTTCCGTTGTTGTAGTTGGCCCGCTAGTGAGAGTTTCATGTGGGCTGTGACTACGTCCAAACGGACAAAGACCTTCAGACCTCAAAAGTGGTGTTGCCTTTCAACGCGAGTGCCAAACTCCAGTGTTCAGTACAGAATTAGGTACGTGCTGCATCCACCAATATAAATGCTGAGCCGTGTACTCACTATAAGCTGACACCGTTGTGCTTGTCTCAGCAGGGCTCTGATTGGGCTTATAAAATCAATCCGTGTCTTAAAAAGACTGTGAGGTTTAGTGTACGCCACAGGTACTCACGTAAAACCACCAAGGACGTAACTCCCTTCACTGTTAAAATAATATTATAGAAAAACACATATGGGAGAGGCTATCTCATCGCTTTTATTGTAATATCCCTTTTGGTGGACAGTTTTGAACATGTGGGAGTGACCATAATCTTGGGTATGTAGTTAACAAAGGCAAGCGGACTCTTTGCTCCAAAAAAGGCTGTAAGTAAGACTTAGGTATTACAACCACACGTGATATACTGGGTCGTGATGAAACCTGTGCTCATTTGTCGAGCACTAAAAGAGCAGTCAAAGGTGAAGCAGAGGCTGACTTTTAAGAAACAGTCCTTATTCTTCCCCCAGCCGGACTCTGCATCACGACTGTCACATTAGTACACCCACTCAATACCCTATAGCAACTATGCAGCTGCTTTATAACTGAAGCGCTCAATAAAAATCCTTGTTCTAAAAACAAAAAGGATGACTACGTCTTTAGTACCTGTTGTCCTTTTTACCTGGAAAATATGTCATTACTTGGCAAGGGAGTAGAGTTTTCAATATAAAACCAGTTTTATCCCCATCTTTGTGCGATAAGTGCAATACAAAGCGGTTCCCAGGAATAGATTTTTCTGACCCAAGAACAACTAAAAACTTGTTTCCTAAACTCTGTTAAAGGTTTACTCCAGTTAACCTAAATAATAAACAAGAGTGACAGTAACCTGAACAGTTTAAATGGTTCTAACCTTCTAACTAACTTTATCCTCGGCTCCAAGCCACTAGCACCTGCGACATGTCCTGCTAAGTATCGCACATGGTTACTAATCCTTCCCCCCGAATGTACGTGTTTCCGATGCAAGGGTGAAGTGCATGTGCACATGGATGGAAGTAACAACTTCCTAAATATTTCCTGATTCTGACATTCCAATTTATTAAAAGTTCTCATCCTGGAAACTTTCTCGTCTCAATACGAAATTCCTAATACTCGGAAGCGGCATTGGATGATGAAGCGAATTTTGTTTCGACCTGTTTTTTGGTTGTTTTCGACTAGGGTGGACAGAAGGAGTTTGCAAGTGCAAGGGTTTTGGTCAGGTTGTGAAAGTCATCTTGCAAGAATAAATTGATGGTTTCATAGTAAATGGCAAAGAAAAATTAATATAATTTCGGTTATGGCTCGAAATAAATGAAAGGAAACGTAGCGTAGTCATCTTCGATAATGGAAAATGTATGAAAAGGATTACTCATAACTGGTTTTCTTTTAGCAAAGATTCATTTCATTTCCTTTGAACAATCATTTTTTTATTGTAAAACCTTTACATTAGGGAACTCTTTATAATGTTGGTCAAAGGGTACTATAAGTCCCAGGATGAACAATGGATTGGTACCCAACGATCCAGCATAAAACCTGGGAAATGCAAACTGAACCGACACCAACAGCTCCACTACCAAACCCTATCACCACCTCCACGTGGCGACCTCTGGGAGTCCTTTCTTAACGAAAACCTGCTGATGGAGAAGGAAGAAGGCTAGTCTCCCGCGGATAAAAACTGGTACCAACTGGTCCTCCAGATTGGGGGTCGGGTAGGGCTAACGACCAACTAACCAAAGTGACGAAGCCACAAAAGGAGCCTCACCTTTCACAACGACGAAGCCGGCATCGAAAAAGGACTAACGATTTACGGATTTCTTCATGGAACGTGCGCTCCCTCCCACAGATCCCCCTCTACCAATATAAAGCTGATGTGACATAAGAGCGTTACAAGAAATACGCTGGGCAGGTACCGATTTTGTGGAGAAGAACCACCACACCATATATTATAGTGGCCATGGAGTAAACCATGCACTCGAAGCAGATGGAAAAGAGAGGGATGGATGGGGGATTTCCCTTGTGCCCAGAGTTTTCTTGGGGCTCGGGAAGGAAATTTCTATGTGAAAAATGGAGCCTGCACACTTTTCACCTCAGGCTCGTATAATTTCCCCGTTCTTCGTACAATTTTCACCCCGGGCTGAATTTTCCTTCTATGAACCAAATTTACAAATATGAGCCCCGTTAAGGTTCCCAACCCTACAAAGGAGACTGCATAGTCGGAGAAGTATACCTTCTACGAGGCAATAGAATGGACCCTGGAAGTCTGTCCCCAAGTATTATAACAAAATCATACTTGGAGATTTCGACAGTCAAATAGGGACAACACCCGTATTCAGACGACGTATCGGTTCTCATAGCTCCCATAAGGATGAAAAAATTGACTGACGGTTTCGTCCAAGGCAGATGCAACTCATGAGACGCTACTTCACCTCTGCCCTGGGAGCAGCATAAATGAAAGTAACGACAGATGGTAATCGCTCCATTCAAATATAATCGCAAACACGTAATGGGTACGAATTATATTCAATGAGTTGCCTCTGCCATGGATGAACCCGTCAGTCAACTTTTTCGTTCTTTTTTAAAAACTTGAGTGCTTAGCCCAAAAAAGAGGGGTCCGTGGAATACTGAAGAGGAAATAAGTTGCTTCCCAAGTGGTCCGGCCCGTCACCAAGTGGGTGCGGACTCAGAACTTCCAGCATCCTCAACAAAAATTGTACATAAGGATACCAATGATACCAGACTGTGAATTATTCAGTTAGCAGTATCGGACGAAATCGTTATTGGAAGTACCTGGTTTGCGCGGAAAGCGGGCCACAAACATACTTGGACCTCTTCAGACGGGACCACTTTCAACCAAATTGATTACGTATTGATTGAACGCCGCCACCTATCAGCCTTCATGAACGTCAGAACATATGGAGGGGACCAATCTAGACTCGGATCACTATCTAGTTGACATGGTGATCCAGTGGCAGGTGAGAGTGAACACTGAAGCCATTCACAACACAGCCCTCAACAAATGATTTTTACAACCACCTGAAGAATATTATCATTGATGATGAAACATACTGGGGCCCCAGTCGGAACGACTGACGATGAATGTAAGTTAGCATTGGAACGGAAGGATAATGCAAAACGGGCAATGCTACACTTTCAAGGAACACGAGCACGCGGAGAGACCTATCATGGTCGAGTGAAGAAGCGACTTCACAGAAAAAAAGGAAGTCTGGGAAAACCAACAAGTATGTGAACTCGAAACGTACAGGGAGCAACCGCACCAGGCGAGGAAGTTTTGCTAAAGTCAGCACGCCTTATACAGCTCGATTCTTCTCCTGCCGAGACAAAAAGGGAAATCTGATTTCCGACAGAATGGGCATATTGAAGCGGTGCGTTGATTATTTTGATGAGCTGGTCAACAACTAGAACATCGGCGAGTTGGAGGTCCCGCCAACTGAAGACGACGGACAAATAGTGCCGCCAGTATCACAGTATCACATCGCTGAGCACCAACTATAAAATATTCTCCGCTAGCTAGGTCGGATGGTCCCATTCGCCCACAGCATCATTGGCCCTTACCAAAGAGGCTTCACTACAAGCAAACCAGCAACAGATCAGATTTTCTCTCAGCGCCAAGCGATGGATTGTTAGAATATAGCCATCAATTGCACCATCTTTTCGTCAACTTCAAGTCACCTATGATATCATAGAGAGGGTAAAACTGCACAGATTCCGATTGGTGCGAAATATTGAGGTGCATACTAATGAAGGCAAGACGAAGTATTGGAAGCAACGTCAGCACCGAAAATCAACCAACCAACAACGTCTAATCGCATTGGTCAAACGATAACAGTAACGATAGGAGATTCCAACTTTGAGGCCGTTGATAATTTCTCATACCTAGGATCGAAAATCACAACCGATAACAGTACACCGATAAAATCCACGCAGGGTTGTTGGCAGCCAACAGGGTCTATCTGAACTTACAAAAACTCGAAGCATGCGAACATGGTGCCAAAGTTGTTACTGTTCAAAACAATAATTTTACCAGTCCCCATGTTTTCCTTGGAGACTTGGGTTCTTAGCAAGAAAAGTTGCAAACTCTCGGCCAAATTTGAGAGAAAAATCCCCCGAAGAATTTTTCCCCCTACTTGAGGATGGATGATTTCGAAGACTATATAACGACGAAATTTATGACCGATACTATGACCGTCTGGTTGTGGACAAAATGCGGCTCAATTGGTTGCGGTGGGCGGGTCACTGAATCCGAATGATTGAGAGTCATCCAGCCTGAGCAATATCTATGGTAGAAAAAGAAGACGTCGCAGACTCTGTCTCAGATGGAGCGACGGCGTAAGCCAGGACGTCAGACAGCTTCTAGGGATATCGATTTGGAGAGACACGGTACAAAACCTGGCGTTCGTTTCTAAGGCAGGCCTCGACCAGATACCGGTTGTTGTGCCGTTTATGATGATGATGGACATCTTACTTCATCTATATTAAGTCGGAGCTTCTTTTTCTTTAAGGAATTCTGCTTCCAGGAAGAACAGTGTCTCTCTTTTTGGGGAAAAGATCCATCATTCATCAGACTTTCACACTAATGATGCCTTCGCATTCCCATTTAAATTTAACTAGTCTTATCAACTCTAGTATAGGGTCTATCCTCAATCTATGGAAGTTACCGTTATTCAACTAGCCCGTGACAGCTTTGCCGTACACCCCTTGCCCATGATAACACCCAAATTTCTCGTATTTGCATTCATGTGCTAAGTCGGTTTTTCCCTGTGGCGGTTATCCTTTACGTTGTCTAGTAAAATTCTACCTAAGTGTCTTCTCACGGTTTCTTTTACTCAAAATGCCTACTATTATCCTGCATTGGGAGTCTCCCTTCCTTAAGAGCAGGCTGAGGAGTGCCAGTTCTTCCTTTGGGAAATCTTCCTCGTTCCTGGTTATTACGAAGTTATTTATGTCCTCGGCTTTGTTGTTTCCCTTCTCTGTGTTGTCTTTATTCATGAGTTTTAGTGCTTTCCATTTCTTCATGAATATGGTTCATTTTTTTAAGGTTTTATGTAAACACAAAACCTTATTAAAATCGGTTTACTGTCTGTCTGTCTGTCTGTCTGCCTGTCTGTCCGTCACACGCATTTTTATCGGAGACGGTTATAGCGATTGACACCAAATTTGGTAGAAAGGTGGGAACTGTGAACGCTCAAGCATATAGTGAGTTACATCTTTTTACGACGAATTTAAGGGGGGGTCCCCATACATGCAAAAGGGGGGTGTAAATTGTTTTTTTATAAAATATAGTCATGTGGGGTATCAAACTAAAGGTCTTGGTTAGTACTTTTCGAAGCCGGTCTTAGTTTTGACTTTTGTTGAAAAGGTGGGGAGTGCGGGGGGTTGAAAGTGGTCATTTTTTTAACGAACCCATTCTCAGGAACTACCAAACCGAAAAATCTGAAAAAAATCAGGGGGCTGCCACTATATGGTGCCTAGGCTCCGAAATACCCTCCATATCGATACCTGTTCAAATAAAGTTAATAATAGTATATTACTATAATTTTTAGTAAATGACAGGAGAACCCCCCTTAGGTTCACCCTAGAATCACAATGCAACAATGTAGGCTACATTATGGAGCATGATTCTGCCAAATTTGGTGAAAATCGCATTATTGCTAACAAAGTTACACTAGGTCAAAACTGTCGCTCCTCTGCAAATTCAAGACTATGAATGTCAATATCACTTGAAAGTGGCTATTTTCACATAATATATGCATATTTTACATGCTACATGCTAATGGGACAAATGCATACTCAAATCTCTTTATAAAAGAAATACACAAAACCTTTCATACCTGAAGCGTCTAGCTTCCGGTTTCCCGACTTGTTTTCTTCTCGCATTGACAGGTTTTGCTAGCCTTGGCACTAATTTCCTTAAGGTCGCCTTTTCGTCATTCTGTAGTGCAGACTGATATCAAATGTTGGTGGTATCTCCGAAGAGTTATATTCTCTAATTTTCTGTTGTTATCCTTTTTACAGTTTTTCATGAATTCCGGAGGAGTTAATTTTATAGTAGGCTCGGTAATGGAGGCGATTGACTCTTCCGTAAATGTTGTAAACTTTGTTCTTGTATCCCAGTTTGCTGGTTGTCCTAGGTATATAAAGAAATAGCGATCCCAGGTGGATAGAGGCATAAAATGGTGCGTAAAAATGTGTTCATCCCCAAAAAGGAAATTAACGGTTCGGAGGCTCGGAACCCCAGTATCGGCGACTATGGGAGTGGGCATGCTAGCTCCCGATTGCTGTGCTAGGTAGTGAATAACTTGACCACAGCGGCATCTAATGCTGCAACTCCTTTACACTTGGAGAAGGAGATGTTCAAGCGAAGCAGGACCATGCCAAGAACCCCAAAAACAAAGGAAAAAAATGATGGGCTGAAAAGAGATCGCTGCACGACTACACACGACACCCACCGCATTTGACCAAGAAGGCTGACCACAGGAATTGACCCATTCAGGAGAAGCGCCTTAATTCTTCGACCTCCACCAATGCCAAAGACGACAAAAAATAAAACACAGGAGAACACATTAAATGCTATGGGGGAAGGTGCGTTTAGAAGAAGTAATCCGGCCAAGATTCATAGAGAACAGAGCCCTGACTTGGAGTAACTACCTTTCATGCAGCTTGGAGCTATAATAAAATAGTTGAGCTGTCTAAGTTTATGAAGGGCAAGCACAACGTGCGGTACTGTAGACCCAAGTGGTACCGAACTGTAGTGTTAGCCACATACTACCAAGAAAAGAGTGCGGGAGAAAGACGGTGATCTTCTAAGGAATTAGCAAGTGCCTAAGAGGGAAAAAAGTACACTAGCAGTTCCCAAAAACGGAGCTAAAGGTACGGAAGGTAAAAAACCTGTGCACCAAATGCAAGCATCAGCATTCGAGGCAAACATACTCGTAAAGGGAACGAAAATTATGGATGGATGGATGAAGGTCGTTAATAAAAAGGCGAAGAAGAAAGCAAAAGTGTTGATTTTACCATAGACAATTGTTATCTCCCGTAAAGGCAATTTGTAGTACGCGGAGATTCTAAAAAAGGTGAAATCTGACACCGATCAAAAAGATCTGGGTGGAAATGTCAGCAAGGTCCGACGACCCGACCCAAAAAGGCGATCTCATCTTTGAGTTGAAAAAATCGAGGTTGCGCAGAACCAACGGCTTTCGCACTCAAGTTAAGAACTCGCTTGGCGAGAATGTCACAAATGCCTGAGAGAGATGTACATAGAATGCAAGGATCTTGACGAAATGAAGAATATGCGGTGTGAGGAACTGGAAGAAGAATCCATCGTGAGATTGAGAAAAGCCTAAGCAACGACAGTGCGACTACGAGTGGAGGTAGCGCAAAAGACACTGTCGGTACGATCCGGTTGTCAGCCGTCTGAAGGAACAGGTTATAATACGAAGGAATTCAATAGCGACCCCGAATACCAATTATGCGAAGGCAAGAAAAGAAGCGATATTGTCGGAAGTGGTAAATGCCCTAAATTTAGAAAGGCGTTGATTGCCATGAAAAAATGAGGTTTATTCAAATAAACCTCAATTATTGTAGGGTCACTCAGGATTTACTTGGGCAGACAACTTATGAAGCTTAGATGGAAATTGTCATCATAAGTGGACCCTACAGAAGCCGTGACGGTGGTGTATGGGTCACATACTCGACTGGTGGAGCGGCGATATGGGCGTGCGTTCGCTGAACTATACAATGATCCATAAGGCATTGGGCCAGTGGCTTCATATGGAGGAAAATAAGCGATTGGAGAAATAGGAAAAGTAGCGTAAGGCGCCGAAGTCTATTAGAAACTTTTGCCCAGTTGGGTATAATTTTGGCTAACGAAGGTGATGTAAGCATCTTTCGCAAAGGTGGTTCTTCCTCAATCGTAGACTTGTCAGCCTCGCACTAGAACGTGGTATGTCCTGGCACGTTACCGAGAACTACGCCAATAGCAATCACCAGACAATCATCTTTGAACTGCGGGGAGAGCCATAAGCCTGGGAAACAACACATCCAAAGCAGAGAAGGAGGCGCAGGAGGCTGGTCTACAAAAGCATTGAATGAAGGAAGCTTCTTGGAAGTGTGACTAGACAAACTCACATGGAATATAATGCATACTCATTTCCCAGCAGAATGCTCAACTACCCGCTCAGAGGGCGGTAGATAGGAGCGTTCAGGGACAAAAGAAGCATTTTTCAAGTAAACAATTAAATTCGGCAATCATATTATCACTTCCAAGTTTACCATTATGTGTGATAGTGATGATAGATACGAAGTTAAGTTTTAAACAAAACGTGCAGTATACTTGTGCCAATAGATCCACAGTGAGTATGGCCCTGGCAAGGACAACGCAATGACGAACTTGCGCCTTCTGCGCCTGGTGCGGTTGCTCCCTGTACTTTTCTAGTTCACAGACTTGTTGGTTCTCCCAGGCTTCCTTTTTCCGTCTGTGAAGTCGCTCCTCCGCTCGACGGAGTTTGTGACTAATGCATACTCATTTCCCAGCAGAATGCTCAACTACCCGCTCAGAGGGCGGTAGATAGGAGCGTTCAGGGACAAAAGAAGCATTTTTCAAGTAAACAATTAAATTCGGCAATCATATTATCACTTCCAAGTTTACCATTATGTGTGATAGTGATGATAGATACGAAGTTAAGTTTTAAACAAAACGTGCAGTATACGTGTGCCAATAGATCCACAGTGAGTATGGCCCTGGCAAGGACAACGCAATGACGAACTTGCGCCTTCTGCGCCTGGTGCGGTTGCTCCCTGTACTTTTCTAGTTCACAGACTTGTTGGTTCTCCCAGGCTTCCTTTTTCCGTCTGTGAAGTCGCTCCTCCGCTCGACGGAGTTTGTGATAAGTCTCTGCGCGTGCCCGCATTCTTTGAGAATGCAACATTACTCGGTAAGCAGCATTCATCCGTTCCGTTGCTAGCTTATATTCATCGTCAAACCAGCCGTTCCGACTTTTCTTGCGGCTAGGGTCAAGTATGTTTGTGGCCATATCCATGATAACGTTCTTCAGGTGATTGTGAAGATCATTTGTTGATGCTTCATCTCCAGGTGCTCTGTTGACTGCAGTTATTGCTGCATCCATTTGCCTCTTATAGGTGTTGCGAAGGGCTGTGTGAATGGCTTCGGTATTCACTCTCATCAGATTGTCAGAGGGGATTGTAAGTGGTGTCATAATTCGAGCCCGGAGCACTATGCCAAAGAGATAGTGGTTCGACTCTGTATTGGCCCCCCAATATGTTATGACATTTATCAAGGCTGAGAGGTGGCGGCGTTCAGTGGGCACGTGGTCAGTTTGGTTGAAAGTGATCCCGTCTGGAGAGGCCCACGTATGTTTGTGGATCACTTTCCGCGCAAACCAGGCACTTCCAACAATCATTTCGTGCGATACTGCTAACTGAATAATCCACAGTCGGTTATCATTGGTATCTCTACGTAAACTATGGGAGCCGACGTATCGCCTGAATATGGGCTCCGTTCCCACTTGACTGTTGAAATCTCCAAGTATGATTTTGATATCGTACTTGGCACAGGCTTCGAGGGTCCGCTCAACTGCCTCGTAGAAGGTATCCTACTCCAACTCTGCCGTCTCCTCTGTAGGGGCGTGAACGTTTATGAGGGTTATATTTCTAAACTTGCCTGGCAAACGCAGAGTACATAGCCTTTCGCTTATATTTTCAAAGCCGATAACAGCAGGTTTCATTTTTTGACTGACTAAGAAACCTACTGCGAGCACATGGTTTATTGGATGACTGCTTTAATACATGGTGTAGCGGCTCTTCCCCAGGAAACCGGTGTCTGTCCATCGCATCTCTTGCAACGCTGCTACATCAGCCTTATATTGGGACAAGGTATCGGCTAGCTGCTTGGCACCATTCGGTCTGTACAGAGAGTGCGCGTTCCATGAGAAAATTCGCTAATTGTTAATCCGTTGTCGCTATCGGGTTCGTCGTTGTAAAATCCATCCTGTCCGGGGCTCCTTCCGTGGCATTGTAACATCGATTTTCCGTGTAGGATTGTCAGACATACTACACCATGTACACTCATACTCATGAAGAAAGAACTCGCGATCACCACGTGGAGGGGCAGATAGGGTTGGTGTTGATTCAGCAGGCGATTCCCAGGTTTTATGCTCCATCGTGGGTACCAATCCA
Organism: Hermetia illucens; assembly: GCF_905115235.1. Taxonomy (NCBI): domain Eukaryota; kingdom Metazoa; phylum Arthropoda; class Insecta; order Diptera; family Stratiomyidae; genus Hermetia; species Hermetia illucens. Next base: position 22,877,349 of record NC_051851.1, on the reverse strand, counting down.
CGTTTCACCCTAGGACCTATGCTACCCTTTGACCGCCTGTGATTCCTTACCTAGTCAAAATCCATAACTTCTACTTTCATGCGTCGGACACTCTTAGTGTTGTGAAGAACTATTTAGGTTACTCCACCACCGAAAGGTGGTAACCGAGGGTAGCTGAAACGCCTTGCTCTACAATAATATCCACCTACCTCCAAAATGGATTCGATTCGAATTTAAAATCATTTTCACTTCTTGGAAATTTAAAAAATTAAAAAATGTCTTGAATTCTTCCGAAATGCAGCGTCTACCAGCAGGATATCGTCCTTGCAAATGCGGTACTCCATCATAGTCCAATCAAGGTCCGTTGAATCTTTAAGCCAAATCTTACATCACTTTCTTTGCTTCTCACCCCTTTCAAATGCAAACATCATAACTAATCCCCCCCCCCCTCCCAACCCTCCTCGTTCTTCAATTACACTCAAGACTTTGGAATCCAATTACAAGGCTCCCGTGCAATTGATGTAAAGTGAAAGGAAGTCTTCCGGGTGAAAATCAAAGAAATTTATTTTCCGTCTAAAAAGCTCTCGGTGAAAAATCCAATGCAAGCTTCAACGCCACCTGTTACCGTTCACCCGTGATTTATGATGAAAATTTGATGAAATATGAGCTTGTGAAGTATGCACTTGACTTCCGTCCCTCGTCTTTGATTTTGCATGGCCGCCACAATACTCCTGCATAGAAAGCAGAAAATAGAAAATTCGGTGAAATATTTAAGAATCGAGGCATAATGGATGTGGTGCTCAAGGAAAACTGATTTCCATCAGGTTTTTTCCCATGCAGAGAATGTATGGCTAATTGATTGCCTTAGGGATACTCGGAATTTTCAAGGGATGGAGTCGAAGTGAAATGGTTTTATGAGGGTTACATTTTGCAGTGAATGCAACAGTTTTCCCGGAACATGGCTCCCCATCCGGCCGAATTTTTGATGTATCTTTGAATTGATATCAATCATAAATCAGGAATTTGAAAGTTATTCCCTGAAATTGTCCAAACGCCTCTCCCATTTATTAGCTCCAATCTGCGACCCCATCCGGACTCCATACAGCGAACAGAAACCGCTGAAACCGAATTAGTTTTCGCAGTTGTAATCCCACTAATAGACCCAGAGTGCGGCCATGCATGCGAACTCGATGGACAATTGGGTAGCATTCGGGGAAATGAATCCTTCCTGGGAATCCGTGCGATTTACATGGAGTCCATTATCAGGCCCCTCGTTGCCGATGGAGACCGACCTGCTGCGGTGGTCCTGACCTGCTTTTAATGAAAGTGGAAAATCTGGCAAAGTTGATGGATACTCATGAAATTCCCGCTCTAATTATAATTAAAATCTCATAAACTGACTTCCAATCATTAAGCGGAAGGCACACGGCCTGTGCCATTCCCTCCCGGAAACGAAAAATAAGCGGAATCCTGCAAGATGCAAAGATTACACTTATTGGGAAGTTTTTGATCCGTTTTTAATCGACATTTTTTCTTTGTGAAAAACAGCTCGGGGAACTCCATTAGTGCGAATCCAATAAAATTTCAATTTACTCAGATTTGGTGGTTCATAGGACGAGGAGACAACGCCTGTGATGAGGATACAATGTCTACTGGTGCGGCCAGGAGTCCATGGACAATTCAAAATCCGTTTGAGTATGAGATAGCATTCCAGCCCGAGGATTTGAGGCTCATCGCCGAAATTTCAAAAAAGTCACCACCAATTAACATAGCTCTATTTCCCCGCTAGCCCTATTCAACTGCATAATCCTCCCAACCCCCAAAACAACTCCGCCGCATTGCCTGCATTACATTGTCACCCCCAAATTCGGCATCCATTCATTCTTGATTACTAACTTTTGACGTCCAATAAATTTTCAGTGTACCAAAATTAGGCACCTGAGGGCCTGGACGCCTGGTGGGTTATAAATTCGATGCAACGATTGTAAAATTAATATGTTCCCTGAGTTGGTGATTAATTGAATATTATTATGGACCGGAGGCCTCCCTTTGTTCGCCAATATTGGAAACGACTTTCCTTTGTGACAAACGATTTCAATTTATTATTTAGAACCACCGTGATTGGGCGTTCTATGCAAGGTGGTTTGCAGTAGGTTAGAATGGCTTCCATTTATGTTATAATTTTTCAACTGAACTCTTGGTTAGATATCTTTTGCGATAATTAAATGAGGGTGGACAGATTTTGAGAGATTTCTTGAGAATCGACCAGAAACTCTTTGCTATTTGGCATCTATTCTATGAAGGCGCCTATGGCTAATTTAAGGATATTATATACTATCTGCTACCACCTGCTATTCAGTAAGTTTCAACTCAGGTTTAGAGGTTCTGTATTGGGACAATGCAATTGGCAGCTCAGCAGGACGTCTTCTCGATCCCTGGTGTTACCGAAGAGGATTTTTGGGAAATCTGCAGACGTACTGGGGATAGCAAGTCTCCGGGATTGGACGGAATTCCGAACAAGGCTCCGAAGGTGGCCAGACCAAGGTGGTTCGCAAGCACATTCGGATCGTACATGGCCGAAGGAGTATTTCCCGCCCAGTGGAAGAGGCAGAAGCTGGTGTTGCTACCAACGCCCCAAAAACTAGCCGGCGTGCCCTCCTCATATCGCCCTATTTGTCTCTTAGACACCATGGAAAAGATGTTGGAGAGGGTAATATACAACAGGCTGCTCCCGCTCATCGAGCTTGCGGGTGGTCTTTCAGAGCGGCAATATGGGTTTCGGCGAGCCCGTTCTACGGTCAATGCAGTAGCAAAGGTCGTGGAATTGGCTCGAAATGCAATGGCCATAGGCAAATGCTGTGCTTTGATGACGCTGGACGTCAAAAAGATTTGAACTCAGCCAACTGGGACTGGATTGGCCAAACTGGGTGTTCCTAGCTACTTGGCTCGGCTAATCGAGAGTTACCTTTTGGACAGACTTCTCTGGTACGAGACGGACGACGGGCCGAAGGAGTGCATTGTGACAGCAGGTGTGCCTCAAGTATCTGTATTGGGACCGCTGTTGTGGAATATAATGTACGACGGAGTGCTTGGCCTACGCGTGCCGGAGGGGGCAACGCTGATTGGTTTTGCGGACGACCTGGCGGTAGTTGCAATTGCAAAGCATCCCGAGGATGTGGAGCTTTATGCAAATAAAGCCATTCATACCATCGAGTCATGGTTACGAATGGCCAAGCTACACTTGGCGGACGAAAAGACGGAGGTGGTCCTCATTACCAATCGTAGGAAGAACAACACGGTTAACATCCGGGTTGGTAATCGTGAGGTTGGGACGACCTCACGATTACCAATTGTCAAATATCTAGGGGTGATTATCGATGCCAAGCTGAGTTTCAAGGGACACTTGGATTATGCACGAAAGAAGGCAGCAAATGCCAGCTCATCCCTTGCAAGGATGATGCCTAACATGGGAGGGCCGAAGTATAGTCGCAGGCTACTCATCGCGGGAATGGTGAGGTCGATCCTGCTATACGCGGTCCGTGTCTGGGCGGGAACGTCGAACCACGCTGTCAACCGGAGGAAGATAAATTCGGCATACCGGCCAATTGCGCTAAGGGTGTACAACGCATTTAGGACGGCATCGACGGAGGCAGTGTGTGTCATCGCGGGAATGATCCCTATAGATCTTCTAGCGAGCGAGACACACTGGCTCTACGAAAAACGAAAGGCAAATCCAGCCGAGGTGAATGTGGAATTCCGAAAAGCCATCAGGAGAGAGCTGTGTGGCAACTGACAACAACGGTGGGATAACTCCGTCAAAGGCCCGTGGACCCATACATTGATCCAGTGCATCGAGAAATGGGTCGACCGAAAGCACGGAGAATTTAATTACCACCTGACACAGTTCCTTACGGGACACGGTAGCTATAGGAAGTACTTGCATCGCTTCGAGTTGAACGAGTCTCCCAACTGTCCTAAATGCGGTGCTACACCCGAGGACCCGGAGCACGTTATGTTCCATTGTCCCAGATTTCTGCAGCAGAAAAGGAGGTTGAACAGAATCTTGGGGCAGACATCGAGCCCTCCAACCTGGTGGAAGAGATACTGAAGTCGAAGGAAAGCTGGATGGCGGTAAATGAGGCAGTAGCGGTGGTGCAGACAAAACTCCTCGAGTTGGATCGAGCTCGGAACGCGGCGCAACGGAGACGCGAGATGGACGAGCTGGTATAGCAAACCAGAGCCTCCCCCGCGAAGTAATACTTCACGGTGGTCCCGGGAGGAGGGGCGGAAGAGTGGGGGTGGTTTTAGTGGGTGCGAATCCCACACGCTGCTGCAACCTGGCGCAGCAGCGTCTTTCTAAGATTTCTACCTCCATCCATAAAAAAAACCCAGGTTTAGAAGAGGGAAAAGAATCGTTACGGTAGTGGAAATTTCAGGAAAACAATACTGGTGAGCTGTGCTAGTTTCTTGCGTGTAACAGATAGACAGATGGGCAACGACACATGCAGGCACATGACGACCGGAACCCCAGTACCGAACACTTTTGGGAGTGAGCAGGTTGGCTTCCACTCGTCGATAATCTTCACTTTTACCCCCCTCTCCCGCACTCCCATCTTTCGAACAAATGTCAAAACTAAAATCGAAGATTCGGAAAGTACTAGCCGAGACCTTTCATCTGTAACCCGACATGACTACATTTGGTGAAAAAAAATGTACGCCCCCTTTTGTATGTATAGCCCCCGCTCACAGTTCCCAGCTTTCCATCAAATTTAGTGTCAATCGCTATAAACGCCTCCGAGGAAAATGCGTGTGACAGACAGACAGACAGACCTGTGCGGAGTTGCCAGATCTCCCATCAGGCGCGTCCCTTCGTGCGGATAAGGGAATGCTCGGCAGATGCATAGAAATATGCAAATGTACGTATTTGGAGATGTGCATGCATGGCCATGTTTTTGCGCAGGCCGGCTAGGTGGGAGAAAAACACCCAGAACAAAACAACAATATGGAAGAGGAAAGGGGGGAAAAATTTACGGTGTAGGGACTCTGAACCCCAGTACAGGCAGCTTTTGGGAGTGAACAAGTAGGCTCCCGGCCGTCGATATCCCATGACTGCAGGCTTCGGTGGTGGATTGCTTGGCCACCATTGCATCGAATACTACAAGTAGCCTGGAGAAAGAAGCATTTAAAAGTAGTACATCACTCCCGAGACCGCCTGTTTAAAAAACACGGAAAGATGCCCCACAAACTGATCATTCATTAGCCCATAGTGGGGTGACTATACCTGATCGGGACATGTGGCAGGACTTAATGTGTGATCCATTTAGGAGAAGCTCGACGATCCTGCGATTACCTCCAAAATCAACGTTGATGAAGGAAGGAAATCAGAAAAGTCCCGGAAGCCTTAATAAATACGGAAGTTTCCAGTGGGAAAACTAAGCAGAGGAGCAGTGTCTGACTACGGACGAATCATCGTTTGCCCTACTCGAAGGAAAACTAGTAAAGTTGTTCGAATTCATAAAGGAGCAGTGCACCAGGCCATTAAAAACATGCTCCGTGCCATTCGTGTACTGTACAGGAGTGCCAGGCAACACAAGTGACACCCCCTCAAAATCCAAAGGACGGTAAGCTTGAAACGAGGAGTACAGAGCGCGCGAACGATTCTTTCTGACTCTCGCTGAACGCGAAAAGGCAAAAAGGGCTCCCACCCACAGAAAGAAAAGCAAACAAACTGGCCAGAATCATGGAAACAGCGGTGCCGACTCCAATGAACTAGTAAACTCTCCAAAAAGGAACCAATGAAGTGTGGATCAAGGCTGGCGGAAAGAAAAATGCGACACATAAAAGAAGATTATCATCATCAACGGCGCAACAACCGGTATCCGGTCTAGGCCTGCCTTAATAAGGAACTCCAGACATCCCGGTTTTGCGCCGAGGTCCACCAATTCGATATCCCTAAAAGCTGTCTGGTGTCCTGACCTACGCCATCGCTCCATCTTAGGCAGGATCTGCCTCGTCTTCTTCTTCTACCATAGATATTGTCCTTATAGACTTTCCGGGTGGGATCATCCTCATCCATACGGATTAAGTGACCCGCGCACCGTAACCTATTGAGCTGGATTTTATCCACAACCGGACGGTCATGGTATCGCTCATAGATTTCATCATTGTGTAGGCTACGGAATCGTCCATGCTCATGTAGGAGGCAAGAAATTCTAAAGAGGATTCTTCTCTCGCGTCCAAAAATCATGAAGGGCCGCCATGCCTGACCATCGTGGAATCTGTAGTTGGTAGACGTCGTCCATTCAATTGTGAAGATCGAGCTGGATACCATCGTAAGTACCAAGTACCAACGTAGGAGATTGGTCGATAGCTAACTCAGTAAACGAGGCAGTAACACCCGAAATTCCAGCACCACTGAAATCTCATTGGAATTCCGCTTGCACAGTCGAAAATGCCCTGCTGAAAGGATGGAAACGAGATTATGAGCCACATAATCGCCAACTGCTCGGCATCGAGGCTTATTAGAATATTGTCAACGTAGAACGACGAAAGGGTAGCATCTCATGCAGTTGCTGCCTGACTTTTACGCGCTTCATATTATCAAGCTCGCACTGCCACAATGCGTGGGTGGTCCTGCCCGTCGCTATAAAGAGCGCTGCCTAGAAGGCTTTGCTTCGATAGTATAACCGTCTACGAAGCCAGGCTATCAGCGTGCCACTTCACAAACCTTTGTAAATCCTGGAGGTTGAGAATCTCAGTAGGAGATGCCAATACGTCCCAGTGGTCAGAGAGCGGAATGACCCTGGTCCCTCTGGCGATTCCTCTTTCTTCGCTTCGATGTTAAAAAATCGCGCGATATGAATTTCCGCCAGCTGCGTTGAGCTGTCATAACGGTCGTTTAGTGCCTTCCAAATCTTTTGATAGCCCCTGGTGTGAAGGCCACCAGCCTATACCCACCAGGAGTGCAGTGTTGGCATTGATGAGTTGGCGCAGTTTGTCGAATTTTTAAACTCTTGGTCATGTATGTTGTAAAGTTGAAAAAGCATTCCAGAATGCTAGCCAAAAGTCAGTCTCACCATGCTTCCGGTTCAGCCAGGCATTGAAGTTACCGATGACCCGCACAGTCCATCTGCCTCTAGTTTCATTTTGCCAAGGGAGTTGTCACTCGTCCAGAGTGTGTTGCCGTTCTTCACGAGCAACAATCTCCTTTGCGCTCGTTTATGGCTTGACGCTCCTTAACAAGAAGGGTAACGGTGATCACCCACGCGATCATCATTACGGCCGCTTCAGAGACAGTGCGATACGCAGACGCCACCCGCAAGGCTCCCCGTCTCTGTACTTGTGCGAGATGCTTACGATATACCTCCTTGTCAAGAGCGGTAGCCCATACCTCTGCGCTGCAGAGCAGAATAGACTGCGTTGAACTCATCAGGAGACGTCGCCTGCTAGACGTAGGACCCCAATATTAACACCGAAACTTCAGCTGCAGCCTTGTTCGCTGCTGCTTTGATTTGCTCCAAAAAGCTCATTTTGGAGTTAAGACTCAGCCCGAGGTACTTTACCGCTGGTTTTAACTCGATTATCGACTCGCCGAACGATCACAATGACTACTTCGCTTTTTTCCAGTGCAAGGTTGAAACCATGAGCAGTTATCCATCCGCTTACCTGTCGCATCAATATGCCAAGTCAGTAATCCGCTTACCCATTGCATCAATATGCCGAGTCTGCTTTGCGCTTATTCGACAGTGCGTGCAGCAACAAACCCCGCGGCATCATCTGCATAACCGACCAGGCGCGACTCTTCAGGCATGTCGAGTTTAAGTAGACTATCATAGGTACCGCTCCAGAGGTCCGGCCCTAGGATGGACCGTCTAGTGTTTCATAGACGAAGGAGCGGTTCCTCAAATAGTCCCACAATATCCGTAAAAGATAGTTCGGCACGTGGAAAGAATTGTCTGGTGTACCTAGAATTTCTTTCCATCTTACGGAAATAAAGGCGTTTCTGACATCAAGCGTTATGAGGAGCACCACCCGTCGAGTTCGGCATGTGCCTCCGCTCGTCGAACGATATCCACGACTTGAATGACAGCATCAACTGTGGATCTCCCTGCTCTAAAGCCAAACTGCGGGGAGATGAATCTGCGGCAGCGCGTATCGCTTCAGCGAGTCTCCTTTTGATGAGCTTTTCGAGCAGTTTCCCAGCAGTGTCAAGCACACATAGTGGGCGGTATGAGGGCGGCAACTCGAAGTTGTCTTTCCCTTTGTGGATCAGCGCAAGTCTCACCACCTTCCAACGAACAGGGAAAGCGCCCTCTTCCAGGCAAGCGCTGAATGCGCCGAGCAGTTGGTCTGGCCGGTGTTGGAATACCAGTTTGTATACCTCTGCTGGAATGCCATCGGGTCCTGGCGCCTCCTTGCTTTTCATAGAGAAGACTGCCTATTCCAACACTTTTATAGAGAAAAGTGGACAGTCCTCCGCGCCGACGTCATCATCCCATACGGAGTTCGTGGGTAATAGTGTCCTTACAATGCGGTCCATCTGCTCGTCTTTAAGTGGGCAGGCTTTCCCTGATTTTTTGGGTCCCCGTTCACATCGTCGACCAGATTCTGCCAGCACCGAGCTTCGCTCTTGTTTATTGCGTTGCAGAGTCTCCTTTTAGCTGATTTGTACTTCGTTATTATGGTACATGCTTCCTCCCGGTCGCTTAGATGTTGTGTTAAGCGGCGGAGCCTGTCATACTCCTTCCGCGGCTCTGCGATTTCCACTATCCACCAATACATAGAAGGTTTCCCACGTCTCGATGCCCTCCTGGACATCGAGGCTCCGCAAGCCGTCGTTTTCAGGTTCTTTACTGAATTTACGAGAGTGTCGTCGGCAGTGCCACCGCCCCCAAGAGTACCCTCCAGCGCGGCCCCACCTGTTCCAAGAGCTTCGACAAACCTCCTGATGTTCACTTTCGCGACGTATCATTCACAGAAAAAGCGCGGGGGTGGCGCCACCACTTCGAAAGCAATGCCCCTTGACTGCTTCACAGAACGTGACTTTATTTATAGTCTTCGGGCCTAGTTCGACTAAGACTCCACCACCCTTCGTTTTACGAATGGAAGACACTTTTGCTCCGTTATCTTTGGGTTTGATCTTGTAACGGATTTCGTTGAGGACTTCTGCAAAAGTCTTGCCTTCCATCGGCTTAATAAGGAAAGCTGGCGGTCTGTCTTCCTTCGTCTCCCACCTTTTCTTTTGGTGCTCTGTCCTTCGTGTCCACCTTAGTTTTAGGCAGAGGTTTTTTTGATGGCGCGACGTGTTGTTGTCTTTTGTTCCTCTTCGCCTTTTTCTTTTCAGCCCTGGAGAGTACCTGAGTAAAGTCTCCTTCAGATGTCCCTTCCTCGTTTCATTTTTTACCAAGTTCGCTCTGCAATGGGCTGTCAACGATCTGTTTGGTACTTGTGGTGTTCTCGTCGGGAAGCGTGGTTGTTTCTGCTTCCTGCGGATTTTGTCTTACTTTCCATGTTCGCCTATAGTATGAAATCCTGTCCAGGAGCTCCTCCAGTTCCATTAGCCCGTTTTTCACCCTCTTGCCAACGTTTTTCTGGAGGAACGTCGCAGATTGCATGTGCTTCACAACTGCCGCGCATTTCTTAGTAAGCCTTTCCTCTTCAACTTGCGCCAGAGTAGTCGACAGCCCTCCCACTCGGCTTATATTCGAAACCATTTGATTAGTTTCGGCAGTTTCCACCATGCCTCTTTCCGCAACTATAGCACTGTGTGGTATGGTCTGGGTTCCTATCTGCGTTGCAGGTGCCGCATCACTTTGCGAGTCCTTCTCTCCGTCTGCGCGTCCCGATGTTTCGTTGGGTATTTCAGCCCCTGTTGCCTCCTTCGCTAGGCGAACGAAGCATTTTCGTGCTGCGAATAAACGCATCCAACTCCCTCTCCATTTCCACTATCTCCTCGTTTCGTTTGTTTTTATTCTGCATTTGAGTTGTTTACCAGCGCATCGTGTGCAAGGGAGCGGGCCGCAATAGTCAGGAACGAGTATACCTTCCGAGACACAGCCCCTACCGCAGTCCCCTGAGGTCTGACCTACGCTTAGCTGATCCTGGAATTCACGAACGGATCAGCGCTCGTTCGGGGCAACGCGGTCTACTAACACCGGTTCAATGCACACTATCCGACCAGGGTCCCGAAGGGGCTGGCTCCTGATACACGCCACAACTACCACCTTGGGAGAGCTAGGCTCACATCACCCCATCGACAAGGAGTTGTCGACGGCTCCGGGGACTCCCAATGTGTCCCGGCGTGTATCGGTCATTACCAGCACGCTCTTCACCGAGAAAATTTCTCGAGGCTACTACCTAGGACGCAAGTATTATGCCAGCTAGGGGGTCAGAGCTACTTGCTCGGGCACCTCGGGGACGCCACTCCCCGTATCGTATGCGACCCGTGAAGGATCGTTGATATCTGATGGGATGGAGGAGTGCAGTTGGTAATCCGACGGGGTACTGTTGCGGAAGTCCCGCACTGTGTACGTAAACGCAATCACCTACGCTATCCCCAAAATAAAGAAAAGATTTTATGGAAATCAAGGAAAAAATTGTTTAGAAGTGAATTCCCGTTATGAAAATAAAATGAGATGGAAAACAATAACAGTCCCTTTTATATGCCAGTTCCCATTTCATATGCATCTTTCCTTTCATTTTCTGCTTGCATTGCACTCCACGCTCCAAATTTTTCGAGCAATCCGGGCACGCTTCAAAATCTACTCATTCCGGCCGCCATTATCAGTTTCGCATCCAACCTTTCCTAGACACAAACTTTTCAATTCAGTTTAGTGGATGTTCCCACCGTCACTACTGAGTGCCATCTGGTGTCGACCGGTATCTATGAGTACCCAACTCCAATCAGACTACCAACATTCCAATTCGAAACGCACACACTCCAGCCAGAGCCAGGGCTCTCTCTCCGCTTGTCCAATTTGACAGCAGTCAAGCTGCATCTCAGCTCCGCTCTGAGCTCGTGTTCGTGTCTGTGCGCGACAGTTTCGTGTTCGATTGTCAACAAATCTTCTGACGTTCTCGCCTGTGCGTCTGCAAAACGTCACGGAAATCGTCCGATTCGTGTATCGTACGTTGGGAAAATCGCGCGGAAAAACCGGAAGTGAGTGCCCGTCGACCGTTGGTTATCGTTCCTATAGGATTTGCGTTGACGAAACGTGGATTGTCCGTTTCCAATTGGAAAATTGTTTGTCGCTGTGCCGTGGGCTGAGAAGTTTCCCTCTGGGGGTGGGTTTGTGTCACGGACGGGGTGGCAGTTGGGCAGCGAGTGAGTGAGCCGACGGAGTGTTGGTGCGCGAGAGTGTCAATACGTGCGAATTTCACGTGTATGTACACGGCGCCGTGAGAGGCGAGTGGAAGAGTGTTTGTGCGAGCCGGGAACCCCTCTGGAGAGTGAGCGTTAAGGGTTGTGTAGTGGGTGGTGGTTGCCGCTGGATGAGAGCTCGAGGGTGGCGTAACGACCTTCGCGTGAATTTCGAATGAGACGAGGCGTCCATGCGAACGGGCAACCGCTGCGCTCGTGAGTGAATTGAACGTGATTTGGTACTGGACATTCGCCGGCCGTTGACCGTTGCAGACTCGTCCGTGATAATTCGGCGTAAGTAGGAACCCGCTGGGGTTTTCGCAGGGTGCCGTGGGTGCAGCCCCGCCCGTTTGTAGTATGCAAACCCGCAGGAGATGTAAGGACTCGCCTCATCCTCTTTGGGTACGCGTGTCGATGTGTGCGTGGAGTGGGACGCTGCAAGGTGGCTGCGAGTGCATTCGCCGTGATGTGTTGGTGGAAGCTGGGACGAGCGAGTCCTGCTGGGATGCCCGCGGAGACTCGAAGATCGATGGTCCGCGGTGTCCTCATCAATGCCATTCTGGGCGACGACACCTGTCCCCGCACGTGCATAGTGCACGTAGTAACCGTTGCACCCCCATCCCTCCAGCCGCAAGTGGAAATCTAATTGGTAAACAAAATCAGTACGAGCTCCGGGCCGGGGGTGCGCGCAGCCGAGCGGGCGACGAGAGTCTCGCACAATACGAATGACACTCGGCAAAACAACAGTCGAGGCCGCCAGGAGTGGGTCAGGGTCGCAGCGCAGGGCGGGGGTGCTGTCAATGGCAGCGATTCAGGGCGATTGGATGTGCTCCGACCCAGGCGCCGCTCCTAGCGTGCGACTCTTGCGCCCGGTGTTAGTGGCGGCCACCCTGTCCCGGGAGCGTGTGTGACTTATCTGCCGTCGTCGCCTCGTTCGAGCCAGAAGTGCACACTTGGCGGCAATTGTGTCATCGATCACGGCGTTAACGAGCGAATTGTGTCAAGATAACGCGTTTCTTTGCACAGCGGATGTCGCGATGCGGCCCACGGAATGGTGGATTTGGTGCGACCCGGTCGCGGTTGGCCAGACGAAGATGACCTTGTTCGAAGCGGTGCAAACGGGTGATGGCATTTAATCCGGCTTTGCGCTATGTGCAAGGAATTTTCAGTGTGGAACTACCCAAGGAGCTCACCCTTTTGTGAAATATAATTCGCGGGACAAGTTGCAGAGAATTAAACACGCGGAAAGTGAATTCCGACAATGGAGACGTTATACAACGTCCAAAACAAGGATATTTCCATGAAGGGGCACAGAAATCAACGCAGCGGGAATATCACCCCTTCCTGCCTTAGCTTTGGCTGAAAGTCCCAGAAAAGGTCAACGATTTCGCGAAAATAATATCGCGAAACCATATCTTATGCAAAGTATCACACAAGGACGATATCTGAGAGCTGTAATCTTGCAACTACGCAAAGTTCAACGAACGCATCTATAAGATAACATCCTATTTTCGGGAGATGAAATTATCACATGCTCCAGTGTCTATCCTGCTCTATTCTCCTCTATCAATTCAAGGGAGGTTGTCTTCAGCAGAAGAAGCTTTGGGGATGGGTTGAAATCATGATCTAAGCGTCAATTGAGAAATCCAAGTACATAGAATGGAAGGAGGCTAGTTCCCTTGGAATGAGGTCTTGGTTTGATGGTGATGGTTTGATGTTCACCTCCGTATTAGAGCGAAAATGAGCTTGATGAAATAAAGCCACGAATCCAGCTCGCAAATATAATAGAACCTTGAAGTTGGTCCTATCGATTTTAAAAGCCAGCTGCGCACAGGAAAGCAAAGCTCCGAGTATACAAAACGATAATAAGACCTGGGCTATGCTTCGAAAGTGAAACATGAACCCTAACACAAACTTCCGAAAAATTGGTCAATACCTTTGAGATAAGGGTCTTGAAGAGAATAATAGCTAAGCGAGAGGAGCGCCAGTGGCGAATCAGATACATGAATTGTACCAAATATTTGACGACCATGAAGTCTCTAAATTAATCCTCGCCGAACTTAAATGATTCCGACAACTATAGGCTCTTTTATCAAAATTTAAGGGGTCTAAGGACAAAGCTGTCGGATTTCAAATTGTCTGCCTGACCAACATCGTGTTATCTGCATACCTGAAACCTGGCTGGATGATAGAATCTTATATTCTGAGCTCCTCGGAGGTTACTTTATCTTTCGTTGTGGTAGAGACTGTGCTGCGCTTGGCAAGACAGCTGGCGGAGGTGCCCTCATAGTTGTTAAGTCCCCTCTTCTTGTCGAAATCATCTTTTCCTTCTCCTTCACCTATGATTCTGTCACCATACGAGTCATTCCGCCATCATATTGTGTGTATGTTTTCCCTGCCTCAGCCCGCCTTCTCTGTACGAGGATTTCTTCGAAAGATTATCAGAGGTCCTAATGGTTTTGTTTCCCTCATTTTCTTTCATCCTCTCTTCTAGTTACAGGGTCAGAGAGCTGCTTTCCTTCGTGAATGCTACGGGCTGGCTCTGAAGATCCGAGACAGCTGGACTCCGCTTCCCTGTTCCTATAACAACAGTCACGGTCTTAGGAGTTTGTGGCATCAAAACGGCGCACCAAAGCGCTAATTGGGCTCCTCGGAGCGGCCACTGATACCTACCTACCTACCTACCTTCATCCTCTGTGGAGACTTTAATCTTCCCATGCTCTGCTGGCTCATTACTCCTGGATTTCTCTAAGTGCTTACGCTCTTACCCTGTCTGGTTCACCACTGAAGTTCACATAAAACTACGTCAAAAACAGACTGCGAGGGAGAAGTTTCTGCCTTCTAGAAACTCGTTTTTTTCCAAATCTCTACGATCCTCGGCCGAATCCTTAATACGTAAGTCCAGAAACGAATATTGGACCAGTGTTAAAGGCGGAAACCTCAAACCTTTCTGGTCCGACATTCTGTCCAGTTATCCCCGTCCGTCCATTAAATTCTCTGACTCCTCAGCTAACTCTCCACAACTATCGTATGATTTACTCTGCCGCTACTTTTATTCAGTCTATGTCCCCCCTCCCTTCCTCTGAATCCCTCCCGATAATGGATGTAGCCTGCCCCGCATCGCCTGCCGTTCCTCTTCTTACCCCTCTCCTTGTCAAACTTGATGCCAATGTCGGACCTGGCTACGATGGTCTTCCAAACCTCTTTATGCTCAAAACTGTAAGTCCATTTCATTTCCCCTATCCCTTATTTGCAACGAAAAGCTCGAAGGGAATCATTTTCCCGGCTTGTGGAAAGAGGCTCTCATCATCCCCATACGGAAAACTGGCGATCGTACGCTTGCCGAGAATAACCATCTCATTTCCCTCCTCTCCTGTTCCAAAATCTTGGAAAGATGTGTCAGCAATTGGTTGTCCGCCCACTTTGGCCACCACATAGTGAAAGAGCAACACGGCTTTGTTAAGCATAGGTCCTATGCCTCCAACCTGCTTGACTTAACCAACTTTGTCGGCAAATGTGCAAATTCACGGTAAGAAGTACATAACACTTACGCTGATTTCGTCAAAGCCTTCGACACTGTAAACCACAAAATACTTACAAAGCGTTCCCATACCACTTTTTTTATGGCTTGCCTCTTACCTTTCCAATCGCGTTTCTTTTGACGGCTGCAATTCCCGCTTCTTCGCCCCCTCCTGTGGCGTACCACAGGGATCTATTCTGGTCCTTTGTTATTTTTATTTTTTATTAACGACCTTCCTCCCCTCCTTACTTGTCCCTGTTTGCTCTATGCAGACGACTTTAAGCTGTTTTCCGCTATATCGTCGCCTATGGACTGTGTTTCTCTTCAACCTAACCTAGGCACTCTAGTTCGTTGATGCTCGACTGTTTGTTTAGCGCTAAACGTCAGAAAGTGTCACTCTATGTGCCACTCCCTAAAATCCGTACCCACTTCTTTCTCCTATTCTCTTAGCGGACATTTCTTATCCTGCCTAAATTCCACTCAAGGCCTCGGAGTCACTTTCGATAATAAGCTCCGCTTTGACACCCATTCCCTCGAAGTCATCAATCGAGCAGCAAAATTGTCAGGCTTTAAACTTCGCTCCTCCTCTGATTTTGACTCCGTCTAAACCTCCTTAGTTCTCTTTAATTCCCTCGTGAGGAATACCCTCACCTACTGCTCCGTGATCTGATCACCCTTCCGTAACTGTGATTGTCTTGTCACCGAAAATGCGCAACGTAAATTCACCCGGACGCCTTTTCTTTAAGAAAAGCCTCCCTCGTGTGGACTACTCCTCCCGCCTCCGCTTTCTGAACCTTCCCTTCCTACAACATCGTAGATCCTATCTGGATCTATGCACATTTTTTAAACTTTCCTCGGGTCTGATAGACTGCTCCGCTGCTAACGAAATCATCTGCCGTCCTGCGTCTTATAACACACGTAACGCAGACATTTTCAACGTGTCCTTCACAGAGCTCGAAGTCTACTTCCATTCCCCGTTTCCTAGATTTTGCCGAAATTACAACGCACAATAGCTTGGTCCTTTTAACTTGCCTACTTTAAGTGGTTTTAACCATAGGATAAGATTATTGCTTTTTCCTCCTCCTGAGGACAATAAGTATAATAATTGGAGTTTACAGAGTAAACTGTTGTCGTCCGTTAAATTAAATAAATAAATAAATAAATTTCGGAAGTTGCAATAGGTTGGCCACGTTCAGAGTATAGACAACATTCGGACATCTAAAAGGGTATTTGAAGGAAGGACAGAGGGACGAAAACCGGTAGGAAAATCCCGAAAGCGTTAGACAGATTTTGTTGACGAAAGCAGCAAGGCTATGGCTCGAAATGGGTTATAGTACCTCGATGATGATGTCCACATTAGAGGGAGACTAAACTTTTGGTTGGCACCCTAGCTAAACTAGTTCGTTCCACAAAAGCTATCATGATGTGCTCAACTTTGGAGGTGCAAATTCAAAACAGCCTGTTTGGTCCATTTGTAATACGGAACAGTTACAAATAGGGCCCGGATCCGGTCCCAATACTCCTCGACTTGGTCCTTGAGCAAGCAATCACAATAATCCTTGTAGATATACTTGGTACGTTGTCTTGGTAGAGGTTGAATTTTCAGCACCATCCCCAGAGGGGAGGATGGAGAATTCTTTGTGGGGAAAAGTCGAGGTCCTCCTCTCAAACCGGGGTAAAAACTCGTCGCGGTCACCACCTCTTAAAAATTTATAGTCTTTCAAACTTTATCCAGAGCAGAGGATGGGGAAGATATGTAGAAGGAAAAGGAAGTTCTCCCTCGTTTCGAACCCCGGTGTGAACCTGCCTTAGTATGGAACTCCAGACACCCCGGTTTTGCGCCAAGGTCCACCAATTCGATATTCCTAATAGCTGTCTGACATCCTGACCTATGCCAATGCTCCATCTCTGGCAGGGTCTGCCTCGTCTTTTTTTTTACCATAGATATTGTCCTTATAGATTTTCTGGGCTGGATTATCCTCATCCATACGAATTAAGTGATCCGCCCACCGTAACCTATTGAGCCGGATTTTATCTACAATTAGACGGTCATCGGTTTTGTCGTTATATACGCTACGGAATCGTCCATCCTCATGTACGGGGCCAAACATTTTTCGGAGGATTCTTCTCTCGAGCGCGGCCAAGAACTCATAGAGAGATCATAGTCTTGTGTAGTAAGAGCTTTGACCCTATGATGAGACGTTTCGAGTGAAACAGTTTTTGTAAGCTGAAATAGGCTCTGTTGGCAACCAACAACCGTGCGCGGATTTCGTCATTGTAACTGTTATTGGTTGTGATTTTCGACCTTAGATAGGACAAATTATCAACGCTCTGAAAATTTTAGTTTTCTCTCTTGATTGCTTTCGTTTGACAAGTGCGATTCGATGTTGTTTGTTCTTTGATTTTCGGTACTGACGTTAGCACCATGTACTTCGTCTTGCTATAATTAATATGCAGTCCAAGATCTCGCGCCGCCTGCTCGATCTCGATCAAGGTAGACTGCACATCTCGGGTTGTTCTTCCCGTCGGTTGGGTGGAATTGAAGAGAATGGTGCCTTTTGCATTGACATCTGCATCGCGAATCACTTTCTCCAGGGCCAGGTTAAAGAAGACTCTAGATGTTCTCGAGAATGATCCTGCTACTTTTATCTGGCCTCGCACATTGGTCAGGGTCAGCCTAGTCAGTCTTATAAGTTTCGTCGGAATACCGAATTCTCTCACGGCCGTGTGCTTTTTTACCCTGGCTATCATAGGCGGCCTTAATGTCGATGAAAAAATGGTGCAACTGATGTCCATATTCCAACAGTTTTTCCGTCGCTTGCCGCAGAGAGAAAATCTGATCTGTTGCTGATTTGCCTGGAGTGAAGCCTCTTTGGTATGGACCAATGATGTTCTGAGTTTATGGGGCCATCCGACCTAGGAAAATAGCGGAGAATATCTTCCAGATGGTACTCAGCAACGTGATACCTCTATAATTGCAGCACTGAGTGATATCTCCCTTTTTATGTATGAGACAGATAATGCTTTTTAGACAGTTGTCAAGCATTGATTCGCTGTCCCAACTGTGTGAAGCTAGTTGGCTGTTTAAATCCCCAAGTATGATTTTGATATCATATCTGGGACAAGCTCTGAGCGTTCGTTATACTGCCTTTTAGAAGGTATCCTTCTCCGACTCTGTAGGGGCGTGAAAGTTAATAAGGCTTATATTTACAAATTTGCCTCGCAAGCGCAGAGTGCATAGCCGTTCGCTTATGTTTTCAAAGCCGATAACAGCAGGTTTCATTTTTTGGCTGACTAAAAAACCTACTCTGAGTACATAGTTTACTGGATGGTCGCTATAGTTAATGGTGTTGTGACTCTTCTCCAGGAAACCGGTCCCTGTCCATCGCATCTCCTGTAATGCTGTTACATCAGCCCTATATTGGATCAGGGTATAGGCTAGCTGCTTAGCAGCTCCATCTCTGTACAGGCAGCGCACGATCCATGAGAAAATGCGCAAATCGTTGTTCCGTTGTCGTTGCCGGGTTTGTCGTTGTATGGTCAGTCTAGTTCGAGGCTCCTATTACGGCCTCCTAACAAGCTGTTTTCCGTGAAGGACTATCAGCCTTAGCCAACTTCCAATATGGAGGACCAGTTGGTACAATTTGTTCCGTTTTTAGGCGCGGGAGACTCGTTTTCGTCCTTCTTCGTCTGTAGCTTTTCGTTAAGCAAGAGCTCCCAATGGTCAGCACATGGAGGTGGAGATAGGGTTAGGTGTTGGTGTTGGTTCAATCCACGTTTCGCTCTGGGATCTATACTACTCTTTGACTATCGATGATGGGCACCATCATCATCGGTGAAAAAGCTAAGGATCAGCCAGGGCGGTAGAGAGAAAATCCGGGTCCGAGGTAAAAATTGTACGGTTTTGAGATCAAAGTTAGTCTGCCCCCCCTATTATCAGTTTTTGTATATAAATTTCTAATTCGGGCCCGAGGGAATCCCCCACCCCCGTTTCCATCCCGCTTTCGTCGGGGGAAAGGGGGTTTCTCCAGAGGTCGGAATTTTCTCGGGCAGCAGAATAAAAATTCGATAAAAAAAATCAATCAATGGGACCCACACAATTTTCTCCCCGTGTCCAGTTTATCTGACAGGATTTTCACTCCATAATACTGGACAAGCAATTATGAGGGTAGGTAGTGTACGGATTGGATATCCTTTCGCAGATCGTGGTTTTCGCACTTTAAAAAAAGGTCCTGCGGAGGGTATGTACTTGGTATGGTTTTCTTCAATGGAGAGTCTGCGCATTCTCTGCCTCTGGAGAATGTTGAATAGGCGATCTTCAGGGATAGTATATTCGGCCTGACAAAAGGTTTGAGTGCTTGAAACTGCGGTCTCCCTTTCTATCCTAAACTAATTGACTAACTTACCCCCTTCACTAACGGGGCTGGGTTGACAAATAAAACTTTGACATGATGGACATCCAAATACTTTTGATTCGCAGCAGCATGACTTTTGAAGTGCTATTTTTCAAAGGCGTTTGAGAAAGAGTGACCGTTTCGCTTCCCAATCCATCAAGAAGGGAAGGCGGCATGGAATGTGATGGCCAATATGCGGGTTAGGTAGGAGGTTGCTAACTGACGCGAATGTCGATGACGCCTCGAAGGTTTTCTTGTATACGTTTCTCCATCCCATGCATTATATATACCACATCAACACCATCAAACCGATTGGCAAATTCTTTATGCGCTAATGATTGAAGAACGCTAAACATATGCAAAGCGTCTTCTTGTCTTTCATTCCCTTTTTACCCCTGCCAAGATAGGGCGCGCTTTTTAAAGAGAAGGGTTATAACCCAATTCTTTAACGGGATTGAAAAGGTGGTGAACTTCTCCTTTCCTCTGGATATAGTCTCCGTCATCTCCATTCACGATGTATGATTATGACCTAAAAAATCCCAACTTTCGGGGTTAATAACTTTTTAAGGAGGGAGGAATGACTGCCACTAGTTTTCATCGAGTTTGAAGAAGGGAAACCTGCTCCCTCCTTTTCCATAAAGTTTCCATCCCCCGAAAATCAGCCTTTACCGGGCAATTTAGATGTGCACAATTCTTGTGTTCGCAAGAGTGGTATTCTTATAAGTCCCCGAGGAGGGGAAGCCATAGTAGTAGTAGCTCTAAATAAACATTGCTCCAAAAACTATATATGGTTCAAAGCTCGTTCAAAGGAAGGATTTTTTTGAAACTTCCTGTAGATGTCCAGGTTTAATTTCTTTTCGTTCCTCCTCAAATTCCTTTTTTGAACCAGCTAATGAGGAAGAAGCAAGGACCTGGAGATCTACAGGAAACAATACAATATCGCCGTTTTCAACTATATGATCCATCGGATGCTCAGCCTTCCCATTTCCTTGTTGGGCGTAATGGAAGAGATGAAACATATTTTTAAGGTCGCAAGACTGACTGGACACACCGACGAGACCATCAGCAGCTTGATCAGTAAATGAAAAAGGACGCTTCAATAGCTCACTAAGCTTTGGAATTTAACAAAATTTCCCTTTTGTTGTATTGAAAATTGGGGAACCATAGTTTGGACGTCGTTTTTAGCAGCTGGAACGAGCTTTTGAGATATTTTTTGATGCGTTCCAGGATAAGCTCGTAGATATCCCTCCGATTTTCACACTCAATACTGTCTTCTTATTCAAGATCTTGACGATCGTCTCCTTCTTCCACCCTCTGGCGAAGATCTCTGATTACCAAGATTTCCATACGACTGTAAACAGCAAATCTGCCGTGACTGTAGGTTTAGCGATAGATAATTCTGCGCGGAGACCGTTAAATCCAGCGGCTTTACTCCGTTTGCGTGCATTGATGTCCAAAATGATTTCTTTCCTGCTTGGAGGAACAGTCCGTATCTGCATGTTACGGTGACTAGCCATTTCATCCACAAGACGAGGAACCTCACCGGATGTGATATGGTTAAGAGCAGTGGTGAAGTGTTCTTTAGCCTCTTCATGTGTTTATCGTTCTGCATGGGACGTTGACGGTCGACGTCTTCATAGAATCATCGAAAGACTTGCGACCACATGCAAGCTCTTTCGTGATGCGGTATACATTTCCTAAATCATTGCGATATGCGGCATCTTCCGCTTCTCTGACCAGCTCAATAGCAAATTCTCTCTTCATACGGCGTACACTACGCTAAACTTCTTGGGATTTCGCTCGGTATCGGAGTTCGCAGTCAGTTAGATCTTATGAAGCCCCTTCAGGGCGTGGTCGACGACCTGTGTAGCATCCGAGGTTGATTTGATTTGATTGCGGCCCAATGCTCATCGATGTTCATAGTATATTTGTTGTCCGATCAGCAGGTTAGCCTTCCCACTATCGTGCGACCGACGGATTATACAAGCGATTGATGTTGAACTTAGGGGATCGCAGCTGCCCAACGCTGCGAGAAGTGCCGGACGCAAAACCCAAGCAAAAGTAAGCGATCATCAGATGGTGTCCTTTTTGGGGCCGGTGTTAGCACCTCTTTTGTTACCCTCATCCAGGAGACCGCTCCTAAATCTACCGCTGATCACGAAGTGGTCGGTGTGATGTTGTTGAAATTCAGGAAGTTGCAGAAATTTCCAAAGTTCCCACCATTGCCGTTGCGATCGTCAAAACCGTGTTTCTCTATCACATGTCCAAGCACGGTGTTGTCAGATCCCACCTTGGCATTCAGATCATCCATCACGATCACAATGTCACCTTTCGAAAGCCTTTCCTGACCTGAGTTTAGTTGCTGCTGGACCGGAATCTTGCTCTTAGAAGCCTGTCAAAAACCGGGTCCCAGGTCAAGAGAGTGCGCCCTTGCGGCACCCGTCAGAAGAAACCCGACAGCGAATTCGTGCCTGCTATCACTTGGCTTTCCAGAGTACAAAAGCATATTGCCCTAAGTATGGCACTCTCGAGAGTCCCACCATATTTTTTCGCTTAGGCTCAGAATGTCTATCTTATATCGTTGGAATTCCTGCTCAAGTTGGAGAAAATGAGCAATCTGAGGACTTTGCTATCGTTGTCCAGGAACGTGCGCACATTCCAGAAATAAATTATAGTCCGTTTTCGACGGCCAGGGGTTGTAGCCGTGAAGTCTAGGGCGGTGTTGACGTTTTGGTAGCAATAAAGTTTCAAAATTTGCAGGTTGCTAGCCAACAATTTTCTATCCCTTCTAGTCGACTCCTACGACAAGCAGGGAAAGCTTTGAGTGTATTTTTAAGCCCCAGCCCATAGGACATGAGATTGTGTTCTATGAAAAGCCTTAAATGAAAAAATGTTTGGCGGCCCTAATCTTGCAAATATACTTGTGTCCCGGCTCTTGAATTATCTCATCTCTCATATCCAACACATTATATTCAAAACCTGTTTCCTGCATTGCAGACCTTTAATTGTACCTAAAATTTGTCAGAATTTAACATTGTATAATCACCAAACAAGGTAAATCACGTTGTATTTTGCTACCGATAGCCGGCCGGTATGACTTTATCACAAACACTCTTCCCACCTCTCTTATCACAACAAAAATAATTGCGTCCACTCCAAACGGTGACGATGACATTAAATTATCTCGTACCCAAAAATATTTTGATAAAACTGAAAGATAATCTTCCAGTTCATTAGCTTTTAGTGTCGGTTTTGTCGAGAATGTTTATTACACCCTTCCCGGCTGTATCCAGTCCATGTCGGCCGGCACCATCCTCACTCATGTGTGGAAAAAATATGAATTTGATCAATCTTGCTATCTCATATTGGTATCCAAGTGCACATGTATATATGCCGCATATGTGGTCCGGTTAAGTTTATAAATTTCACAGATAATAACCAACCTAAATGTGACTTGTACGGAGGAAGCCATTAGAGCCACATATGTATATGCTTCCAGCCGACGCATTCTTTGAGCTTCTTCCACGCCTGGAGATAAGAAGGAGGAAAAATGTTTGTGCATGCGTTTGGAGAGCTAACGTAACATGATCCAAGTGCAAACATGGAGTTCAAGGCGCTATCTGAGTTGTTTAGTAAACATTGGCGGTGATACATAGTTTGGAATTCTGCGGGAAAGGTGATATCATCGATATCATCAGCCATTGGCACACAATTTGTACCATCATACCTGGGAAGCTGGATTTTATGAGTGTGGCGCAAAGGGAGGAATATGACTCCAAGTTGCACATATGCCAATCTCAAGGTCTGCCATATTTGGATTATACATGGCTTAACCGACATCTCAAATAGAGCAATCGGAATTATCATTGATACGGAAGGCTTAAATTTAAACCAGTCAAAGACCTTGAGCCTCTGACTTTTTGTAAAGCTGCAGGGATTGTCACTTTTTAATATTTGTTAACCTTGCTCGGGACTGAGGGGTGAAAATAGGGAATACAAAGGGCTTTTCGGGGTCTAAAGCTGCTGAAATTAGGTAGTTAGAGGATTTTTGATACATGACTTCGGTACGATGACAGTGAAGAAATGAACTTCAAAATGGCAACACGGAACATGACAGTGCTAAAAAGGAGCTGGATTTCAATTTTTTTATTACGAGACAGATGGCTCATATGCATTCAAGTGCTCTTTAGCCATTGGCAGGGTTTTATGCCAAAAAATGACTTGATAATGAAGAAAATCTGCGATATTTTTTGTCTGTGAATTCTGATTATTCTTTCAAGCTGTCTTTTTCTGTGCTCACAGATAATACAAAGAAAGCAATCGAAGGAGTTCATTCAGAAAAATGAGCTACTTAATTCAACTTAAAGCCAGCTATACACGTCTGGCAGTTACGCCTGATCAGTCCGCAGTCAATCCGACCATACCTTTCGCACGTATTCGGGGTAGGCGATCGGGTCCAAGTGTGCATGGGACTCATTTGAAGCGGCTTTTGGCAGGAAGCCTTACTGGAGGATATCTGGTGCCATGGAAACCGGGATGGCCTTCTGAGAGCATATGCTTGAGGAGGATTTCTGGGGGATATGTTTTCGGCCCGGTTATTCATGGCTCAAGCGCGAAGTTGCGTTGTAGAACTCCAGCGTCGTACCCTTTAGTTTCGGGAGAGGTGATAGATAGGCCTCACATCCACTAGTGTGGAAGTTGAGTTAGCACTCAGTATAAACCAGTACCATTGTGCCAGTCATGGCGGAGCTCTGATTGTGGTTTGCAAGTCAATTCATATCTGAAGAGGACCGCGGGGTTATGCCTACACAATTGGCATACACGTTAAACCCCAGGACCGCCAGTCTGTCTCACGGCTTCTTGAGCCGGAAATTTCATACACGTACCGTCAACTCACATGGTACCATCAATTGAACTTTAGCTGCGAAGAGTGTTGGACATAAAATTGATATGGTTAACAAAACACTCACTGCTTAGAGTCACTCTGTTTGGTACTGGTTTGTCTGAAGTTCCTTCAAATTAGCTGCCTAACCAAATCGTTTTTCAATTGATTACCGACCTGTACAGTGGGAACTGATAGGGCTGTCGGACTCCATACACTTTCCGGGTACCGATGGTACGGAGGGTTTATAGTTAGCTCAGATGAAAATTGTTAGAGTTGTTCAGCAATGTAGAACCAATTTTATCATGCTAGACCCTAGGTCACGATATCACCCGTAAAGCTAAAAAGGGAGATTTGCGCGCTATTAAATGAAGATTGCACTCAAATATAATAGCTTACAGATCCGCCAAGCTGATTAGTCGACAATCTATTTTAGTAAGCTCTAAGTAAATTCTTACCCCCGGAGGATGAGGAGATGGGGAGGGTATGCAGCTGGAATAGGGTAGTCTCCCATATCGAACTTCACTAAAGAATTCCGGCAATTACCCTCCCTGAAAAGACTGTGGCTGGACTTTTTGAAGACAAAACGGTAGCATTTAATGTACGCCAGGAGATGCTGACGGGAGAAGTAAGACGTTTCCGTCGAAAATTACGACAATCGTTTCCCTCTGTTAATGCTATATATTGCCACCACGCATCTTGGGACCTCTTTCCCAAAGTGCAGCAGTACATTTAAAGTTTTTTGCTAGCTTCTCTAGCTTGTATACTCGTACGTATAACCCCCAGTCTTATCTAGGTTTTACCCCGTACTGTCACCGCTCCTAGACCAAATTAAAAGAAGAACATTATCTAGAAGATAGTTCTTTATTAATCTTTTCTATTATGTACAATCATAACCTTTGGTTATATATAGGTTTGCGCAATCTGCAGTGTGCGAAATCTAACTATGAAATGTCCTAGAACCCCAGGCTGATAAGCACACCAGGTTCATTGGACGAAAGTGTAGCAACTACCCTCGGCTCAGGGCTAGCTGGAGTTGCTACGCCTTTCCTAAAATAAAGTCTCCGGCATGAAGCCAGCAGAATTCTACCTTAAAGAAGGTCAGAATCGGCTTGGAGCCAACTAGTGACCAACTTGTCCAGTGCAGGAACTAAGACAGGCCCTTTTCCTATCCTCGATTTGACTTTTATTTCAATTTTGTGTTTGCTAGCATCAGCAAAAATCCGTAATTGCCGGTTCTCCAATTGAGTACGAAAAGTTCAGACACCGTAGCAATAAAAAGAATGCATTTCACCAATATGGACGAACTGCATAAAAAATGTACAGATAAATAATAGCCATTACTCGAAGCACATGGTGAGAAATGCTGGGCGTGGTTTAGCGAAGCTGCATAAGAGATTTATTCGCTTTCTATGCTTGCTTCTGGATTTTTCTCCTGCTACGTACCAAAAGGATCTGAGGCTTTAAGCATATCATAACACTTTTAAAAAATTATGACGCCTCAAAGAGCCACTTCAGAGAGAGGCGGGGGGGGGGGGGGGGCTAAGGAAGGCAAAAAATATACAGATGACTACCACTGAATTGACTTCCAAACGAAAATTATTCCAGTTTCGGCGGGTTTAGACCGGAAATGTTAGGTGGTCTTTCCTACGGATATAATTCGCACCCATGACATGATGAGTTGCCTGTACCCTGGACGAAACCGTAGTCCACAGTATTTTTTTAACTTGGGTTATAAGCGCAAAAAGAGGAAACCATGAACCAGAAAAGTTGAATAAAGTTTCTTTCTTATTAATTCGGGCCTCCATCAAGTGTATGGCTGACCCAGGGCTCCCTCAATTCCAAACAAAAATTAGGGAAGGTATGAATGAGAAAGAGAAAGGCTCCCCTGCTCTAGCTCCGCTGAAAGTTTCTGGTTGTCATCCAAATTTAAAAAGGTACGGCGCTGCTGGTAAGGCAATTATTTTTGCGATTTTCACGGGCTAGAGGTTCTAAAAAATTCTCGTGGGGGATGATCACCAAATCTCCTTAATAAAGTTGAAGGGAGATATTTTCCTCTTCATCTCACATGCCCTGCTAACCTCTCTCCTACCGGTGATGCGGTTGGCCAATCAAACTTTTCTATGTTAACCTCCTTTGATGCGTCATATCAAAGTACCCACCTTGCTTTGAGGCGTCATAACTAAAAAGTACCCGTCACAAATTTTTGGCGGTATTGAAGACGAGGGATCTCCTGCTTCTCCTTCCATATCCTCTCTAGGATTCATAATTAAACTTTAGAATTTTCAAGTCGAAATAGCCTAACATCAAGGAGGCATTGTTATTCACGCCCGTTATTTTTCAATCGAGTTAGGTGTCCTCTCTTCCTGCTACATCCACTCCCCAAAGTTGAAAATTTGAACTTCAATTTCTACCCCACTTCAAGGTATAGTAACTTTTTAATTGTGGGAGGGGGCTTGACCAGTTTTTATCGTGGTTGAAGAGGGGTGACAACCACAAACCTCCACTGTCTTTGGAAGTGGTGTCAAAAATTCAACCTTCACTGAAATGATTTTCTAATGACAAACTCTTGCTAATGAGAAATGAACTCTCTATAATATAATATAATAGGATCACTCCAAACGCACAAAATGGTGGACTGATTTCAGTGAGCCATTGTCCAAGGCCCAATATATGCAGTTGCAAAACTCTTGTCTGTGTGTAAGCAAGCCGAATTATCAATTTGATAAGGACTCCCTACAACGGGGAATGATCAGTTGTTAACTACTAATTTTCTAGTTGTTTTTCGCATGACCTCCACTGAACACAGAGTTCTGTACGATGATGGCTAATCAGGAGGTTTGCTAGCTTTAGGTAACGACGTGGTACGTTTCCGCCTCTACGTCGAGTTATTTGAAACAGTCCCTCCTGATTCGCTATATAGTTGGTTTGAGGTTGTTTGAATTTCCTTGAAGACATGATCTTCCCCCTCCTGATCAGTTTTACCTAGTGCCCTGTATGCCCGTTCGTCCTGCACAGTGGCATACCGTCTAAAGATCAGACAATATACTACTTCACTCCCTGTTAGGCTTTTTACTGGAAAAGGTCTCAGCAGCGATGAGCCATACTACATCGCGATTCGATGTATAATATGAAAGCTTCTCTCAAGGATGTGCCTACTACAGTGTCCTGGACCGGTGGACGGTGTCCACATTTCTGTAAACATTTGCTCGAAAAATAAAATAATTTTGCAGACCCGTCTAACGTATTTCTCGTTTTTAGATGTGCAGGCTTGGAATAACTTCGCTTGTTTTTCATGTTAAAGATGATTGCCCGATAATAAGCTCGGACATTTGCCACCTAAGCAATTGACAATAAAAAAAACAGGGACTAGCGGTTTCGTCCAGGGCAGAGGCAACTCATCAGACAATGTCTCACCTCTGACCTGGGAGCAACGTAACCGAAAGTGGCAGCAGGTGGAAAACGCTCCACCACCATCAACTTGGATATAGTTCGCACCCATGTCGTATTTTTGCAAATATATAAAGAAGCGTTTTGCACCTGTTGTCACTTTCGATAACGTTGCTCGTACGGCGGAGGTCAGGCAGTGTCTGATGAGCTGCCTCTGCCCTGGACGAAACCGTTAGTCCTTGTTTTTGAAAGCTTGGGTGCTATGCTCCAAACGAGGGGAACATAAAACGTGAGAGTAAGTTACTCTTCATTTGGTCCGGTTCAACATGAAGTGGATGTGGACTTAGGATCCCTCATTATCCCAAACAATAACCGGCAATCACTTTTTGTATCTATGCTTTGTTTTGTTTGCATTTATCGAGCCTGTTCAGTATGAGTTCTAACTCAGCCAATGTAAGGTTTGAAAATTCATGGTAACTTTAAACTACCTCGTCTAGTTTTGCCCGCAAAAAGCCATTCAATTGTAGATTGCCTCACACATTTCTATAGGTCTTAGTTGCAACCTTCCACTAACGTCACATCATCTGTCAAATCATTATACACATTATTTCCAAGGGATTTATGCGGATTGATTATTCTAGTCACTTGCCCCTGCTATTTGTAGGTTGTCGCGAGAGGCAGTCCAACAGTGATTTAAGTTGATGTGACTCCACCTAATTTTTTCACAATAGTTAACGCCTTTTTGAATTCAGGACATTTACCGCCTTTTACAGTGCGTTGTTATCGTAGTAGTACGCACTTGGGTTCGTAAGTACACACTTAGGGTCGTAAGTACACACTTAGGGTCGTAAGTACACACTTAGGGTCCCTGTCATTTTCAAGCGTGACCCTTTCAATAGTAATTATACATCCCTTGGCCAGATTTCCTTACTTAGAGCCTTCCTTAGAGCGACATTTTTCTCTTAAACGACAAGCTTTCCATCCAATAGAAACCTTCCCCAAGCCCAGGAGCTTATATGCTCCAATATGTCCAGTGCAGATTCCTGTCTGCGTTCATGACCTTGTTTTATCTAAATGGAGAACTCATGGCGTTGAGCACGCACCGCGGTACCCGTCTCATGTTGGTTCTTTTTCTTGCTTTTCAGTTCCACCCCGGTTACTCATTTTCCTTCTTTCTCTAAAATTTTTTGGCTTATTCTTGGTCTAACCAAGATTGACACTACCACTTCGGGCACCAACTTCGCCTTTATTAGCGCCTTTTCTCGCTTTGCTCATCACCTACTGGTTTAGATTGTTCAATTGGTTAGAGCGCTGGGCTCTCGTATGGAAGGTTGCGGTTTAAATCTTACTGGTGGCAGAGGGATTTGTTATCGTGACTGGATATCGGATACTAGTCCCTGTCACCTAGATTACCTGCGTCAAATCAAGGCAATAATCTCTTCCGCGCGCAGTGCTGGCCAAATTGCCTTCTACAGTATACTGTAGCGCATCATTACGGTCTTCAATGAAGTACTCTGACACACCATCCAAGCAACCATCCAATATGGATTGTTACCCCAACGATTATTATTATTGGTTACTTAAGCTTTCTTCCCCTTCTCGCGCCTTTTTGTTTTCCGCACTTCTGTGCGGATATTTTTGGTTGTGATCTGTGTTAACTGCATTACCAGCGAAGGGGTGTATTTACGACTCTCGCTTCTTTATTTTTGCTCTATTTCCAACTTTTAGCTATGTAACGATAGTTTCCTGCTGGCTCTCATCCTTAATTTCTTGGTGCCCATTGTACTTCTGCTGAAGAGTACGTATCTAAACCGTCGAACTCCTGCTTGTTCTTCGTTTTCTTTGATTCTTTTTGTCGTCGGCTCGCTATGATTGATTCCACGATTTTATTTTGTCAAAGGCCTGATCTGAATGCAGTCGTGAGGCTTTTAAATTCCCATCCAGCTTAACCAGCCACCGTTGTTGGTCGGCCTTTTGCTCGTTTCCAATCTTCTTCAATGTGAAGATTCATCACGGCAAGTAAATTCTCGATAGCGCGAATTACGTGACCATACTATCGAAGTCTCCCGAGCCGACCCCGCTTGTGAACGGGACAAAGGCTGAAGAAAAAGAGGAAGAAGACTATCGAAGACTCCTCTTTGACGATTTTTCCATGATCAGTGCATCCCCGTATCGATTGCAGATATACTCATTTCACATTTGATCGAGGCCACTAGTCGAACGTAACATCTTTGTCTCCATTACAGCGAGGCGTTGTTCATTGTCTTTTATAGTTGATCAGCACTCAGAACCATAGGCGGCACCATATTTCTTCCGAAAGCAATTCCAATTAGAACCTAAATACGATATAAAAAGAACTTACTTTGGACCATTGCATTGTTGACGCAAACTACCCAGGACACAGCCTCATGATCAAGAAGCTTTCTTATATAATAAGTTGTCTGCCCCATTCAGACTGGCACTTCGATTCCATCATGATCATCTTCCATAGGCAAGCTGCAAATGAAAGCAATTAAGTGGCATGCAAGTTTCAATATTGTTCGCTGGCTATCTATTGGTATTCCAAAACATGGAGAACTATATGTGGATCGAAAAAAGGAACCAAACATTGGAAGAAGTTATTATTTTTGGATTCAGTGAAACCTTAGTTGGTTAGTTCAAAGTTGAGTAAGGACCCTGGCAGGCTAAGCAAGTTCTACCTAAACAACTGTGGAAATGAGATTCTTTAGTAACAATACGGTCTACTTAAACTATCTTTGAAATAATTGTCGATTATCTGATAATTCATGATGAAAGGGGCTTAGTGAAGAGCGGAATGATTCACTTTTGGGATTGATTTCCTTATCTTCAGATATTCCACAGATCTAAATATCGGCCTGTTGGGAATTGCAGAGCATTCTAAGGAGTAGCTTAAAAACCATCACAAACTGGCCTTTATCAGCCATCAATGGCGAACGTGCAGGTCTGCACGCAACTAAGTTTAACGTCCACAGTGTCCGTCGACAGCTGATTGTATACCGGTATGGAAGATAGGTCAGGAAAGCAGATGACGCTTCTGTTCGATGGAGAGTGTATTTTGATCAACCGCATGACTAACCCATGTGTTGATAATTTAGGTCGATTTGGTAATTCAAAAGTTTATCTTTGTGCACATGCTTGGATTAAGCAATGATTAATTGGCAGTCATTGTAAACTGAACAGTGGCAAGAGATTTTATTTGATTTCGTTTAAGGCCACAATACGTTTTACTGACGACTGAATGCAGAATTTACTTAATTTGACAACTCAGGGTCAAGTGAATTATATTTTGGCAATCGAAAGCAAACACAATTCAGGTATCAGACATTACTTTATCTTTAATATGTTTCCAAATGACCCAGAGAGCATATAGATGGAATATTAAAAAATACTAAGTTAAGGTTAAATTTTCAAACCCCCTTCCTCCGAGGTATGGGGAGAATATGGGGGAGCGAGAGGGGGATCTTAAATTACGATTAAAACTCGTAGCAGCTACCTTCCTTTAAAAGTTATGGCGTCGAGAGATAGGTCAAATTTGCTAGAAATCACGAAACTTATATCTCCCTTTCAGGGAGGAGGTATATTCTGGTATGAAAGAAATCCTGTGCCCCTTGTACCTGTGTGCTCTATTGGAATGGCAACATTTGCCTAAATGGCTCGGTAACAAGAGGAGTCTATGCAGTCGGTTTGGTAGAAGCACTTTTTACAACATTAGAGGGACATGCCTGTGTGGAGTTGCCAAATCTTCCATCAGGCGCGTCCCTTCGTGCGGATAAGGGAATGCTCGGCGAATGTGTCATGGCCATGCACATGCAGGCATCCGGAGATGTGCGTGTATGGGCATGTTTATGCGCAGGCCGGATAGGTGGGAAGTAAACGCCCACCCGTGGATAAAAATTGGCTATGGGAAGGATACCCAGAAATAAAACCAAACATGGAGGAGCAGAAGAAGAAAGAAGTTACGGTGCAGGGCTTCAGAAACCCAGTGCCGGCGGTATTTGGGAATGAGCAAGCGGGCTCCCGCCGTCGATATCCAACGACCGCAGTGCCTCAGTAGTGGGAACCTTGGCTACTGTGGCATCTAATGTTACAAGCGTACGGGAGGAACTTGAACTGGCTCCAGTGATGGATCCGTTCAGAAGGAGCTCGATTTTTCGCAGATCCCCTCCCACACGGGCACAAGCCCCCACGATCGCTACCCCCAGTGGGAAGCGTATAGCGGGAGCCTTCGATGAGGAAGAATCGCTGACGCCGATTCACCCGAGCGATGTTTTGGGCAATGATCAGTCTGGAGCTGCCTTTACTGCCCTCGGTAAAAAGATCATGGAGCTGTGTGAGTTTATAAAGGAGCGCAGGAACATTCACCAAAATATAAGGGCCATGATAAGAGGCATCCGTTTGACGTACGGCAAGGCCCAGGATGGACGAGCAGGGAAGTCGCCGATTGGAAAAGTGAACCAGGCAACTCAAGTAACGCCGGTTCAAAACACAAAAGGGGAGAAACCGGGGAAGAGGCTGCGCGGGAAGCTGAATGACTCAACAGGCCAGCACACCCCGAAAAGAAAAAAAGGACTCAACTCCCAAAAAGGCGGAGTTCATGAAAAGTACGTCTGAAGCTACCAGGGAAAATACTGCAGTGGCTACCTCGAGAAAAGGGATCGAACCTTCAAAGGCGGATGCGTAAGCTTAGAGGAAGGTAGAACCGCGGAAAAAAAGTTATCGGAGGAAGATTAGACCGGAGGTGATTTTCATTTCCAAACGGG
Source organism: Hermetia illucens (assembly GCF_905115235.1). Classification (NCBI taxonomy): domain Eukaryota; kingdom Metazoa; phylum Arthropoda; class Insecta; order Diptera; family Stratiomyidae; genus Hermetia; species Hermetia illucens. The sequence continues at coordinate 22,845,044 of NC_051851.1, read as the reverse complement.
GCGAAGGGTCATACGCCGACATTCTCAGGAAAGTGAAGGCAGACCCCGAACTCACCAATTTGGGAGACAACGTCAGCCGCATTAGACGGTCCCAGAAGAGAGATCTTATGTTGGAACTTAAGAAATCCAAGGATGTAACCGCGGACAAATTCTTGAGCCAAATCGGGAAGACTTTAGGACAGGAAGCCGACATAAGAGCTAGCAGGCCGGAGATCACTATAATCTGCAAAGATATAGATGAAATCACGATGAAGGAGGAGGTTCGCGAAGCGTTGGAGAAACAGTTCGATCTTGCCGGACTACAAGAGTCAGCGGTGAAAACGCTAAGGAAAGCCTATGGGGGAACACAAACCACCATCATCAGCCTACCAGTGGAGAACGCACTCAAACTGTTAGCAGCAGGGAGAGTGAGAATAGGCTGGGTAATGTGTCGCCTTAGGGAACAGGTGGCGTTAAAACGGTGCTTTAGATGCCTTGGCTTTGGTCACATTGCGAAGTCATGCACTAACCCAAATGATAGGTCAAAGCAATGCAGGAGATGCGGAGTGGAAGGCCACATCAGCAAGGACTGCGGAGCTGACCCAAATTGTCTACTGTGCAAAGGAAAGGAGGGTGTGGACCATCGGCACATTGCGGGCAGCAGCAGGTGCCCGGAATACAGGAGAGCCCTTAGCACAAATCGCAGATGAGGTTAATACAAATCAACCTCAACCACTGCGAGGCGGCGCAGGATCTACTCGCGCAAACCATCCGCGAGAAAAACATCGATGTGGCCATACTAAGTGAACCATACCGAAACCGCGGTGGTAGCGTTTGGGTCAAAGACCAAACGGGCCAAGCAGCGCTGTGGACTTGTGGAGAACAAGCCTTCCAGGAAATAATGGAGTACCCGGAGGAGGGCTTCATCAGAGCGAAGGTGAAGGGCATCCACATCTACAGCTGCTATGCTCCACCCAGCGCTACACTCGTCGAGTATGAGCGGATGCTTGCTGCTCTTGTTTTGGATGCAAGAGGACGTTGGCCGATCATAATAGGAGGCGATTTCAATGCGTGGGCTCTTGAATGGGGCAGCCGGATAACTAATGTGATTGGACGTGTTCTCCTCGAAGCATTCGCGGAGCTGGACGTGGTGCTGGCGAATATTGGGTCTTCGTACACTTTCCGGGGAAGGGGCCTGGGGTCTATAGTGGACCTGACGTGAGTGCCACTTTAGCCAGTAGAATCGCTTGGCATGTCAGTGAGGACTATACTCACAGCGACCACCAGGCAATCTGCATAGAGATCAAGGGCGGATCGAGCTCGAAAAAGAGTTTTCGCAAAATGCCGGGTGGTATGCTTGGCTGGACAGTGAAAGCGTTCGAGGGGGACACGTTTTCCGCGGTGCTCAAATCCGACATATCCCTGAATGGTACGGCTGGAGAGAAAGCCACCCAGATCACTCGATGGGTGACGGAAGCATGCGATGCTACTATGCCCAGAAGGCGATTGCTCCCCAGTAGGCAACCCAACTACTGGTGGAACAATGAAATCGCAAGTTTGCGAGCCGCATGTTTTCGGGCAAGGAGGCTTTGCCAGAGGCTCAGGGGAAAACCCGGTGGCGACGGTCGAGAGGAGGCTCACAAGCAATTGCGTGGCCGCCTAAAGGAAGCCATTCGGAGGAGCAAAAGGAACTGCTTCAAACAGCTGTGCGACCATGCCGACATAAACCCTTGGGGCGAGGCTTACAGAGTGGTGATGAAAAGGCTGCGGAAATCACCCCAGGTGACCTGTCCGCGCCTCCTGAAACACATTGTTACCACTCTGTTCCCTCACCACGAAAATAGGGGAAGACAAGTTTTTGTCCAGCCAAATGACGGCATAATACCGCCTGTAACTGTGGAGGAGCTACGGGAAATATGTGGTAGGTTCGGTGATAACAAAGCCCCAGGTTTGGATGGCATCCCCAACCGAGCTTTGAAACTGGCAGTGAAGACTAGGCCCGACCTTTTCGCCAACACCTTCGAGGCGTGCCTAAAAGAAGGAATATTCCCTGCCCAGTGGAAAAAGCAAAAGTTGGTGTTGCTTCCGAAGCCTGGCAAGCAACCTGGAAACCCAGCGTCGTATCGTCCTATCTGCCTGTTGGATACAACAGACTCCTGCCCATCGTCGAAGCCAGCAATGGTTTGTCGGAACGCCAGTTTGGTTTCCGACGCGCCCACTCTACGGTGGACGCAATTGGCATGGTGGTAAACCTGGCAAAAGGTGCACTGATTTCTGGCGGCTGCTGTGCCGTGGTGGCGTTGGATGTCAAAAACGCATTCAACTCGGCCAACTGGAATAGAATTAAAGGGGCGTTGGCTGACATAGGTGTCCCCGGATACTTAGCGAATTTGGTGGAAAACTACCTCTCAGAGAGGACTCTCTGGTACGGGACGGATGAGGGCCCCAAAGAGTACATTGTCACAGCCGGGGTACCACAGGGATCGGTACTTGGTCCCCTGTTGTGGAATATCATGTATAATGGGGTGCTTGCTCTTCCCGTCCCAGAGGGGACTACGATTGTCGGCTTTGCTGATGACCTAGCTGTGGTTGTTGCAGCAAAACACCCAGAAGATGTGGAGGTTTACGCAACGGAAACAGTGAGAGCGGTAAAGTCCTGGCTAGAAAAGGCCGGGCTGACCTTGGAGGAAGCGAAAATGGAAGCGGTCTTGATAACGAAACGCAGGAAAAATAATACTGTAAAAGTGGAGGTCGGTGGACATATGGTCGTATCAAAGCCGGCTATCAAATACTTGGGGGTAATAATTGATACCAAATTGAGTTTTAGGGAGCACCTAGAGTATGCATGCCAAAAGGCAGCCAGTGCCACCACAGCACTTGCAAAAATGTTGCCAAATATTGGTGGGCCTAAACATTGCCGGAGGTTGGTGCTAGCCGGAGTGGTGCGTTCCATCCTGCTCTACTCGTCGCCTGTGTGGGCAGAGGCGCTTGCAAACTCTCAGAGACGGAAGCAGGTGAATTCGGTTTACCGGCGGATGGCTTTGAGGGTTTGCAGTGCTTTTAGAACCACATCAGATGAGGCAGTATTGGTGCTGGCAGGCATGATCCCGGTTGACATTCTGGCCAAAGAAATGAGTCTCCTGTACAATGCAAGACATATGGAGGGGCATGCACAGCGTAGAAATGCGGCAAGGTCAGAGTCGCTTGATCTCTGGCAACGCAGATGGGACGAGTCTGCGAAAGGTCGGTGGACGCACAGGCTCATTCCCAACATTAGGGTGTGGCTTGAGCGAAAACATGGGGATACCAACTACCACATTACCCAGTTCCTCACGGGACACGGTGGTTGCTACAGGCAGTATCTGCACCGCTTTGGGTTGGATGATTTTCCGAACTGTCCCAGATGCGATGGCATACCGAAGGATCCAGAGCATGTGATGTTTCACTGCCCACGATTTGTGATGGAGAGATGGAGCTTAAACCAGGTGCTGGGAAGGAGCGGGACCCCGGAGAGCTTGGTTACTGAGATGCTGGAGTCCGAGGAGAAGTGGCTTGCGGTTAGCTCCGCAAAAAAAAAAAAAAGGGACATGACCTAGGTTCCAGAGAGAATATATTTCTTAAAATGATATTGGCGCCTTATATTTCATAAAGTTTTTTGATAGCTGATATCTGACACCCATCCTAGAATATAACACTCTCTGCCACTCTCGCCTTTATACCGACTCCCGATTTTTCAGCTTATAATTTTTTCGTTCCAAGCCCATCCAAAAGAAGATGCTTGAGGGCGATTCCCAGTATAATCTTGATGAAATCAGTGTATCAGGAATAATTCCATGATTCATAATTCTTGAGCTCTTCTTGTGTCAGATCCTAAGTACTCTGTTGATACTGCTTAGGAAATCCTGGAGGAGGCACGATCCTATCGAAAAATGCTTAAGCGTTGCTGGCGTAAAAAGGGTGTCACGACGTAAGCCAATTCGTCTGAACTATGAATGATTGCTCTGGCGTATAATGTGGTGTCCAAATCGTCATGTTTGATTCTTTTGACGGAGGTCTCTATGGGCCGAGCTGAATGAATGAACCATAATTTTTCCAGAGTTTACAGAAAAAAAAAAGAAACTCTCGAATTGATTGAAGAAGAATAATAGTGCTGGGCAAGGAATTATTTTAGGTATTGGTCTTTCGGGCCTAAAGCAAGCATGGGGAATCAGGGTCAAGTTCATAATGATACATCAACAGAGGGATCCTGCTCTTAAGGTTAGTTTACCCTATCCATAAGTGAGTTACATTACTCCCATGCCTTGGTTATGCAAGTTTTAAGTCTTAGCTCTGAAGCGCCTTATTCGGCCAAACAGACCAAAGAGAGTAGAATTTGTAAGACTGGAATTCCTACAGTTTTTTTCGGAGATTTCAAGGAATTTTCCGATCTGAATATTAGGGAAAAGCAAAGTGGAATATTATAGCAAATAAAGCTGTGGTGATATCGTGCTTAATGGACAACGAATCAACTCCAAAGGTTGTTCGGAAGAAATGTACCTTGAAGTATGCGATGGATTGCGATTACTTCAGAAACCTCCATTTAGCCCAGGTAATTCGGGAAAGGGTAGATAATGAACAGAATAGATTTCTCACTAAATCTGATTGAGATTTGACCTGAACAAAGCACATCTGCTCCTATAAAAGTTAAGTAACTTCATCTTAAGGATTTTCGTTTCTTTAGAAGGTTTCGTGGACTGGATAAATTAGGATCCTCACTCATTACTCATCCACTTCTTTTTCTTCAGCCTTTGTCCCGTTCACAAGCGGGGTCGGCTCGTCGTGATCGGCTTCGCCATTTGGCTCTATCGAATGCCTGATCTGGGTGCAATCTCGAGGCTTTCAAATCCCCATCCAGCGTATCAAGCCACCGTTGCTTAGGTCTGCCTTTTGGTCGTTTACCATCGACTTCGATGTTCAGACCAATCTTGGCAAGTGAATTCTCGTTTGCACGAATTGCGTGACCATACCATCGAAGACGCCTCTCTCGCCACTTTTCCACGATCGGTGCAACCCCATAACGATCGCGGATATCCTCATTTCGGATGTGATCTAAACGTGTGACGCCACTAGTCCAACGTAGCATCTTCGTTTCCATTACCGCAAGACGCCGTTCATTGTCTTTTTTGGTTGGCCAACACTCCGAACCATAGAGAGCGACTGGACGGACGACATTGCGGTAAATTTTAGATTTGAGACGTTCGTCGATACGTCGATCACAAAGGACACCAGTTGTGGAACGCCACTTCATCCAGGTTGCGTATTAACGTGAAGCAATTTCATAACGCAGCTCTCCATTGGCTGATAGCGTTGACCCGAGGTATTTAAATCGCTCAGTTCTGGGCAGATCACTGCCGCTGACAGTGATTGTGCCTGTTTCATGGGGATCGGTCGACAAAAATTCAGTTTTGTTTAAATTCAATCTGAGACCGTGTTGCATGAGGCGATCATTCCATTTTTGAACAAGTTGCTCGAGATCATTTTTGCTATCAGATGCTAGGAAAACATCATCTGCATAAAGCAGTGTGTAGGGCGCTGGACGTTAGATATCCCGTGTGACGGTGTCCATAACAAGGATAAAGAGGAGTGGTGAGAGGGCACTTCCTTGATGAACTCCAACAGAGACACGAAGCGGTTTTGATACACCCGCCATACTTCGAACTTTACTTTTCGGATCGTGGTAGAGCAATTGAACCCAGCGCACGAAGTGTTATCGTAAAGCATACCAGATGAGTTCGTGTGGTACACGGTCAAACGCTTTCTCTAGATCCAGAAAGGCAATGTAAAGAGGGCGATGCTTCTCACGGTGTTTCTCCATGAGTAACCGCGCAGCGTGTATTGCGTCAGTAGTTCCGCAGTTCTTGACAAATCCGGCTTGATTCACAAATTCGCGAATACGTTGTCAAGAATGCGTTCAAAAATCTTCATGGTATGGGAAAGTAATCGGATCGGACGGTAATTTGAACATTCTGCTGGGCTACCTTTCTTTTTCCATATTGGAACAGTGGTACTTTCTTGCCAGTCAGATGGTGTTCTTCCTTCCTGAATAATCCGGTTAAAGAATTCACTGAGCCACAGTGTTGGGTCCCAGCTCTTCGATTTCCAGAGCTTAGATGCGATGTCGTCAGGTCCTGTTGCTTTCCCCGATTTCATTTGTTTTATTGCCTCCTCGACTTCAGTTGCGCTGACTGGTGGAACTGCTCCAAATGTCGGCAATGATTGTGGAAGTGGAGGATGAGCAAATTCTTCAGTTGAAATCTGCTCGAAGTATTCTCGCCATCTATCCGTTGCGGCTCGACGGTTGGTAAGCAAAGTACCGTTCTTGTCATTAACACAACAGAAGTGTTCGATATCCTGTGTGCATTCATCACGGCTTTTAGCAAGTCGATACAGATCTCTCTCGCCATCCCGAGTGTCCAGTTTATCGTAAAGATTTTTGAAATGGTTTGCTCGGGTGACAGCGACCGCTTTCTTTGCTTCCCGGTTGGCATTCTTATAAATTTGCCAATTAGCAGGCGTTTTATCGTCGAGAAATTTGTGGTAGAGGCGTTTCTTTTCACGGACCTTCATTTCAACATCATCATTCCAAAGCCAAGTATCTCGGTTGATGTACCGCTTACCCAGCTTGGTGACCCCGAGGGTTGCAGAGGCCACTTTGTGGATCATGCCTTTTATTTGGTTCCATGATTCTTCCACATTCGTAATGGTTGGCAATCGTATGAGTGAGACCGTTTCTTCTTTCTCCTCACCAAATCGCCACCATTTAATGCGCGGCGGACCAGTGCGTTCCTCACGCTGTTTTATCGGTGGCTTAATACGCAGGACGGCAATCAACGGCCGATGTTGAGGTGCGATGGTCTCATAGGGAACGACTTTGCAATCAGTGACAGTGGTAAAATGTTGGCGTCTGATGAGAATATAGTCGATTTGCGTTTTATTGTTCCCACTATAAAATGTGGGAAGGTGAGACAATCGTTTGATGAACCATGTATTCATAAGTACAAGGTCATGGGTGTCCGCAAAATCGATTATACGCTCGCCACCTTCATTGCGCGCTCCGAACCCCTTTCCCCCATGGCACCTGTTACCGTCTGCCTTTTCACCCACATGACCATTAAGGTCGCCGGCAATGATTATGTAATCGTCAGCAGGCACGTCTTTTCATCGAGAATTTGCCAGAAGGCATCTTTCTCGGCATCAGGTCGACCTGTTTGTGGTGCATACGCGGTGAAGAAGTGAATAGTGCGATCAGCTGATATAATGGTGAGCTTCATCAGCCGATCATCAAATCGTTCGACTTCTTTAATGGCATCACGGAAACCCTCTGAGATGGCAATGCCAACACCATATTGAGTGTGTGGGTTACCAAAATAGAGAAGTTTGTAGCCATTTTTACCGCGTTCGCGTTCAATGTCGCAGCTTTTGGCACCAGACCATCGAAGGGCTCTTGCGAGTTCCTCCGTCTTTCCAGTTAGGGTACCAACATTTAGCGTGCAGACACGTATTTGTTTTGTTCGTTGTGTGCGGACTAACTTGCTTACGTCCTGACGCCGTCCATGCGTCAAGACCCCTTGCCCATTTCTCGACAGGACCGGGGCCTGTCCTGCCGCGTCGACTGAGGTGGACGCCCTAGCATTTCTCCGAGGCTTGTGACTCAATCCGATCATCATGTTTGTAACGACATTCTATGCATTTTCTTGGTCGACCTGTCGCGGGGCCTGTCACGAAGAGAGATCAGGTAGGATTTAGCATAGAAGAATAACTCCAACTATACTCTATTTATCTCTTTCCCTGATCTCAGCATTTTATTTTTGTTTTACTGAGGATAGTACAGAGTACGTTGCCTCAAACCCTCCTCCTTTACCTGGGCTTGGGCCCAGCATACTATGTTAATAGCATGGCGGAGTTTTCATTACTCATCTACGATGACGAGCAATTGGAATGGTGGAAAGAACACTGTACCACGGTTCTTAACCGTATTACAGCCGATGAGGTTCCTTCTGTTATGGATGAAATGATTAGTCACCTTAGCATGCGAATACGGACTGGTCCTTCAAGCAGAAGAGAAATCATTTCAGCCATCAATTCACTCAAACTGGGGTTGACTGCATCTGCAGTTACGGCAAATCTGCAGCTTCCACTCGTATGGCAATCTTAGGGATCAGATACCTTTTCCTGAGAATGGAAGAAGGGATGATTGATAAGTTTCCAGAGGAGGGCACCTGTTTTACATGTGACAATTGGAGGGGCATCGGCGTTCTACCTGCCTTTTCAAAGGCAGCTTCACCGACAAAGAGCAGGCCGATTTCCGCTCCGACTCCTGCATTGACCACATCAATACGGTTCATTGTTGAACAGTGCGTGGAGTTTAGATGTTCGGTGCACCTTCCCTTCATCGGTTTCGAGAAAGTTTCTTATAGCGTGAACATGGAGTGCATCTGAAGTGCTCTACGCAGGAAGGACATTCCGGAGAATCCAACAACAATTATCAGAGCAACATGTGATGGCGTAAAATGTCATTTGTTGCATTGAGATAAATTCTCGGACGATTTTGAGGTACAAAAGGGAATCCGTCAGGGTTGCATCCTGTGACATCCTGTCATCGATGACGTTCTGTGTGCTGTCTTGTCCGGAGGACGTGGAGGAATTCAAAGGACGATGACATCTTTCCTTAAACACCTCGACTGTGCTGATGGCATCTCATTGTTCTCTCACCAGGTCATAGATCTTGGCCAAAGGCTCTGGATTTGGAAAGTGAGGCAGGTAAAGTTGAACCGAAGATAAACACCAAAAAAACCAAGGTTTTCAGATTGACGGGTCATTGCATTCTCCCTATCTGTATTAATGGGTAGAGTATTAAAGTTGTTGATCAATTTGTATCTCTAGAAAGGGTGGTTCCTGCCGACGGCGGCACCGAACTGGATGTTGCCCGATGCATTAAAAGCGGTAGATCCGCTTTCGCTCCCTTGTCTCAACACCAAGATCAAGTTGATACTGTTCTGTGCTAGTGTCTTTTTTTGTTGCTATGTGGGAGTAACACATAGAAAGTGAATTCCACTGTCATTCAAAAGCTTCAAGCCTTCGTTAACACCTGTTTGCGTCGCATCATCAGAGTAGGCATGCCTGATATTATCTCAAACGAAGAACTTGGTCGACGCAAAGGCCTGCCACTTGTACGCACCCTGATCGGAACACGATAGTGGTGGTGGATAGGTCACACATTAAGGATTGGCGACAATTGTATTGTGGGCTATGCTATGCAGTGGAATCCACTCTCCTAAGATGGCCGGCGAGTGAGCCGCTCCAAGGACACTTGGCGCAGAACAGTAGACGATGCGTGCTTGCGTTTCGGAAAGCCGAGGGGGATCTGGAGGGCACTTCAGGTAACCGCTAACGATAGGGCGTAGGTGTGACATGCTATACTCCTTTGCTCTCTTCGGCAACTACGCTTTCGTTCCCATAAAGCCAAGTGTCTTTTGCTGTCATTGGTAGCGTTACACTTGAAAATATAGAGTATGAGAAGGTGGGCGACAATGCGGCAGATTTTGCACTTGCTTAGAGCACCAGGCTGTCGTACGGAAGGTCGCAGTTCAAATCTCACTGATGTCAGGGTGATTTGTATCGTGATTTGACGTCGGATACCTCTGTGAATGAGTACCTGACTCAAATCAGGGTAATAATCTCGGTTGAGCGCAATGCTGCCATCATTACCTCCTACAGGGTACTGCAATCCTGTAGTGTACTGTTACGATCTTGAATTCAGTGCTCTAACACACTTCAAGGCCCTGATCCAATATGAATTGTTGCGCCAACGATTATTATTATTATTAACCGATGGTATGATGGCGAGTTGTTCGAACATCAGCTTCTCGATATCTTTATTATGGGTTTGAATCTTGCTTATGTTCATCTTTATATTATCTTGCTGTTGTGAGTTTATTGATGGTAATGAAACTGAAATCACACAGTATCATTGATCATTAAATAGGCAAAAATGAAACACAAAGGAGTCAACAGGAGACATATGTACAGACATTGATGCATCGATACCAAACGACGCCTGGTGTAGAGCCCCATTCTATCCAGATTGCATCGGCGTCGAAAATACTTCCCCCTTGATTTCGTTGATTTCATTAACCTTATCGTGAATGCCCCGCTGTCGCCTTGGTCACGGTGAAATAACCCCAAAAGTCTTTCAAGACCAAATAATAGTCAAAATATTTGTCGGCTTGGTAATGTCGTCCATTCATCAATTTCTAACGGAGAAATCCGCGGCTTGCTCTTGAATGCAGGTCGTTAAAATCATTTACCGTTCCAATAGATACCCTCTCTACTCTCTCCCAGCAGCAACCACCGCTTAAAATGTCTCTTTATAGGTTTGAATCTCTTACTATCCGAGAGTATGATCTTGCCAACCGTGATCCACGAATATTATTCGAAAACTCAATGGTAAGCCAATAAAATCTGCGAAATTGCATTCTCAGGAGAATTTTCGGCTCCCTACATAAGCGTGGATGATTCCGATACCTTCATAACCATAACATTTTCGAGTGATGTCGTCACTATACAGAACGCATTTACCCACAAAGTGCCGGACTCCTGTTTCAGGCAGACTACCGGCTAAAATACCCCTTGGAGCGTCTAGGACTCTGACTTGGAACCGTTTGACACATTACCTCAGGGCATTCCTATTCAGTATCGGAGCAAAACCCCTGGATTCAGGGAGCCTTAGCTACCTTGGGATTTCTTCGCTCCGTTTCCTTCTTTTTTACCTTAAGAATGCCTTGAGTGTAACGTGCCACTCGGCTCCATGTGTTCTTGCTCTGCATGACGACCTCAATTATGGTGTCCGCGGACGCAAGGCACCTTTTTATCGAAAGGTGATGGTGACGACGCTCCTACTTTTCGCAGAAGAAAAGAGTGTGACAGGCATAATCCATCACATTCTAGCTATAAATGCGGGTGACCGTGATTTTCCGATTATGTGCAGTTTAGATTGAAAATACCTATGTCCGTTGCGCAGCTGGATTAAGTAATAGTCGACCACGCCGTGCTTTTGACTGAATCACGGCTGGACGTCTTTTATGAGATGAGTGGCCCCGAGATTGCTACCGTGCCTAGAGAGTACGGTCTCCCTCTTCGCAGGCGACCGTTTATTTCCCTCGCCTTTTCTGAGGTATATAAGCCTCCGCTCGGCATCATTAAGAGGGATTGGAATAACTCCCACTGTCCCATTACTGCTGGCTCCGAGACGGTACGATAGGTGGTGACAACTCGCAAAGCTCTTCATTTTTCTGCTTGCACTAGGCGCTTACGGGACATGTCCCAATTGAGGGAGTCTGCCGATACTTCGGAACCGTAAAGGAAGACGGACTGAACCACACTCATCAGCAAGCGACGCCTGCTGGATAAGGGAACTTCGATAGCGAACATCAGCTGGCAAATCGCGGTGTTGCGAATTTGCTTGAAGAAGCTCATCATCGTGTCTATCATGATGTTGAGATATTTCACTGCCACCTTCGACAAGACCACGGTTTCACCAACCTGAATAAGGAGGACTGTCGGAACCCCCTCCTTGGTCTCAACAGCGACTTCGATTTTCTCCAGAGTTAGGGAAATCCATATTGAGCTAATTATACAGTGATGGATGAAATTAAACTGAATAAACTGCGGTGGGCGGTTCATTTGATTATAATGGTGGAGGTTTATCTTGTTGGCAAGTTTAGAAGGGCTAACTCTGTTATAGCAGACAACGAAATAGATGACGCAAGAGCGAGGTATCTGGAATTTTCTATTACGGGAAACCCAGATTGGATATCGGTTACTACACCATTGAAAAGAACGACTTTCTGAAGTTTAAATCTGTCAAAATGTGGAAGAAGGGTTTATTTACATTTGTACGTATGATCCTTTGTTCTGAATTCACGGAACATTAGGTTGCTGGATTGAAGGGTAGATGGTTGCATAATAATTAATGGCCGATCAGGGTAATTCCCCTCCAATAACGATCTCGGACTCCAGTTTCAAAAGCAAGTGATTGTGTCATTTTTCACCAGAGGATTCTTGCCTTGTTCATGCCAGTTGGTTGCGGTTTCCGCACCCTGACTAGGAACCCTATAGCTTCGTTCGTCAGATATTTTGTACAACCCATGATTGTACCTGATTTTTCATATTGTGCCTTCCTTTCGTAGTATACATTACATATCGTAATATACATTATGGTACTGGTGTCTATTTTTCCGATGACATACTTTAAGGCCATGGCAATGAGCATGGAGGAGTGACCTCCCTCCTCTTCCAGGCCTCTTAACGCACTTAGACGATATAGTGACTTTACTTTTTTTCTATACGTCTGAACATTAAGAGCTTTTGTCCAAACGGGTGCTGCATATAGTCAAATGGATGAAATCTCTCTGGCTAGCAATAGCCTCCTCGGTGGTTTGGGTCGTCCAATATTGGGCATCATGCCAGTTAACGCAGCTAAAACTTTCGTTGTTTTCTCGGCCGCATAGCTCAAGTGTTCCTTGAAGGTGCGATGTTGTCTATAAGATAAGGGTAGCTTGTTAGGGAAGTTTCATCCGCAGCACATGGTCGAACATCACGTTCCAGAGTAGTGAACCCAGCACTGATCCTTGAGGCACTCCGCCGGTTATCAAATATTCAACTGGGCCTACGCCGGTGTCGTAGAGCAGCTTTCTATCCACTAAATAATTCCATGGCTGCGCGTGATCCAAAGCTGGATCTTTGGAATCAAATTGATTCCAAAGATCCAGCTTTGGATCACGCGCCCACCTCTCCTTATAAGAATTATTCCAACGTTCCTGCCATACCCTGATTGTGCGTGCTCTTTCTTCCCGTCGTCGATATTTGGCAATGTGGTCACTACGTGCTTTTCAGTGTTCGGATCTCCTCATCTAAAATATCAATGGGCACCATTGCCGCGACTACGAAAACCGCTTCGTCTGACGTTGATCGGAATGCGCTAGTGACTCTTAACGCACTCAGACTACAAGGGAACATTCAGCTGGTTTAAGGATCTTATTATATGCTGAATTGCGCTGAGTTGAAAGCATTCATCACGTCCATGGTGATGCTGGCACAATATTTTTTGGTACCACCTTGCCACTATATCTGCAATTGATTCCTCTATATTGTTCTGTAGACATGCCTCCTTTTTCTCTTATAGCTGAGAGCAGCTTGTTGCATGGTTGGTTTACTGTCTGTTCGTCTGTCTGTCTGCCACACCTTTCATCTCAGAAACTGTTACTCCTGTTGATACGAAATTTGGAAGAAAGGTGGGACCTGTGAATCACATTGTATGCAGTGAGTTACAGTTCCATCTCCAGTTAAAGGGGAGGTCCTCTTACATGTAAAAGGGGGGGGGGGGGTGCAACATTTTTTTTCAACGAAAATAGTCGTGTGGGGTATCGAATGAAAGGTCTCGATTAGCGCTTTCCGAAACCAATATTAGCTTTGATATTGGAGGTGTCGGGGGGGGGAGTGGCCAAATATCTTGTATTATAAGACTCTGAATGTCAGTACCATATTAAAGTGAATAGTTTGACAAACGAAATACATAAATACTACGAGCTAGGGACGAATGCGACAAATCTCCACCTATATATGTCTATGAGCAATACACAAAACCTTCCATATCTGAAGCGTTTACCTTGCGGCTTTACGACTTGTAGGAAAATCTTTTAGAAAGCAAAACCTTATTAACATCGGTTCACTCTCTATTTGCTTGCCATACATATTTTTGGCTATGTTTATTGGTCCGAAATTCAATAGAAAGTTTGTGCTGGTGAACTTTCAAGAAAGTATTCAAGTTTAAGGGGGAAAGGCCCCGATGCATATAAGGGAGATGTAGAATTTTTTCCATCAATAATTAATAAGTAACTCCAGACATCCCGGTTTTGTGCCGAGGTCCACCAATTCGATATCCCTAAAATCTGTCTGGCGTCCTGACCTACGCCATCGCTCCATCTTAGGCAGCGTCTGCCTCGTCTTCTTTGTCTACCATAGATATTGCCCTTATAGACTTTCCGGGTGGGATCATCCTCATCCATACGGATTAAGTGACCCGCCCACCGTAACCTATTGAGCCGGATTTTATCCACAACCGGACGGTCATGGTATCGCTCATAGATTTCGTCATTGTGTAGGCTACAGAATCGTCCATCCTCATTTAGGGGGCCAAAAATTCTTCGGAGGATTCTTCTCTCGAACGCGGCCAAAAGTTCGCAATTTTTCTTGCTAAGAACCCAAGTTTCTGGGGGATACATGAGGACTGGCAAGATCATAGTCTTGTACAGTAAGAGCTTTGATCCTATGGTGAGACGTTTCGAGCGGGACAGTTTTTGTAAGCTGAAATAGGCTCTTCTGGCTGACAACAACCGTGCGTGGATTTCATCATCGTAGCTGTTATCGGTTGTGATTTTCGACCCTAGATAGGAGAAATTTTCAACGGTCTCAAAGTTGTATTCTCCTATCCTTATTCTTCTTCGTGTTTGTGTTTGACCAGTGCGGTTTGATGTTGTTGGTTGATTCGTCTTCGGTGCTGACGTTGCCACCATATATTTTGTCTTGCCTTCATTGATGTGCAGCCCAAGATCTCGCGCAATATCCCGCCTGCGCGATCTGGATGAAGGCAGTTTGTACGTCTCGGGTGGTTCTTCCCATGATGTCGATATCGTCAGCATAGACCAGTAGTTGGGTGGACTTGAAGAGGATCGTACCTCTTGCATTTACCTCAGCATCACGGATCACTTTCTCGAGGGCCAGGTTAAAGAAGACGCATGATAGGGCATCCCCTTGTCGTAGACCGTTTTTGATGTCGAATGGCCTTGAGAGTGATTCGACTGCTTTTATCTGGCCTCGCACATTGGTCAGGGTCAGCCTAGTCAGTCTTATTAATTTCGTCGGGATACCGAATTCTCTCATGGCCGTGTACAGTTTTACCCTGGCTATGCTATCATAGGCGGCTTTAAAGTCGATGAACAGATGGTGCAACTGTTGTCCATATTCCAACAGTTTTTCCATCGCTTGCCGCAAAGAGAAAATCTGATCTGTTGCTGATTTTCCTGAAGTGAAGCCTCTTTGGTATGGGCTAATGATGTTCTGGGCGTATGGGGCTATCCGGCCTAGCAAGATCGAGGAGAATAACTTATAGATGGTACTCAGCAACGTGATACCTCTATAATTGCTGCACTATGTGATATCTCCCTTTTTATGCATGAGACAGATAATGCCTCATTGCCAATCGTCAGGCATTGATTCGCTGTCCCATACATTGAGCACAAGTTGATGAACCACTTGGTGTAACTGGTCGCCACCATATTTAACCAATTTGGCTGTAATTCCATCGGCTCCTGGCGACTTACGATTTTTTAACCGATGAATTGCACGGACTTTTTCTCCTAAACTTGGTGATGGCAGTATTTGTCCGTCGTCTTCAGTTGGCGGGACCTCCAACTCGCCGATGTTCTGGTTGTTCAGTAGCGCATCAAAGTACTCAACCCATCGCTCCAATATGCCCATTCTGTCGGAAATCAGATTTCCCTCTTTGTCTCGGCAGGATGAGCATCGAGGTGTATAAGGCTTCATCCTGCTGACTTGTTGGTAAAACTTGCGCGCCTGGTGCGGTTGCTCCCTGTGTTTTTCTAGTTCACAGACTTGTTGGTTCTCTCAGGCTTCCTTTTTCCATCTCTGAAGTCGCTTCTCCGCTCGACGGAGTTCGTGATAAGTTATAAATTTGATACTATCAGAAATTATTGATGATAGAGACCCACAAGATGAAGTTCATAGGATGAACAAAACCCACTGCTTTAAAAAAGAATTGCAGAAAGGAAAAAATACAAAAGTATTGAAACTTTAAAGAGTTGCAGTAGTCTTACGATCACTTTCGAAAACGGAATCCTCATGACAAACCTAAATACATGGAAATTTTCTTACCTTTCCTTTCATTCTAGAATTATGACAGCTAATCGAAAACCCTGAAGAATAAAACGCACAGATACAATAGGGTATACTCATTCGATAGGGTTTCTACTGTGCCCAACCGCAGGCTAAACAGCAAACTTCGATCGAAGAACCTTATTAGACTTTGAGCAGTGAATATATGTTGAAAATGGAGCAATTGGAGTAAAATTAGTCTGATTGCCCGTTGAAAGAGAGGCATGGTTTCCATGCATTCAGGTTGTTCCTATATAAGTGGCATTGATCCTATACAGAACGCCAGTTAAAGGCATGAAGGAGCGAGTGGTTCGATCTTGTGGAAAAACTGTTAAACCAGTTTATAAAACACTAATAAAACGGACATTCCAAACTTTTTGAAATCCTAAATCTCGGAACTCTGTACAAAACACTATCGAATAAATGAAGAATTGATTAGGTCAATCAAATTAATAGCGGCAAGTCCGTTGGTAAGATTGCAGGAACTACATATCACAAAGCGATGGAACCAAAAATTGAACGGAGATTTCAGATGCGAGTTAAACCCATAGTGTTACTCAGTGAAGAATCCATAATTCGAATTGAAAACAGCTCAAATCTACCGGGATTTAGCTTACGAGCCAAAAGAGTGCTTAACTCGCTTCCGAATGAGACAGGTGCTAAAACTGAAGTAAATGATAAATCAACTACAATTCAAAATGTACACTCGGTACTCGTATCTATCAGGAATCAATTTTATCATACTTAGTTATTCAACGACGATCGCAAATTTCAAAAAATTCAAACTCAGAAATCCAGAACCAAACCTAAAGGGAGGTAACAGGGAGCTCGTCACGGAAGAGACGACAAACACAACAAGATATATACCTACTGATAACTAACGATAAATGACGAAAGGACCCTGTAGTAACCGCGATTTCACTACATGCGAAATGCCTCGAAGAAATCAAGCCCAGGCGATACAAATGACACCCCCTCAAAATCCAAAGGGCGGTAAGCTTGAAAAGAGAAATAGAGAGGGCGCGATCGATTCTTTCGGATCCTCACAGGACGCGAAAAGACAAAAAGGCCTCTCACCGCCAAAGGGCAAGGCAAACAAAGTTACCAAAATCGTGGAAACTGCGGCATCGGCTCCACTCGTAGGCTCACGTAGGGTATGAAATGAAAGGTCGCGGCTAGTATTTTTCAAAGTTACTGGTTAGCTTTAACGTCAATTTCAAATCGGGTACATGCGAGCGTTAGAAGGTAGTAATTTAAAAGATTCACTCCCTGACACCTCGCTCATATCCAGATCTCGCCCCCATATTTGGTCAAATGACATTAAAATAGCAATATTTTGGAAATTTATTGCAGCAAACATAACTCCCGCTCCACTCCTTCTTCTCAAAAGTTAATCCTAGAACTAAAAAATTTTTCAGTACTATCTTGAAAAATTTGGTGGAAATCACTCTCTTATTAACAAAAGGTATAACAGGTCAAAGTTGTCTCTTTGGAGTAAAATTACCGCACTTTAACGTAAAATGTCAGCATCATACTGAAATGAATAGGCTGTTCACCTAAACCTAGGAATGCATTATTTCCGTAGAGGCATGTCCAAGTGAGGCAAGTGACGATTGTACAATTTTTTAATTAAATAACTTCAGCCACATTTTATTCTGTCTTAAAATTATTAAATTGAGGAGATTTCAGCTAGCTTTTTTGCTTAATAGTATCCGCTAAATTATTGCAAAAGTAACCTCATTAAACCATAATTTCCTATTGTATCTATTCACAATAGGTTCAAAGCAAATCCCACTTTCAATGGACATTTCCCAAAGAAAATCCTTCCTTCAATAGAAAGGTTTTCCTAACTTCGTTTTATGAAGCTGTTCCTATAAAGCGACCGCACGCTGTAAATATTCTCTCCAGCAAAGCGCGAATACCGCCCGAGAAATATTCTCACCCGGAGAAAACAGTCCCTAATATAGTAATTTCCCCAACATTTCAACACAAGGATATTTCGTCCTGTCGGTACACATCATACGACGAAAAAGCTGTAAAAATGTTGCTTCATCGTATGAGTACGCAACCACATTGACACGAAGAGAGAGCTGTATAGAAATGTAAAAATCCTGCTGGCAAGGAGCGAAGTCCTCCAGTTTCGAAGGAAGTGATAGTGTCACAAAAGTACTTGTACAGTGTGGACTGTGTGGTGCTTGTGAATTCGTCGGCTGCATTCACACGATTCACGTGTGTTAAAAGAATTCAACTCTTATCACAGCTATTTGATCCAATTTCGTTGACTGCGAACAAGGAAGGAAGAATACTCGGCCCACCCTGCGCCACGGGGTGGGGGAAGGTGAAATAAAACGTCCGTTCTAACGCCCGTGAATGATATCAAGAGCACTCAATCCTGTTGTTTGATCCACCTGCTCCTGACACAACGCAACTATAGAAATCATCGCGTCCTGGTCGGTTGCTCGTTAGCGGCGGAGAAAAGACCTCGGTCGGGGGTGGCGACCGGGTGGTTTTGCCGGCATTTATAGCCGCCTAAGGCGCTCTCGCTCCGTGCATCCTGTTCTTTGATAATTAATCGGGCCGGGAAATATCATAAAGCATCCTGCACCCTACGAAAATCTACTCAGCGTCCTCTCTCTGCTTTCATATTGTTTTACTAATTACGTTATAATTTACAGTGCTTTCGGAAGTTAATGAAAATCGTCATTTCGCCGCCTGTGCGCCTTTCCACGCCTTAGCAATCGAATTAGCGCCTTGGGCTTAGTGTTGCTGGAATTCCTCCGAATCGAGTGAGTGGGAGTGTATTTCGCGAAGGACATCCTAATCGCAACTAACCTCTGAACTTTTGACAAAAATCAGTGTAAAAATCGAATTCGTTATTGGAAGCCCCGAATGCCGGTTCGCTGCTCACGTTGCTGTCTTCTGCAATATTTGACACCCCCTCGAGTGCTTTTCGGTACTATACTGCCAAGGTGCATGCTGAACGGTGGCGCAAAGTGAGTCTAAGGAATTCTCGCCATAGTGACGATCTCACCTAGAACAACAAACTGGAATAACCTTTACGCTGTCTGGTTGGCACTGGTAACATCAATCAACTGGCGCCGATACATTTTGTTTTAGTCTGAGGCAAAAACGGATCCAAACTTAGCTGTCATCATGGCCGACGACGAAGTCCTTTTCGACGATGTCTATGAACTCTGCGAAATTATTGGCAAGTAAGTAGCACAACTATTTTTATGCATGAATTGTACTTTCCTGAAGGCTTTAAAAGTCACATCCTTTTAAGAGTGGCTCAATTTCGACAGCATAAGTCCATTATTATAAATGGATTAATTTCACCTACATTTCCCATAATTTGGTGAAATTGATCGTTCTGAATGTCATATCAATTAACCGAAAGCGGATTAGTTGCCGTTCATTTGGCGGCGAGATGGCTGGGAAAACGTTCAGTTTGCTGTATTTATACCCATCATCGGTTCAAAAAGCGCATACTCGCCACGTGAAAAAAACAGGTGGAGATTTTGTGGCCCCGGTAGATAACCCTCTGTATAATATCAAATATTCCTGGAATATTGAATGAAACCAATATAAATCCAAGGCATTCAGGGAGCAATTGAACACTCTACTCATTTGGAATAGTGCAGGCCATTAGCGCCCGGTAATGGCTGCAGGAGCAGCACCAACGCTAGTCTACCCAAAATTGATTATTTAGCACGTGGTTATCATCAGACGTACACCTACATGGGCGGCTGAAGGGGGTGAGTATTGTACGAGTCGATGTTAGCCTTATGTTGTATGCTTGTCAGATACTTTGCCCACCGCAATAGTGGCGAACTTGTAACTTACCAGCAAGTGTAATTACCGGACACTTGATTGGATCATCGATAGTCGATGACCATTAAACTTGCTAGAAAGTACGCTTGGCATTGATTCCATCCCTTGCCTTCTTTGGATAGTAGGGTGTGTGGTGTCATGGTTATGCTGACTTACATACCGGAAGAAGGTGAGACCATTCAGCGAATGGTAATTGGCTTAAGATTTTGGGAGAAGGATGGTCGTTATGCCCGCAGACGGGTCTAATATTTGATCCTTTCTCGGAACCACTTGGCAAAGTAATTTGCGAAGGATTGGAAGTCCTGTTTTGTCGGAGCTACATAACTTTTCTGCAGGCTTAAGAAATTTTCATTCCAGTTTCCTTTATATCAACACAGCTTTAACCATTCAACTTCAAGGGTTAACAGTCTTCCATTGTAGGTCTATGCGATAGTATGGATACATCGTGAACTACTGTGGGAAGGAACACATGCGTTTTATTGAATGCTCCACCATTACTCGTAGCATTACCTTTATTTTACATACATTAAACGTCCATTTTCCTCCCTTCCCTCTCTTCTTTTCACTCTGTTCGCTGCAATTATAGACAGTATCGATATTCGCCTATTCCTTTCCTGCCCCCCCCCCCCCCCCCCTGCCTAATTTGTGCAGCCAGAGGGGATTTTACCAAGAAGATGGAAAACAAACTTCCTTTGCATCGGAATTATGGGTTGAACTGAAAATCCCTACAGCTACTCTTTTCATTGTGTAGCGTTGCTGCATCTAACTTTCGTTATCGGTATCAATACTATTCTCTCACAAGTTTGAGTTTCTGTGCCTTTAGGTTGTTGCAATCAACAAATTTCCTTACTGCGATGATACGGCCCGGAATTCACCTGTCAAAATCTTAGAAAACAACACACATTAACCACACTTACACGCTATCGTTCGTGGTTGCCTGAAATGCGATTTAGCTCCTCCCACGATTTTCTGAGATGCCTGCACCCTTCCTCTATTGTTTCGTGCCAAGTGCCCTTTGATCGACCCACTCGTCGGCCATTTTGGGAGAGCGGATTCCACTGCATGGCATAGCCAGTAATGTAATTGTTGTCCTTCCTTAATGTGTGACCTAACTGTCACTTTTTTTATGCGCATGAGTGGCAGGCCTGTGTACTGATCAAGTTCTTCGCTGGTTAGTATCAGGCATGCGTACCCTGATGATACGACGCCGACACGTGTTAACAAAAGGTTAGAGCTTCTGAGTACCAGTGGGGCCACTTTCTATGTGATCTTGGTGTCGAGAAAACTACATTTCTAGATTTTAGAGAGGGCCGCGAAGGCGAGTCTAGCGCTGTTTATACATCGGGTAACATCCAGTTCTGTAACACTGTCGATATAAACTAGGCTTCCTAGATATGCAAGCTGATGTATGTTTTTGTGCTCTGCCCAGGAGGATCCTGAGTGGAAACTAATCTGCTCTCTGTGGACCAAACTTTCGAGATGTTGTTTTAGTCATAATTGTTGCAGCAGCACGTAGATAACCCTCTTAATGTTACGCTCAAAATGGGTGCACTTCTGTGGAATCTTAACAATCATTCCCTACTTCCACTCTCTCCAAAGGGTCTCATATTTTCAAGATTTTTATACCAGTAGAAGCAGTAGATCTGCAGTAAATGAAGGTGTAGCGATAAATATAATAAATTAAAAAACTGCGTGAAAACCATCAAGCCCAGCGGCTTTACTGGGTTTGAGTGCTCAGAGTCCGTACCCGCATGTTATGGTGACTAGTCATTTCATCCACAAGAGCAGGAACTTCACCGTATGCAATACGATTAACAACCATGATGAAGTGTTTGTTCCACCCTTTCAGTTGCTCGCCATTCTGGTTCGAAAAGATAAAGAGTTGGGACCACGTGCAAAATTTTGCGAGATGCGGTATATACTTCCAAATAATTGTGTTCTACGGCATCTTCCAGCTTCTTGACCAGCACAATAGCAAATTCCTTTTTGTCACGGCTCACACTAAGCTGAACTTCTCTGGATTTCATTCGGTATTCGAGTTTGAGCGCGTCATCCCTCACGTCGATCAATGGAGCCTTCAACCCTTTTCGTTTATCGATCCGCTTTCAGCCAAATTATGACGCCTCTTCAGGACGTAGCCGACTACCTGCGTAGCACCCGAGGAAAAAGCATTTTTGATGGCAGCTCAATGTACATCGATATTATCAATAAGGCTACCGTCCGAGCAGCGAGATAGCTATTCAACTGTCGATGTGGGGGTCACAACTCCCCAACACTGCTAGAAGCGGTAGACGCAACACGCAAGCGAACGCAGCTGACCATCAGATGGTGATCCCTTTCGAAAACGATGTCAGTGCTCTCTGGTTATGCACATCTAGGAAACAGCTCCCAAATCTACTGTTGATCGAAAGTGATTGCTCGTACGGTATTGCTCAGTTGGAACCCAACTGACCTTATGGCAAGGTCTGTGCTCGAACAATGTGCCACCAATAACGAGGCGGTGGAAGTTTCAGAAATCTACAAACCTCCCGTCATTATCGTGCGTGATTTCCCATCACATGTCCGAGCGAGGTGTTGTCTGATCAGATCACCCATCACGACCAGAATATCATCTTTAGGAAGCCTCCCCTGAACTTTGCGTAATTGCTTGTAGAAAGCATCCTTCTCCATTTTATTGGAAACCTTCGTTAGTGCATAGCACTGTTCAATTGTGATGCACCTTAACCTCAGTTGGAATTTTGCAGTCAGAAGCTTGTCAGAAACCGACTCCTAGGTCAAGAGAGCGCGCCTTACGGTAGTTGCCAGAAACAATCTCCCAACTGATTCTCGCTTGCTAACACTGGGTTCTCAAGAACACAAAAGCACATTGCCATTTGCGTGGCAATAGAGAAATGAGTACTCTCCAGACACCTACCATCTTACTTCACTTAGGCCTTAGAGTGTCCAGCTTATATCGTTAGAATTCCCGCTCGAGTTGGAGAAAGCGAGCATTCTGAGGAACCTCACTACCACTGTCAAGGAGCGTGCGCGAATTCCAGAAGCCAATCAAAGTCTGTTTTCTATAGCCAAAGGTCTTCGACGTGAGATCAGCCCCTATCCGAGACGTTGTTGGCGTTTCGGTATGAATACAACTGCAAAATTTGTCGGTTGTAGACCAGCACAAGTTTTTATTCCCTTTTGTCATCTCTTACGACAAGCAGGGAAGACTTTGAGTGCATTTTCAAGCCTCAACTCAGAGAGAGATGGCTATGATAGCATAGCCAGGGTAAAATTGTACACGACTATGGGAGAAATTCCAAGATTTCCGTACGAGAAGAAGCAGCAGATCGGCAGTAACTAAAGGTGCAGCGATAAATAACTTTGCAGGAAAACCGTCATGCGCAGCGGCTTTACTGCGTTTGAGTGCATTGATGGCCGAATTGATTTCCTTTTTGCCTCGAGGAACAGTTCGTATCTGCATACCGAGGTGACTAGCGATTTCATCCACAAGAGGGGGAACCTCAGCGGATGTGGTATGCTCAAGAACCGTGGTGAGGTGCTATTTCCATATCTTCTGGTGAATTTCTCGGGATTTCGCTTGGAATTGGAGTTCGGGTCCGTCACGCTCAACATCACTAACAGCGGTCAATAGACCTTTCAACCCCTTCCGTCCGGAGCGAATCGATGCTTTAACGATTTCGCAGTCAACCAGATCTTATGACGCCGACGACCTGTGTAGCACTAGAGAGAAGATTATTTTTGATAACAGTTCAATGCATACGGTCCGATCAGCAAAATAGTTCTTCGA
Source organism: Hermetia illucens (assembly GCF_905115235.1). Taxonomy (NCBI): domain Eukaryota; kingdom Metazoa; phylum Arthropoda; class Insecta; order Diptera; family Stratiomyidae; genus Hermetia; species Hermetia illucens. Next base: position 22,821,457 of record NC_051851.1, on the reverse strand, counting down.
CTGTCAAATAACAGCTGGATCATACAAGCGGTCGATGCTGAACTTGATGGGTCACAGTTCTCCAACCGTGGGAGAAGCAGCGGACGCAATACACAAGCGAATGTTACAGACCATTGGATGATGATTCTTGTCGAGGCCGATATCAGCGTCTCTCTCGTTGTGCACATCTAGGAGACAAATCCTGAATCTACTGATTGCTCGTACGGCGTCGGGCAGTTAAAACCAAACTGATCTTATTGCAAGCTCTGTGCTGGTACAATGTGTCACCAATGACGGGGCAGAAGCTGCAGAGATCCGTAAATGTCCCATCATTATCTTTACTGTCGCTAGGACCGTCTTTGCCCATCACATGTCCGAGCAAGGTGTTGTCAGACTCCACCTTCACATTCAGATCACCCATCACGATCACATTGTCACCTTTAGGAAGCGTTTCCTGAACTGCGTTTATTTGCTCGTTGAAAACATCCTTTTCCACTATATCAAAAGTATCCGTTGGTGCATAGCGCTGAACAATTGTTATGTCCCTTACTTTGGACCGGAATTCAATTAGAAACTGACTCCCAGATCAAGTGCGCGCCTTGCGGTAGCCGTCAGAAACAACTCGACATCGACATCACTTGGCTTTCCAGGGTACAAAAGCACATTGCCATAAGTGGTGTAAGGGGGGGGAGTACTTCCCAGGGTCCCACCATCTTACTTTGCTCAGGCCCAGAATGTCCAGTATATATCGCTAGAAGTTCCGCTCAAGCTGGAGAAAGCGAACATTCTGAGGACCTTCACTACCGATTTCGTGAACCGTGCGCACATTCCTGAAACTGATCATAGTCCGGTTTCGATTCGAAGCCTTGTTGACGTCTCGGTAGCAGTAAAGTTTGAAAATTTCCAGGTTGCTAGCCCACAAATTACTATTCTTTCTAGTCGTCTCTTACGACAAGCAGGCAAGACTTTGAATGTATTCTTAAGCGCCAACTCCCAGGGCAAAGTTGCATGATCGCAGCGATTAATTGACGAACGGTCGCCACATGATGACCCTTCCATGAGAACTTCGATTCCACACGTGTCATACTACAAAAATTCTAGTGCCCTTTACCGATGCGTAGGTCCGTACTGGATACTGAATTGTTCCAAACCAATAAGAAATTTCGCGTCCTCCTAACGAATAAATTACACGCGAGCTAAATCGGAGTTGAAACTACAAAAAAGGACCGGCTCAACGGCGTGCTTAGAGACGTGAAATTCCGGAGCCGAGTTCCACGATCAAAAGGGAGGATCCTCGACAGATCGCACCATCAATCGATACATCTCTTGTTTTCCACTTTTCTTGTTATTCTGCATTGTCTTTGTCCGGCCGCAATACCCCTTCAAACAAGTCCACTCCTAAAACGCAGGACAAACTCCACTTCCCCTACCCCCTGTTTCGGCATTTAGATTATTTAAAAAGCCGGCAATGTTAGAACAATAGACTATATTGAGTTGCGAAACATATGAACTCGGAAAGCTATCCAGGTTTCTATGGTACCAGTTAACCTTCGAGGCAAAAGTCACTTCATATGAGTCCGCGTTCAGACCACTGGAGCCTACTGCATCACGACCAGTAAGTCAATGTGAATACAGCGTTTCCCGGTGTAACCACGTGGAGGTTCTCCTTGGCGACTAGGTGTTCACTAGGCCGACAGGTGTTGCTTCCCCGTCTGCTTCCTCACCACCTCAGAGCACCAGATGTATATATGATAGAAAAAGATCTTTTAGGTATGAGTTATCTGATCTTCGCCTGCTTGAATATAATCATTTCCGTTGATAATTTCTCCTATCTATGGTGCCGAAAATCACAACTGGTAACAGCTACGATGATGAAATCCGCGCACGGTTGTTGGCAGCCAACAGAGAGTATTTCAGCTTACAAAAACTGTTCCGTTCGAAACGTCTCACCATAGGGTCAAAGCTCTTACTGTACAAGACAATGATCTTGCCACTCCTCATGTATTCCTCGGAGACTTGGGTTCTTAGCAAAAAAAATTGCGAACTCTTGACCACGTTCGAGAGAAGAATCATCCGAAGAATTTTTGGCCCCGAAAATACGGATGGACGACTCCGTAGCCTACATAACGACGAAATCTATGAGCGATACCATGACCGTCAGGTTGTGGATAAAATGCGGCTCAATAGGTTACTCTGGGCGGGTCACTTAATCCGTATTGATGAGGATGATCCGGCCCGGAAAGTCTATAAGGGCAATATCTATGGTAGAAAAAGAAGACGATGCAGACCCTGCCTGACATGGAGCGATGGCGTAGGTCAGGACCCCAAACGGCTTTTAGGGATATCGATTTGGGACCTCGGCGCAAAACCGGGATGTCTGGATTTCCTTATTAAGGCAGGCCTAAACCGAATACCGGTTGTTGCGCCGTTGATGATGATGATGATGCTATTATCGTGCATGATGCTATTATAGGCGGCTTTAAAGTCGATGAAAAGATAGTATAACTGATGTCAATATTCCAACAGTTTTTGCATCGCTTGCCTCAGAGAGCAAATCTGATCTGTTGCTGATTTGCCTGGAGTGAAGCCTCTTTGGTAGCCGCCAATGATGTTCTGGGCCTATGGGGCTATCCGACCTAGTAAGCTAGCGGAGAATATCTTATAGATGGTACTCAGCAACGTGATACATCTATAATAGGTGCATTGATTCGCTGTTCCACACCTTGAGTACAAGTTGATGCACCACTTGGTGTAATTGGTCGCCACCATATTTAACCAATTCGGCTGTATTTCCATTGGCTCCTGCGACTTATGATTTTGAAGCCGATGAATTGCACGGACTGTTTCTTCTATACTTGGTGGTGGCACTATTTGTTTGTCGCCATGCCAGCGAGATAGTGATCCGAATCTATACTGGCTCCCCTATATGTTCTGACATTCATCAATGCTGAGAGGTGGCGGCGTTCGATTAGCACGTGGTCTGGAGTGGCACACGTATATTTATGGACCGCTTTCCGTGCAAACTAGGTACTTCCAACAATCATTTAATGAGGCTTATATTTCTAAGTTTGCATCACAAGTGCAGAGTACATAGCCTTTCACTTATGTTTTCAAAGCCGTTAATAGCAGTCTAGTCCGAGGCTCCTTTTGTGGGTTCGTAACAAGTTGTTTTCCGTGTTGGGTTGTCAGCCCTACCGAACGCCAACCTGGAGGACCAGTTGGTATAAATTGTCCCGTTGCTAGGCGCGGGAGAGTCGCCTTCATCCTTCTCCGGCTGTAGCTTCTCGTTAAGGAAAAGCTCCCAGCGGTCATCAGGAGATAGGATGGAGATAGGGTTTAGTAGTAGAGCTGTTGGTGTTGGTTCAACAGAAGTTTCCTAGGTTTTATGCTCCATCGTGGATACCAATCCACGTTTCGCCCTGGGACCTATACTACCCTTTCAATTTTTGAGATCTCGAGACAAGTAATTCTGGAAGCTTCAGTATATGTGGATTTTTGCCGCCTTTTTTGCCTTGATGTTATTGACAACTCATTTCATTCGATTATTATGAAGTTTTAGGTTATCTTCTAGTTTTTGTCGAGGAGACGAAACTGATGTGAGTCAAATGCTGATGGAAAAATGGAGGTAGTTGGTTGGTTCCTCTGTCTGTCTGGTCTTCTATCGATTTTATTCCTGGTACAGTTTCTGATTTTGCTACTTGGTTCTGGTTCTTTAATTTCTGGTGCTTGGTTCTTTAATTTCTCTACCTTAAATATTCAGGCTTATAACCTGTGTCCAGTCAAGGAAAGTTTGGCCCGCTTATAACATAGCCCGATCACGAGAGCTCCTGTGTCAGACGTGTGCAAATGCATTCAAGATTACTGCGGTCTGCACGGGGCATTGGCCCATAGGGGACCATGCCGCTAGGCTCGGCATACCCTACAACTCGCATTGCCGAAGCTGCGGAGAAGGAAGGGAAACCCTCGTGCACTTTCTCTGCGATTGCCCAGCTCTGGCTAGTGTCAGGCTGTGGACACTGGGTAAACCATTCTTCGGGGACCTCAGAGAGATTTCTAGCTGCAGGGTGGGAGAGCTGCTTTCCTTCGTGAAGGCTACGGGCTGGCTATGAAGATCCGAGCCGGGTGGACTCTGTCTCCCTGCTCCGATAACAGCAGTCACGGTCTTAGGAGTTTGTGGCATCAAAACGGTGCACCAATTGTGCTCCTCGGAGCGGCCACTGATGCCTTCCAACCCATATTCAGTACTTTGTGTCCCCCACAGCTCCACACCAATTATTTTGGAGCGACCCACTCGTTGACCATATATATATGGAATCCACCGCATTGGATCGTTGGCAATGAAATTGTCAGTCTTCTTTAATGTTTTTGTTCTACTTACTTCCGCCCTCTGATCATATACGGCTTGTACAGCTATGGAGTTCTGCGTTCGAAATACTATTAGGCCAGCGTACCCTGATGATGTGTCTTAGAAAAGTGTTGATCAAGGCTCCGAGCTTTTGAGCTTCTGCTCCAATATAGCAACCATTAAATTGTAGAATTGTCTCAACATGATCCTGGTAATTCTACCGTTGTTTATGTCGACTTTGTCCGGCTTGGTTTGATATTTAGAGAACCAGTTGTCCTCTTTCTCAGTGAATTTACTCGGACTAAAACGCACTAAGGAAGAGGACGAGGAGATATATGAGAAATATACATTTCAATTCGACATTTAGTCTTTACTTCTTTTTCGGCAAAAATACGTTTCTTATAATATACAAATTGATCAACGCCTCCGATGCTCTTCTTGTTAATGCAGATGGGGAGAACGCGATGACTCCCCTTGAGAACAAACAGACGTCATCCGCGTGCTCAGGGTGTTTAAAGAGAGATCTCATGGTCCATTGAACTCCTACATGTCCTCCGGACAAGGCAGTATGAAGAACGTCAATAATAACAAGAAGACACAAAATCGGTGACAAGATCCAAGCTGGGTGGATTCTGCTTCGGATCCCAAATTCCTCTGAGATTTTACATTGGTACAGCACCTGACATTTCTAAAACGTCCGAAAATGATCTGTAGGGTGTTAATGTGGTCAATGCTAGGGCGTTCAGAGCGGAAAGCAGTTTGTTCTCTGTCCACCAAGCTCCCGAGGTATTTGTTATTTCATTCCAGGAGTAGTTTAGCCATTATCCTTGCGACGGCAGAGAGCACACAGGCAGTCATACAGAAGACAATTCCTAAATCTACTGCTGATCTCAAAGCGGTCAATCTTATTGCTCGAACGGTGTCAATCAGTTGAGACCCAACTGACCTTATGGCAAGTTTCACTATTGTTACGATTGCAAAGCCGGGGTTTCCCCATCAAATCTCCCAGGCCAAGAAAGTGTGCCTTCCGGTAGCCATCAGAAACAATGCGTCAGCTACCGCTTGGGTTTTCAGGGTACGAAATCACATTGTCATAAGTGTGACAAGATGGAGAGGAGTATTCTCCAGAGTCCCACCATTTCACTTCGATTTATGCCAGAATATCGTTGGTATTCCTGCTCGAGCTGCAGAAAGCGACCGTTCTGAAGACCCACGATACGGTTGTTGACGAGCGTGCGTACATTCCAGAAACCAATCATAGTCCGTTTTCCATAGTCAAAGGTCTTCGGCGTGAAGTCAGCGTATCCATGAGCATATGAGCTTTTCATCTCTTTTAGTCGCCTTTTGCGACAAGCAGGGAGTACTTGGAATGTATTCTTGGACTCTAACGTACTGGGGGTCGCGCATATCATTTCATGACCTAGTGTTTGGGGACGATACTAGCCACTGGTTTTGATTCTTTCTTCTGCACCTGCTTCGTTCATGAGAAACAAGATAAACTTAGAAAAGATCTTGACGAGAAGGCTCCATTTGCTTTAAGAATCATGAGGTTATTAGGAGCCTAGTCTGAGGAGCGACTCATCATGTTCACTCAGCAGCAATGAAAGAACGCTTGGGTCGACTGGTATTCGACTTTCAGTCGCGATATGCAAATGTTTCTGTCACCAAGATAGAGGTCTAACCACTAAACTGTCCGGAGTATAAAAGCTTTAAGCCCAATATTACTATTTGTATCCCCAGGATTTACATACGCCACTTTGGATATGTCTCCTATTGACACATTTTTTTTTAAGGAGGTGAAAATCTTCAAAAGATTCTGGCCTGGGCACGCCAGAGTGCGGCATTTTTATCCACTAAAACCACCCCCGACTCCCCCCCTACCCCGTGGACTTCACCTAGAGTTTCCTCTAGGTTCCTTCTTTCTTCCACGAACGTAGGACATTGGAAGAATACGTGCGCTGGGTCCTCTGGGACCCCGTCGCAGTTTGGACAGTTAGGAGAGGTATCCAATTTAAACCTGTACAGGTATTGACGGTATCCTCCATGGCAGGTGGGAAACTGGGTGAGATTATAATTGATCTCCCCATGCTTTCTCTCCAGCCACTCCCTGGTGGAAGGGATCAACCTGTAGTTCCAACGACCCTTTTCTGACTGGTCCCATTGCTGTTGCCATCTGCTTATGGATCTTTCTCTTTCAACTTTTTTCACCTGTGATAAGGGAGAGATGGACCTGGTGTTATAAATGTTCATCATTTCGGTTGCCAGGATGTCAATCGGCATCATTCCCGAAATGACGAACGCTGCATCGTCTGAGACGGCCCTGAAGGTATTATAGAACACACCCTTAAGGCTGTTCTGCCCTGCCAACTTCTCTAAGTGCCCCCGCAGACTGGAATCTATCCAGCGCAAAGAAAGAGCAAAAAGCATCCCGCACTCTCGATCTGCTTCGTTCTTCCCCCACCTTGACAGACCCTCCCCTGCTCGTGTCTCGCAGCCTAACACTCTGCCTCATGCCAACTGGACCGCCCCTCACTCACTGTTCTTCTGTAAACCGTACTCAGTTTGTATGCATTGCCTAAAACCTGCAGCGCGTTTCCCCAAACTGGGATTGCATACAGCATGCTAGAACTCACCACCCTCGCTATGAGCAGCCTGCAAGTATGCTGCGGTCCTTCTACGTTCGGCATCATCCTTGCGAGAGCCATACTAGTGGTGGATGCTTTTTTGCAAACATGCTCTATGTGCTGCTTAAAATTGAGTTTTCCGTCTATCATCACCCCCAAGTATTTGATGGCAGATTTGGAAGTGATGATACGATTCCCGATTCTAATGCAGGCGTAATTTCTTTTGCGGCGCTTAGTGATGAGGACCGCTTTCGTCTTTTCCTCAGCGAGTGCCAGCCCAGCACTCTCTACCCAAGCCTTAACAACACTGATTGCTTCGCTTGAGTACAACTCAGCATCTTCGAGATGCTTTGCGACCACAACCAGTGCTATATCATCGGCGTAACACACCATCGTGGCCTCCTCGGGAACCGGAAGGTTAAGCACATCATTATACATGATGTTCCACAGTAGTGAGCCCAGTACAGAGCCCTGTGGGGCACTCGCGGAGACAACGTACTCCTTGGGTCAATCAACGGTATTATACCAGAGCGTTCGGTTATGCAAATAGCTTTCTATAGTATAATAGCGCCGAGGTAGGTGGGAACACTAATCGTCGTCAGAGACTTTCGTCCTCACATCCAGGGTGACCACCACAAAATATTTGCTGGTACAACCCGTTCCGTGAATTGCATTTTCAGCCAAGCCAGTAACCATTTTGATGGCATCAATGGTTGATCTGGCTTTACGGAACCCGGACTGCCTATCTTGGAAGGCCTTCTTGGCTCTCGGCCACTGGGAGTAGTATATTATAAATAACCCGCTCCAACATTTTCCCCATAGTGTCTAGAAGACATATGGGTCTATAGGAGGACGGTTCCCCTGGCGGTTTGCCAGCCTTAGGGAGCAGCATCAGCTTCTGCCGCTTCCACGTTGCTGGAAAGATACCCTCCGATATGCACGTTTCGAACAGCTCCGCGAAAATATCCGGTTTACATTTGACGGCAAGTTTGAGGGTCTTATTCGGTATGCCGTCCAGATCCGGGGCTTTACTGTCGCCTATTCGACTGCAGCTCGTCCCTGGTTACTGGAGGAATCGGCCTCACATTCAAGGGACACTAGAAAGTGTTAGTAATCCGCTCTTGTTCGGGAGATAACTCCTGGATTATTTTCAACAAGAGCATAGGGCACGTGATCTGCGGAGATCATTGGCCTCTGAATCGCCCTGTCACGATTTTATGGGCGCTACCCCACGGATTTATGTCCGCTTCCAAACAGAGCTCTTTAAAACATTCACTCTTACTCCGCTAAGGTTCTTGCGAGTTTCCCTATAGGCATGTTCCTTTTGCCCTTGATCGATCCTACCTATTGCCCTCTGAGCCGTTCGTCTGACTCTGTGGCAAATCGATCGAAGGCTGGCAAGTTCACTATTCCACCAATAATTGGTCTTCTAGTGGAGAATGAGCATCTCCTAGGCATCGACGCGTCATATGCCTTAGAGATGCCTGGTGTAACATGGAGAGTTCTATCCGTGGAGGTGCCTGCTTTGCTAGGCAGGCACCTTTCCATGAATGTTTGTTCATCCATCGCTTTTGCAGACTTTTGTGTTCTTTTGGATTTCGGCTTTCGGCGGGTATCCTGCCTTGTGACTCCGTCCTTAGTTCAAAGGTGATTGCCTGGTGGTCGCTGTACGTGAAGTCCTCACTAACTTAGGACAACATGTCACGTGCCAGCGCAGGGCTGACAAAAGTAAAATCTACAATTGAACCAGTTCCCCCTTTCCGATAAGTGTTTACATCGCCTTCGTTGGTCAGAACTACATCTAACTGGGCGACACACACCTGCTAGGCTTTATGATATAGCCCCTGTTTTCCCTTTAACTGGGTTTATTGTTGCTATGGGTGCTGCCAGTGATTGGCCGGAACTCAAAAACTCAAAGTTAGAGAAACGGGATTCATAGTATGCCTTTTCTTGCAGGATGTTGGGAATAGTTCATTTTAGAAATGCAAAAAGGCACTGTCTAATTTTGCTAGCTCAAGTTTAATCCCTGATGACTTGGAGCTGGATTAACAATGGTTGAAGAGTTTTGCATTTTGTGTCCTTCACGAAAAACTCTAGAAAGCAATTAAAACGCCTGAATTTGGCATTCTGCGCGTAATTTTGAGAACAAGTTGAATTTTTAATAGAGCCGGAATAATTTAGAAGGAATTCAATTAGTTTAGGGCCGGAAACTAAGGATATCTCGAAAGTAAGATGCTGTGCCATTCAAACCCAAAAGCTTCGCATAACTACCATAAGACAGGGGAATATTATTAATAATTCAATTTAAAATTCAAATGGCAAATTAGCATTCTCTCCCTATGGTCAAATTAAGCTCCTTGTTCTACTCAGCTGACAGAGTGGTTGACCCGAAAGTTGAAAAAGATCTCAACACATACATGGACTTTTAACCACCCCCGTACCTATCCAATGGCCGGTGCACTAATACGGTTCTATTTGACAATGGACCTTTCATTGAAATGGCCCATGGGGACTAACTCAATTAACTTGACGCTACAGGACTTGCTCCAAGAACATACTATTTCCGCGCTATTCATCTGCATACGAGAAAATGAAAGCTAGTGAAATTTTAATGAGATTTTCACGGGGTAGATGTGACAGTAGTGCAGGGACCGGAAAGAGCCTATCATCACCATTGCAAATGTGTCACAGGAAGCATTACCTTCAATTTTTTTCATGATGCTCTACCATTCACTTGAATGACTGCTGCTAATGTCATTCAAGATGATGGAAGACCTATTTGAGTTTGGTCTCATTTCTTACCATCACTTCTGTCTGTTTTCAGGCGTAAAATGGGGATGTTGATGATGGGGATGGAGGGAAACGTGTGGGTCAATTAATGCAGGACATGATGTGAAGGCATTAGATGATACTTCTTTTGGAGCTGAATAATGAACTTGTTGATACTAGTTGTGTCGTAAGGATGACTGAGCTGTGTGATACAGGATCCATCTCTTTGGTAGCAACTCTTGAGTAAAGGTAGAAAAGGGCGGTGACATCTGAATGAAGTTGGAACCGAAACTGTCTCTAGGAAGGATCCTCTGCTTGAGTCCTATTCATGAATTCAAACAAATCGCCTTTTTCAGAGACAAGCCTTCCTTGCACACACGCAGCTGCATGGAAGCAAACTTTTGCACTACTTTCTGATCCCTTCAAAGTTTGTACTGGAAAAGTAACTTCTTCCTGTGAATATTTCATTTGCATGCACCATTGTCACACGGTTGACGTCAACTGTATCACTTACCACTGCCCTCGTCAGTACTATGCCATTCAGGTTCACTGTGTCATGGCGTGCTACTGTACGCCACTGTAATGGCACTATGCCAAATGAGGAACTAAATATACATTTTTGATAGATGGAAAAATGGCGCATGTGCATGAATTTCTTATAATGCAATCCATGACGTCCTTTCCAAAGGATTAGCATTGTAATGCCAGGTGGGGTGTCTCAAATGTCCTTGCATGTTCTCATCATGAGTCTTTGGAAATTCGAAACTTATTCTATTAGACTGAGATGGAGGGAAATCTATTTTTTTGAGTCATCCTTTAGGTTGGAGTGGGGGCTGTTTTCTTGGTAATACATATTTTGGCGGTTCAATGCAACGTAGGCCGATATCGTAGGATGCTCGAAATGCGAGCTTTATTGTAAGAATGCTATTTTAGGGATGTATGGTAGGTCAATAATGTGTAATCAAGACCTTGAATATACTTACGGAATTTTATCAACCAAGTCTAGCTAGATACAGATGGGTTCACGGGAAGAATAGAAAGGTGTTGAAGAAAGGCAGGGTGTAGACATAGAAGGAAGTGATAGGATAAGTTGAATAAGGTTGTTTGTAAGTATACTTTCGTGAATAAAATGAAAGGTTATATGTTGTTCCATTGTCGGGAAAATTCCAAATATGTGAAGTCCTAAAAATAGAAGGCAGAGCGAAGTATGGTGAGACTAATATGGATAGACTGGCGCCGAATTTTTTGCTATGGAATTTTCGAGGGAATTTGCTAATAGAAAGTGGAGATTCTTGAGATTTGCTGTCAATTTTATTAACTAATCGTTATTACTGAGTATTCCACGGTGGAGTGAAGAAAGTTAACTTGTTTTAGAGTCCAATTTCTGCCCGTATGCTCCTACTTTTGCCGGAACTTGCTTAATTTGCATTCCTTCCTTGATGTCCTATTTTACAACGATATGATTCCAATTTGTTATGCATCTATTGTTCTGTATCTCTCGTTCTCCCAAATCTTCATTGGAAATGAACCCAGGCCGGGATATACCCAGTACTCAATAACGAGGTTTGCTTTTGGCATTATCATTCAATCACGGGAAATCACAAACCATCTTCAGATGGCTGGATTCAAGAGAATGCATTTTCCTTTAAGGGGGGGGGGGTATTGAACAGAGCAGCTAAACCATTTTTCATGGGATCGTGACGCGAGCTGTGAATCTGCGGACTTGTTATTGGTAAATCATCGAAGGCCTGCCTGGTAACGATCAGGAAATCTAACCCGTCTGTCAGATTTCGTTGAATGGCCACTTCAGGTTATTGAGCGGGAAGTTGAATGATTTTTGGGCTGTCTCTCTCTCGGCAATTGGCATTACCACGGAGGCTTCCTGTTATTGATCCGAGATTGGGTTCTCTTCGATACAGTCGGCCATCGCGTAAGCAGACTTGAGCTGATCGATGGAAGCTGTAGTGATACGTCAGGCAGCTTCAACTTTAAAGAACTTATCCTTTCCATTGATCACCCGATATTGGCTCTGGTATGGATGTCGGAATATTTTCTTTGGACCATCGTTACCGATGAAGACATGTCTGGTTGTTTCCAGGTCGTTGCAAATGAAGATTCTTTTGCTGTGATATTGGCTCTCGTTGAGTGTACGTAACATTTGGAAACGCTGTCTCAATTCGTTGGCGAAATTAGCCGTGCATACCTGCTCGCTGTTGGACTGTAAGTCGAAAAATTCGCCTGGGAGGCGTAATGGCTGACCATGCACCATTTCTGCTGCAATTGCGCCGAGGTCTTCCTTCCAAGCTATCCGAATGTCTAGTAGCATGACAGGCAATCATTCCGTCCAGTGGCTATTGTGACATCTTTTTGCTACTTCGAGCTGATGGTGAAAACGCTCGAATATGCCATTAGCTGCCGTGGGTTGCACCAATCAGGTTGCTGAGTTCTTGAAACAATCTGGATTCAAACTGTCTTCCTTGATCCGTGGCGATCCGAAGTGGTATGCTGAACCTGGAGATCCATATGTCAACGACCGCCCTGGCAACTGCGATGGCTTCTTGATCAGGGATTGGTGCTACTTCCGGCCAACGTGATAAACGGCCTATCATGATCGGGCAGTACCGTTGGTCCCCGCAATAAGGCATAACGAAAAGATCCAGATGAACGTGCTCGAATGTAGATGATAGTGGCGCAAAGGTCCCGACTGGTGCAGTCACACGACGAGTCACTTTTGACTCTTGGCAATTATTGCAACCACGCATCCAATTCGTGCATTCGGTTTTGACAGATGGCCAGACATGCCTCTGTGTTATCAGTTTAACGATGGTGTTTGTTAGTAGTGTAAGCTGTTGAAAACGGTTTTTTGGAATGGTTGATTGATGTAAGGTTGGATGGTATATACATGACACCGTAGCTGGCAGCTGCCCTTCGGAACCTGGAATGGTGTTAGTCGAAGCCCCGTGTTTCGTTGTCATAGCATTTTGAACTGATCGTCCGCGGACTGAAATGCTGGAAACTTTACGTAATCGATAATTAATTGCAACTCCTCAATGCGTGATAATGCGTCCGCGCCAACGTTATCGCAACCAGATACGTGCTGCATATCGGTGGTAAGCAATATAATCTAGAGAGCGAAATTGAAGTGGTGAGCACTCGTTGTTTTTGTGAAAGGCGAAGGTTAGCGATTTGTCATCCATAAAGATGGTGAACTCCCTAGCTTCTAATATATGACGATGTTTTATCGCTAAGTATATAGCTAGTAGTCCCCGGTCTCACGCTCCGCATTTACGTTCGGCTGGACCCAACTTTTTTGGAAAGAAAGCCAATGGTTGCCAGCAACAATTAATTCGCTGTTGGAGGACTCCTTCAATCGCGAAGTCAGATACATCGCAGAAAATGATGTGCAGGCAGCGTCGCCTGTTCCGTGCGGTTTTGGAAGCTTCAAAAGCTGCGTAGATTCGTCGGTCCAGGTGATTGGTGAATTTCCTTTAATCAAGAATCACGTTGAGTGGTGCCTGAACTGCTGCTGATATAGGTTTGAACCTGCTGTAAAAATTTAACATATATAAGAATTCTCTAAGCTGCTTCAAAGTTGGTTGATTGTGGGTATAATTGAATCAGTACAAAGCTTTGTGCTGATGAAGGGGGTGAGTTGCTCCCGAAATATATATACACTGTAAAATAAAAAATTGTAGTTTGGACTAAGGTACTGGTCTATCAATTTTAGGCTTAACTACAAATAGAAGACAATATCTAACCTTTATGATTGAATCGTTTTAACTTTGATAGGTATGGGACATGGTCCCTCGTTTGGATTAACGTATCCTAAGAAACTGACCTCGTGCTGACCAAAAGCGCATTTGCTTGCATTCACGACTACCGCATATTGTTTCAACTGTTGAAACAGAGTTCTTAAGTGGCTGGTATGCTCTTCACGTGAAGATGAAGCGACTAATATGTCATCGATGTAGGCATAGCAGAAGTCCAAACCTCTCAAAGCCTCGTCGATGAACTGTTGGAACTGTTGGAACTGTTGGTTTGCGCCGCATTCCGTAGGCAGAATGCTATAAACGGAAACTCGTAAAAGCCGAACGGTGTGTTTTTGGTATATCTTCTTCAGGTATCGGGATCTGGTTGAATGCTTTTACCAGCTCTGTTATTGATAAGAGAGTTTTACCATAGATCGTTTTGGGGAAATCTTGGATGTTTCGAACAGGGTACTTGTCAATGGAAATCCGGGCGTTGAGTCCGCGATAATCTCCGCACGGTTTCCAGTGGTTATTCTTTTTAGGCGTAGCCTACACAATGACGAAATCTATGAGCGATACCATGACCGTCCGGTTGTGGATAAAATCCGGCTCAATAGGTTACGGTGGGCGGGTCACTTAATCCGTATGGATGAGGATGATCCCACCCGGAAAGTCTATAAGGGCAATATCTATGGTAGAAAAAGATGGAGCGATGGCGTGGGTCAGGACGCCAGACAGCTTTTAGGGATATCGAATTGGTGGACCTCGGCGCAAAACCGGGATGTCTGGAGTTTCTTATTAAGGCAGGCCTAGATCGGATACCGGTTGTTGCGCCGTTGATGATGATGATTCTTTTTAGGCATCATATGTAATGGTGCAGCCCACGGAAGATTTAATGGACGCACCAATCCTAGCTGGATCATGGTATTGAGCTCCCTTTTTGCGATGCTCAGCTTGTCCGGAGCTAATCGTCTGGGTTTTAAAGCAACTGATGGCTTGGCGTTGTGACTATATGATGCTTACTTCGGACGAGTTATTTCCGGCACCTCATGTGGGAATCATGGTAAGGAGTTTCTTCAGTAATTGTTGTGATGGTCGGAATTGTACATTCTGCCATCTCTAATTGGCAGGTAAGGTGAGTTGTTGAATCGCAATGATAAACAATCTGCTTAAAGTATGGGTTTAGAAATAACAAACATAACAAATCGCCATCGGAAATCACGTCGAAAGCGGGGGTTAGCGATTCCGTATATGGCAATTGGTGTTCCGTTGGCAACTAAAAGCTCGACATGTGCCTTTCTACATGCTGCTTGGAATTTTGAACGCTGTAAATTCAAAAGGATTGTGGCCGTTAATCGATGTTTCGTCTCTTTTGGTGACATGAGTATGTCTAGCATCTGGAAACCATATGTCTGGAATCTGAAAACTATATGATCGACAGGCATTTGAGCCAAGCATATTCTAGATGGACGCATGGCCATATGATTGGCCGCTATTCCTCTCGACAAGGGTGTCAAGTCTGTATGCGTCGTTAGTTGCTTTCTGCTTTACCTCCACCTCTGGGTAGATTCAGAATAGCTTCATGGGTATTCTTAATGAAAACTAGTTGTTTGACGTTCCTAGTGTTCACCGTTAGTGCTTTATGGATCCATAAATTGTGGAGTACCTGCAGAGTGATAATCAAATGGTCACATACTGTGTTTTGCAAGTTTGCCAATAATTATTACGGGTAGTCGGCAAGATCTTTTGTGTCCATCAGAAGCCACGGAAAGGTGTCCATTACCAGGATCCATAATAAAGAAGAAAAAAACTCTTACTATGAACAGCCCCAAGGCAGCCACCATCTAACTCCACAACAGCATGTTTGCAAACCAACTGATTAACAGCGGATTCATGTTGTTCGCGTCACAAATCGTTAAAAATAAGGCATAATTGGCAACTTCGGTGTTCGAGAATAGCCATATTAATTTTTGCCTGAGTTCATGGAGTCCTGCATTCATTAGTTTGCCTTTTTGGTAACCAAAGTGACCACCTACAAATAAATGTGTTCCTTATGAACCGATCAAATATTTCCAGTACCTTTAATAGAAGTTAGACTGATCGATTGGAAGCTTCTTGCGTTCGTGATGGTTTGGATATTAATATCCCTTTCACAGAGCCCGAATTAATTGTAATATTAGCGTTTGCTAAGCATGCATGGTATATATTCCGAATGGGTGGACATAGTCCATCCATTTCTTCTATGACAAGAGTGGGAATAATGCCATCCGTACCCGCAGACTTGTACCTCCGGACCGAACTAAATGCCCAGTTTACTTGCTTCAGTGATACTTCCTTGCATGCCAGAATCCAGTCTCTCTGTTGTGAGCTGTTTGCACATTTCGGCTCTGTGGGGAGATTTTGGATGCTTCATGCAAATGGTTTCCCGTTTCTTCATCGCTCAGTAAGTGTAGATATACAGCTGCTGGCTACGTTACGTTTGACAAGGATCTGCATCAGTTTTGTGGTTGCCTCGAGGGAGTTAGCCTGTTCGCAGAAGCGTCTCCATGATAATCAGTTAGCTGACCTTATGGTCTTCTTTAGAGCTTTTTGAGACTCTCTGTATTGGTCCAAGCCAATGGATGAATCAGGCTTTAGTTCTTGGTGGAGGACTTTCCTTGTCATTTTACGCTATTTTGCTAAATCTGCGCCCGGTTTTGACGTACTTAGTGGACAGCTGTCTTCGAAGGCTTCTCTCATGTTAGTTATGATCATTTGGGTTGTCTTTTCAATTTCAACTATTTGGATTTGATACGTCCTCCAGGGATTCCAAGGCGGGCGCTCAGTTCTATTTTGTGTCCAATCTGTCTTCCGTGGAATGGTTGGAGATGGATCCATCCCTATAACGAAATCAATGCGCCTGTGATCCGACAGCTTGATATCGTTTGATATTCTCTGAAAAGAGTGCCACTATGATATCGACGAACACAGACAGCCCGTTTATTCTTGAACGTCATGAATATCCCGTTCAGGAACGCTGATAGAAAGAAAAGTTCACAGCCCCTCGGCTTTTCGTCTTGCCTATCAGCATACAGATGGAAGTGCTGCAGTTATTCTAAACACAAAGTTATTCTAGTACCTCCATAGTTTTACACCCCTCCTCTATAAGCCAGAAAAAGGACTTTTTGAACAATGGCAGCTCTGAGACCCTTTTAGGGTTTGTCACGCACTTTCCCATACATCGTTTGGCCGAAAAAAGGTTTAGTCGTTACCGGCCTAGTTCCCTTTGTTTTAGGTGAAGGAGTTGGGTTCCTCAGAGGACCGCTGTCGCTTCAGGTGGCCCTCAGTCACAGATGTCCCGGACGATACTTTCCATTGATCTTTGGCATAAACCGTGTAGTTTGCCCAGAAGTGGTTTACTCAAAGGCAGTATAATGACTTACTATGATTTTCGATAGCCTATGACCATCTTGAGTGGCCGGAGACGATCAACAGAGGAGAGCTATCTCAAAACTTAAAAAAAAAGTAGGCAAAGTAGATCGTGAAGTTCCGCCCGCAAATATGGCTTGCAAGGGCACGTGAAGTTTTGTTAAATGACACGTGGGAGATCCAAGTCCCATCCTTTAAGAATGCTCCACATTCTCTAGATTGTCTAGCATAGAGGCAAACAAGCGCGTGTCGACAGGACACCTCGATGGAGCTTCACTATCAATTTCGCCAATTTTCTTTTTTTAGGTTTCTGGGATAGCTTGTTAGGCCATCGCGTGTCGGCGGTTTTCTAACCAAAAATAGTTGATTATTCGTGGGTTAGGCTTTAACTTCAGCGGATTGCACCGATTAGAACCCGGAGTTAGAAGTGCTGACAGAAGGACCTGCTTCGATTCGTCTGTTCAGGACTGGATCCCAATAGGATTGGTGCACGATTGAATGGAGGCTCTCAGGGATGCTGATCACTCAGGGTTGGATCGTCATGACCGAAATTTAATTTCTGGTTTTGTTTTCTGTTTTTGTAGCTTTTGCTTGATTTGTCTGTTATGTCCTTTGTTTCACTAGTAAAATTAAATCGAACTCCGCAAAAACCCTTTTTACCGAAACAAGGCTAGCTGAAACTAGGAGCTGCCTGGTAACCAAAGTTCACTTTTCATGGCCTGTAAGTATTCAGCCCTCGGAGCGGTAGTCACTCTTTAGCTTGGGACCAGACCAGACACCGGTTGCTACACCCTTGATGATGATGAAGGATGCCGCAGTTTTTGCATCTGAAATATATCTGAGTATTTAGCAGAAGCTGTATGGAAAAGATTGGGGTAGTGGCTTCGGCAATGTGCAGCCAATGTGAGCAGGAGGAGGAGACGACCCAGCACTTTTTATGCAGCTGCCCGGCATCATCAGATCTCAGACGAAGACACCTTGGCAAGGTTTTCTTCAATGAAGAATCTGCACACACTCTGCCTCTGGAGAATATTCTTAGATTCGCTAAAGCCTGCGAACACCGTAGGCGGGCAGCCATTGAATAGGCAATTTACGGGGATAGTACAATGGGTCTAACAATGGCCTTAGTGCTCGGAGCTGCGGCTCCCCCCAGTAAACTAAACTAAACTAGAAGCTGTCTCTCATTTAACCTTGATGAGAATGACATTAATTAGGGTTTGACAGATAGATTTGATTTCAAAGCTGTCTACTTAGATATATAGGTAAATCCCTCCCAGGAGAATCATTCTATCCTGTCAAGTCTGCCCATACGAGGCAAAGTTTATAGGGAGAAGTATGAATTTTTCAAGTTCTCGAGATTCTGATGCTAAAGAGAAGTTGCCAAATCGAAATACATAGAATTAGAAAAGAACCGGCAAGAGTAATGTGGATAGAACTGGTTTGAAAAGAGTCATTCAACATACACTCTGCCAATGGGCTAATGCCGAGAGAAGATTTGAAGACTGATAGCTGCCAGTGGATGTATGCATGAAGATGTGACAGGAGGAAAGGGGAATCTGGACAGGAATTAATTTGAACATATTGCGGACTTAGGAAGTAAGGTTTCAACAGAGTCCGTATATAGACAATCTTCCGGCTTATAGGGACCTTTTGAAGGTTCCCAACTTGGTTCATCCTCCTGGGATCCGTAACGGTTACATTCTAGATGAACCTATTCCCATTAGAGGCTTTTTATTGATTATTAAGTGTTACAAAGCTGTCATATAAATTGAAAAATTAAGGCTTTACGATGGCCTGAATAGCATTGGAGTTTTGGACCATCGGTTTGTCCTTTCAATATTCTGGGACTATCCTGGGTACTATTTGAGGTGAGAAGTCTTTTTTAATGAATACGAAAAATCTTAGAGGATTTAATGTAAGAAGAAATGGAAGGAAGAAAATTATGTACAACAGATTGCACATTTATGTTTACAGATTGTTCTGAGGATATTTTCTCGAGGATATCCCATGGTCGTTAATGGAGCATGAAGACCAGGTCGTCATGCTTCTAAGATACTGGTGCTGCCTTAAAGCAAAAAAGTTCATTCAAAATGATGAGGTCTTTCTTAAGAACCCTCATTTATTTCGAGCTTCATTAGCTCGTCCTACTGTATCTTTTCAGACGAAAATAGAAGATTAACTGCTTTTAAGATAATTATTTCCATATGGCCCGCAAACAGTGTCTTTAATTCCATTGCAAACCTTCGAAGGCATCGTGGAGACGTAACAAACATTCCAAATTGCTGAGATCGCAATAATTTTTTTTCTTAATCATATAAAAGACAACCCGCACCTGCTATCCAATCGTTTACGAGCCTGTCCAAATCTCTCCTCTAACAGAATGCCATTAGCAACAACACGAATGAAACAAACGGAATGTCTGCAGAAACTGCCTGTGAACCTTATTCTAAAATCATTTTAATAACACGGTCCTCCCGCAAGGAACCTAATTTGTAACGAAAACCCTGTCGGCAATTTATGCTGTCTTAAATATTTCAAAAAAGTAAACCTTCGTTGCGAATAAAATTCCCATAATTGGAATAATAAAAACACTTTTCATATCCACGTTAGCCTTCAGTTGTCATGTTGCGCTGCTATTATTAGCAAAGATCGCGCTCCCGGTAGCTCCTGCGTCATTGTCCTGGGCTTCTTTTCTCTTTCACACTCTGTCAAAGTTTCAAATTAAGGGGCGTTATCACAGAATAGCAAATTTAATGTGCCTCATGATGAAATGATGGCTTCTCTGATATTCTTCTGAATCCTTGTCCTTGAAGAGTGGAAGAAGTGAAGCAAAAAAAAACGCAAGAACGTGGAAATTCTCCATTTTATTGGCGTCCTTTTCCCTGAAAATTTCAAGCATTTAATGCGGCTTATAAAAAGAAGGCTATCCATTCGAGATTATGACTGCATCATAATAGCACGGATGAGATGAATTAAGTATGAGCGACAGGACAATAAAAAACGAGGGCAATAAATCAGGGAAAGGTGTTTCCTGCCGGACGCCGGGTATAATCAATTTTTTAGTGGGCCTCGCTAACTAGATCAGGATGCTGGTCATTTTATAACGAGAAAGTGTTAGTTCAGAGACGGAAGGAAACGTCGGGAACCAGCTTTGTTCGGAATTGAAGTCATCCCTCGGAGCGTGGTCCGTCAGAATGGAAGCCAGAACACGTCACATCTCCTGGGATGTGTTTTAATGTGCTTGAAAGTGGATTAATTAGAACAGCCAAATGAATGGCTTAGACAACAGAAAGAGGAACATTTGCAAATAGTTCATTCACGTTCTTTGTCGGATTGTGTGCTTTGAATAATCCATGAACAAGGATAACACTAATGTTTCCTGACACGAAATTTGCATTTGTGCTTAGGGCATTCAGTGGGCAGAATGATACTTTGGACTTTGGTATGAAGTTCTGTGTGAGTTAAGAGATTGTTTGCGGTTAACAGGAAGATATTGATTTGAAGAGAAGAGCCTGTTGGGGATATCCTGCATGTTGGATATGTGAATCCCATTCCATAGTTAGCTGGTCGACTTTGTTATCTTTTGTATTGTTCTTAGAACTAATCCATGATGGAATCCTGCTATCGATCAATAAGATTCCTCAATAAATTGGTACAGCACGTGTGCGTTTCAATAGTTTCAACTTGAGTCCTAATTAGGTCCTTAAACAAGAGAACTGTCATATTTCTGATTTTGAGGTGAGCGCTTTGGGTTGCTTCGAGGACCAACAGCAGAGCTATTGGTGCAGTTTAAGGTAATTCTGAACGAAGTAATTTCAGGTGTACATAAATGTCTCCTTTTCACTTCTTCGTGACACATAGGGCATCTTCATAGTTTAAATTAGACTGTCTCTGATAAACCCAAAGAACAAACAAAAACGTCGATGATTGAAGCCAGGACTCAACCGCGTGAACTCAAGTTCGTGAGCACTAAACGACAATGTAAAGTTGCCACTTCCCCCGAATCGAAGCTGAGTTCACCTGAAGCTGCAGGATATTCAGGGTGTTGCTCCGTGGGTTCCTCTGATTCTCATTCTGTTATCGACAGTGGGGCTCGAGTGCTTCCGCTCCGGGCGTGAGTTCCGATTCGGTTGTGATTGCCGTGATGCCACACGATTTAATAACGCGCGCGTCGGCCTGGACGAGCAGTCAATTGGACTCCTCGCCGTTCTGGAGAAGTGACCATATTCCAAGTGAAAGGGCACCCTCATCAAGCGACCGTCGGTAACTGAGTCAGCAAAGCTGAATTGCTCACTAATGGAGTTCATCTTAGGCACCGCTTCCCGAGCCAACTGCTGCGTGAGATGAAGGAATTGGGCGGGGAAAAAGGTTGGGGTTGAGCCTTTGAAGTCCCTGTGTTTTCATCGACTTTCGGAAAGCTTCCAGCTCATCTTGGCCTATGCGGACTCCGGATCGTTAGAGGTGTTAGCATTGCTGACAGAATCCAAAAGGTCCATGCGCGTCCTGTGGCCAGTGAAGTGTCGCGGGAAGCTACGGGCCAAATTGCTGAGCTTCGGTGGCAACCCTCGCAGGTACCGACTCTAAACTAGCAGCAACAGTTGGAGCTTTGCGTTCGGCTGGTTGGTCCCGAACTCTTTCGCCGTCCGCCATCTGAAATGGGCAGTCGCGTCGGGGTCCTCAAATTTGCTGATACCACCGCTTCTTTACCGACAAAGCAAGGAAATGCATCAGCCCGTGCACGTTCATGGCTTCAAAAAACTGAACTTGAACCCAGAGCGCCGCTACACGCCGCTTAACAATATATGATCCCTTAAGTAAGCGCCATTACCTGGTCAACACAGGCGTAGACGTTTCAGTTCTCGTGGTATCGCGTAATCACAAACTAATTCCTCAACAACTCAAACTAGTGACAGTAAACTCCCCAACCATATACACTTTCGGCTACAGGCAAGTAGACGTAAGTCTGGGACTTGGACAAACGTTCTCATGGCGTTTTCTTGTAGGAGATATCAATAATCTCATATTAGGCACAGCCTTTCTAGGTCGCTGTAAATTGCTAGTGGATCTGCAGAATAGGTCTCTTATAGATCCCATATTAGGTCCCCAAGAAAACCTGCTACCCGCTTTACTGTCAGTCTCTCAATCATTTTTGAAGAAGTAGTCGACCCTCGCATTTACGAGTTTCTTAAAAAATACAGCAGCATAATTACCGAAAGTAGTCTCTCACGGCCAACTAACCATGATGTGCAGCACCACATCCGCCCTACTGGCTCTCATATCTTATTGAAGGTGCATCTATTACCGTCGCAAAAGCTCGTAATTGCTAAGAAAGAATTCGAGACACTTCTAAAGCAGGGTATTTGCAGACCATAAAAAGCTGTTGGTTTA
Source organism: Hermetia illucens (assembly GCF_905115235.1). Classification (NCBI taxonomy): domain Eukaryota; kingdom Metazoa; phylum Arthropoda; class Insecta; order Diptera; family Stratiomyidae; genus Hermetia; species Hermetia illucens. Next base: position 22,799,195 of record NC_051851.1, on the reverse strand, counting down.
CTCCAATGGTCATGGTCTCAAAGTCCAACGGCGAATGCAGACCATGTGGCGATTGCAGATATCTGAATGCTCAGACCATTCCACTCATCCACGACTTTGCATATAACCTCACTAACTGCCGTTTTTTTCACGACCTTGGACTTAGCCAAGGCGTACTATCAAATCCCTATAGCTCCAGAAGATATTCCGAACAGAACAATATGAACGCCCTTCGGATTCTTGCAGTTCTCAGATGTTTTTGGTCTGTGCAACGCGGCGCAAACTTTTTAGAAGTTCCATGCGCGTCCTGTGGCCAGTGAAGTGTCGCGGGAAGCTACGGGCCAAATTGCTGAGCTTCGGTGGCAACCCTCGCAGGTACCGACTCTAAACTAGCAGCAACAGTTGGAGCTTTGCGTTCGGCTGGTTGGTCCCGAACTCTTTCGCCGTCCGCCATCTGAAATGGGCAGTCGCGTCGGGGTCCTCAAATTTGCTGATACCACCGCTTCTTTACCGACAAAGCAAGGAAATGCATCAGCCCGTGCACGTTCATGGCTTCAAAAAACTGAACTTGAACCCAGAGCGCCGCTACACGCCGCTTAACAATATATGATCCCTTAAGTAAGCGCCATTACCTGGTCAACACAGGCGTAGACGTTTCAGTTCTCGTGGTATCGCGTAATCACAAACTAATTCCTCAACAACTCAAACTAGTGACAGTAAACTCCCCAACCATATACACTTTCGGCTACAGGCAAGTAGACGTAAGTCTGGGACTTGGACAAACGTTCTCATGGCGTTTTCTTGTAGGAGATATCAATAATCTCATATTAGGCACAGCCTTTCTAGGTCGCTGTAAATTGCTAGTGGATCTGCAGAATAGGTCTCTTATAGATCCCATATTAGGTCCCCAAGAAAACCTGCTACCCGCTTTACTGTCAGTCTCTCAATCATTTTTGAAGAAGTAGTCGACCCTCGCATTTACGAGTTTCTTAAAAAATACAGCAGCATAATTACCGAAAGTAGTCTCTCACGGCCAACTAACCATGATGTGCAGCACCACATCCGCCCTACTGGCTCTCATATCTTATTGAAGGTGCATCTATTACCGTCGCAAAAGCTCGTAATTGCTAAGAAAGAATTCGAGACACTTCTAAAGCAGGGTATTTGCAGACCATAAAAAGCTGTTGGTTTACTCCAATGGTCATGGTCTCAAAGTCCAACGGCGAATGCAGACCATGTGGCGATTGCAGATATCTGAATGCTCAGACCATTCCACTCATCCACGACTTTGCATATAACCTCACTAACTGCCGTTTTTTTCACGACCTTGGACTTAGCCAAGGCGTACTATCAAATCCCTATAGCTCCAGAAGATATTCCGAACAGAACAATATGAACACCCTTCGGATTCTTGCAGTTCTCACGGATGTTTTTTGGTCTGTGCAATGCGGCGCAAACTTTTTAGAAGTTCATCCATTCTGTCTTGCAAAACCTTAACTTTTACTTCGTGTACTTGGGTGACGTTTTAAGCGCCTCCTCTTCAGAGTCTGAGCATTTGAAACATCTTGAATGCATTTTTCAACGTCTTTTCTAAGTTCGTTTTATGCTTAACGTTGAAAAGTGCAAATGCCTTCAACAGCAGTTGAAGTTTTTAGGTCACATGATTTCCCCTGAGGGAACCCAACCGGATCCAGACAGGGTTCAGGCCATCACAGACTTCCCACAATCTAAAAAGGCCAAGGACCTGGGAAGGTTTTTGGGTATGCTAAACTTCTATCGTAGTTTCTTGCCCAAAGCGGTATAACATCAACCAATCCTCAATGCCTACTTGTCTAGATCCAAGACGAAGGATTCATGCGTGATTGCGTTGTTCATACAGGCTGCATAAGCATTTGAGCTAACCAAACAACAGTTGACGGACGCTACACTCCTGGCATTCCCTCAAACAGATGCATCCCTAGCCGTATTTGTCGATGCCTCAGATATCGTAGTAGGTGCTGCCCAAAAGGTGAACCAATTCTGGCAGTCGTTGAGATTCCTTTCCAGGAAATTAAATACAGCTGCACAGCACTACAGCACCTACGATCGTGAGCTATTAGCCGCGTACATACCAATGAAGTACTTCCGACACCCCCTAGAAGGCAGGTCGTTCCCAGTGTTTACAGATCAAAAACCCTTTTTTTTTCAAAGGCTGACTCCAAAATGGCACGTTAAGTGGATGCAACTTGTAAAGCCCCTCGCCGTTCTACTTGAACTAGGCACTTTTAGCCCATTTATTTATTGAGAGAATCAGCTCATACTTCGGAACCATTAAAAAGGACGGACTGAATTGTACTCATCAGAAAATAACGCCTACGTGATAAGGGACCTGCCACTTCAGCATAGAATGTCTTTCCATCTTACTCAATTAAAAGTGTTTCTGACGTCAAGCATTACGAGGAGCATCACCCCTCGAGCTCGGTGGCAATGAGCCTCCTCTCGACGAACGGCATCCATGACTTACACGACAGGATCAACTGTGGATCTTCCTTCTGTAAAACCGAACTGCCGTGCTGGAGACTTATCCCCAGCAGCGCGTATCGCTTCAGCGAGCTTACTGCTGATGAGCTTTTTGCGCACTTTCTCAACAGTGCCAAGCATACAAAGTGGGCGGGATGAAAATAGCAACTCCGGATCGCCTTGGAACGCTAATTTATATACCTCTGTTGGGATACTATTGGCGCTTTCTTATTTTTCATAGAGAGGACTGCCTGTTCCAATTCTGTTATAGAGAAAAGTGGCAGTCCTTGGGGTGCGCAGGGTATAGTACCCGTACAATAGGATCCATTTTCCCCGTGTTAAGTGAACAGGGCTTCCATAGAGTCCCGATCTTTCGGGTTACCAGTTTGTAACCGAGTCCCCACGGGTCCCCATTCACCTTATGGACCAGGTCCTGCCAGCAGCGAGCTTTGCTTTGTTTATTGCGCTACGGAATCTTTTTCCGGCTGATCTGTACTCTGTCATTAAGGCACACGCCTGCTCCCAGTCGTTTATACGTTGTGTCTAGCGGCGGAGTCTCTGACACTCCTTCCTGAGCTCTACGTCCTGCAATACATAAAAGGTTTGCCACATCTCGATGCCCTCCTGGCCATGGAAGCTTCGCAGGCCATCGTTATCAGGTTTATAACTGAATTTACAATAGTGTCAGCTGCAGTACCACCACCCCCAGGAGTGCCGTTCAGCGTGGCCCTACCTGTTCGAAGAGTTTCGACCAACCTCCCGGGGTTCACTTTCGAGACGGTCTATGCACAGAAAGAGCGCCGGGGTGATGCACTCTGAGAGTTTGTGACAACCACTTTGAAGGCAATGTATTAATGGTCGCTTGCTAAGAAGTCTTCCACAAGTCCCCACCTATCCACCAGCGACACCAGTGACTCCGACGTGAAGGGTGCATCTGAAATGCTTCCCTTGCAGTCTGGCCGCCGAAACGCGGGATGGATCTGATGTTTAGAACTGTCCTGTTCTCGCCGCCATTTGGAGAATTTGTTTTCTGGAGTCTGAGTGAGGCATGCCCTATTCAAGTGCCTGGCATTTAAATCACCCCCGACGAAAATTCGCTCCTCTGTGCGATAGTGTCCTCCAGGGCATCAAGCCTGCGTCGAAAGTCCGGAATCGTTTCATTTGGCGTTAGATAGATACTGAAAAATGTTACGCCTTAACACTGACTCCAGATAAATCTGTCCCTTCGTCCTTAGGTGTGAACCCTCCTAGCTCTTTCCAGTTTTGTCTGAAGACTGGGCACCGCCCCGAGCCCGCAGTGTGCACAACGTTCTCATTAGACACGCCACGGTCTCTGCATAGGACGCATTTCTCATTTTTGTTGGAGGTGTTCATTTTATGGCCTGTCTGAGCACGTTTTCGGCATGTTGCCTTTGTGTCAGGTCCCGGCAGGTTGCCGACGTGCACCTATAATCCAAGCATCTGTAACATTTGGTTGGGGCGCCCCGGATTCGTATCCTACACTCTACCCAACCAATTCTGATTTTCCCGCTGTTTAGAAGCTTCCTCGCATATTGCTCCGCAACTTCCACCATACCAACTTATAGTATTTTACGGTAACTACAGGGGAGGGGAGCAACGAAAGGAAGTGAATGCTTAGAGTTTCTCACAAACAACTGTTCATAGAAACAGAAAATTATAATAAACTAGGCCAGAACATGGAGTAATGTAAACTGCAATATAAAGCGTAATACTGGAAAGTTTGGTCTGAATCCTGCCATTATTAATAGATTTATAGTGCGCTAAAGTTATCGCTTTAGACCCCTAGACATCATTAAATGTCAACATAACATTGAGGGGAGTTATCAGACGTTTACTCTACGAATTAGGTATAAATGGAACCATTGTGCTATTTTCATAGGCCAGCTGCTGATTTTCTTGTTTCCGATTGTTTTCACTTTGACAAGCCACTCTCCTCATGTGTCTGTGGTCTCACAATATGGGAGTGCAGATATTTGTAGATTCCTTTACGGTCCTATGAGGGTGAAACAACTTTTTATCAAAAAAGCAATTCAAACCGACTTAAGGGCTTTGGAGGATCCTTTCTCGTGAGGACACTGAATGTAATATTCAAGATTACCATCCGTTGTAAGTCCGTACAGCATACTAAGATTACAGCATATCAACCGGGAAAAGTGGATCCCTGATGGGATGTCCTTGAACAGGCGTTTTAGCCAAGAAAAGGAATTATAAGAAACCCCTAAAGATGTATATTATTATTCCGAAAAATTTGAATCGGTTTCTCAAAAAATTCCGCATATTTGTGAAGCTCGGTAATTCGTCATTGCTCAAACATATACGAAACAATTTATTATGTTATCCTTCAAAAGAATGATATCATAACTTCTTCAGTCGTTTCCAGAAGATAAGTCTTCTAATATATCCCAAGTCGATCACTTCAAGTCTTACAAGGATTTTCGAAAAGAATTGCGAATTCTTGGTAACGTTTCCTTGAAATATGAGCATCGTTCACGTATCATGTATTCTATCATACGCTTTGCTTGTGTTTGCATTCCCTGTAATATTATCATGTCAATTTCCCTAGGAAAAATGGATTTTCTGTGAATGTGCGGAAAATGTGTAGAGCGCTGGCGAATAGCCAAAAGCGAAAACGTTTCACCTCCAACCAAGCTAGAGATTCTCTGCAAAAATAACATGAAATTGTATGGAATGAAATCTTGTTACCGATATCCCCTCCTTCACTGGAAATATTCGTATTATGCGGTCATGATACCTTTTTCTATCCTGGCACTAGCACCGCTAATAGCACTGCATACAACATCATCCATCAAAAATTCAGATGTAGCCACGAGCGAGCCTTGTGCATCATCAAACATTCATCCAGCCTAACCCATTCGTAGTCCTGAAATTGCGCTCCTACCTTTCATTCGAGTGCTCACCAAACCACTGTCGAAACTGCGCTCTTTGAAACATTTGGCGGGTACTCTAATCCCATAGTAACACTTTGAGAGCGAGGAAAATTTAGGAAAAGTGGCAGAAGAAGAGGAAAAGCCCCAGAAATTTTTATTTACGGAAATGCTGCGATTTTTATCTTGGAAATGTGGTGAAAATCTCATCAGCCATGAAATCTTTCAGCCGTGACTCGGTCATTAGGTAGCAACACAAGTTTCTCATTTATCCAAACCACCCCGGGAAAAATAACAAAAGGCTCCTTCCACTTCGCATCAATGTCCCTCAACGTACTTCAATCGAAATTGAGTCTAGATGGAAATGGCTCCGGAATCGATATCTAAATGCGAACAGAAAATCTCTCTATCAATCAATTCAAAGTGAATTAGCCATTTTCCTGCTTTGAGCTCGTCCTGTCCATTACGGATCGTTAACGCGATTAGATCGATTATCGGGAGCGATGTTGTATTAAGATGGAATTGGTTTTTCATACCCCACGGGGATTGTCTTGTGTATCCTGCGAGTGTGTGGATGTATGCGCTGCTAATTGGAATTCAACGAATCAAAGGGTCATTCATTATTCACAATCGGAATAAAAGGTGTTAACTTAAGCTTGAAACAATAGAATATTTGTATGCCAGGCATGTAGCACAGGAGGGAAACGCCCTGACGATGAGCTGATACCACTTAATCCTAGAATGACTGAAGATGTTTGTTTTGCGAATGATCCCGCATGATGTCTTTTTGCGTCATTTGCCTGATTCTGCGAGGAGCTTCTTTCTATTGCTACGTTTACTCTTTTGAAGCGTTTTAATTCCTCCGGGACTATAGCTTTGGGTGACACTTTTTCAGAGCAAAATCCGCTTCAACTGCCATCCAAAGTGCATTCAATCAATTTGCACGCTATCTCTGTTGAAAAACTGCACCGCCGGAGGCGTTACTCTTTCTGACGCTATCTTAGGACATGCAAAAATGAAAACGTTCCTTTCTCGGTTTTCGTGGTATCGGAGGACTCTCAAGATTTTAGATTTCCTTTACATCCAAATTACTGCTGAGGTTTTCCTGGAACAAGGGGATTTATACATTGTTCCGATTATTTAAAATTGAGGATTTATTCTATTGCGGAAAAGTTGTTTTTAAAAGTAAGGAAAATTAGGGATTTTTCTTTGCCATTCTTTGGGGGACGTGTGCCAGGTGGTAAATCAATCACCTTGATTTAGCTCGACCAATTCCTCAACATATGGGACCGGTAGACGAGTCGATCGGTTTTTTCGGAATTATCCTTCGTTGCTGCCATCCCCTGTATAGTTTTGTCCTTTTGGGAAGCCCGTAGCCACTAGGGGCGAATTCTCGAATTCTTACTTTGATAGAAATAGTACTCGCGCCCAGATAGGGGCGGATAAGGGTTGGTATGGACTTCACTACCGCGATAAGCACCCGGCGACTATACCTTGTGTCTCTGTTATTAGGCCTCATCCTTGCTAAAACTAAACCAGTCTTTGCTGCCTTCTGGGCGACCTCATGATCGCCAGTTTGGTCTTCTACATGTCCAGGTCTAGTTTGATCATTATTTGATGATATGAATGGTTTCACTTTCACAGAGTTCCACGTTCTCTGGTTATTTCGCAACTACAAACACCGCCAAGTTGGCATAAAAATAAATCGCTCTTCAGACGGTGGCTCGTTACCCCATTATATATGTATAGCGCTCTACAATTGAGGTCGCAATACGGAACCTTGGGGAACGCCTCTTGTCACAATCTACTTCGGCGCGTGGTTGATGTCGTACCAGAAAAGCCCTTATAAGAAGTAGCTCTCGATTAGGTGAATTATGTAGACAGCGATATCCAATTTGGCCCAAGGCAATGATCTTAGCGGCCACCTTGAGAGCTTTGTTAGATGCTTGCACATCTGCAGTAGTTCCTCCTGACTAATCCAAGTGATTGGAGAAATGTCCTGTTGAACGTTTACATTAGGCTTATTTCCCTCCTCAGGAAAATATTTGTAATATTTTTCAAACTACGTGAATCCGGATGCTGGACAGCGAAGTCCTATAGTTATACTAAAATCTTAGAGAACGTACCTCGGTAACTCTCAACTGACTGCGTCATATCAAAGCTATTTACTGCGAGTTTTCCAATCAGGGCAAATTGGTAAAAAGCTTGACGATGACGGTTATGACACAACCCTCTTCAATAACTGATCAAAAGTTGCCTGTGGAGTCGGTGCGGGAGTTTTCGCGAATATACATAGTGTAGGCGAGTGGTAAATTCTTCAAGGATTTGCCAGTGTTTTCCTGGCGGCTCTGGAAGCCTGTTGGTAGAAAGAGGCGAGCGGTGGGGCTCCTGGCATTCGGAAGTGTGGAATCTACTCGCACTATAAAACAGCGACGGAATTCAGATGGCAAAGACTCACCTTTTTCGCCAAGTCGAGGAGGATTTGGCCCTTTTACAACAAGCCCGATTGCTAGATTTCATGACAACTGTGTAAATAGTACCTCCAAGGTTCGTATCAACTCCTCGACACAGCAGCCTACAGTAATCTTGCCTTCTCGCATGGACTTCTGAAGGATGTTTTAGAGATCCTGGTACTCTTTCTCCACTTTCTAGTACCGGCTCCCCCCTTGCCTGTTAATAAAGTCTCCTCGCTCGCAGGCAAAAAGATCTTAATATGAGATTGACTGGTTCCACCTGTAGTTCGGTTTCTTGCTGCGTTGCAAACACGGTCGCTGCGTTTTTGCGCCGTATGCTTAAGTTACACGCTGATGCAACTGGCCCATCTTTTTCATTGTCATTTCCTTTGATCTGTGACCTACTTCTAATTCTGCCAGGAATGCCTCCTTCTCAAAAGTCTCAGGAGATCACTCACCTGTTCTAGAATCGTGCTGCGCGCCTTCGGTTGATACCTGTTAGTCGGAACGGGTGCAGCGCACACATACACCAGACTACCTCTATCACCCATGAGTAGTGGGGACAATGACATTGTCTTGTTTCTCCAGTGGCACTACCCTAAGATCAGGTTATTTACTTCTCCCATCTGCTGCTGGCTGGCTGCTGGCGGTCAAAGAGTAGTATAAGTCCCAGGGCGAAACGTGGACCCACAATGGAGCACGAAATTTGGGAAACGCCTGCTGAACCAACACTAACAGCCCTACTTCCAAACCCTATCTGCACCCCCACTTGGTGATCGCTGGGAGATCTTTCTTAATGAAAAACTGCAAACGGAGAAATATGAAGGCAAGTTTCCTGCGCCTAAAAACAGAACAGGTAGGGCTGACAACCTCACGTGGAAAACCGAAGTTATGAAGCCACGGAAGGAGCCTCGGATAGGATGGACTTTAAACGGCAACGACAACGAAATAATGATTTGCGCATTTTTTCATGGAACGTGCGCTTCCTGTACAGATCGAATGCTGCTTAGCAGCTACCCGTTGCGAGAGATGCGCTGGGCAGGGACCGATTTCCAGGAGAAGAGGCACTATACCATATATTATAGTGGCTACACAATAAACCATGTGCTCGGAGTAGGTTTCTTAGTCAGCAAAAAAATGAAACATGCTGCTATCGGCTTTGAAAGCACAATCGAACCCTTTCGATTGTGTTTTCAAAGCCGATTCTCCGTTTGGGGGGTAAATTTAGAAATATAAGCCTCATAAACGTTCACGCCCCTACAGAGAAGACTGCAGAGGTGGAGTAGGACACTTTCTACGAGGCGGTTGAAAGGACCCTCGAAGCCTGTCCTAAGTATGATATGACAATCGTACTTGGAGATTCTAACAGTCAAATAGGGACGGGGCCCGCATTCAGACGATACGTCGGTTCCAATAGCTTACATAGGGATACCAATGATAACGGACTGCGGATTACTCAGTTAGCAGTATCGAAATGGTTGTTGGAAGTTCGTAGTTTGGGTGGAAGGCAGTTTACAAAGAAATGTGGCCCTCTCCATACAGGACCACTTTCAACCAAATTGACCACGTGCTGATTGAGCGGCACATCTGTCAGCCTTGATGAATGTCAGGACATATAAGGGGCCAATATAGATTCGAATAACTATCTCCTGGGCATGGTGCTCCGGACTGGAATTACAACCCCACCCACAATCCCCTCTGACAATCAGATGAGAGTTAACACTGAAGCCATCCACAACACAGCTGTATGCAACTCCTATAAGGGGGAAATGAATGCCGCAATAACCGCCGCTAACAAATGTCATGAAGATGAAGCATCAACAAATTATATTTGCAACCACCTGAAGGGTGTTATTATTGATACGGCCACAAACATACTTGGCCCAGCCGCAAAAAAAGTCGGAACAGCTGGGTCGACGATGATTGTAAGGTAGGAACGGAACGGAAGAATGCTGCATACCGACACGGACGGAGACTTATCACGAACTCCTCTCGACGGAGCGAAACGACTTCACAGACGGAAAAAGGAAGCCTGTAGAACCATCAGGACTTTAAATTCGAAAAGTACAGGAGCAACCGCATCGGGCGCGGAAGTTTTACCAAAGCAGGATGAAGCCTCACACACCTCGATTCTCATCCTGCCAAGACAAAGAGGGAAATCTGATTTCCGATATTGGACCAATAGCTTGAGCATTTTGATGAACTGCTGAACAACCTCAATATCGGCAAGTTGGACGACCCGCCAACTGAAGACGACGGACAGAAGCTGCCACCACTGAACATGGAAGAAACAGTCCGTGCAATTCATCGGCTTGAAAACCACAAGTGGCAAGAGCCGATGGAATTACAACCGAATTAGGTAAATATGGAGGCGACCAACTATTCCAACTGATGTTGAAGGTCTGGAACACTGAATCAATGCCTGACGATTGGTATTATCTGTGCCATACACAAAAAGGGGGACATCATATAGTGCAGCGATTACAGAGGTGTCAGTTTGCTGAGTACCAACTATAAGATATTTTCCATTGTCTTGCTAGGCTAAATAGCCTCAATTACCCAGAACATCATTATGCCTTACCAAAGAGACCTCACTTCAAGCAACAAATCAGATTTTCTCTCTGTGGCAAGCGAGGGAAAAACTGTTGAAATATGTACATCAGTTGCACCATCTTCTCATCGACTCTAAAGCTGCATATGATAGCATAGCCACGGTAAAACTTTACACGGCCACGAGGAAATTCGATATCCCAACGAAATTGGTAAAGTTGACTAGGCTGACTCTGAGCGAGGCTAGATAAAAGTAGTCTAAGACAAGGGGATGCCCTATCATGCATCCTCTTTAACCTGGTCCGGTAGAAAGTGGTTCGCGATGTTGATGACAATGCAAGAGGAACCGTCGTCTTCAAGTCCACTCAACTACTGGCCTCTGCTGGTGATATTGACATTATGGGAAAACAATCCGAGATGTACAGTCTACCCTGATCCAGATCAAGCAGGCGACCAGAGATCTCGGGCTGCATATTAATGAAGGCAAGACGAAGTACATGGTGGCTACGTCAGCGCCAAAGAGCAAAGAACGAACAGCACCGAATACAACTTTGAGACTGTTGAAAATTTCTCCTATCTAGGGTCCAAAACCACAAACGATAATAGCTATGACAATGAATTTCACGCATGTTTGTTGGTTACCTACAGAGCCTATTTCAGCTTACAAAAACTGTTTCGCTCGAAACGTTTCATCATAGGGTCAAACTTCTTATTGTATTATACAAGACTATGATCTTGACAGTCCCCATGTATTTCTCGGAGACTTGGGTTTTTAGCAAGAAAAATTGCGAACTCTTGGCCGCGTTCGAGAGAAGAATCCTTCTAAGAATTTTTGGCCTACATAACGACGAAATCTATGAGCGATACCATGACCGTCTGGTTGTGGATAAAATCCGGCTCAACAGGTTACGGTGGTCGGGTCATCTACTCCGCATGGATGAGGATGGTCCAGCCCGAAAAGTCTATAAGGGCAATATCTATGGTAGAAAAAGAAGGCGACGCAGACCCTGCCTGAGATGGAGCGATGGCGAGGTCAAGGCGCCAGACAGCTTTTAGGGATATCGAATTGGTGGACCTCGGCGCAAAACCGGGATGTCTGGAGTTCCTTATTAAGGCAGGCCTAGAGCGGATACCGGTTGCTGCGCCGTTGATGATGATGATGATGATTATCGGAAACTGCCCAAACTAAAAATCTGAAAAAAATCAAAGGGCTATATGGTGGCTAGGCTCCGAAATACCTTCCACACCGATATCCTTTCAAATAAAGTTAATAATAGTACATTACTACAATATTCAGTAATTGGATGTAGAAGTCCCCTTAAGTTCATCCTAGCACCACTACAGCAATGTAGGCTATAATATAGAACTTGATCCTACCAAGTTTGGTGGAAATCGCACTGTTACTAACAAAGTTATAATAGGTAAAAGTTGTCACTTCTTTGGAAATGCAAGATTTTGAATGTCAATATCACCCGAAAGTGGATATGCTCACATATTATATGCGTATATTACGTGGTATGGACTAATGGGGTAAACTCACACTCCAATGGCTTTATAAAAGAAATACACAAAACCGTTCGTACTTGAAACGTCCAGCTTCCGGTTTCTCGACTTGTTTTTATTTTGGGATATTCTCCGCAATATGTGGTCATTGTTCCAATCTGCATCCTCTGCACATGGATGAGGTAAGGAAAATTCTCACAAACTTTATTCTTCAAAAAAAAACCTCTTCTTGAACTGGTCGTCGCAGAATCCCTCTCCATTTTTGGAGTGTGGTACTACTTCGCAACGTCTTCAATTATAGGGTAGAAGGCGCATCTGGGAAACAGTGTAGTGTTAGTTTACGTATGGATGCGGTTTGTTAGCTGATATTCAAGTTTTAAAAGTGAATTATGGAAGATGTTTTCTTTGGCATCCCGCATTTCGAGGATACCATCCTTCTAAGTTCAAGGACTGGAAAAAATAGAGGTGACGAGAGAATGGAACTCGTGGCGACCGCCGCTAATATTAGAACTCAGTTTACAAGAGGATTAGTAGGAAATATTCGACTGGAACATAAATTTAGCATAATTTGTTTTCGTCCTTTTAAGTCTCGGTTCAGATCCTGGAGGCGTCATCATACTGCTGTAATCTTACAACTTGTACGGCGTCAAGGGTGACGGTAATGAATTACACAGCCTCATGGAAAATGGCAAAGGGAAGAAACAATAACAAGGAAAAGAGACTGTATGTATGTCCTAGGCTCAACAAAGCAGGGAACAGGACTCATAAAAAAAACCGTCGAACAGAGTATGAAGTAAATCCACAATGATTCTACAGGGTTAATTACACCCTGCATTTTCTTTCGAACAAAAGGAATAGTTTCTCAACTAAAATGAATGAACAACTTACAACAGCTTTTTCTACTTAGGACGAACATTCCTACATTTCCTTCGAGTCGAAGAAGTTTTCATTAGTATTCTCCATACATCATGTATACGATAATATCGAAGCAATCAATCCTAAAAGCTTTCCTAGGCTCCTTGGCCGGGTTGTCTTTCGTTGGGAAGGGTAATAGCGGTCTGAAGACGCGTTGAGCTCCGAAAGCTGTGAAAGAACTCACGACCGTCTCCATCGTCAGCATGCTCCTCATCCATGGTAGGGTGTATCTATCTATAGGCATGCATGGGAAAAGATTGGTTGGGCATGTCATTTAAAAACGAAACTGAAAACTTATAATGAAGTGTCTGCTGAAGTGAAATGTGTAAATCGGAGATAAGGCATCAGAAATTGAGATAACGATGGAAGCGTGTACTATTGGCGTTACAAAGACGGCGTGATTCCGATGAGTGTGAAAAATTATTGATTCGTTGGCAGATATGCTTCTATATTTTATGGAATTTTCCGAAAGCTGAAAGTAATCAAGCAATCTCTAGAAGTGCTCCTTCGCCTTGGCAGCAGAATTTCATTTGCTCATCTGATCCTTCCCCACTAATGAGTGGACAAAGACACCACTGATTTACTGGGCAGTGAAAACTAATGATTGCGTTTTTATCCGCTTCGGCTTAGTGCCCACACTTCCAACAACCACTAACCCTATAGTTGGGGGTTGAACTGTAATTGAAACTTCTATTGAACCATGACTATCCGCTCATATTGAAGTTTTTAAAAAATATCGTTCTGGCAATCGACCCTTGGTAATCCAGTCCAATATTCCCACTAAGCAATGGTAAATAGGAACTTTATCAATTACATCCTTCATAAGAACAGAATGATTGTGCTCGGACTGACTTTAATGCTGAAGAAGGAAAGGATAAGTCGATTTTTCACCAACGGGAATGTCGGAAAAATGTTTCCAGTGAATGGTTTGTAAGCGAACCAATTCGGGGCAAATACAATTGTTGGCTTTGGGTTCCTTCTCAAAGTCAATATTTAAATTTGCATTGTTTTAGATGGTTTTAATCGAATGGAGCTTTTTGGATAGATTCTTTTTCGAAAGGTTTTTAGTCAATAACGGTGGTGCTTGTTTGCTTAGGTGGATGAATATACTTCCGCTATGTAAGAGGAAAGTACTTAAAGCCATTGAATATGGTTTACTTTGGCTCTTTGGTATGTAATCTGTAGTATGACATCTAAAATCTATCATATTTAAAAATTTGTTAAAAGAACCGGATGGTGAATTTGTGCTGTGAGAGATCTGTTAGTGTACCTGGTAATCAGTTGCTAGTTTAAGGCATATCTCACAGCCACGCTCTCCTAGTTTGCCCTGTTACTCCAACGTATTTCAGACTTCTAATCGAAATGAAACCTCTTCGTCATATTATTCCTTGGTGTCAGTAATTCAGGGTACCGCCTAGAAAGCATATCAATATTTCTTCGATTTAGGCAGCTCTCCGCCTCACTGGGACTCCCGGACTTTATGAAGATCGCTGTCCCTGCCTGTATTTGTATGTGCAGATGGACAGGAGAAGGACCTCCAGGGATGTCGTTGCTTTTATATCTGGTTTGAGGTGATACAATAGCATTTAAGGTTGGCGGTTGAAAAGAATGTGGATTTTAGCATGGCTGCACTTCCTCTGTACACTTTCTCCGATGCACAAGTTCATCCTATATATTACTTTCTGAGATACGGTGGTGTTTTAGCTTAGAGTTTATGTTTTGAATTCACTCAATGTACCCTTGCTCTTGTCCTTTCCCTTGGTTTTGATTCATCTTGGTGACACAGTATCTGGTTTCTTTCTAGGAATCTCAATTCCCTTTCTAATTATTGAAATCTCGACTATGCAGTGTCTGCAGAACCTTGGAAACATGAAATCGCTGCCTATTTCTGTAGTTGGGCTTATGTTTTTGCTGCAACACTAATGTCTCTGTTCTTACAGGTAGGTGAATGTATTTAAGCAGAGAGTGTTGGACTTCCGCAACAGAACGCTGTCGGACTACCAACCAAGCACCTTCCTATCATCAGAGAGCTTGCCTGGAACAGTTTGACACATTACTTCGGACCAGCCCTCCCGCTGTCCCGGCTTTCGGAGCCTTCGGTCATGGAATCCCTTTCAACAACGGGAGGGAGAAAGAGAGTTGTTAGTTCAGGGAACCCCTTGTCATCCGGTCCCTCTGCCGGTCGAGTTCAATCTTCTTCGCACTAAGAAGAGCCCGAACATAATGCTTAACACGACTCCAGCTGTCAGCGCCTTTCAGTATCTCTCTGACAATGTTGTCTGGAGAGCACCCCTGTGTCTGCATGAAGCTGCCAACGAAAACCCTCCCACTTTTCGCAAGAGAAAAAAGTGTGTTCACCGTCGTCCGCCGCTCCTTTGCAGAAAACACAATCAGGAAATCGCACCTTCCCAATCCTGTACAGGTAAGACTGAAAACCTCAATGCCCGCTTAGAAGTTGTGTAAGGACGTAATCAACCTTCTTCTGCTTTCGGCTCAGCCACGGGTCTAAATTGTCGATGAGCCGCGCAGTCCATTTGCCATTTGGCACGTTCTGCCAATCCTCGGCGCTTTCTACGCTATTGACATCAACCCATACAGAATGTCTGGGAAATAGTGCCCGTACAATGCGGTCCATCTGGTCCCACTTAGTATGCAGGACTTCTGCAGAGCCTCGATTTTCCGGGTGTCAAGCTTATAGCCAAGTCCCCATGGGTCCTCATTCACCTCGTTAATCAGGTTCGAGCTTTGCTCTTATTTGTCGCGCTGCAAAGTGTCCTTTTTGCTGATCTATACTGTGCCTTAATGGTGCATGGCTTCCCGTTGATGTGTAAACGTTGTGCCAAATGGTGGAACTTATGACACTGCCTCCGTAGGTCGGCAATTTCTGCCGTCCACCGGTACATAGAGGGCTTGTCGGGCCTGGCGCCCCTTCGGGGCATGATAGCCTCACACGTCGTCGTCCTCAGGTTCATCACTGAATTTACGACGGTGTCAGCTGCGACGCTACCATGCCCCGGAGCGCCCTCCAGTGCAACTCTGCCTGCTCCAAGAGTTTTGACGAACTTCCCGATGTTCACCCTCATGACATTCCACAGACAGGGGGAGCGTCGCGTTGGTGCTCGGCGGCAAGTAGCGTCAACCACTTCGAACGCAATGTACTCGATCACTAGCCGAGAATTCTTCTAGGACTCGCCACCCGTCCGCTGATGGTGACAGAGATTTCGATGCAAAAGTGATATCAGGAATGCTTCCTTCACAGCCTGGGCGCCGAAACGTTGGCGTGGATCCGGTGTTTAAAACTACGAGCCCGGTTCTCGCCGCCATTTCCAGAATCCGTTTTTCTCTCGGGTCTGACTGAGGCATGCCCCATTCAAGGGCCTTGGTATTAAAATCACTGCCTACCAGGATTCGTCCCTTCGTACCCGAAACTGCGCTCTCCAGAGCATCCAGTCGCCGCCGAAAGTTCGGCATCGTCTCATTCGGCGTCAGGTAAACACCAAAAAACGTTAATTGAAATAATAAAAACTTGTTGTTTCTTTTTCGTTGGTGTGGATATTTATTCTTGCAAATACCGATATTTCGGGAACCACTTGTTCCCTTTATCAGTGCTAACAAGTTTGCTCATCTGTAGACTCACTCAGAAAAAACGTTATCCCTAAATACCGAATCCTGACAAACCCAGTCCCTCGGTCTTGGGCAAGAACACGAAGTCGAACGTCTTCCCGAACGCAGATAAGTCGATAAGTCGATAAGGCCGATAAGTCGAAATGCCATGATGCCAGGTCTCTGTTTCGGTATTGCTCGCTGATTAACACTAGATAAGCATTTACTTAAGCAGGGAACTGGGCTAGCAACTGGTGAGCGGTTGCACTTCGGTATATGTTAATTTGCAAAATGCGGATTATGCCATTCGCGCCCTAGTCCTTTCCAGTTCCGCCCTAAAGATTGGACACCGTCCCCAGCGCGCAGTGTGTGCGATGCTCTCACCAGATGCATCACGAACCCTGCAGGAAATGCAACTTTCGCTTTCATTGCAGGTTTTCGCTTGATGACCTACCTGATCGCATCTCCGGTATGCTGTCTTCCTGTTCGATCCCTTGCAAGTTGCTGACGTGTGTCCATAGTCCAGACTGTCCTGTAGCACTTGGTGGGGACTACTTGCATTCGTACCCTGCATACTATCCATCCAATTTTGATTTTCTCACTGTTAAGGAGTTTCCTCACATATTGTTCGGGGAATTTCATCATGGCGCCTCGTTTTCCGTATGGGAGACACCTCTGCTCCAATATCTTCGGGGTTTCATTCTGTCGCGGATTTCACTAAGGACTTCCGCAAATGTCTTGTCTTCCTTGGGCTTAATGAATAGAGCCGACAGTCTAGTCCTTCGTTTCCTCGTCTTTTCTACTCCGGGCTTTTAGTTTGCAGCCTCCTTGTCTTTGGACTGACGGGTCTCTGGCGGCGCAGTCAGTTGTTTTCTTTTATCCTTCTTTTTTTTGGAACTGGAAACTATTTTGATAAAGTCTCCTTCAGTCACGTCGTCTTCTTTCCACTTTCTCCAAAGTTCACTTTACAGTAGACTATCTGCGGTCCGTTTGGCGAAGCAGCGTGCTCAGCGGGGAGTGGAGCTCTTTTTGCTTTCCAATCATCTTCCACTGCTCTTCACATTGGCCTGTAAAAGGAGATGCCAGCCAATAGTTACTCCAGTTGTATCACCCCGTTTTGATGCCTTTGCTGTCGTTCCTCTAGAGGAACGTGACCGATCGCATATGCTTCACCACTGCCGCACTGATGAGCCTTTCCTCTTCGGCTCCAGCTAGGACGGTCGACTGCACTTACACTCGGTTTGTTTCCGAATTCATCTATTCAGGGGTTGCGGTTCAGACTGGGTTATTTTTAGAACAGGGGTACAGCAGGATATTGGAGTTGCCGTCCCCCTACCGTCAGTCGTGCGACTTGGTAAGGCTTCCCCTTTATTTAAGCGCCGCGGTGTATGTCAGCCTTCGCTGACTCTTTCGCTAATCGCTACGGTGAACGTCGCATTATTGTGCTGCGCTCAAACGCATTTAGCTATTCCTCCTTCCCTGCTATTTCTCAAGGCTGGTATACTGCCAGCTATGGGGTCAGAACTACTTTCTCGGTATCTCGGGGACGTCACACCCCGTATCGTAAGCGACCCATCAAAGGTTGCTGACGCAGAGCAGTAGTTCATCTAATACTATAGTGCTTCCTACCTCAATAATTTCTGGGGGTCTATATCATATCAGAAGATCATATTTCATCTATTAGGACTACGAGAGTAGTCACCTTCTTATTAAAAGTGATTTCTCGCTTTGTTAGCAGATACAAAGCTGTCTCAAAGGATTTCTTCAAAAGAGGGTTCAATATCAGCCTCTCCTTTTTGCGCTCCTCAACCAGTCGCTCCAAAGTTGCGCCAGGGGAAGACGACTAACTCGTAGGCCTATACCCTTTTGCTTAAGTGTCCCCATGCCCTCGGTAAGTAGCTGATTGCAATACTGACACTGGTTGTACACACACATACATATGTTAACTAGTTCCGTGAGTAGAAACCCTAGCTGTAGGAGCATAGGGTAAAATCCCTCTTGGCTTCTTTTTCAGTATTTATATGTGTTCTATAGTTTCTCAACGGGGTTGACCAGATCTTTACCTAGGATATTCTGAAGGCGCATTCCTTCCCGCATGTACATTCCCTTACAGATGGTTGCGGAAGATGGTTTTCTCTGAAGCAGTTTGTGCGAGAGCATTATCTTCGTTGCGAGTAATTGGTTATGCTGACTGCAGGCTGGTAATATAGCCATGGTTTCACTTATTTGAGTTCTGATGCCGCAGGTCGGTCTAGAACTACGTGACGGAGAGTCTGAGAGGTCTAGTGCAAGCTCTTCGCAAAATTGGAAATACCCAGATGCAATTGTTTTTTTTTATGCAATCGTGAATCTAATTTCTAACCTCAGATTTGTCACTGCCTCTTTGCTGGTGCTGAAATTTGGACTCATCCCTGACTGCCATAACCGCCAACGGGGTGTTTTGCAAAACAAAGGTTTGTTCTCCTCGGTCCCTATTGGGACTTTGTGATGTAGAGGATGGGTCGATACGTTATATTTGCTAGTGACTTATTAGTATTTTATAAAAGGTTGTTTGCAGATGGATTAAGCTTTTGCTTCTAAACTGTAGTCACGATATACAGGGTTCTGTAAATGGCTGACTCTTTATCTTCATCACCTGGCTTAGGCAAATAGCTTTGAATCCGTAGATTATAGTGATGGTAAATTGACACCCTGCAGCGGTGTATCAGTTATCTTTTACAGATGAAAGATACTAATATTGGAAATTGCTTGATAACCAGCGACACTGATAGATCGGAATTACATGAGAACGAATTCTGGATCGCTTTAGAGGCCAAAACGAAGTGAACACTATATCGCATGGATATTATCGATTCCATTTTATCATGTTCTTTTTTCTCAGAAAAATGCCAAATGCCATGATTGACATGGGGTACACGTGGCCCGTAAAAAGTAGACGTCGAGGAGCCTTTCAAAGGACCATGTCTATTTTAGGTCTACAGTCAGAGGTTTTGCATTCGTCCGTTATCGATTCAACAATCTTTACATCTCAACAGGATCTGAAATTTGTTCGATGTTCCCTGGGACTGTCGATGAAAACAGTCCACCGATTTTCACGTCAATAACTTCCATAAAATTAGTCGCAAACGTTCCACCTCAAATGCAAAATCATAAAATCAATTCCCAACTAATATGAAATGATTAAAACAGATAGAATTTTACGATCTTTTACCTACTTTATATCCATTCCGGGCGAAGTGAACTAATAAAACGAAATCTATCTTTAGCGTTTCCGCTTGCACTTCTGCGTGTTCGAAAAGCGTCAACTCCTCAAAATTTACATCTTTTCGTCGTTTAATATTTTATAGCCTTCGCGATTTACAACTTATACACAAAAAGAAGTAAGAGCCATGGAACTGTGCTGAGGAGTTGGGAGCTTCACTCGACATTTTTCCTTTCATTTTGATGATTCCTTTATGGGAAAAAGTATTCCATTTGCCGCTGCTTCCTCGTGGTATCCATCGCATTCAAGCTAGCTTGAAACATGTGGTTTTGCTTCATCCCCCGCGTTCTCGATGGTATACAATCATGATGACTTTTGCTTTTTACAGAACAAAATGCAAAAAGGGAATAAAGCATGTAAAAAAAGCTGCGGATTTAATAACAGTCTTAGCATATAAATCGATTTATGGTAAGTGGTAGGGAACTTGCTTAACATAAAGCCAGAAACACATTGACTTGAGGCAATATTCGATGAAGGCAGAACGTATGGACGCATGGAAAGGTGAACGTGTTGGGCGAGGACAGGCGGGGAATTCAATAATGTCCTGATTTATGTCTACAGGAAAATTGATCCAGAGCTATTCCGTCGAGCAGATGTTTTTAAATTTTTGTGGAATAGGACCAGTGGAAGACCCAGGTGGGGGAAATTGGACGCTTTTCAGATGATTAGCTTCCATTGCAGATGGCCACGTCAGATGTGGAGACTGTTTCATCTTAACGTGGTACGTAAAGTGGAAAAGATTGAGTTTGTTTCAATCCGCCGAATCTTACTCAGAATACATAGTATGTCTCGTCCTTAGCTCTTGATTCGTATATGTAACTGTAGCCATTCGTTCGCCCTGTGTGGTGTGTGATTTGCAAGATTTTCTATTGAAGTTCAGATTTTCATTACTTTTAGTTTGATAAACGTAATGTAGCCTACAACAGAACATACTCCTTGACGACTTCTTTTGACCCACAGTCCGACCTCGTTCATACCTCCTTGGATCTTTGAACTGTCAATGCGGTAGCTGTGTTAGTTAAGCATCAATCTCTTGATCTCGTTGCCCTGGGTTTGAAGCCCGGTTCGTCCATAGTAACTTCATCTGTAAACTTCAGAAGTTTTATTTATGGTGTATTCATTGATAGGCACAGTTCAAGCCAAACTAACAATAGACAAAATTTAAATTTTTTTTCAAGAAATGTTCCCTTTTTTTGGGCGTGGTTTATGATGACCAGGCCAGGTACTTATCGGGGCTTAGTGCCATATTTTTTTATAATTTATTCCATTTTTAAAAAATACAATAGGATGAAGCTTAATAGGATTCAAAAAACCGCATGTGCAGGGCTACTAGGGCTTTGCAGTCCTGCCCGGCAGATGCTCTCAGTGTACTCCTGCATCCCCTCCCTCTAGACCTCCACATTGATACGTTGCAGCGTGCAGTGCCGTCAGACTATGTGAGTCCGGATACTGGACAGCGAAGTCCTACGGCCACAGTAACATTCTAGACGAAGCACCTCGGGAAATCTAGGCATTCCCCAAGGACTATTCCACACGCAAGCTGAACTAAGATATTTTGTTATGGAATTTTCAACCAGGGCAAAGTGGAAGACCGGCGGCGTGTTGCTGGGTTATGATTCAGTATTATTTAGCGATGGATGAAAGATGGCATGTGAAATCGGCGCGGGGGCTTTCTCGAAGCGGCAATCAAGCCCTTGTACTCAGTGACGACATCTTCCAGGCTGGTGGAGCCGTACAGAGATGCGCTGAACCAGCTGGGCGTCAGCAAAGCGAGCAGTTGCCATAAATTTAGTACACCTTTTCATACATTTTTCTTAAAACTCCACTAGAAATCCCGCACGTACAATTATCTCTCAATGGAGCAGCCTTAAGAGTGAAATATAGTGTCATAAATTGTACGGTTATGGTTATTTTATCGGCTCACCTGGCCATGTCTGCATGGATGCACGATACACGACAAACAGTCTTTATTTGTCAGCAGACGGGCTCCATGGATTGTGTCCACAAATTGCATCCGTGGAGACGTCATGACACATGCTAATGCGTAGTTGAATGGCTCATCGGTAACTGTTCCATACAGAAAGCCTTAACAACAGATTCCACCTTCTCAGTGCTATCGGTTATCACTTCGAATAACAATTTTTAACATTGACTCCAAAGGGACTTGTTGAGTGCATCCACTAGAAACTTGTGCTCAAGGTATGGGACAGCGAATCAATGCCTGACGATTGGCAACGAGGCATTATCTGTCTCATACATAAAAAGGGAGATATCACACAGTGCAGCAATTATAGAGGTTTCACGTTGCTGAGTACCATCTATAAGATATTCTCCGCTATCTTGCTAGGCCGGATAGCCCCATACGCCCAGAACATCATTGGCCTATACCAAAGAGGCTGCACTCCAGGCAAATCAGCAACAGATCAGATTTTCTCTCTGCGGCAAGCGATGGAAAAACTGTTGGAATATAGACACCAGTTGCACCATCTATTCATCGACTTTAAAGCCGCCTATGATAGCATAGCCAGGGTAAAACTGTACACGGCCATGAGAGAATTCGGTATCCAAACGAAACTAATAAGATTGACTAGGCTGACCCTGACCAATGTGCGAGACCAGATAAAAGCAGCAGGATCACTCTCAACACCATTTGACATCAATAACGGTCTACGACAAGGGGATGCCCTATCATGCGCCCTCTTTAACCTGGCCCTCGAGAAAGTCATCCGTGATGCTGATGTAAATGTAAGGGGTACGATCCTCTTTAAGTTCACCCAACTACTGGCCTATGCTGACAATATGGACATCATGAGAAGAACCACCGGCTTCATCCAGATCGAGCAGGCGGCGCGAGATTTTGGGCTGCGCATCACTGAAGGCAAGACAAAATATATGGTGGCAACGCCAGCACCGAAGACGAACCAACCAACAACATCAAACCGCACTGGTCAAACAGGAAGAATAAGAATGGGAGAAAACAACTTTGAGACCGTTGACAATTTCTCCTATTTAGGGTCGAAAATCACAACCGATAACAGCTACGATGACGAAATCCGCGCATGGTTGTTGTCAGCCAACAGAGCCTATTTCAGCTTACAAAAACTGTTCCGCTCGAAACGTCTCACCATAGGGTCAAAGCTCTTACTGTACAAGACTATGATCTTGCCAGTCCTCATGTATTCCTCGGAAACTTGGGTTCTTAGCAAGAAAAATTGCGAACTCTTGGCCGCGTTCGAGAGAAGAATCCACCGAAGAATTTTTGGCCCCCTACATGAGGATGGACGATTCCGTAGCCTACACAATGACGAAATCTATGAGCGATACCATGACCATCCGGTTGTGGATAAAATCCGGCTCAATAGGTTATGGTGGGCGGGTCACTTAATCCGTATGGATGAGGATGATCCCACCCGGAAAGTCTATAAGGGCAATATCTATGGTAGAAAAAGAAGACGTGGCAGACCCTGCCTAAGATGGAGCGATGGCGTAGGTCAGGACGCCAGACAGCTTTTAGGGATATCGAATTGGTGGACCTCGGTGAAAAACCGGGATGTCTGGAGTTCCTTATTAAGGGAGGCCTAGATCAAATACCGGTTGTTGCGCCATTGATGATGATGAATAACACAGGGAGTTTACGTCTAAGATGGGAATGCCGATATCCGCAATAGAGAACCGTCAAAAACACTTGTCTACCTGTCTGTAATCATATGTGCGAATCGAGAAAGATTTTGCTTCAGGTCAAGCGGAACTGGTATACGGATAGAGCTTGAGACTTCCCAGCGACCCTATGATTTACAATAGGGTGGGTTTTAAAACCATCAACCTGTTACGTCTGCTCAAAAAAGTAGTGCGAAATCTGAAGCCGGCTCCTTCCGTTAACTTCGCGAAACGTAGTCAATGTCCCCAATGATCCCGAATTCTGCACGCATGACCTAATTAGAACGGAAGCCTCCCAGAGGAGCTAGAGCCACCTTATGAGGGCTATTTCCTGGTCCTCGAGCGAGGCCTACATCATTTTACCCTTGCCGTCGGGAGCATGATCAAGAGGATCTTCCTGGCCTGGCCTGGCCTGGTTAAACCTTTCTTGCTGGATGAAAGTGCAGGCAAGAAGACAAGAGCGCAGGGAGCTGTGCCGGGTTTCTACAATAACATCTTGAGTTGACTGTCAGAGAGAGTATAAATTTCAGCATATATACTACTGCCTGAGATACAGTTGTGTTTCGGTTTCACTCAATGAATCCTCGTTCCTGCCCTATCCCCTGGTTTATATTCGCCTCCCATAATAGCTGGTTTCTCACAGATGCCAATCTCTTTTGGAATCCCCCATAGGAATCCCAATAATTGTTGAAGTCTCGATTTTGCAATCCCTGCAGAACTTTGGAAACGTGAAATCACTGCCCATTTCCGTGGTTGAGTTTATAATTTCGTTCTGACACTAATGGGTTCCTATTCTATCGGTACGCACACGCCATTTGGTTGGAGTCTGTATACTGCAAACATTCGGCGCAGCTCTGCATGCATTACTCAATTTCCAGCCCTTAGATTTGTTTGTCCAGAGCACTGCAATGAGACCAGTTCATACACTAATTCGATTAGATCTATGGGGAAATAGTGGACTTTGGGGGGTACTGGGGTCATTGGGAGAACTGAATCTAGTTTTCGTAATGCTTTCTGATTCTTGGATCCCCATACATCTCTTTGGTAGAAGATATGAAGTTATCTTGAAATTAAGAGAAAACTGGGACCAACCAGAACACACCGATGGCTCAAAAGTAGAACAGGGTTCTGGAGCGGGAGTTTACCTCTCGAGTAAAAACGAAAAGGCTTCTCCCTTGGGGCAATGTACAACGTACGTCCTTTAGGCTGAAGTACATGCGATCCTGGATGATTGACGAGCAGTTCAAGGGCAGACGCCTTCCAATGCATGGAGGGTGTTGAGCAATCCTTTGATCACTGCAAAAATCGTTCATAAATGTAGAAATTGATTGAACTCTGTTTCTAGATTCAATACGGTGAAACTACTCTTGGTACCCGGTCATTGTGGTCTTCAGGAAAATGAAATCTCGGATGCCCTAGCAAAAGAGGGTTCAATTTCTCCAATGCCTGGCCCGGAACCAGCAATTGAGGTGTCAGCAACATTAGCTAATGCTGCTATCAAAAACTGGGCTGAGTGTTAATGTTGGTAAGCACACCAAACATTTCCTGTCAGAACCAAACAAACTTGTTGCAAAGTTTATTCTGTCGAAAAGCAGGAAGACTTTCAGAAGTATTGTAGGCATTCTGGCTCGTCATAATTCACTAGCTGGGCATATGTTCAGAATAGGAATTCTCTAAGATGATACGTGTCCATCCTGTAATAGGGAAGCGAGTACAACTGCAGTGGGTAGCTTCGTATTCACTAATGGAAATCCTGCGATATATAAACGAATCCGGGATATTCCGTTAGACGGGGGAATCGATTACAATGGACCACTAAGTTCTGAGTGTTCAGAGGCTTTGTCTCCTCCCCTCCTCCGAAAGTTTCCTCCTTCTCTCTTCTTTCGGGTTAACTTGTTGCTCTCGATGTCCTTCCCACAGCAATCTTTGTCCACGGATGGACGTTTCACATGGGAGTAAAGTAGAGAAGTTAAAAGGACCAAGCTGTTGTGCGTTGTAATTTCGGCAAAGCCTAGGAATCGGGGAATGAAAGTAAACTTTGACCTCTTCGAAGGACACGTTGAAAATGTCTGCGCTACGTGTGTTATAAGACGCAGGACGGCAAGTGATATCATCAGCGGAGGAGCAGTCCCTCAGACCCGAGGAAAGTTTAAAAACTGTGCATAGATCCAGATAGGAAGGGTAGGGTCAGAAAACGAAGACGGGAGGGGTAGTCCACACGAAGGAAGCTTTTCTTAAAGAAGAGGGAACGAGTGAATTTACGTTGCACATTTTCGAGGGCAAGGCAATCACAGTTACGGGAAGGTGACCAGATCATGGAGCACGCTAAACCATTAGTCGAGCACTAACGAACCAGAATATCTAGGTTAGATTCAAGGGAAACACAATCCATAGGCGACGATAAAGCGGAAAATAGCTTAAGGTCATCGTCATATAGCAAATAGGGACAAGCAAGGAGGGGGGAAGGTCGTTAATAAAAAATAAAAATAACGAAGAGCCCAGAATAGATCTCTGTGGGACGCCAGAGGAGGGGGAGAAGGAGCGGGAAGTGCAGCTGGAAAAGAGACGCGACAGGATTGGTTGGAAAGGTATAAAACAAGCGATATGGGAACGCTTAGAGGCAAGTGTTTGGGTGGAAGTATCTTGTGATTTACAGTGTCCAAGGTTTTAGCGAAATCAGTGTAAATGGTATGTACTTCTTGCCGTGAATTTAGACATTTGGCGACAACGTTGGTAAAGTCAAGCAGGTTGGAGGCAGTGTACCTGCGCTTAACGAAGTCATGTTGCTCTTTCATTATGCAGTGGCTAAAGTGGGCGCACAAACAATCGCTGATATATATTTACAGGATTTTGGAACAGGAGGAGAGGAGGGAAATGGGACAGTAATTCTCGGCAAACGCACGATCGCCAATTTTGTATATGGGGATGATGAGGGCCTCTTTCTAGAAGCCGGGAAAATGATTCTCTTCGAGGCTTTTGTTGAAAATAAGAGATATTGGGGAAGAGAGATGGACTTACGAGTATTGAGCCAAAAAAGGTTTGGAAGACCATCGTAGCCAGGTCCGACATTGGCATCAAGTTTGCCAATGAGGAACTCGACAAGGATGCGGGTAAGAAGAGGAATGGTAAGCGATGCGGGGCTGGCTACATCCAATATTGGGAGGGATTGAGAGGAAGTAGGGGGGACATAGATTGAGGACAACTAGCGGGAGAGTAAATCACAAGATAGTTGGGGGGAGTTAGCTGAGGAGCCAGAGAAGAAGAGACTGGGCAGGACAACGGGAGTTACGAATGTGAGACCAGAAAGGTTTGAGGTTTCCGCGCTTTAGTAAGTCTTCCATACTAATGAGAGATCCGACAAACTCCTGACAGATCTGTCTGTCCGTTTGTTCAATTGATTCAGAACCGTTTCACATGTTATCGCAAAGTTTAATGGATATATTGGAATCACGAATCCCCAAGCACGCAGTGATAGATATCATTTATCGTTGGGTTTAAAAGGACTCTCCATACATGTTAGGAGAGAGGGGGGGGGGGGGGTATTTTTCCCTAAATGAATATAGTCATGTGGGGTATCAAATGAAAGGTCTTGGTTAGGAATTTCCCAAGGAATTCCCAGGTGTATCGTTAGTTGTAAAGAGGAGGAGTGGAGAGCGTGCAGTTAAATCAATGGCTTATTTTCAGAAACTGTCCAACTGAAATAAATTGTGATGACAGCTTTCGGTTTCCCACTTGTTATACATAGATTCTGAAGTTCTAGCTGTAAATTTGTCACATCACGGAATCTATGATGGCATTTTCATTCAAACTGTGTCCTTATCCCAACTGAAACGTAAATGATGTGAAAAGAAGCTCTGAATCTGTGAATTTATTCCCGGAAAAATCAGTCAATTTTAAAACTCAGAAAAAATGCAAATCTAACCTTCATCAAGTTATGCTCGATTCCAGCTCATCACTTCAAAAATCTGTTGCTCCCAATTTTCCGCCGTGTCTATTGTTTACCAAAAGCTTGTTCTTCATTGTAAAATGGAAGGGTTTTCTGCGTGGATTATGTTTCTACAAATAGCGAACTCTAGAATTCGTTCACTGTTGTTGTTCTTGTTCGCTAAAAGTTATACTTCTTAAAAAGTTTCTTTTTCTTTCTTCTGCTGTTCATCTTTGTCCTGTTCATTGTCGTCATCCTGAGAAGTTTTAAGATGGTTTCGTTAAGCCTCGAAAACATCAATGCATTTACACGGAGACGACGACTAAAGTTTTCTGACATATTTTCTAACACAAGGTGGGAAGTTTAAGCTGGTTCTTTGGCAAGTGAATGTACTTGGAAATGAATGTATACCCAGAGTAAGAGCGCTTCGTACTTTACAGATTTCCCGGGAATAGGAAGGGTTGCGTCAATTGTTTTTGAGTCATTTCGCTCCCATAAAATTGTCGATGTGCCGTTCACTGTGAAAAATTGTCGATTTATGGGTGGAAAATGTTTCTCCATTCATCATTGCGATAAAGACATAGGAAGAATCATTGCAGAGAGTTTTCCTGTCTTTTTATGGTCCAATGATTTGTTCTAAATGTGCACACCCGGGGACTTTTTGAAGCGACATGGGGCTAACTTGGCTTAATGGAAATTTATTGGTTCTATTTTCACTTTCACGATTTCTGCTGTTGAAAGCAATGAATTTTCAATAATTTATAACCCTCAAATAGTTTTCGATCCCCAGAACTTAATTTAGTTTAGCCTTTCCCAGCAGATTCATATCAGGTTCCCACACTTTGTGGAAACGCAACTTTTCCTATTAATGTCGGGGACATTCTACCTACCCCCAAGAAACAACTCTCCCTTCTGTCGCATAGTGGGTGTCGAGTTAACCAATATACGCCAGAACTTTCGCCACAGCGACAATGACGATTCATATTAGTGACTTATGCCAGTGCGATATCCTGTATTCCAGGACGGCAGGGTAAAGCTAAGTCCTCGTTCTGGTCCCAAATGTCGCCGCCCAACTCCTCTAAAAGTCGTTTTCACTCCACCTCGGGCAGTGAGAGCGTGTTGGCTAACCAACATAATAATCTATTTCATGAAATTCTCATGCTTTTATGCTTTCAAATATGTCAACGCACAACATATTCAAGTGACAGCACAGTGTGGTTGTTTTGGAAGCATTTCAGAAGGTTCATTCAAAACACTCGTACGTGCATAGATGGCTGGGAGTATGGATGTGGGTAAGGCTTCGATATTAGCAGTACGAAGCGGGCGACCAGGACGTGCTCAAGGGAGCTATTAGTGAACGAGTCAAACGATTTTCTTCGTCAAAAGGATGCTTGCGACTGACTGTCAGCGGAAATTATCATCCATTTTCAGGCATACTTTTATAACAATATGAATAATATAATACAACCGCAATGAGCTTGTTTGTCCCTAGTTTTGCCAGCGGCGCTCCAATGGAGGCAATTACCAGGACAGGAAACACCATAATGCTATTAAATTTAGATGATTTTGGCAGCGATGATGGCATATATGGCCAAACCACTCGTAGGAAATTATGCTCAAGAAAAATGACACTGAATTTCGTCCCATAAAAATATTCAAGTGAATAAAAAGGACACATCAGCTTGTCCGCAAAAGTGTCGTTAAACTGTTGGTGACAGCGATGAGTGGAGTTTAATTAATTTTTAAATGAAACGCCGAGTTGCCAACAGATTATAGTGGATTGTTTCAACAAAGCGGGGCTCTAAAATTGTTCATGAAACTTGACATTTTTTATGACATTATCCTGTTATAATTAAGAAGTATTTCTTCCTGAATCTACCGAGAAAATTACAAATATATTTCTGTCTAGGTATATCTGCCATAGATAAGCTACTTTTCTATTCCGAATTTTCAGCTTACGGAAATGACATGATTCGATACAGATTCTCTTGTACTCGGACTACCTTCTACGATTGCACAACTCTCTCTTTGTGGATTTACGGTGGCCCAGTTTGTATCCTTTGTAGTTTCCTAATGAGGTCGTAGGAATTCGAATGGTAGAAAGCATTCGTATGTTTGTTCTTATGTTCTTTTGAATCGATTTTCAGCCAAGTGAAAAGAAGTTTTCCGAAGATCTTCAATAAAACCTGAACTTTACGATACTAGGATAAGAGAAGATGCACTTTTCCAAAATGGAAAACTTTAAGATATGTTCACAGGTGGATGTTTCTCAGCCATCACAATAGAATATAAAACCCAACGGCAACTGCAACAAACATTTTCATGACTTAGAAGTCCAATGCTGGGATAACTTGGCATCCGATTGTCTTTGGAAGAAACTTTGACATGCCACCTGTTAAACCTTACTCATTAGGACCATCTGACAACAAAGGAAAAACTGAGAGGATTTTTTATAGTAGGAAACTTAGAAAGTAAATAAATTCCAACTGAGTCGTTTCCTAATGGTCTGTATTTGGTTGATACCGAGTTATAAAATAAAGTGCATCCTTTCGACATCAATCAACATTTCTGATCAGAAATCCACTGAATTTTTTTTTGAAAAATGAGCAACCCTTCAGGACTGGAAAAGGAAAGAAAACACAGGGCGATACGCATGTTAAATACTTAAGCCGGCTTCACCATTTTACAACAATTGAATGGCTTTTTCAGCGGCTTATACTCCTCGCAGGAGCAATTCAGTTTAAGGAAGAAACTACCGTACTGCGACCAGCACCAAATTACAATATATGCCTTTCTCTCTTATGACGTCTATCAGGATCACTATTTGTCTGGCTATGCAGAGGGATCAGTTTGCCATTCATAGATGAATTTGACAGGTAATTTTTCGGCAATCAGATTGGTTCCCTTGAGAAACCTTAGGAGAAATGACCGGGTAAAACTGTAGCACGTCTATAGGGTTGATTTACCAGTTCTAATATTGGTACTTTAGAAAAGCTAGCAAAGCGTATTACACTGCTGACAATTTGGAGTCCTGAAAACACTATATAAACTGGCTTAAACTCCCTGGTTTTCCAATCTATTCTCGCAACTCCTCCCGTCTTGACTACTACTCTCTTCCTTTTTAAATACCTGTTCCTCCTCCATCTCAAAAACATCAAAAAGTCTTTGTCACGCACTCTTGATCTCTTTCTTTCAGCGTTACTTCTACTTGAGTGTGTGTGTGTGTGTGTATGGTGGGGGAGAAGCTACAGCTTCTGAGCACTCAGGACGTGTTGGCCCATTGTACTCGCCTCTCCCGTCTAACGGAATATTCCAGATTCGTTAACGTATCGCAGGATTTCCGTTAGTGGAAGTGATGCTACCCGTCGCAATTGGAGGACATCGGCACCAAAGATCTGATGCCTGGTGCGTCCATAGGCGGGGCATTCACATAGGAAATGCTCAGTGGATTCCGCTTCCTCATTACAGGAGGGACACGTATCATCTTCGGTAATTTCTATTCTGAACATATGCCCAGCTAGTGAATTATGGCCTGTCAGAATGCCCACAATACACCTGCAAGTCCTCCTGCTTTTCGACAGGATAAATTTTGCGGTACGTATGTTGGGTTCTTGCAGGAAAAGTTTGGTGTGTCGAGCAGCATTTAAGCTCTGCCACCTGTCGTTATGGGAAACTTATTCCCAGTTTTTGAAAACAGATTTAGCCAATGCTACTGATACCCCAATTGCTGGCTCCGGTCCCGGCATAGGGGAGATTGACCCCTCTTTATCTAAAGCGTCCGAGATTTCATTACCCTCTATGCCACAGTGACCAGGTACCCAGAGTAGTTCCACCGTATTGAATCTAGACATAGAGTTTAAACGGTTTCTGCATTCCAGAACGATTTTCGAGGTGATCAAAGGACTGCTCAATGGCCTCAGTGCAGCTTGACTGTCACTGCAGATTGCGATGCGCCTGCCCTTCAACCGCTCGTCAATTACCCAGTTTGCCACCCTTAGGATCGCATAAACTTCGGCTTGAAAAACCGTTGCATATTGTCCCAAAGGAAAAGCCCACTTCTCACTTTTATTCGAGAGGTAGACTCCGGCTCCAGAACCCTCTTCTGTTTTTGAGCCATCGGTGTAGAAGACTTCCGTATATCCCGCCACGCATTCCTCTGGGTCTTCCTAGTCCTCTCTACGCTTCAGGGTAACTACATATCTTCTACCAAACAGATGTATGGGGACACGAGAATCGGAAGGCATTGTAAGAATTGGATTTAGTCCTCCCAGTAACTCTTCCAATGCTCTGTGCCCCCCACATCTGTTGTTTTCCCATAGATCTAATCGAATTAGCCTATGAGCTGCTCTCATTGCAGTGCTTTGAATAAATATATCCAGGGGCTGCAAATTGGGTAGTGCATTCAGAGCTGCGCCAGATGTGGTGCTCATGGCACCAGTGATACCCAGACAAACAGTTCTTTGCAGTGTGGCTAGTTTACGGTGAAAACCTTTTTGTCTCACCTTAACCCACCACACTACGGATGCATATACGAACATCGGCCTAATGATGGCAACGTATATCCACGTTACCACATTAGGCCTGAGTCCCCATGTCGAGGCAAAGGTCCGTCTGCACAGCCCATAAGCTGTGAGAGCTCGTTTCATCTTTACCTCTACATGTTTGTTGCAAAGAAGTTTTTTATCTAGAGTGACCCCCAGATATTTCACTTCTTCAGAGAGTTGAAGGGTAGTACCCCTCATCTCAGGGAGACAAAGTCCATCCAGTTTTCTCCTTTTTGGCAATAAAACCATTGTGGTTTTATTTGGATTAACTGACAAACCATGTCTAAGACACCAGCTGTCTATCAAATCAACGGCACGCTGTGTGTTCCTACACACCGTTCCAAGATCCCGATCAACAGCAATTACAGCCACGTCATCAGCATAAGCTTGAGCGTGTATTGGCAAATTTTGCAGTTCGCAAAGCAGTGAGTCGATCAGCATACTCCACAGAAGCGGCGAAAGCACACCTCCTTGGGGGCAGCCCTTCGTCGCTTCTGTAGTCAGGTAGCAATCGACCCCTACCTCAGCGCACAACAATCTTTGCGTTAGTGTAGCATGGATCCACTTAATTAAGGCATCATCAACACCATGCACTCTCAAAAGCCCCTTCAATGTCCACGAACACCCCCATCGCGTACTCACCATTCAAAGTTGCATCCTCTATTTTTGTGACCAAAGAACGCAGAGCAGACTCACAGGACTTTCTACGTTGGTAAGCATGTTGGTTGTCACTAAGTGGGTGTGACCTAAGTGCGTTTCCACGAATGTGACGCTCCACCAGTCTCTCCAAACTTTTCAGCAAGAATGAAGTCAAGCTGATCTGTCTGAAGTTCTTTGGATTAGAATAGTCATCTTTCCCAGGTTTCGGTAAGACAACTACCTTAACCTGTTGCCAAGAAGAAGGCACGTAGCCCAAAGCAAGACATCCTCGGAAAATATTTCTTAGAGATCGCTCTAAATGCTCCATACCCTCCTTTCGCATTGCCGGATAGATGCCATCCATGCCAGGTGCTTTGAAATGTTCAAAGGACAGTATGGCAGCTCTCACCTTTTCTTGGGTAACAACCGCTTTCGCAGTCTTCCAGTTCCCCTTGCAACGCTGGCGTGTTGAAGGGGTTGCAAGAACCGTCAACTCTCCCCCTACCACCTGTCTCACCCGTTCTCCCGGGTGGTGTACTTCCAGGAGGGTCTGTACTGAGTCCAGTCTGGAGCTCGTGAAAGTACCGTCGGGTTTTCTAAGAGAATCCAACTTGGCCGACTCATCCCTTTTGAGGACTCTGCACAGCCTTGAAGTCTCCTTTTCGCCTTCCAGTTCCTTACAGTACGCTCTAAAGGAGTCTCGTTTCGAGCACCTCACGAGCCTCTTATATTCACGTTGTGAGTTCCTGAAATTTAACCAGTCTTCGTCCTTGTTACTTTTGCAAGCACGATTTAGAAGTCGCCTGGTTGATTTCCTGAGTTTTTGCAGTTCTCGATTCCACCAAGGAACCGTTTTACCGCTTTGGCCTCGGGAAATAGGACAAGCCTCTTCATAGCACTCTAAAAGTGTGCCGTTCAGAGTTTTCAATTCATCTTCCAGCACCAAAGGAGTCCTTAGTCGCCTAGGGAACTGTACTTTATTGCCAAGAAGTTCATTGAACTTTGCCCAATCCGTTTTCCTAGGGTTCCGTCTTTGTACTGCAGACTGTTCGCCCGCAATAGTCAGACTGAATTCTAGATATCGGTGATCTGACAGTGAGACCTCGTCTAGCACTCGCCAGTGTGTAATCAACTCTAAAAATTTTGGGGTACAGATTGTTAGGTCAATTACTTCGCTTCTTCTCGGTCCCACGAACGTAGGGGCGCACCCTACGTTTGCAGTCATAAGACCAGTGATGAAATCAAATAGCTTCTCTCCTCTTGGATTACATTTGCTACTGCCCCAACAAATATGTTGAGCATTCGCATCGCAACCTATTAAGAGTTCGAGACTACTTGATTCTGCATACGCCACCAGATCCCTAAGTTCTTGCGTCGATGGAGGATACAAAGAATCATAGGGTAAATAAGCGGAGGCAACTACGATGTTTTTCCTCTCGCCATTTATTTGGTATTGTATGATGACCGTAGCTAAGTCCTGGGAACAATATTGTCTCAGGATAGTTGCCTCTAACCGTCTTGACATCAGGACGCAAGCTCTCGGTCTTATGGATCTTTCGTCGTAGAAGATCCTAGCCCCCTTTACTGATCCAATGCCACAGATGCTGTTAAATCGAACCCGCGGTTCTTGCACCAGAAAGATATAGGGGAAATCCTGCAGCTTTGTCATTCTCGCTGCCAACAGGTAGGGGGGAGCTTTGGCATGCTGCAGGTTGATTTGACCAATCTTTATGTTTTTTGACATAAACTTAGTCTATTGTCGCTGACAGAAGAGTCTGGTGCGTCCAGTGTGGATCTTACCGGGGTTTCCAGTTTATCCCCACCTTCCGCCGGAGATTCCGCTTCCTTGTGTCCGATTTCTCTGGGCGTTACCGCGCCTAGTGGTACAGCCACGTCCATGTCCTCATTTCCAAGGTGCTTCATCTTCCTTCGCAGTGCTCTCTTCTGCCGTCGGCTTCGGGCCTTTCCAGGTTCACGGTGTCCGGACCGCTTGAACCCATTGTCACACACCGGCGTTAAACCAGTAGTGTCCACGTCACCAGCTTCCCGTTCTTCCGCTCTTCCTGGTAAGGATGAAGGAGAAGCTTCTGACAGGCAGAATTCAGCCGAAGTCGGATTTCCAGTTTCTCCCAATTTGAAAGTTTCCGTACTTTCCTTTCTGGCTAACTTCGCCGTAGGCACCAAGTGCAAACTTTAAACTGAGTCGGAAAGCATGCCTTCTACAGATTGATCTGTAGGCGAATATGAATGTGGTGAGGCCTCCAAAATCCGCGCCTCGGCCGCGACATGATTGCTCATGGTCGCGGGTGGATTCGAAGTCTGTGACTTCTTACCACTTGGAGAGTTTAAATCCATCGTTTCCATATTCATATTTTTGGATACCCTTAGTGTAGTAGTAAACTACTACAGGCTCCCCCACCACGACAAGGTGGTGTCCGAGGGGGAGGCTACTGCTACTTACATACTTACTTCTATGTGCATCCCTAAGGTAAAAACTAACGATCACCACCCAGCTTTTGAATTTGAAAAGGAGCTCTCTCGGTTCAATTCCAGTCCTGCACAAAAATCAGCTGAAGTTATTTTGCTTAAAAATAATTTCTACGTTTTCAACTTAGGTTTGGCATCCATCTGGGATCGTAAATCAAGAAATGATGTGTTGTCAAGCTTTTAGTAACTTTTACAGTATCCTTTATATCTTTTCTGATTTCCTTCTCTATTGCTTCTCTTCTGTTTCAATATATCGGTGCCTTGATTCCTGATTCAATACTATGAAACATTAAATCATACGTTGGAAAGACGCTCCACGAAAGAAGTTTCTGTAACTGGCGATGTACATTTCAAGCTAACCCATCTCTCTGTTAAATTTGTTATTAAAATAGGGCATAAACGACACTTAAGCCGTCCTAGCTTAATGCTTTGGTCTCATATTCACGATTCCCGTAGCCCCATTCACTCTTTCCTCATTGTTGGCTTTACTGATGGCTTCTCCTCCATGTTTATCTCCTCGTTTGTTGCTTTCTCTAGGTCCCTTCTAGGTGCAGATTGTTACGAGTTTCTTATCGTTCCTCTCCTAATTCCTGGTTGAGTTGCCCATTGCTAAAGTTGAAGTTGATTTTCAACAAAAGTCTCGGAAAATGCTACTTTCTTCACTTTTGGTCAGGGGGCTCCTTTACCCCTACTCTCAAAAGCGGAGACCTTACTCTAGCGTTATCTTACCCTACTTCTCTTGTCCTAAAACTTTCGAAAGAGACGTTAACGGTTGCACGGCCACTCACTTGGTCACAAGGTCACAAAGTCATAGCTACTGCTTCTAAGCCTCTCAAATTTAACAACTTCATTACTAAATCTTCTTAATTCACGACATTTGCACTGGTTTCTCTAAAACTTCTCAATCCTCCACTCACAATATACTAATCTCCAAACTCTCTCTAATCAGCTTTTTCTCGTTAATTATCACATGGCTCGTCTCTTACTTCTCGTACCGATTCTGCAAAATTTTCTTTTTGGTTAGTTATCTCCCCGCTCCTTTCCTTCCTCTGGACTTTCCTAAGGCACTATAATAGGAGCCTATTGTTCCTAGTTTCCATTAGTAACTTTCTCTCTTTCCTCAACTACCCTAGTTTTCTTTCCATAATAATGTAATCGTTGGCGCAACCATCCATATTGGATTAGGTCCTTGAAGTGTGTTATAACACTTCTTTCAAGACCGTAACGGTACACTACGGTACACTGTAGGAGGCACGAGAGCCCAGTGCTCTAACCACTTGCGGACTGTGCTGTTTTGCTATTTAACTCTGAAGCATTGGTGCTGGTTGAACTAAATGTCAGCAAATCACACCCAGTCTTCCACTTGCTATAATCCTCCCAAACATTCATTTCCTCTTTTTTGGTGGACACTTTTGAGTTCCTTGCAATAACCTGTTTGAAACCTTAAACTATTATAGAAGCTTTGGTCCAGCTCCCATCTCGTCGACATCATCAATCATTTGTTAGAAATCTCTCATTTTATTTTACTTCCTCTACCGAACTTAACCTTAATCCAGCCTTCCTTAATACTTTTCAAGTTTCTCATTAGAAACATCCTTGAATGTTCCTATGTAATCTAGTTTCTTTTCTCTTTTTTAAAAAGTGCTTTCCAGTGTGGGCAATCCTTCCTCCTCTTGAATCCCCATTATCCGTGACAACGGTGGATCTCCTTGGCATCCGTGCCCTTTTCCAGTTCTGTAATTGCCTGCAGGACAGCACTGCTTCCTCGAACACAGAAGGTAGTTCTGTGGCTAAAAAGGTGTTTTGTAAGCCTTGGGATGTATCCCAGACTTGCAAGGTAGAATGATATTTGAAATGAGGTTCCACTAAGGCAGACCTCTACAAGGTGGTGGGAAGATTCGAGTCGACAATTCATCATAAAAAGGCTATCCAAAAGGTTTAAAAAAATGTTAGTTTAAAGAGCTAGTTCATTGAATGGATAGGGCCTATGCTATAAATCAGGATAATTGGCAAAGCTTCAAAATAGGGGTCTTACCAAAATAGTCAACAGGGGACGCGTCAAGGCGCGGGTCGTTTTCACTAGCCTCTGGTTACTAAGAACGGATAAATTCTTTAAAAAAAACTTATTTAGAGCGGGATTAGCGGACGTATGCGGATTTTATGGAGAGATCATTCACTGTCATCGATGAGGTATACGAAATAGAGGATAGCTTAGATCAGGTGTGCTTTTGGGCTAAGCCAAGCAAACAACGATCTACATTACGAAAACGAATACAAGATCGAACTTCAGCCTACCTCAATTGAATGGGTCGAAGCACCTTGGCAGAAAGCTGGAATTATGACTAAGTTCTTTAGGGACTTGTCCTAAAGAGCCTGCATTCACATAATAAATACGTGCTAGGTTCTACTGGGATAAATACACACTAAAATATCTTTACAAAAGAAATACACAAAACCTTTCATACCTGAAGCGTCCAGCTTCCGGTTTCCCGACTTGTAAGGTTTTTGAGATAACTCTTCCCTCAAGGTTTTCTCCGGACTCATGATAGTTGTCTGACCATCCCAATTCATCTTTGTCATTACATTTTTTTTAAAAAATTTTATAATAACAAGGAAAAAGTAAGACTCGACGAACTATCTGGGTAAGTTAAAGGGGTAATGGCGCCGAATCCGACTCAAGAGGTGGGGGCGATCCATCCTCGGAGGGTTTTAAGTGGGGAGGAGCGTTGTTGCTCGTCCAATACCTACTTGACAAACAAACTCTGCCTCGACATCAACCTGGCTACGATACGACACCGACGGCGATTCCGATGTTACACCATAGGGTCTTCTAACATGTGTTTTTGTGCTAGAAGATTTTCGATGGGTCTCCTCTGTTGGCGGATGGGCGGAGTAGTCGAGGGTAGCTGAAGTCCAGTGCTGTTTCGGGCGCGCCCCCTTATGGTCGTTGTCCAGCCCACAGCTCCTCGTTCTTCGGCGTAAGGTTCAGGGTCGCGTCTCCTATAAGACATTTTGAATTCAAGATCAAGTGAGTGTATTTAAAATAGAACGAACTATGTAACACGTCAGGGTCCAATTACTCATTTCAGCCATTTAACATAAAGTTCGGGAAGGACACTCCTCAGAAGCTTGGACCGCAATGGCTTCCAGCTTATAGCCGTAAAGGCCCGTAGATTCAAAGACTTCTGGGAGGCAACCACGTATCACACAGTCGCAACAAATGACTAGCTCTTGTGGTATACTACCAAGGATAGGGCAGGAATATTACAGCTAAACATGTCTACTATTCGCAGCAGACTTCTAAGGTGCATGAAGTATGTCAGCTCGCACTTAGCACGTAGGCTATATTTTATTGTAAAACCAAGTCCTCCAGCATCAGTCAGTAGACATGAAAAAAGGTTCAATGCAGTGCAAAACCAGAGGGGACTCAACAAATCCCCCTGAAATGGATGGGCTTTGAGGTATTGGCAGCCTCAGATGAAAGCACTCATTAGGTGGTGTGCCACCTTTTCATGGCTGTCGCCAAAAACTTTATTAGTTTCAGATCAAAGTGATACAGATGTGAGACATCGATTAGCCAGGTGTGCCGGACGCTGTTAAAATCCTTGGCATAATTGATATAGCAACTAAGGAGGTTTCTTTGGCCTCTAGTTGCTTGTTCTACAACTAACGAGTCGATAATGAGTTGTTCTTTGCGATCCCTTGACCCAACTCCGCAGCCCTTCTGTCCCTCGGACAGAATGTTGTTGGCCTCGAGGTACGTATTGACCTTTCCACTAATAATGGTCGTTATGAATTTGTAGAGGGTTGGTAAGCAAGTAATCGGTCTTGTGTCCGCGGGGTTTTACACGGTGTCCATCTTGGGGATAAGGCAGTAGTCCCAGTGAGGAAGGGTGAAAATTCCTTCGGCCGACTAGTGACCTGATTTATGCAGTGTGCCAACCGACTGGTGAACTTTTTGTACCAGAAGTTCTGCACACGATCCAGACCTGGGCCCTTCAAGTCACGCCGACGTTCCAGACGCATTTTCCATGGTAAATCTTTTCGGTCAGCGAATCTTCTGACCATGCAATCTGATAGCCGTAACTGCACCACAATACACAAGTGATTGTAGTTGTAGCAGCGACATATCAGCGCGCAGTCGAGATGCAATCTCATCATTGATTTGAGATAGAATTCTCGGAGCTGTTGGAGTTGCATAGAGCGTGGGAATACCTGTTCTATGCAAAAGATCCATTTCCGAGGATTCTATCCACGCTCTTTGGAATTCGCTCGGAACCTCAGCGGAGACTTCAGCTGGACGGTGGAGAAGAGCTTCGTCGAGTGCTGAAACTGTTGCCAACAGTGCAGGGTGATATTGTGGATGCCGCCGCCTTTGCTTCCATCGACTCTTGGTCACCAGCTTCCGCGATGATCTCAAGTCGAACACGCTTCCTGATGATGGCCGGGAGGGCATCAAGGCATGGCAAACCTTCTATGTATTGATGGACGACAAAAAATGCAGCGCTTCGAGAGGAGTGTCACAGACTGCGCCGCTTGTCACAAAGTCTAAACGACCGGGAGGGCGCATGTACCATAATGATAGAGTACAGAGCAGCTAAAAGGAGCCTCCGCACCACAATAAACAGGAAGAAAGCACGCTGGTGGCAGAATCTGGTCGACGATGTGAATGGGGACCCATGGGGACTCAGTAAGAAACTGGTAACTCGAAAAATCGAGGCTCTACGAAGCCCTATTCACTTAAAGTCGAACAAGAATCGTATGGTAAGATCGTATCTCAGCAGAAGTATACAGACTGGTGTTCCAGCATCGGCCAGACCTACTGCTCAGTGCATTCAACGCTTGTGCTTCTCGTTGCGAGGTGGTGCGGCTTGGGTTATTCAGCAAAGGGAAACGCGAGCCGGAGTTACCGTCTTCATACCGCCCACTTTGTATGCTTAACACTGCTGGGAAAGTGTTCAAAAACTTCATCGGAAGTTGATTCGCAGAAGCGATACGCGCTGCCGGAGACTTTTCAGCACGGCAGTTTGGCTTTAGAGCCGGGAGATCCACAGTTGATTTTGTCATGCAAGACGTGGATGCCGTCCGTCGAGCGAAGGCACATAGTCGTCGAGCTTGACGGGTGGTGCTCCTCATAACACTTGACGTTAGAAACGCCTTTAATTGCGTAAGATGGAAAGATATTCTAGGCACACTAGACAATACTTTCCACATGTAGTTTAGTGCGTCCAATATCGATCGGCGAGTCGATAATCGAGTCAAAACCAACGGTAAAGTACCTTATACTCAAAACGAATACCTTATACTGGCTCATGACTCAAAGCTGAGCTTTTTTGAGCAAATCAAAGCAGTAGCGAACAAGGTTGAAGGAGGAGTTTCGGTCTTAGTTAGGCTAATGCCCGAAATCGGGGGTCCTACATCTACCGGGCAACGTCTACTGATGCGTTCAACGCAGTCTGTCCTGCTCTATGGCGCAGAGGTATGGTTTGAGGCTTTTGGCAAAGAGCTTGATCGCAGGATTCCAGTCTAGTTTTTTTTTATGTCCAGTTTTAATTGGCGTGTTTCCCCCCGATAGCTTCAAGGGTATGCCAATGTTTGGTTTTCAGGTTCCAATGCGAACCCACGCTTTAGTATTTGCAGGCAGGCCCTCACGATCAACTTCTCCAAAATTTTTAGGTCTTTGGAATGGTTTTCCCCTCTAGCTCGACTTCAGCTACTGAGGGCGGTCTTTATATCATCAAACAATTTAAATAAGGGTAGTTCCTCATCTTTTTACCTTCGAGATCTATGGAGAAACAGTGAACATGAGCAAATATCTTGGCGACTGACGAATGAAGAAGTTTGAGGGTTCTGAACAGTCTATGATCACTTTAAAAATAGTTGACGAATGCGGAAATCAGTTGAGCTACAAACCTAAATTCAATTCTGCAGAACTAATCTAGGTGCTTTACTACTGGGGCTTAAAGGGGATTGACATTTCAGAGATTTTAGTCAAGGATATCCAATCTCTTATGCCGGGATTGGAGTCAGCAATTAGAATGCCAGCAGACAGGAATTGGAACCGTTTGAAGATTTCCTACAAAAATGTTTGTGGGCGCACCAGACATCAATTTTTCCATGTTGACAAGTAGCATCATATCCATTAACAAAAATCCTGGATCTCATAAGCGATCTGAAAAAAATTTTTATTCGTCAAGATAGAGGGCTTATTCAGTTCCATTCAACTTGATTTTAATTCTGTGATTATCCATTGCCATAGGGAAAGTTCAGTTAGTTCGAATCGTCTAGCCTACTTTATTAATTAAGCAAAGTAACCGCGTAAAGATGATGTAGGCTTTACTATGTAAGCATGACTTTGCCGCTTTCATCCTGTTCATATATGTGGCCTTACCTGTGTTATATTGTTCACCATGATTGGGTCACCGCTTTTGGTTTTTTCCGGGGTACTGGGACTGACGAAGCACTAAGTGCGAATAAATAGAAGCGACTACCAAACTTCCGTAATGAAAGTGGAGTTCTAACTCAGCAATACGTCGTCCTTTTGTGAGTTTGGAAATGATATGTACTCCCCTCTCTGAAGTTTGTTATATTTATCGGTGGATGTCCTACAATGAGTGGGCTGTTTTTTTGTAGGTATTAATTTTAGCTAAAAGAGGGCAGGAAAAATTGCTGTGAGCATTCTAGCATAGGTTTATCCTTCTAGTCCTACTTCAACAATATTTTATCGGTAATTGCCCGGACACAGTTCAAATCAAGCAGAAAGTCGAGGTCCAGTTTGGGAGCCTTGTAGATTCGTTGAAATAAGGGTTAGAATTGTAGCCATAGAATACCTGGCATTAATATGCACAAAACAGTGGAAAGGAGATCTAGGCTTTTCGGGAAATACACTGTCAGAAACTGGCAACTGAGGATGTGTGGACATGGTTGATGTGCTATGCCCCACATTAAGGTCAATGCCGAACATAAATATATGTAATGTGATATTGGATCTATTCCTCCTAAAACATACAGAAATTCCTTTAACTTTTTAGGGTTACTATATGTGGGTACATATGTATATACTAAAGCAAGTCACATGAATGATACCATTATTTCATGACAGGAATGAATAGTCCTGTGTCAAATGATCCGTACCCTTCTCATATTGTGGCTATTTTCCTTTCCCATGTAATCTCACGAGGATGCAATTTGTTTTTTAGTCCTTTTAGA
The DNA here is from genome assembly GCF_905115235.1 of Hermetia illucens. NCBI lineage: Eukaryota > Metazoa > Arthropoda > Insecta > Diptera > Stratiomyidae > Hermetia > Hermetia illucens. The sequence continues at coordinate 22,757,064 of NC_051851.1, read as the reverse complement.
TTGAACTCATTTACTGTTCAACACTTTTCTGTTGTGTGTAGGCTTCAGTGCTGTGAAAGTGATGCCAGGCGAGGGTGAATTCCTTCTGCGATTATGGTCGTAATGGCGAGAGAGTTGTCGAACGCTAGGTTCAAAAAATTTTTTTGTCTGAGAATTGACAGCATGTTGAAAGCACAATGGAACTTTCGAAACAATCCTTCGTTTCTGAGAAAAAAAAATTTAAAGAACAACCCTCACTTTTCCATTATCCTTGTCTAAGAAAAAAAAACAAGAAATTTAAAAAGTTTCTTTTTAAATGTCAGAAAAGTTTTCAGATTTTAAATGATCCTTGAGATGTTTTCGGGATTTTAAAAGGACTCGGATTCTAAGTAGAAAGGCTGGGGGTGCGTCATGCGTGTATTGTGCAAACATGTAGCAGAACACATAAGCCCATTTAACGGCTTTTGCAAAAATGTTAATATATGCCACACACGTCGCAGGTACTGTGTTTTCTGTAATCCGTGCGACTTTCTGTCGAGGAAATGGGAGGGTGGAAAGGATGTCTGTGTGTATGTTTGTGGCATTTCACTTAAAGTGTTTTGAAAATATTCCGATTGAAATTTTCGTTAAGTTCATAAACGCTGATTACGTATTATGTGTGGCTATGGATATTTTTCTTTGTGGGAAGACGTGCCTTCACGCACGTATGATCCCATTGAATTCCCCAAATTGCTGGCATTTAGGCCTTTTTCTCTAGCTCACTGTGAAATTAAGAATACCGAATTGTAGTAAATGGCATTTGCCGGAATTGTAGGGATTATGGTTGTGAAATTTGTGACACATGAAACGAAGCAAAACGGAATAGGAATGGAATAAATGTGTTAAGGCCGAAAATGGGCGAATGGGGAAGGGTTGAATGTTTGCTTCCTTGCAGTGTATGTTTTAGAATTGATATGTGTTCCCGGTCCAATGAAAACAAGTGAAAGGAAATTAAATTGTAGCATTCAAAACAGGTGAGGCCTTTCAGTTACACACTCATTAAATAGGCTCACAACCATCTATTGGTGAGAACCAAACCGACATTCAGGCAATCAAAAGTCCAGAAGTAATCGCAACAAGGATACCTATCCGCACATTCTGCGAGAATCGTCCGCGTTACGACCGCATGTCCGAAATTTAATTAAAGGAAATTGCTGCCTGTGTTACGCACGCCAAAGAAAGGAGCCATGAAATATTCTGAATTCGCAACATCCCAATATTTTCAATGTAATCTACGAAGAGTGAAAAGACTTTGCCACAATATTTCTTACACCTTCACATAAAAATCCGATATTTACCGTAGACGACATGGTACACACAAAAAAGAGCAAACGGATACTTTCGTTATCGTCCTTTTTTATGGCTGTCCTAGAGCGCGATGTATAAATGGCGAACGGCGGAGAGAGGATAAAAAAAAATATATACCGAACGAACCTGACGTTGTTTTATTTATTCTAGATACGTTTTATGAGATCCCAATATGTGTATCCACTGGATAAAATTCTGTTTTCAAATTACCCGGCATTAACCCTTTCCGAATGGAGTACTAAGAAGGAACCATGTTCAGACTGTTTACGTCAGCATAAATCAAATGTAATTCGTATTGATATTCGGGTTTTTAATATTGTTTTAAAAATATATGAAACAGTTGTGAAAATAGAGGCAATGTAATGTGCGGAGGAATGAAATCCTTTTCCCGGGAAATACCAACGAAAAACTTGAAAATTGACAGAATAAGACCAATATTTATACATTCAGACATTGTTTTTTTGGGAGTTTTGAGAGCTGACCATAAAAGGAGTAAAGATTGAAAAGAAGGTCGGTGAATGCCAGGGTTAGGTTTATTGATTGGTCCTCATAATGTAGAGAAATGTTTACCTCCCTGGTATACAGAGACATATGAAGCTGCTTTATCACTTCGTCCGAAAATTGTGGTCACCTTAACGGTTGGCTATGATTCATTTGAAGCCACTGATATTGTGAACTTTTTTTTTTTTTTTTATAGATGGATGTGGAAATCTTAGAAAGACGCTGCAGTGTGTGGGATTCACACCCACTAAAACCACCCCCACTCTTCCGCCTTTCCCTGCGAGACCGCCGTGAAGTATTATTTCGCGGGGCATGCTCTGGTTCGCTATACCAGCTCATCCATGTCACGTCTCCGTCGCGCCGCCTTCCGAGCTTGATCCAACTCCAGGAGTTTTGTCTGCACCACGGCTACTGCCTCATTTACCGCCATCCAGTTTTCCACCGACTTCAGCATCTTTTCCACCAGGTTCGAGGGCTCGATGTCCGCCCCCAAGATGCTGTTCAACCTTCTTTTCAGCTGCAGAAATCTGGGACAATGGAACATAACATGCTCCGGGTCCTCGGGTGTAGCACCGCATTCAGGACAGTTGGGAGACTCGTCCAACTCGAAGCGATGCAAGTATTTCCTATAGCCACCGTGTCCCGTAAGGAACTGTGTCAGGTGGTAATTCAATTCTCCGTGCTTTCGGCTGACCCATTTCTCGATACACGGGATCAATGTATGGGAGTTATCCCATCGTTGTTGCCACTTGCTACACAACTCTCTCCTGATGGCTTTTCGGAAATCCGCATTCACCTCGGCTGGATTTGCCTTTCCGTTTTTCGTAGAGCCAGTGTGCCTCGCTCGGTAGAAGATCTAAAGGGATCATTCCTGCGATAACACACACTGCCTCCGTCGACGCCGTCCTAAATGCGCTGCACACCCTTAGCGCAATTGGCCGGTATGCCGAACATATCTTCCTCCGGTTGACAGCGTGGTTCAACGATCCCGCCCAGACAGGGGCCGCGTATAGCAGGATCGACCTCACCACTCTCGCGATGAGTAGCCTGTGACTATACTTCGGCCCTCCCACGTTAGGCATCATCCTTGCAAGGGATGAGTTGGCATTTGCTGCCTTCTCTCGCGCATAATCCAAGTGTCCCTTGAAACTCAGCCTGGCATCGATCATCACCCCCAGGTATTTGACAACCGATTTTGAGACGACCTCACGATTACGAACCTGGATGGTAACCGTGTTGTTCTTCCTACGGTTGGTAATGAGGACCGCCTCTGTCTTTTCGTCCGCCAGGTCCAGCTTGGCCATTCGTAACCATGACTTGATGGTATGAATGGCTTCATTTGCATAAAGCTCCACGTCCTCGGGATGCTTTGCAATTGCAACTACCGCCAAGTCGTCCGCAAAACCAATCAGCGTTGTCTCCTCCGGCACGCTAAGGCCAAGCACTCCGCCGTACATTATGTTCTACAGAAGCGGTCCCAATACAGAACCTTGAGGCACACCTGCTGTCACAATGTACTCCTTCGGCCCGTCGTCCGTCTCGTACCAGAGAAGCCTGTCCGAAAAGTAACTCTCGATGAGCCGAGCCAAGTAGCTAGGAACATCCAGTTTGGCCAAAGCGCCCTTAATCCAGCCCCAGTTGGCTGAGTTAAAAGCATTTTTGACGTCCAGCGTCACCAGAGCACAGCATTTGCCCATGGCCATTGCATTTTGAGCCAATTCCACGACCTTTGCTACTGCATTGACCGTAGAACGGGCTCGCCGAAACCCATATTGCCGTTCTGGAAGACCACCCGAAGCTCGATGAACGGGAGCAGCCTGTTGTATATCACCCTCTCCAACATCTTCCCCATGGTGTCTAAGAGACAAATAGGGCGATATGAAGAGGGCACGCCGGGTGGTTTTCGGGGCTTCGGTAGCAAGACCAGCTTCTGCCTCTTCAACTGGGCGGGAAACACTCCTTTCGCCATGCACGATTCAAATGTGCTTGCGAACCACCTTGGTCTGGCCTTGACCGCCACCTTTAGAGCCCTGTTCGGAATTCCGTCCAATCCCGGAGCCTTGTTGTCCCCAATACGTCTGCAGATTTCCCAAAGTTCCTCTTCGGTAACATCAGGGATCGAGAAGACGTCCTGCTGAGCTGCCAGTTGGGGTTCTCTTTCATCCTGCTCCTGCTGCGGGAAAAGAGTTGTAATTATTTGCAACAAGAGCCGTGGGCATGTCACCTGAGGTGATTTTCGTCCGCGGATCTTCTTCATTACAACTTGGTAGGCTGTACCCCACGGATTTGTATTAGCCTTCATGCAGAGCTTCTGGTAGCATTCCCGCTTACTTCTCCGAATGGCCTTCTTAAGGTTGCTTCACAGATCCCTGTATTCCTCCTCACGCTCCTGGTGCTCCGGCCTTCCCCTTGTCCTGTGGGAAAGTCTCCTCGCTCGGAAACAAGAGGATCTCTAGGCAGCGATCTCCGTGTTCCACCAGTAGTTTGGCCTCTTGCCGTGGTACAAACGTCGTCGTGGCATCGTAGCGTCCCATGCTTCGGTTACACGCTGAGACAGCTGTGTGACCCTTTCCACCGCTGTTCCATACGGATCATGGGCTCCCTCCAATGCGGCCAGGAATGTCTCCTCGTCGAAAGCTCCGATAGACCAGCCAACCGCCTTAGCCTTTTCACCTCCAGAGCGTCGTTGGCTGCTTCCCCGGTTCCCAATGCCGAGGAAGATGGCCTGGTGGTCACTGTGAGTGTAGTGCTCACTCACTTGCCAAGCCGTCTCCCTCACCAGTGAAGTGCTAACAAATGTCAGGTCAACGATCGAACCCGACCCTCTTCCTCGAAAGGTGGGCACGCATCCAACGTTGGCCAGCACGATGTCCAGCTCCGCAAATGACTCCAACAGAATTTGACCTCGATCGGCTTCCCCACTCCAGGGCCCACGCGTTGAAATCGCCCGCAATGATTTTAGGGCTGCGGTCTCTAGCGTCCAACACCAGACTGTTTAACATCTCCTCATATTGTGCTAAGGTTGCACTAGGAGGAGCGTAGCAGCTGTAAATATGGACACCGTTGACCTTCGCCCTTATAAAACCGGCTGCCGAGGGGGGGCCATGACTTCCTGAATGGCCTGTCTTCCGCACGCCCAGATTGCGGCGTTGCCAGACGCATCCACCGCCCAAGTCGCACCGCCGTAGTTTCTGTACGGCTCGCAAATAACCGCGACATCCATGCCCTCTTTACCACTACATAACATACACTGTGGATCTCCGGTGCAATCTTTGATGAGGTGGCCCTCTTCCCCACACTTCCTGCAACTCCTCGACCTATCATGATGGCTAGTGCATGCCGCCGCAAAATGGCCAAAATCGAGGCATCTGAAGCATCTCTTTAGAGATATTTGCTCCCTGAGCCTGCACACGACCCAACCTACTCTTACCTTGCCCGCAGTAATTAACTTAATAGCTGATTCCGCCGGCAAATTAATAATAGCGGTCTGTGTGCCACCATATGCCTTCTTCATCCTTTTTATGGCACTCTGGTCTATATCGCCAAGGTTGAACTGCTGCTTTAGCGCAGCACAAATGCCCTCCCGTGAGGTGACTTCATCTAGGTCCTTGCATTCAACCACTATCTCCTGTTTCCGAGCTCTTACCTCAGCTTCCTCTCCAAGTACACTTTCCACCTTCCCGCGGAAGTTATCGGCCGACTTGTCGGCGGATTTACTTAACTCCAGCATCAGATCTCCTCTCTGTGTTCGCCTGATACGGCTCACACTATCCCCCAAATCCTTCAATTCCGGGTCTGACTTCACCTTTTGGAGGATATCGGCATAGGACATATTTCCCTTCTTGGAAATAATTATTATTTCCGGGCGGAGCTTCTTTTTGTTCTTTTTCTTCTTGTTGCTCACCTTAGTCCATTGTTCGGGCCTCCGGGCGTTGGTTTCTTCCACTTTTGCAGGTGGTGTAGCTGCAATCGTGAGATTACCGACTTTCACAGGTACTCTCGCCGGCTCCGCCTTCTTTGGTGAAGAGGCTTTTTTTTTCTTCGGGACTTGCTGTGGTTCAAGAGGCTCGCTGGTACCGTCTCTAGCCCGTTTTCCTGTCTTCCCGCCTGCTTTATCACGGGGAGGCGTCGCCTGCGTTTCCCTTGTGACCTTGCCAACTGACGCTTGGGAATTCTTTTCTTCGAGTGCCTTGATATAAGACAATTTAATGCCTCTCATCAAGGCTCGAATATTTTGATGGATATTCCGCCTCTCCTTGATGAACTCGCACAGTTCATTTATTCGTTGCCCGAGTGTAACGAACGCCATTCCGGTATGTTCCCGTTTGCTTTCGCGCCTTGCGCCACAAGGAATGATCTCGATTAAGGGACTATTCGTATTTCTTTCAGAGTCCCGCAACGAATCTCGACTACCAAAAAGAACCATTTTTCTCGGTGGTGATATCCCAAGCTTCAAACTCCTCCTAAAAGAATCCGGTGTGGACCTAATTTCCACTCCACCATTATCTCTTGTAGCATTAGATGCCACAGTAGCCAAGTTTCCCACTACTGAGGCACTGCGGTCGTTGAATATCGACGGCCGGGAGCCCGCTTGCTCACTCCCAAAACCCGCCGGCACTAGGTTTCCGAAGCCCTGCACTGTAAAAAAACTACTTTTCTCCTCTTCCATATTTGGTTTAATTTCTGGGTGTGCTTCCCATAGCCAATTTTTATCCACAGGTGGGCGTTTACTTCCCACCTACCCGGCCTGCGCATAAGCATGCCCATACACGCACATCTCCGGATGCGTGCATGTGCATGCCCATGACACATTCGCCGAGCATTCCCTTATCCGCACGAAGGGACGCGTCTGATGGGAGATTTGGCAACTCCGCACAGGATATTGTGAACTGTAACTGGCCGTAAAGTGGATACCTACTGAGTATATGCATGTCCCGTGTTCACCCCTTTTGCGGAGTATAGGGCTCTCATATAGTCCTTGCTTCAATGGCACTGTGTTTAAATTTCATTAACATCACACTTGTTCCTATGCAGGTAAGCCTAAAGCAGTGGGACAGCACAAAGACGAATATAAATATTCATGACGAACTAAAATTCGAGTCTTGAGCTGCGATACCGAGAAGTTGGTGTTCAACAATCAGGGCTATCCCATCTACTGGAGAAGAAGAAGAAATAAATTTAATTGACAGACAAGAGAGGGGGGGTTGAATCTACGAAGCTGGAGTTTTCTTGTATGCCAGGAATTAACACTTGGATGAAACAAAGGAGTAATTTCCATAATTTCCATCTCGGGTCCAGAATATTATTACATAATTGTCAACCTGAGCCTGGGTTGTTTTTTTACGGCCCTGGTTATATGCTATAATTTTGATAATTGCGCTGTAAAAACTGATGTCAAATATATCGACTCCGTTGTTTAAGGCCCATGAAACGAAGAGGTTAGTTCAACCACTATACTGAGTTGACTTTTGCCAAATATGAGAGCAACGCTGCACTTTATATAAGGAGGAAATGATTAGTGACTATGTGTTTCGTCCCCAACTAAATGGTCAATACATTGGGATCAGATTTCTAATAGTTTGCCTACTCTGATTGTGGGGCGTTCGTTCAGGTGGGACAAATATTGTTTTCTTTGAGGCAATGTATTAGGTTCAAAATTTGGGTTTTTGTGAATATTTACCCCAGAAATCAGCGAACTGTCAGATGTATTTGACATGCACTACAAGACCTCATTTGGCGTGGCGTTACATATCTCTATGGCTTTTATATGTTTCCGTACCATAGTTCAAGAATGACTATTTCATGATATATAGTATATGCAACGGGCTGCCTCTTATTCCACGCTATCAACACTCCCAACCAGAAGTCCCGAGATGCCGCGTAGAAATAAGGGTTGAGTTGGATTGGGGAGTTATTCACGACTTCATGACACATTCGATTGTGCCACTTTAATCATCGACATGCTATTCCAGACCCCAGATTAGAAAGATTATTGGCGTTCCAGTCGCTTCTGATCCTCACAGTCATTGAACAAAAAGTGTTGTGAGTTGTTTTTTATGGATGGAGTGAAAATTTTAAAAAGACAGTTCTAATCGAAGTTGTGCAGTGCGTGGGATTCTCACTCACTAAAACCATTCCCACTTTTCCGCCCATATATCCGCGGGCCACCATGAAGTATTGCTATGCGTGCAGGGTTCTGGCCTACGACAAGGATTTAATTACGCGTCCATCTAGACTCACTCCTGGAGTTTTTCTTCCATCGCAGTTATTGCTGTGTTTGCAGTGCTCTAATTGGCTTCCGACCTAAGCATCCCCCTCACGAGATTGTGGTGTCCAATAACTGCACTATGTTAGGTGGTGATTTAATTCTCCGTATTTTCAATCGACTTATCTCTCAATATATCCGGGTATTGTGTATTGTGTGGGTGTTGTCCAGAAGCAGGATGACCCTTCGATATTAAGCATTGCCCTTGGTGGAGATGAACTAACCTTGCTTCCTTTCTTGGTCATAGACCGAGTACGCTTTGAAGCTCAACTTGGCAGCGATCATTACCCCAAATCAAGATTGTCTACAAAACCCACCAACGTTGCCTCCTCTGGCATGCAAATACCAAAAATTCCATAATATATTATGTTCCACAACAGGGGCTCCAACACGGAACCTTGGGGAAGACCTGATATCACAATGTGTTCTTTCCGGCCCTCATCCGTTTCAACTCTTAGAGAAGCAATTTTCTATTATCTGAGGTAGATAGCCAGGAACACCCACTCTAGCCAAGGTGCTCTTGATTCAACCTTAGTTAGTAGTTAGTTAGTTAGTAGTTAGTATTTCCGACATCTATCACCACCATCGCGCAACTCCGAACGCCTCCCGAGCCATATCCACTACTACTACTATCGCATGGACTGCATCGCCGAAACCCAAACTGCCATGTGGATCCACCACGTACTAGCTTAAAGAACGCGGGCAGCCTGTTTTATATAAACCTCTCCAACATCTTCCTTATAACGTTTATAAGACAGTATGCCAAGTTGTTTTGACGCTTCGGTGGCCGAACCAACCTCCATCTTCTATTGGAATGGACACTCTTTCCACCTTGTGCAATGTAAATGTACTTACGAACCATGTGAGTTTCATTTAAGCAGTCAAATTTTTGGCCCTTTTCGGAATCACGTTTAATTTCGGGACCTTATTATCCCTAATTCGTTCACAAATTCCTCCCAGTTTCTTGTCGGCAATTGTGAGGATTCAAGGGCTGGCTGATGTCCACTTTCTTCGTGTTGCGGGAAAGGAATTACTTGAACAAAAGTCGCAGGCACATTACTTTAGCTGCTGCGCGTTCATTGTAGAGAGCACCCACCCCTTTCTTGTTTTCATTTCCAAGTTTTAGTTACAAGATAAGCTTACACGACACTAAGCAAGGTTGTGACTGGCAGTTCTCTTCGCTGGCGGGGAAGTGCGTCCAGGAGCCGAGACGGAATCTTACTGGGTCTCGCAGACTCGCTAGTGGTTTTAATGTCTTCACAGTAGTCCACCCAGAACCGCTTCCTGGCAGTTTTGATAGACGACTTCCACCTTTTCAGGCAGCCCATGTATGGCTGCCAATAGTTTTGTCTGTAGCAGCCGTTGAAGATTTTTCAGGTAACTATCTAGAGGTTGGACAGATCATCATTTCACCATGGCGTAATGACCTCTTATTGTACTCTTGATGAGAATTTGACAGTGGTTTCGCATACTTCCTCCATAGTCCGACCTTTGACTCTAGTTCGTCTATCGTGTTAATCAATGTTACCGTTTTGAGTACTGGAGAGTTTGTTCTTAAAAGCTTGATCAAACTTCCTCCGATCGGTGCTCCTGAGCTCTCCAAATGCGTAGGAGATCTCTATAGTGAAAGTCAGGCTGAAGAGTATGCGAGAAGGATCCCTGGACAGACACTTTCCACTTTCCTAAAAGTCTCATTGTCGGTTAGAGGGATGATATCAAATACCTCTTCTCAACCACCGTAGTTCTTCGAGGTAGAGAAATGGAAGGCTGGTGTTCTGCCCTTGTTACACACCGATAGGGTTGCGTTAATAAAAAAGTCAAAGAGAGAATCAACTTTTTTGTTGTCTTGCGAGTTACGCCAAAGCGTATGCATCGCATTGTCGTCACAACATGTCAACTGGTTGGCATTCTTTGCTGCCATGATGGACGTAAGATGTTGAAGTTCGGGAGGAGATATAAATAGATATTCTCCGTTCTCGCCTGCTTAAGTTTGATCAGGGTTAGGTCGCTGGAACTTAGGTCCAAACACACTTAGGCGTGCTTGTTCTTACTGGCACTGCCCATTTATGTAAAATGTAATGGTTAGCGTTTCAACTAAGGTTTCCCCTTCAATTTGTCCCTAGAGGAATTATCATTAGCCTGCGTGGATAAGTGAAAGATTGTGTGTGCCTCGTCGGCCGGCCGTTGCAGTTTGACTGTTTGTAGAGACTGAGTCTTTGTCCATTATGCCCCTCTTATTTTGCTGTTTAACCCCATCCTGAGATCTATCGGGTTTTTAGGCGGTAGATTCTTTCGATTACGTTCGTCGGCAGTATTGATATTTTTATTCTTCACGATCTTCAAGAGAATATCAATGGCCCTTTGGTTCTGTCCGTTTATCTGGACCCCAGTGTGTCTCCACTTCTTCGTTGGCTTCCGGTAGCGGACATTCTTCTTTGGCCTTGAGGGACCCCCGACGTTAACGGTTTCGGAGTAAGGAATACGGTGGCTGGTACTCGCTATTTCCGTCTGTCGCTTTGGCCTTGGAAGGCCCTGCTGTTGGCTTCAGCACAACAGTGCCGCAGATGATACCAACTGTACTGCCATTTGCGGCTCCTGCCTCCTGGTTGGATGTCACCAGGTCGTTTTCCAATAATGTGCCTGGCGTTAACACCTCATCTTTTTCTCTGACACCTCATCTTCTTCTATTCTTCGTTTTTGTTGTTGTTTTTCGAAGTTAGAGTTCATACCCTGCTCCCACGAGTAGTTTGTGAAAAATGTTAACCCTGGCTAATCCAGTCACCAAGATAACTACCACATTTGAAACTATGGGTTTTTAGCGTATTCTGCTTATTAGAAGCCATGCTTCTCATAGGTCCTGCAGTCCCCGACTTATGCTGATTCTTCTTGATTATAACTTATATAGGTATTCACGGCAACCATATACGATTATATATGTAGATTGAATTCGAAGAGAAAGAGGCATCCCTTTCATCGAAAGTGACTGGTCTGAATTCAATCGGACCATGTTACCTAATTGAACGAATCAAATCCACTACCCTTCTTTTTGAAATCACAGAAGCTCCATGCAGAACAGCATCATCCACGGTGACATCAATGACGTAGAGAATATTTTGTGGGCGACTGCGGTATAGATTTTAATACTGTTCTCCATACTCCAATAAAATTTACTCTCCTGACGTCGGAGGCTTCTAGTCGGTGATCGCTTCTTGTTGGTAATCAGACAGTTAATAATTCTCACAGTCCTTTGCCATAAATCGCCTGCACGTACTGTCAATAAACCCAGAATTGCACGGTTGCAGGTTGATGTCGCTAGAACCCGAAAATGTGTCTAAAACCTTGCCTAAAATAAGTGCAGAGCAATTTTCGGCCTAGGTTTTTTTTCGCAGTTCCTTGGATCGCAGTGTAGTCCAGCTGCTACAGTCAGAATATGGAATGGACGATTTCAATACTCTCGTCATCAAAATGGAAGTTCACGGGAACAGCGGCGCATTTCCAACCTGCCTTGAACCATTTCTTTGAAGTGTAAGGCACCTACACAGTCTCATCTTTTTTATTATTTTCCCCCCATTCTGTCAATGAAAATATGCATCACATTTATTGTTGACAAGCAACAAACGGTTGATTTTTCGTCCCACTACAAAACAACGATGCAATCGTAAAAATGACCAATGGAGTCTTCTCCTCATGCCCATTACCTCCATAAATATATCTATTTTGCTAGAGCTCAACTGCTCAGGTGAAATGCATTTAATTGCGCGCTAACATGAGCATGTACATATCCCTGCGGTGCAACTCATAAGAAAAAGGGCAATGACCACTTTCGCTTTCAAATATCCAATCACTAGCCCAACACAAGGCAATAAAGAAACGAGGGTGAATCGCTGCATGAAACGGTGGAGTGTGGTGGTTGGGCTGGAGAGTGAAATTCAAATGGAAACTAAACACCTACTTGTATCTGATATCGCGTATTGTGCATATATATTTTTTTATATACTTAACACTTTGGAATTTATAACCACTTTCCTTTTTTGCAGGTAAGTGTCATGGTTCCCTTCCTATGGGCTTCTGCCTTTGTAAGTATGTATATATGTATATCAAAATATGTAATCTGAAGCCGTGAAGTTACGTCAAGGACAATCTGGAGTGAAACTAGAGATAGAGAGGAAATCTATACAATAGTCATATATAAAAGCAAGACAAGGAGTCTGAAGTAGTAAGAAATTCTATTTCGTGTGAAGTTCAAACATATTGTAAGGATCTGCTTGAAATATTTCCAAATCTCAATAAATTCCATCTGAGATATACATAGCAACTTCTCTCAGGATCCTCACGCATCTCCTCGCTCAAACGGATTTTTTTTCATTAAGTTTAAAGAGGTGGTTGTCATATCGATACGGGAGCAACTATACATTCATCGTACGAGATGTCTTACATCCTTACAATTCTAAAATTCTCCATACAATAGATAACAGAAAACAAGAACAATAAGATACGACATAATCAGCCCAACTCATCCAACTTTGAAGTTTTGCTCGAGAGCCACTTCCTCGAGACACAATGGAGTGCTGATAAGAGGATATACACGAGATTGATTCATGGATTTTCTTATTATGAACATGTTGGAGCAAGGATAATGGTTTAAAGAAAGAAGAAGTGAGTCTAGTGTGGAACGGGGCAATGAAGGAAGTTTGTCGGTCTACATCTTACGATGATCGATTAGAATTTTGAAATTGTGACGTCAGCCGTTGTTGTGTCCTCGTCCTATTTGAATAGTCCACAAGATTACTATTTGCCTGTAAAATGCGTCTCTGATAAGGATGAGATTCAATCGTTCTTTGAAGGAGATATGCATGGATATATAATCCGTATCTTTTTTTGTAAAATCTGATACGCCTGATGGGCAAGGGACAGCGTTTTGTTTGTTAAAGGCTTAGGGATAGGGAATATTTTGTTGGCTGTTAAGTTAGTCACTGAATGTGAGGGACATCTACTCGGAAGGATACACGGAATACCCAATAATATTTGCGTGAGTGCGCTATTTCGGAGTCGGCTTATCCAGATTGTCGTTATGGTTTAGTTTGATCGATTGCTTTTCAAAATGTCCCTGAGTGTAGTAGAGTGAGCGCCGGAGGGTTATTCTAGTGAAGAATAATAACAGGGCTGCCGACGAATTTCCCAGAAGAGGGGAGGGATGGGTAAGGACTTCTCATTTTCTAGAGATTTCATCCACTCAGTACAAATAATCGTCTTTTAAAAATTTATGTTCTGTACGTTAGGTAGCGCTATATTCATTAGAATAAATTGCTGTCGTAGGGCTTTGAAATAGTGAAACCAGTTTGGCCTCCCCAGAGGTCCACTAAGATATTTAGCGAGTATCATTCCACTTTCCGCTCGATTACCGCTGTGTCGTTGGAAACTTTACGAGCGGCAAGTCTTTGAAAATTTCATTACAATGCCTCCTACTTAATTAAAACGCAATTTCTCATTTCACCTTTCTTAATGAAGGAGGATAAGTTTCCATTTTAGATTGAACCACTCGCACCTCCGGAGCTACTGAAAAGCCATTGAAGTTTCGGCTGTTAATTTTCAAATTCATTTGGCAATCGCTTCCATGCCAATTGCAAACTGAAAAATAGAAAATTTGAATGAAAATTCTTCGATTCACAGGACGAGATGAGTTAGCACTTCATGTTTAGAAAACGGAACGCCGTGCAGAAATCATAGAGTGCGGATTCAGTGCTTGCGGGTGTTTCATATTGTGTCGAAACAGCACCATTAAATTTGAATAAACGCTCGCCCGAGAAAGCGATAGGTGGGAGAGATAAGTTCCGTTTCCGTAACATGATTCATACAGAACAATAGAAATGGGAAATTCAGCCTGGAACCTCCTTTTCTCCAGAGCAAACAGCTCACTGCGAACTTTTCAACGAGAGCCTTTTTCGCCATTCAAATTGAGAATCAAAAATTTATAGATATCATGCATAGTCCTCCGCAGAAATTATCACAGACTGAAACTAGGGTGGGGGCTAGGATGTTGTATGCCTACGAATGGGGCTATGGGTACATAACCAGCATTTTGGGACAGGTAACAGGCACTCTGATAAATTTTTCCCTCCATTTATTCCGCAACGCCGTGTTATGGTGAATGATGGCGTAAAAGTAATTCATTTTCGGTATTGAAAAATGTATCTGGGATTTACGTTTTTTCCCTGTTATCTTTTAGGGACACATGCATATGGATGTTGCCGGATCATCCTGAATTTTGCTCTGTAAATATTTAGACTCGTGGATTATTTGTATCATTCTTGTGAATTATTTACTATCCTGACGAGTTTTGGGTACTGATTCAACGTTTATTGGCTGTTTTTTTGTCGCGATTTTGTGTAAATTGTTGGGATATTCATTCGCGGAGAAGAAAATACAATTTTCAGGTTACCACTACAGCATCACTAACAATGAAAGAATAAAAATAAAACTTGTGTAGGATTGGGGGAACAATAGGAGATTTTATGAACTTTTTTGCACACCAGTAAAGGAGCACGACGTAGGAACAATTATTTGCTTTTAACTTGCATTTTGTATTTTTGTATTGTATTGTATTTTTGTATTGTATTTTTGTATTTTTTCGTCCTTAGAGATTTACTGAAATAAAGTAACATGGTATCCGGTTTCTGGTTTTAAAAATGGTTCAAAATTTGCTATATCCTAGTGGGTACTCCAGTTTGTATGCCTGAACTGGCAGCTGACTATGGTTGTCCTGAAGTTGACGGCACTATTCTAGTGTGATTCAGGAAGCCAATCAAAAAAATGGTTACAATTTTCAGAATTCATTGTTGGAATCGAGTTCAACATCAAACGAAAAAAGCTCTGGGTATACACTTTTTTAAGGTATTGTGTAAAACAAAACCTTATTAAACTCGGGTAACTGTCTGTCTGTCTGTCGGTATTTTTTTGGAGGAGGTGGAAATCTTCAAAAGACATTGGTCTGGACACACCAGTGTGTAGGATTTTTTCCCATTAAAACCACTCCGACTCCTTCCCTGCCCCTAAGGTATTACATCACGGGGCGCAGTCAGCTCATTCTAGCTTAATCACCTTTCTTCTATATGCGGCGTACGCGCTTTTCTCCTCTCCTCTGCCTTTCGCAATTTATTTTGGATAGATGCGATCATGGAGTTCACCGCATCCCAATTCTCTTGTTGTGCAACACCTCTCCTAGAGTCTTCTCTAAATTCCTCCTTTCTTCCACAAACCTCGGCGAGTGGAAGAATACATGCTCTGGGTTCTCTGGGACTCCATCGCAATAGTTACATAATTCTACATGGAATTTAAAGGGAGGTCCCCATACATTCAAAAGAGAGGTTGTACATTTTTTTTTCACCAAATATAATCATGTGGGGTTCAAATGAAAGGTCTCGATTAGTACTTTTCGAAGCCGGTCCTCATTTTGACATTTGTTTGAAAGGTTGACAGTGCGGCGGTCGAAAATGATCATTTCTTTAATGAACCCATTCTCAGAAACTACCCAATTGAAAAATCTAAAAGGAAATCAGGTCGCTGCCACTACATGGTGCCTAGGCTTTGAAATACCCTTCATACCGATATCTGTTCAAATAAAGTTAATACTATTATTAACAGAGATTACAATAGTTTTCAATAAACTGCTGAACCTCCCTTAAGTTTATCCTAGCACCGCGGAATTTTGCAGCAAAGTAGGCTATAATAAACAGCATGATCCTTCTAAGTTTGGTGGAAATCTCACTATTACTAACAAAGTTGTAATAGGTAAAATTTGTCATTTCTTTGCAAATTCAAGACTTTGAATGTCAATATCACCTGAAGGTGGATATTCTCACATAACATATGCATATATTACGTGATACGTATTAAATATCTTTATAAGCGAAACGCACAAAACCTTTCCTACCTGAAGCGTCCAACTTCCGGTTTCCCACGTGTTCCTCTCCTATATCTTTTGGCCAAGGCAGTATGAACAACATCATCGATAACAAGAAGGAATAATACTGGCAGCAGGAGGTAGCAGTTTTGTACTTCGCTTTGTATTTCAAAATCCTCTGAAATTTTATCTGGATGCAACATTTGATTTCCGCATGGCCACATGTCCCTCTGGTTATTTGATTTGTTCGACTAGCACTTCTTCTTCAGTCCTTATCCCGTTCGGAAGCGAGGCCGGTTCGTCGTGATCGGGACATTTTCCTCGGTCATACGCCTGATCTAGATGAGTCGATGGGCTTTCAAGTCTCCATCTAGGGTTTCACGCCAAATTGTTTCAGTGGTCTTTTTGGGAGTATCTCAGTGACTTCCATATTCAGACTAATCTTAGCAAGTGAGTTTTCATCAACGCAATTTGCACGTTCATACCATCAAAGATGCCTCTCTCACGATCGCGAATGTCCTTATTTCGATTGTGATCATGGTGTGTTATGTCATCAAACCCAACATTTTTGTCTCCAGCACTCAGAACCATATAGGGTGACTGAGCGGACGACACTGCGACAAATTTTGGATGTGAGACGTTCGTTGATGCGTCAATCACAAAGAACGTTAGTTGTGCACCACCACTTTATCCAAGCTGCGCTGATGCGTGAAACAATTTCATAACGCAGTTAACCATTGGCTGATAGCATTAGTCCAAGAAATTTAAATCGTTCTCGGTAGGTCCCTTCCATTAACAATGACAGTATCTGTTTCCTTGGGGTCGGTGGTCAAAGTGCTGTTTTATATTTACTAGCACCAATGGCAGTTTTTTTGAAATGTATATGATGAAGAAGCATTAACAGAGGAACAATTAAAAAAGTGCATTGACAAAGGAAAGAAAGAAGGAGACGTCCAGAAGCGCCTTCATACCACTTCGTCAGTTATAGTCGATCTTAACTGCCTTTGAAACAATTCCTCAAATGCCTGTTTCGTCATCGATCCGCTGGAAGCAATCCCGCTTGGTGCCAAATAATCTAACTCTATTTCTTTGGAGCAAGGATAATTTTTTGGTGATTTGATTCTTCTGATACTGATACTTCATAAATATTCAGTACTTCATAATTTACATCAAGAACTATCTAACATTGGATATACAAAAAGATACATATTCCTCTATTGCAATATCAAGTCCTAGACATTCCTAAAAATTAAAATGAAGCCGCAGGGTAAATCGTCCGTTGGAAAGTAAACTTTGGAAGAGCAGAAAAAGGAAGGCTTCCCTGGAGAAGATTCTATCTACATCTCCATGATTCAAAAAAAGAAGGCAATGAAAGACAAGAAGAATTTGTCGCAGCGGCTATAAAAAATCGCTTACCGAAACCAAGGTGGATGTGAATGGTAGAGCAACAAAAGCAAAGGCGAAGAGACGGAGGGGGTCCGAGGCGCCACATTTTCTCATTAAACCTCATTAAAATCTTGAGCGAGATCTGCTATAAGTCCGGAAATCATTGGCTGGCGAAATCCTTTTTAAATACTGTTTGAAGACAACTGACAGCGGTACGTTCTGTCAGGCGGCCTAGCAGCTACTGGGGAAGAAGGTTTTGGGTACGAGTCAATGCACTCTTTGTAAATCTGTGATCTTGATTATCTTATAGAAAAAACTGAAATGGAAGATTCCATCAAGCATAGATACCATGAAGTAGCCAATATCCGGGTAGGCATTACTTCTTCAGGCAATGTACTCGTGGCAATGAAATTTTTTGGTCGGAAATATTTGGGTATTATGTAGGGTTGGTAGGATCATGGTTTATATTGTACCTTAAATTGCTGCTGATGCTAGAATGAACTTGAAGGGAGTTCACTAGCCAGTTACTGAAAAAATATAGTAATATACTATTATTAACTTTATTTGAGTAGATATCAGTGTGGAGGGTATTTCAGAGCCTAGATACTATTGAGATATAGAGATAGATATATCAGTTGCGTAGTGTCTGAGAATGGGTCCATTAAAGAAATGATCACTATCGACCGTCCGCAGTCCCTAACTTTCCAGCAAATGTCAAAACTAAAACCGGCTTAGGAAACTACTAACCGAGACCTTTCATTTGATACTCCCGATGACGATAATCGATGAAAAAAAATGCACACCCTCCTTTTGCATGTATGAGGACTCCGGCCCCCTTAAATTCCAGGTAGAATTATGTAGCTCACTGTATGTGTGAGCGTTCACAGTTCCCACCCTTCCACCAAATTTGATGTCAGTCGCTACAATCGTCTTCGAGAAAAATACGTGTGACAGACAGACAGGCAGTAAACCGATTTTAATAAGGTTTTGCTTTTGCTTTACACAAAACCTTAAAAAGAAGCGGCATTTGCAAATCATTCAAAAAAGTGTTCCTCGCCTAATCCACGCAGATACAGTTAAGACTTCCAAAAATATTTATGATTTAAATTTAAAATTTATATTCAATTCAATTCTCCATCTCATCTATCATTCCGGGGCTTGGAAGGCTTCAGAGATTGCAACCACTCCTAAACGTGGAAGGATCAGGTTGAAGTGTGCTCCCTATCCCCTCCCAAGTCCTAAAAATCGCATCATATCAAGTAGAAAGTAAAGTTATTCTTCAACACCAGCTCGGCACTGCACTGCAGGCTAGAAAGTATGGCTTAGCGGTTCTTTTAAATTTGGCGCAAGCTTCCGGCGAGATATAGTAAGAAGATTTAATTTTTAAAACGAAGAAGTTACTCCTAGTATATCTGCTTTTTCGCGTCTACCACCGTCTTTTTCACCGTCTACCTTCACGTCACCCTTCAGTTAATGGCCAAAAGCCGAAGGCTTTGCTTCCTCCATCATAGACACAAACTCTGTCAGCCTTCTCACTGCCAGCTATTTTTGAACGCACTGCTACCAACATCAGCTATCTTTCGTTCAGTCGGTCAAGTTTCTGCAGCAACTCGTGGCATTACAATACCAGGCGGCCTTTTGTGTTGTAGAGCCCTTTAGTCCTGATTGTGCTGATGTGTCCTGATTATGACTGACTGTCGTTATCGGAACAAATTCGAATGGTACGATCCCGCGATTTATTTGTCAGACATTGGTTTGTTGCCAACAAAATGGTATATATCCCCACTTGGATTGTATATGGCTGCCATTCACCTCTTAGTGAGGTATAGTGCATCTAATAGACTTGCGCTACACCTCTAGTATTCTACGTAAGTGGTCCTCCCATTCGTCCGTTGCCTTGCACTAGTGCTATTCCACGCACCCCTCCATAATGTGGCATTTCCAACTTCCGATCAACTCGTCCGCGGGTAACGGGCCGATATGCCGACCAAGTTCTTTGTTTGAAATGGTATCAAACCAGTGGACCCCGATGACAGACAATTGTGGATGAATGCATAGAGGTTTCGAACAACAGTGGGTGCCACTCGCCATGTCCTACTCCTATATAGCAATGCTGAAAGAACATTAACACGGATCACACACTAGATGTTGGCATTGAGATAACTGAATCTGGAAAAGCAACAAAGGCAAATCCTGCGCTATTAATACGTCGAGCATCAGTTACTTCAGGAGACCAAACAGATGTCGTCAGCGTAGTCGAGGTGCTTGAGGGAAGATATCATCGTTCATTGAATTCCTCCGCGTCCTCCGGACAAGGCAACATGAAGAACGTCACCAATGCCGCAAAGAGATGGTGTTTGATGCCAAAATCCGTGGCGAAAAACATAATTGCAGAAGGGCATGTAATGGACGACGTCGAAATACTAAGAGAGGTCAAGCAGGCTAAGCTTTCATCCATAATAAGTGGAACTTCACGGTGGTACGGTTGAAAACCGTTCTGGAGTGTTCCTTGTCATTGTGGATGCGGAGTCGAACATTAACGTCTCACAGCACCATCGAAATATTTGCGACCACATGCAAGTTCTTTCGCGATACGCTATTCATTTATGAAGTCATTGCATTCTGCGGCAGTTCCTGCTTTCCTGACGAACGTAATAACGTGTGCTGTGTTGTTGAAAAGGGTTCAATCCATTCCGGCTAGATCTTGTGACCTTCCTTCGAGACGTGGCTGACGACTTGCATAGCACCATACAGAAGAGCATTTTGATGGCAACGCAATGCTCATCGATATTCTCAGGCGGGTTACTTGGTGTTTCTGCTGATCGATCAACAGAATAGCTATCCCACTGTCTAGCGGCAGCTGGATCATCCAAGCGGTCAATACTGAACTCGTTGGGCCGCAGCTCTCCTATCCTGCGTGAAGTGGCAGATCCATTTCCAGGCCGATGTCAGCGCCTTTCTTGTTACCGACATCCAGAAGATGACTGCTAAATTTATTGCTAATAATATAGTGGTTAGTCTGATTGCTCGTGCGGTATCGGTCAGTTGAAACCAACCCAATTTACCTTACGGTGTGTTCTGTATCAGTAAAATGTGCCACAAATAATGAGTCGATGGAAGTTGTAAAAATTCACAAACCTCCCATCATTTCTGTCACGGCCACCAAGACCGTGCTTCCCCATCACATGTCTGAGCAAGGTGTCGTCAGAGCCGACTTTGGCATTCAGGTCACCCATTACGATCACAGTGTCATTTTTAGAAAGCCTCCCCGTAATTGCATGTAGAGAACCTCCACCTCCACTATATCGGAGATCTTCGTTGATGCTAGCACTGTACAACATTGATGCTCCTTAGTCTGGAACGGAATTTTGCAGTAAGAAGTCTGTCGGTCTGTCCCAAGATCAAGAAAGGCACATTGCGGTGGCTGTCACAAACAACCCGACACCGGATTCACTTCTGTTACCATTTGGCTATCCAGAGTACAAAAGCACATGTCACAAAAGAGAGGGTCCCACCATCTCACTTTGTTCAGGTCCAGAATGTCTAGCTTACATCGTTGGAGTTCTCGCTCGAGTTGGAGAAAGCGAGTATTCTGAGGGCCCTCGCTACCGTTGTTGAGGAGTGTGCGCACATCCCAGGAACTAATCATATCCGTTTTCGATAGCCAAAGCTCTTTATTGTGAGGTCAGTCCCTATCCGCGGCGTTGTGGATATTTCAGTAGCAATAAAATGCCAAAATTGGCAGGTAGCTAGCCCACAAATTCCTGGTTGGTTTCTACGACAAGCAGGGAACATTTTGATTGTACTCTTAAGCTCCAATTCACGGAATCACTTTGTGCTGTCAGTAAAATGGTGTATATCTCCGCTTGAAATATGATCATCGTTTTTCCGAGGTGGCAGACTAGTTCTATTCACGTTCTTTCCGGAAACATACTTAACCTGATCCCCCTCTATGGCTGACCCGCTGGTAAAAATGACTGTGTCTGTTATTCTAAAAAAACGTTGACCATTTGTCCATCATTCTTCTCTTTTGGTGATGCTTCAAGTGTATGCCCTCCTGAAGTCATATCTGGAAATTATATGATCAGCAGACGTGAGGTTAATTTGATCTTTCCGACGTGGATTGCTATCAGGATATTCTCAAGGTCATTTGAAACCGCCATGCAGGAACATGTTTCCGTTGGCAACCAGTAGATCAGCATGTCGTAAGCCTATACCTTTACTTTCCCTACTAGAAACCCATGTTTCTGTTATGATACTTAGATAAAATTCTTTTAGTAATTGTTCCAACGACTGATTAGCGCAGTGGTAGCTTTACTACTCGATATTTCGAGATATTGCTCGCTCGTAGAAGAGCCAGCAGTTCGTCTATTTTTTGCGGTGATACAGTCCATACAGTTACGAAGTTTCCTAAGCTGTTTGCATCGTTCACTGTCATAACCTGGTAGATTGGTGTCTTCATACAAGACTCATCCATTGGCTTCGATAGCTTTGGCTGGAAATAAAGACTTAGCCGTTGTCAGCTACACGTTCTTTGCAGGATTTGTGTTGACGAAGTAGATGTCCAGAACAATCTTTTCTCCTCGACCTTGGTATATCCCGAGGGTTGTAATTTCGGTGGAGTCAGTCTCCTCGAAGACGTTCCCTGGACCGAAGGCAAATACTTACCCATGGGTAAGTATTTTTTTATTATTACAACCTTTGGGGTTTTATTACAACTATCGGGAAACTAATAAATTCGGTTCAGCGTATGCATATCTGTCTGTCTGTCTATCTGACATTCCGGAGGTGAGAGTCTTCACAAGACACTAGGAGACATGTTGCAATGTGTAGGATTTTTACCCGCTAAGACCATTTCCTAACACCTTTCCTCTTCCCCTTAAAAACATTACATTGCACGATGTACATAGTTGGAGCTACTTCTTCCTTGGCACAGTGGCAGAATTCACAATCCCTCTTTTCACGCATTTTCTGCCTTGCATTGTTTTTAAGTTTTCTTGACACACAAGCATTTCTCCATTTGACCTTCCAGTATTAGTGTCCTTCCTCATGTATCTTTTAGACTTCTTCTCTTGTCTGTGAATCAAAGACAATGGAAGATAACTGTTTTGGGTTTTCTGGAATATTGTCATACTGGGACAGTCAGGCGAACTGTGGCGATATTCGCCAAATCACGTGAAAAGTTGCAAGCGATCATATTTTACCCCTCTGTGTCTTTTCTTCTGAGATCGATCTATGGGAACATAGAGTCCTTTTTACCCATTCCCATTGCTGTTACACTTGCTCAATGATTTTGCCCTTTCTGTGTATTTCGCGTGCCGAACAGAGGACCTAGCGTATTATTTCATAAGCATCAGTTGGTATCACCCCGGGTGTCGGTAATCTGGCTCGTTTGAAATGGTTGTGGAGGCATAGAAAAATCTTAAAGTGGATATCCTTTGAAGCATATTCATCTTTTGGGCTTTGCATGCAGTACGCAGCATAGTTTTCCAAACTGGCGCCGTATGGACTAGCATTTAGATCAGTACTGTAGCTACATGCTGCCTACGAGTGCATTAGGGGCCTTAATGGATATCTATTGGCAAATGCTGCTTGAGGTTCAGCGCCAATTATCACCCCAAGATTTTGCTGCTTTTGATCTAGTGGTGTACTTCCCTATTCAGATGCGGCAGCCAATTCCTTTCAACGCTTCGTGATAAGTACCATTAATGCCGCTCAACATCCGCGATATTTTGCAACAACAATCAACGTTCTATTATCGGTGTAACCTATAGTTGTGACGTCCCTAGTAACTGAAGCCTTGTTACAATAGTGGTCTCTCCACCAATCCCTGTAGGAAACTCGCGGCGATAATGTGTTCCCTTGATCTGGGCACACCAACCGTTGCCATCAATCTCTTTATTACATTCCAATTTGTCAAGTTGGAATGCATTTTGGCCAACAAGGGATATCACTGCACAATGCTTGTATTGCAGCTTTAGACAAAACATTAGCTTTTGGCTTCTCCGTACCTCGCGAACGATATCATCCACCAAGCGTGCCTTGAACAACTCCAGAAATATGTCCATCCTCGACTTAATAGCCACCTTAAGGGAGCTTCGTCTTTCGTCATTATTGTAGGTATTACTACCCGATCTAAAGGCTTACTACTATTGTTGTGTCTGCTCTCCTGAGTAAATAAACCATGAAAGTTTTCCAGGAAGAGCCGCCTAATTTCTAAATTGGGAAATTGTGATACCTACTTACATGAAATTTTGCGGAAAGTTTCTTGTAACCCATCGACAGATTTGTAACCTGGAGGACTAAACCAATATTCTTGCCAACCTCCTCGGCAAAGAGATGATATCAGGTAAGTTTTATTATGGTGAAGTACTCACAGCTATGCCGAGTAGTTAGATACTCGGCATAGCTGGGAGAAATAACCGAACTAAATCTTATCTGATACCCTCGCTACGGTTTTCCCTGATCTTTTCAAAGCTGCTATAATTGCAAATTTGTTAAAGCGCAAGTTCTGAAAAATATATCTTAGAATAAAAGATACTATATACAGTCCAAGTCGCCTTCAGTTTTAAACTTTTTCCGCATCTACAGTTTATCTATCTAAAGATATACTACCCTAAAAGAATAACGACATCGTTTGACTTCTCCTTCTTAGTATTGTTTCTATCAATTTCCATCAATTTGGATTCACTTGATAATGGGTCACGTAAAACCCATTTTGCGAGTATCTGACAATGGCTTAAATTGGATTGAAAATGGCTCAGAATGGATTGGAAGAAATTCATGGTATGCGACTATCGCAAATATAATAGTTTGCCCTCTTGGCACGTGCTAATTGATTGATTTACTAAGTAGATATGTATGTATTACTTGCTTGAGAGTGGTCCATATTACGCAACACATATATGTATTCATGTACCATATTTACTGAATTATGGTCCACTCGTTCAGAATGCAATAATTTAGAATGGCATTGGAAAGGCACCCGCAGTTGCTCTATCTTTCTGGAAGAGTTGGTGATTATGGAGCACCCATGCACATATATAAGGCTCATGCGGAATAGTTTCAACATGCGATATCTGTAGATACACATGCATGTGCGATAAAATCATATCGTGGGTGTTAGTAATTCCACTATGTTCAGAACTGGAAAATAAGCCGTCGGATGACATCAGACGTAAGCATTTGTATCTTTTGCATGTTACTGCACCTTTCACCTTGCGGGCATGATATAATTTAAATTGCTACATAATTGACGGAACAATATCTTATTACAAATCTCCTTCATGCTGAGCATCCACCACAGAGAAGCATCACATGGTCATGGTTACTTATGATGATTTAATTACGCACTCCATGTGCCCGCATCCGTGGCTATGTGTATCTTAAATTATCACTTCAATTAACTGGCCATTGAAATTCACACTGAAAGACGAGATGATCGCGTGTTTATTAGCAAGAAATGGCAGTTTATGATGATCGAGTTTTTATTAAGAATACTTGGAGCGTTTGAAAATATTTTATTTTTAGCTCCTTTTGTTCGATTGAACGTTCGATTGACGCAGGAAGGCTGAGGAGAGGGCGGAGACACATTTCTTTATGTTTTGTTACTCTATGTGATAGATACATATGTGTCTAGTATATCATCAATACACGTTTTAAGTCGCAAATTTCCTGGAAACGGATAAAATAGATACAATTCCTATCTCCCAAATGCATCTAATTCAGAAGACTGATTTCGTGATGAGTGGGATACACCAGGGTGGTCGGAGAAATTTCCGACCTAATAATGATAATAATCGTTGGCGCAACAATCCATGTTGGATCAGGGCCTTGAAGTGTGTTAGAGCACTTCATTCAAGACCGTAACGGTACACTAGGAGGCAATGTGGTCAGCATTGCGCTCGCCCGAGATTATTACCCTGATTTGACTCAGGTACTCATTCACAGCTGAGTCGACTGGTATCCGACGTCAAATCACGATACAAATTCCACTGCCACCAGTGAGATTTGAACCGCGACCTTCCGTACGACAGCCTTGCGCTCTAACCACTCAGCTATCCGGACACTACCTAATAATGATGCAAGACCTTTTTAAGGTTTTGTGTGAAACAAAACCTTATTAGAATGGTGACAGTGTCTGTCTGTCCGTCTGTCCGTCTGTCTGTCTGTCTGTCTGTCTGTCTGTCTGTCTGTCTGTCTGTCTGTCTGTCACACCCGATTTATTCGGAAACGGCTAGACCGATTGTCACGAAAATTGGTGAGAGTATGTAATCTGGTGATCCCTTTACATGCAGTAAGTGGCGCCATCTTGTGTTAAGTTTAAGGGGGGCTCTCCGTACATGTGAATGGAGGGTGCAAATTTTTTTTTCACAGAATGTATCCAAGTAGGGTATCAAATGAAAGGTCTCAATTAGTACTTTTCGAATCTGGTTCAATATTTGATATTAGATGAAACATAGGGGAGTAAGGGTTGAAAATATGACCCACAAAAAGTGTAACAGGTCTCGTTCTCAGAACTTATCCAACCGAAAAATCTGGAAAAAATCACAGTGGTGCATCTCTACGAAATCTAGGCCTCAAAATATATTCGGTTCCGATATCTGCACAAATAAAGTTAATAATAGTATATTTCCACATTTTAGAAATTTACCCGGCACCCCCCCTTATGTTCATCCCAGAAATACAAAATTTGGCATGACTGTAACGAAGAATATAATGCACAGTTTGGTCAAGTTTGAAGAAAATCCAATTATTATTAACAAAGTTATTGGGGGTGAAACTTTACAATTTTGTGTGAATTTCGTACACTCTACAACCCGCATGACGTCATCATCACATATCAATTCGTCAATACCACAACGAAATGAATTCTTATGAATTGGGTCGCAGACAATTATTTTGTTTTAGTTTTTTAGTTATTTGTCAACCAGACATGTGTATATGTAGGTATATAATATATGCGTGCTAATGAACTTTGCGGCTAGTGCGTAATTCAGATAGATATAAGAAGTAAATCGGAAATATGGGTACGATAAATTTAGATACGTACATATATGTGTACAGCAGGCAATAGGGGTGAGCGTGATATCTATGGCTCTAATATGTACGTATGTCTCGTAGTTTGGAAAAATATGAAGGATTATGTTGGATTTGTAGCTATATACGGGCAGAGAAATGTGCGTCTCTTACATAAGATGAACACAAAACCTTTATACCCGAAGCGCGAGCTTCCGGTATTCCGACTTGTTTTAAATTTATTTTTATTTTTCTATATAGTCTTCTTGTAAGTCCATATATCTACTTCTCCCAGCGATGCTCCCATCTCTTTAAGCCGTCCAAATAGTACTCGACGTCTTCCTCTGCAAAATAATTGTTTACGAAGGTCATGGCCTCCTCATTTAATGAAAATCTTGGTCCTTTAAGCGCAATTTTGCATTTTTTTGCATTTTGATGGCATCAATGATTGATCTGGCTTTACGGAATCCATACTGTCGATCTGAGATGCCTGTCGACAACCAGGAGTAATTTATTATAGATTACTCGCTCTACCATTCTGCCCATAGTGTCCAAAAGACAAATAGGTCTGTAGGAGGTTGGCTCACCTGGATGTTTGACAGCCTTAGGCGGTAGCACTAACTTCTGTCGCTTCCATGATGCAGGAAATATCTCCTTGGACATGCACGCTTCGAACAACTCAGCGAACATGCCCGGTCTGGATTTCATGGCAAGCTTAAGGGCCCTATTCGGCACGCCATCCAGACCCGGAGCTTTGTTATCTCATATTTCAGTGCAGATTTCCAGCAGCTCGTCACTGGTGACTGAGGGTATTGCCGTCATATTTAGAGGTCGCTGGAAGCCGTATATGGCCTCCTCTTGCTGGGGTAATAACCCATCGATAATTTTTAACAAGAGTGAAGGGCACGTGATCTGTGGAGATGATCGGGCTCTGAATTGCTCCATCACGATTCTGTAGGCCCTCCCCCACGGGTTTACGCCCGCTTCCGAACAGAGCTCCTTAAACCATTCCCTTTTGTTCCGTTGAATGGCGAGCTTGAGAGTTTTGCGGGCTTCCTTATAGGCGCGCTCCTTTTGTCGCTCTTCTGACTCCGTGACAGGCTGATCGAAGGCTAATCCAGTATTCCACCAGTAGTTTGGTCTTCTACTGGGAAATGAGCACCTCCTAGGCATGGACGCGTCACATGCTTTGGCAATGCATTGGGCCACATGGACAGCTCCTTCCGTAGAGGCGCCTGCTTTATTAGGTTGGTCTAACTACACCTCTATTAAGATCTGCTCATCCAGAGCTTTAGCAGACCAGCCAGACATTTTCTTCGGTTTCGGGGCATGATGGTCTTCTGCCCGGTGACCCCACCCATTGCTCAAAAAAGATTGTCTGGTGATCGCTGTGGGTGTAGTCCTTGCTGACACACTAGGACGTGCCACGTGCCAGTGCCGGGCTGACAAAAGTTATGTCTACGATTGAGGCAGATCCCCCTTTTTGGAAGGTGTTTACATAACCTTCGTTGGCCAGAATTATATCCAGCTGTGCAAAGGCGTCTAATAAACTGCGGTCCCTTGCATTTGTATATCTGTTACCCCACTCACGGACCCAAGCATTGAAGTCACCAGCAATCACCCTTGGGCTATGACTCCTTGCGTCGAGAACAAGACTGTCAAGCATTTCCTCGAATTCGGACGGTGTCAGACTTGGTGGGGCGTAACAGCTGCACACATATACCCCCTTTATTTTCGCCCACACAAAGCGGCTGTATGTCTGATTTCCAGTACATTGTATGGCATGTCGACCGCATGCCCATATTGCCGCTCTACCAGTCGAATCTGCAACTCATACGCCACCGTGACGGTTTCTATAGGGTTCGCTAATGATGGCAATTTCCACCTCGGATTTGTAGGTGGTCTGCTTGAGTAAACCTTGAGTGACCCTGCAATGATTGAGGTTTATTTGAATAAACCTCATTTTTCAATTGAAGTCAGCGCCGAACATGAAATCCCCTTTTTGGGTTCTTCGGATTTTGTTCACACTTCCGCTCAGATCTTTTAGGTCGGGATCAGCTTTGACCTTTGTGAGTGTCCCCACTTAGGACAGATTGCCCTTACTGGAGATAACAATCGCATCTGGATGACTTCGCACTTTTGCTTTTCCTTTCAGTTTTTTGCTGGTAACTTTAATCCATCCATCGTTTTCGTTCGTCTTGGCCTTCGCGACGCTAACCGGCTTTCCTAGATCCGCTGTATGCATTCCTACTTCCGAACTATTAGTGCTGTTTTTCAGAATTCCATATCCGCCTTTTTTTCTCTTAGGCGTCTTTTGATTATTTAGGGGATACCCTGTTTTTCGCGTAATCGTTTATTTCGCCGTGATTCGATGGCAGTATGGCTAGCCGTCCTTTGGGCCGCTTGTGATATTGTTGGCACAGCGGGGTTCGGCATATCCTTAGTATTCTTTTCCTCCATCTGTGGTCGGTGCTTGGTGCACGTTGCGCTTGCCCTCGGATAGCTCAATTATTTTTGCTCCAAGCTGGGTGAAGGGTAATTCCTTTGGATCGAGACTCTGCTCTCTATGGGCCCCAAGGGTTACTCCTTTTATTCGCACCTTCACTTTTGGCGTTTATTAAACTTGCCTGTACCTTATTCTTTACCGTCTTTGATATTGGTGAAGATCTCCTAGTTGACGCGCTTCTTTTGAATGGATCCCTTTGTTGGTGCTGTAGTACCTCCTGCTGTTGCCAATCTTGAACATTTGCGGTGGGTGTTATCACAGTTTTAGTCGCCCAATGATCTGCCTTTAGTTCACCTATGTTTGGTCTTGTTACCGGTGTTCTTGGTAAGGTCGTACTTCGCTTGAACACCTCCTTCTCTAGATCCAAATCACTTGCAGCATTATATGCCAAGGTGATGAAGTTGTCCTCCACCGAGACACCGCGGTTGAGGGATATCAACGACCGGGAGCCCGCTTGCTCACCCCCAAAAGCCGCTGGTACTGGGGTCCCAAGCCCCGCACCGTAAGTTTCGTCCTTCTCTAGTCTTCTATGGTGGTTTTATATTGTGGGTATCCTTTCCATCTGTCTGTCTGCCACATGCATTTTTCTCGGAGACGGCCATAGCGATTGACACCAAATTTGCTGGAAAGGAGGAACTTTGAACGCTCACGCATCCTACATGCATACATGCAAAAGGGAGGTGTACATTTTTTTTCACCAAATATAGTCATGCCGGGTATCAAATGAAAGGTCTTGATTAGTACTTTCCGAAACCGGGCTTAGTTTTGACATTTGATGAGAAGGTGGGGAGAGCGGGGGGTCGAATGTGGTAATTTATTTAACGGACCCATTCTCGCAAACTACCCAACCGAAAAATCTGAAAAAAAATGAAGAAGCTGCTACTATATGGTGCCTAGGCTCCGAAATACTCACCACACCGATATCTGTTCAAATAAAGTTAATAATAATATACTACTATAAGTTTTAGTAATTGACTAGGGTATAATATAGAGCATGATCTCGTCAAGTTTTGTGGTAATCGCACTATTACTGACAAAGTAATGATAAGTCAAAGTTGCCGTTCCTATCACGCCTTCCTGTCGAGTTCTTCCACTGGTTTTCAATGAAACTTGGACAGCCACGAGTATCCAGTCGTGAATTCTGAATGGCATTTTTATTTTGAATTATATTTGAGAGTGATGTAGGTCCATCCAGCTTCTTCTTCTCAGTGGGGAACAGGTCCACTTCCTTGCTAGGTACTGCTCTTTCGGTCTCAATGGCCTCGGCAATTCCCTCGGGGATTCCGATAGGTTTTCCATCTGCTGTGTCGCCCAAAGTATTTTGCCTTGGTTTTCCCTTCTGTACGTGCACAGGAATGATGGAAAATCTGTAATTGATGAGGCACTTACAACTCTGTAATTGATGAAGCACTACGGGGTTCAACTGCTTTCAGAGATCGATCATCAACCCCGATGGTAAGGACGGTTGCCTTTGCTCTCTATCTTGCTTCTAAAGACGCTTTAGTCGATCGTTATTCTGAACAATCTCCGTAGTTGGGGCTTTGTAAGGTGCACTGTCACCACGTGTGCCCTTAATATATCATTTTCAATTTTACCGACTTCCAGCTTAACAATTTAGAGACTATAGTCCTAAACTATTCCACTGTAACTTCCGACGCGCAGTCTTAGAGTTTGTGACCGAAAGCATCTGCCAGAGAATGTGAGATCCGCACTCGATCTTTTGTAAATATGCATGGCGACGAGGTTTTCGATGACGTTCTGCTCCTAACAAGTGGGTATTTGCACGGTAAAAGATTTCGACGTCATAGTCGATCAAACGCCTTCACTGCACTAGCATAACTAACGGCGGATCTTCTGGCATCTGCCTTCACCACTGCCCTACTCGGGATTCCTTCCCTTTTGTGTTCCAATTTGGGTTGTATGCAGGAATTATTCGCTATTGAAGTCTGAGGTCTATTCCAACCTTTCTCAATAGCCTTTTTTGGTTCCAGGCCTTCATTCAAATAGCGCGAATACCATTTAGCGCCTGCGCTACTGAGGTCTGTCTCCTTCGGGATATTTGATATATTGACCGGTCTCAGCCTTTTGATCAAAGGTGTAGTTGGTTGCTGGCTTTACATTTGGCCGATGTTTGAGTGTGGCTCAACTGGTTGGGCTCTCAACTCCTACCTCCGTGGGTGTGGTCACCTGGCTTTCAATATTGCGGAAATGTACTACCTCCGCCTTATAGACCAGATTGTGTGCAGTTTGGGTCCCGTTCGTTTGTTGCTTTTATTTTTTCTTGCTAATTGCTTGTTCGTTTGATTCTAACCGCCCCGCCTCACCTAGCACGGCAAGGTCAAGATTCCTCACTAAGACGACCATTCGTTAGTGAAGCTCCTTTGGATTACACTCAGATACCATCGACTGCAAGCTATTCAATTTATAAAAAGTTAAGAGTGAATACTAATAATAAGGCCCTATTTATTTACCGATACGCCTGAGTGTTACACGTCATTCAAAAGATAGTGACTCAACTCTCCACCTTTCTCAAACGACCTTATGACGTATAAGGATATAGGGACAGGCAGTGTATAGATAAAAAGATAAAAGGATTGGTAAGCAAAGCTCAGTAAAATTACCATCACGTCAGATTTCTATGACAAAAATATCATCTTGTTTGAAATTTTGCAGCAATGTAGGATATAATATAGAGCATGATCTTGCCAAGTTTTGTGGTAATCGCACTATTACTAACAAAGTAATGATAGGGCAAAATTATCGTTTCTGTGCAAATTGAAGGCTTTGAATGTCAATATAACCGAAAGTGGATATTATCACATAATATAGGCATATATTGCGTGCTAGGTTCTATTGGGACAAATGCATACTCAAATGACTTTATAAAAGAAAACCACAAAACCTTTTATACCTGAAGCGTCCAGCTCCCCGTATCCCGGCTTGTTTATGTTATTTACTTTCATACCGCAGGCAGAGCTCGTTGCAGTTGTGCGTTTGGGCCTTACAACTCCTGGGCTGCCCCTTTGGTTGTAGTACTATTTGTTAAAAGAGTTCTATCATCCTGACCAGTTTCAATCAGCTTCATTCCCCTCCTTGCTCCTTTTTGAATTCAAAGGCATGATGAAGCCGTCGATGCTTAGCGACTATATTGCATGATAACTGATAGCCATCTGGATAATTGTTGATTATCCAGAGCACAATAAATTTAACCTCAACTTCCGTAGTAAATATTATATTACCCTTCTCCATCCTCGAAACAAGTTGCACGGATTAGAACTGATAACTACACAATCTGCAAACTTCAAAGCCGCGGGCACATGGATCCTTGTTTGCAAGTAGTAACCCAATCTTCACTACACTCTAAAAAGCCCTGGGAGGTGAGAGAAGATAGCGAGTCCATAATGTGAAACTAATTATCTACCAACAATGAATTGTGAAGTTTTTAGCTAACGTAGAAGATCCTGTCCTAATCATACACACCCTTTGAACCGCATTATATCGAAATACAGAGAGAAAACTCCACGAAATCCACTTACCGGAAGATGCAAGACAATCCCTTTTAAACGTTGTGTAGACGGCGGATTACTTTAGTGGTTGTGTGAAAGATTTATGTTAACTGAATCTAGATCCAACCCAAAATTAACCTTTGGCTCCGAACAAAGAGGAAACCAGCGCCGAAATGAATTAATGGGACTCAGTGAACTATGATATAAATATCAAAGAGGATTTTGGGGTTAGATAAGTGAGCAACAAAGTGAAAAATGAAAGATTGAGCCA
Source organism: Hermetia illucens (assembly GCF_905115235.1). Taxonomy (NCBI): domain Eukaryota; kingdom Metazoa; phylum Arthropoda; class Insecta; order Diptera; family Stratiomyidae; genus Hermetia; species Hermetia illucens. Next base: position 22,724,385 of record NC_051851.1, on the reverse strand, counting down.
CGCGATTATTAGGTGGATGATTTGGAAATTGAAACAGATGCCCTGGACGTTTATCTGTCGCGCTACATTACGTGAGGAAATTGGGAGACAATTCGGATCACGGATTCTTCGCTTTCGTTCTCCAGAAGCGAAGTTTCGCTCAAATTAGTGAATTACACTAACTTTCCGAGCAGAATTCGACCACTAAGGATACTTGGAACTTCCTTAATAAATCTTTCGAAATTATTAGAATATCCTGAATCTGCCTCGCACTTCCATGATTAAATAATTTCATTTAAGGACATTTCAGGAATATGCTGTTGGGATGGAAAAGTCTGGTGATAACATATGTTCCAAACACTCCGACAGCGTATGTTACAGAATATCTCTAGCACGTAATCAAATTAAATATCTTCAGCATATTCTTTCGGACTGTGTAGATACATATATGTAATACGTAGTTTTTAGTCCTTTTCTTCTTAATTTTTTTATTGTGTTAAGTAACTAACCCAAACAGTTAGGGCGGAGAAAATTGTATAAATATTCCCTTGAGTTCTGTCAATTATTCGAAGACCCCAAACAGTTTATCCTGTTTCCTTCCCTCAAGGCATTTCATACACATAACTCGAATGACCCAATCAATCAAGCTTAATCGGGTGGGTTACAGTTCACTTTTGCCTATGACAAGCATTCGGAAGGGGGTGTGGAAAGGTGTCCTTTTACCATCTGCTTTGTCTCAAGGTAACTTTGATGAACTAATTTCGTACAACAAGTTGCCATGGGTGAATTGTGAAGCTCTGGAATTTGGAAATAATCCTTTGAATTAGAGATATTGTGCAGGGATACTAATGACGTCTCTCCAATTCGGAATTCCTATCTTTGGTAATGCTTCCAGGTGGCATATGTTTACTATTTCATGTTTTATTAAAATACGATAACCCCAAACTGGTTTTTGCCTACCTTTTGCTTATGTTTGTTCAAGGTTACATACTCGTACATGCAATTGAAAGCTACAGTCATCCCATTGTATTCCAAATCCCCATCTGAACTGGTACTTCGAAGTTTGCTTTAAAATGGACATATCTTCCTGGTTATTAGCGTAATATATGGTCAAAAAGGAAACTTAATACTCGTGTTTGCTAGATGTACTTATGGCAGTATATGAACAAAAGCGCTGGTAGGAGTGTTCAACCTTGCTAAGAAGTGCCTTAGGATTATAGTCGATATACTGGCAAGTCACTGTAGGTTAAACTATCACCAAATTCACGCTCTTCCTTGAAAAGCTCATATTTTTATGGGTAGAGTTGGTAACTGCTTGTTGGACTCCTGCAACTGTAAACCGTAAATTGCCAACTAAACATCACCCGTCATCAAAAAACTTCCCTGCAACCATTTGACATATTATGGCTAGCACCCCGGTCTCCTGGCTTAGAGAGACTTTAAGTCATGGAGTCACTTCCATCATTGGGAAGAGAGAGAAGGAAGGGACGTTGTTAGTTTGAAGAGCATCTTGCTATTCAATTTTTTCCCTGGCCAAGTTCAATTATTTTTAAGAAAATAAGAACCCGAATGTCCTGTATAACATGGATTCATTTGATACCGCTCCTCAACGTCTTTCTGACGATGTTGTCCAGAGAGAGCTCTCCAACGTCCACTATCATTGTAACCATAAAATTGGAATTCTTCGTACCTCCTTAGAATCTGAGCAAGGAATAATCAATCCTACCATATTTTTGGGTCATAACAGATCGAAGTTTTGGATTAGTCATATAGTCCGTCTGCCTGAAGGCTTGTTTTTCCAAAAGAGTTCACTGTATGCCGGCGTTCTTCACAAGCAATTACCTTATCATGGGTTCCTTAACAAGCAGAGCGACGTAAAACTCCGTGTTTCGACATCTCCTTCTGAAGTTAGTGCCCCAAACATTTACCATTAGTCGAGTTAAGTCTGAAACTTATGTTGCAGTCTTGTCAACACTGTTTCGATTTGGCCGGGAAGATTGTCCTTTAAGTCGAAAGTCGATCCATAGTCCTTAACATTTAAATTTGACCCTGTAATCACCTCGCCTGACACGGGATATGGGTTTCGTTTTTTGCAGGGCAGGCTCGAAAGTATTCGCAGTCATATGCTAAGTGTATTATATTTACTTTGCGACTGCTCAGCAGTATGTCCGGCAACCAATACCGCAACATCATTCGACGTATCCCACTAGGCTGAAATGTTCCAGGGATGCGGATCTGCACACCTGTGCTACCTCTGATGTGACCTCCATCTCCCTTTGGCCGTCCAGCGTCTCCTAGCTAATCCCTCAATATCCGCTAGTCGTAGCCTGGCACATGGTATAATTTTTCTAGTGCATGCAGCACATCTGTCTATTTTACGGAATTGAAGCTAGAAATGCCCTCGTGGAACACTACTCCACCACTGTTGATCTCCCTGTTTGGTCTTAGAGTCATGAGAACTGCTTCGGCGAGCCTCTTTTGCACCTATTCAGCTTTGTAAAGCATTTCATCCCTCTTGGATTAGAATTTGGACTTCATGGAGGAATTATCTACAATTGAAGTCTGAGGTCCATCCCAATCTTTCTTAATGGTCTTTTTGGGTTCCAGACCTTTATTCAGATAGTGCGTATACCCTTTAGCATCTTTGCCACTGAGGTCTGTCTCCTTCGTGACATTTGATATACTGACTTGACAATGACAATGCGGCGAAAATGTATCTTCGCCTGATGGACCAATTTGTGTGTGGTATGGTGTTGCGTTTGTTTGTTGCTTTTCGTTTTTCTTACTAATTGACACTTTGAAATGTTCAGAATTGGCCCTCTTGGCTAGTTCTTACGCAGTCATTCGCTTTGAAGGTTTTGATAAAAGCAAAACCTGATCCTTATTTGGTGTACCTTAGTTCGCCTATGACACTTGTGGACTTCGGCTTTTCCTTGGGAATACTTTCTTCTTTCTGCGACCTATTATAAAGGACTGGTATGACTCTCACCACATTTTCAATGGCTTTGTGGACGCTATGCTTGTTCTTGATAAACTCGAACACCTCAACTAAAGGCAGTTCTTTCGGATCTAAAGGCAGTGCTTTCGGATCAGCGCTCTACACACTGCTTCATGTTTATCGGTGATTGTTCTTCGCTGAGCTTTCTCTTACCATCCTTGGTGGAGATCTTAGAATTGATGAGCTTTTTCTGAAAGGGTTCATATGTTGGTCGTGCAGTATCTGATGCCATGGATGTCGAAATCGCCATCGTTGGCCACTGATCTCTTTTCACCTTTGTTAATGGTACTGGCAGAGTCGTGTTTTTATTGAACGCATCTTTCTGTGAATCAAAATCACTTGTGGCATTAGACGCCATGGTGACTAACTTGTCCACCACCGAGGTTCTGTGGCCGGGAGTCCGGTTGTTCACTTCCAAAAACCGCCAGTAGTGGAGTTCCGAGCCCACTCACATTAAAGGTCCATTCTCAGAAACCAACAGAGATTTCCAACGCACGCACCCTGAAGGCACTATGCCGCGGCACTTTTTTATCGTCGTTTCAGTCATGTTTTCGCAATCGTGATGCGACATTTCAATTATAAAGGCGTTTCTAATAAATTTTAGGTAAACTCAAAGTTGTTTATTTTATTTTGTCCCCTATTTCTTTATATGCCTGCAACATTTGGTCCTTCGAGTCGAATATTCGGCATGAACGACATCACTCTCTGCTACATGCCTCAAACAGCTCAGCTGCCCGTCAACACAGAGGTGACTCACTCTGCTCTAGTTGATAGCACTTCTTGCATCGCGATCGAGACTCCTGTTTCAACTCACGTTGTGAGCACTGCATCGCAATTCTTCTCTCCAATGCTCATGTGCTCATACGTCCTTTCATTTTATACACTGAATACGGTCACCTATGGGGTGTCCAGTTTGACATATTAGGCTCTGCGAGTTCTCCGCAGGTAGTCGACGATAAGGCTAACAATCATCCAGCTGCCAAATGAGTTGCCCGAAAAAATTCTGACAATCTGCAAGTGGGGGCTGGTATCTTCTCTCAATTCCTAAATTTGCGACAGGAGTTCGCAACCTTGCTTAAGGTAGGCTGCTTCCCGCTAGGTAAATGGGTAGCTAATCACCCCGAGGTCCTACCGTTCATTCCAACTGATCAGATTGCTGTCACAGACTGCCGCACGTGGCCTCCGAGGACCTTTCTACATACTCTCAGGATTTTATGGCAGCCATCCGACGATGGATTTCACTTGAAGGTAGCATCGCCGTTTGCTGACAGCCCGGTCTGCAAACGTCGACCGCTTTCTATCATCGGGCGCGTCTATGATCTGGCAATGGTAACGGTTGGATTTAAAATCTTCATGCTGAACCTCTGACTCTTTGTGGGTTCGCTGGAATGTAATAATGGTCCGCCCCTCTGACTATTTACGGGTATCTGCAACCTCCTCTTTCGATAGATGAGCTATTTTGTCATCTCTAGTCGGATTCTATGGGCACACTTTCATGGATCCGTGTTCAACCTACGCAGTGGCAGATGTATGTAGCCAACCGCGTGGGCGAAAGACAACTCACCGTATCTCACACGTCCGTAATTCCGCGGATATGGCCATATGTGGAGTGTCCGCTCATATCCTCATTAGCTCGAGTGGTTCTCAGTTCCAAGCTTCGTTTCTCGCTCACCCGAGCCTTGGTGGTGCACGGACAATTTTGAGTCGCTCGTACCACCTTCAGCAATGTGGCTAACACGCCCGCTCAACGTGCACTAGATTATTGAGGGACACAGCTAGATGCTTGGAATTTATCGAGAAGTTATGCCGACAGGCGTGCCCCACTCACTCTGCGATTGACAGACAGGGAGATGTCACCTTCTCTCAACGTGAATTTACTGAGCCTTCGTTTGCTTCGCAGGCTCAAGCTCAAAGTGATTCGATCGCGCACGTTCTTGCCAACGATTTGACTGTGCAACCTTCCTGGTGCTCCTCATTTCGGTGGACTATGGAAGGCCGCAGTCAGAAGAACGAACATCTGAAACATGTCATCGATGACGTTTTACTCATCTTCGAAGAGAGGTCCACCTTATTAGCGCAGATCGAACCTCAATTCTCAATTCTTTACAGCCTCTATCTGACGACCCTACTGATCTTGCTGTGATCTCACTTTTCGATTGGTGCACAATCCCCGAACCTTCGTTGGGACACCTCCTTGGCATCTGCTGTACTCAATGGAAGAACATTTTTGGGGGCGTTGGAGTTCAAAATATTTACAGAAACTATGGCTCCGTCCAAAGTGGCGTACACATTGTATCAACATGAAGATCGATCAAAGTTGGCGAATGGACGTTTTGTCGGGCTTTTGCTTCATAAGTGAGTGGCTTATCGTCCGTGAATAATGAGAACGGCTTGTTTTCAAGCGAATACCGGAAGTATTAATTTGCGACGTACGCCCCGAGCAACCCATATTCATAGGTGCTGTACTTCGTTGAGCGGAATTCGTCTTATTGGAGAAGAAGGTCAACAGCTGCCAGATTTGACTCACTTTTTAATAAAGAGCATCATCCACGGCAATGTCTGAGGCTTCGACGAATACGGCTAGGGGTACACTCTTGCTGAGGAAATGGCAGAAGTGTAGCATCCACCAACTGTTGCTGGGTGGTCTCAAACGCCTGGACAGCCCCTGGAAACTATACAATCAGACGAGGTTCTTTGGTTTTCCGCCCAGACAAGAAGGCGTTAAGGATTGATTGATGATGGGCCTAGATAAAAGTTTAACATGCCCAAGAACCTTCTCAGGTCCTTAACGGTTTTTGGAAGCGGGAAACTCGAAATCGCTTTTACGTTAACTGGGTCCGGCTAAATGCCTTCAGGGGTAATCGGCCGAGGAATCTCACCTGCGATTGCCGATATTTGTATTTCTTAACGTTAGGAACTAGACCGGCTTCAGGTAGACGCTGAAAAATGCAGTCGAGGTGCTCTAAGTGCTCTTACTCAGAGGAAGACCTGACCAGAACATCATCCAAATATACGAAGCAGAAGTTGAGGTTTCGTGCCGCTGAATTAATGAATATTTGAAAGATTTGCGCTACATTGCACAGTCCAAAATCATCCCAGTGAACTCGAAGAGTCCGAAAGGTGTGCACATTGCCATTTTCGGAATGTCTTTGGGAGCTACAGGAGTTTGATGGTATGCCTTGACTAAGTGCAAGGTCGAGAAAATACAGCAGTTTGCGATAGAAAGTTCAAAATCGTGGATTAGTAGTATGGGATAGCGGTTTGGAATAGTCTGAGCATTCAGACGTCTATAGTTGTCACAAGGTCTCCATTCGCCATTGGATATAGGGATCATATGAAGGGGCAAAGACCAGCAACGGTCTGACAGTCGGGAAATATCCTGCTTAAGAAGTTCTTCGAACTCGTTCCGTGCAATTGAGAGCTTCTGCGGTGGTAATTTATGCACCTTAGAGAAAAATGGGGAGCCAGCAGTGTTGATGTGGCTCTGAACATCATGCTAGATTTCGAGGCGACGTGGTGCTGCATCCCGGTTAGCAGTCGTCAGAACTCTCAACAAGTTTGATTTTTTAGGTGAGAAATTGCAGGGGTTGGTACACTTTGTAGCCTTTTCAGCGAACCGTCGAAGGTTTGGACGGTCTTCTAACTGATCGCCCATTTCGGGAGGTGGATGTAGACCTTGATTTAGTCTTACTCCCCGACAGCAAAGCACCGGCGGCCTCTACCATTTCAGGGAAGGAGGCTGTTAATGCTGCCACCATTTGCTGCTACTGAGCCACCTGACCTGAGCTGTTGCGGGACACCTCACCAGCCGGGTCGCCTCATGGATTTTGTCTGCGATGACGACTAGCGTATCCAGAGACCCCGAATCCGAAGCCTCTGCATCCACAAAGACTGTAGCAGCTCGGTGTCGACTTTGTACTTGTGCGTATGTAACACGAAGTTTTTCGCTCTCTCACACCTACTTTGCATCGAATAATTACCACCATGCAAATGGCCCCTCGCCCGCGTCACTGAAGTCTTGCCTGGATAGAACGGCCTTGTGCAAGTGATGACACTGCGCACTGCCTCATCAATTTTTTGTCGCCCGACCACCAAAATTAACGTGCTGTCCTTTATATAAAGATATATACCAAACGAAAGCGGGCGAGATGTTTGAAAACCAGCGAAGATTATTTACGCTATGCCGCGGAACTCTTTTATCGTCGTCTCAATCATCTTTTCGCAACCGTCATGCGGCATTGCAATTCTCAAGGCACTTTTAGTGAATTTTAGTCAGACTCAAAGCTGCTTATTTTATTTTTTTCTCTCCATCTCTTTATCTATCCGCAACAGAAACAACCCAGCCAAAAAATTTGAAAAAAAAATCACGATATTTAATCAAATAATAACAGTATTTTATTTCTTTTTACGGACAATGACAGGAAACACCCTTAATTTTTTTTTATGAATTTGGGAGTCCTAAGTCTGCATCACCTTGATGCCGGGCCGAACCAAACGGAGAGCAACTTGCTCCCACTCTTTATGGTCCACGGACTCCTCTTTTTGAATTTAACACGCTTCGGTCAGGTTGCTCCCAAGACAGAGGCGAAGCAGCGTCTGATGAGCTGTCTCTCCCGGGTACGAAACCGTACCCGTCTTCGTCCCTCTTTTACCCCTTAAGTTTATTCTAAAATCATAAAATTTTACAGTAATATAGATATAACGTGGAGGATTATTCCGATAAGTTTGGTGGAACTCCTATCACTTTCGGTTTCCATCTTGTATGGTTTCATTTGAGACCCTGGTAGCAAATATCCCCCAGTGTGGCATTAGGAAAAAGGATCATTTTTCCATGAATGGAATTCGTTTTCCAGGTACAAAATCTATTTTTAAGATACGATGTGGGCTGCTGTTAAATTTACCTCTGACAGTGACAAGGGTTCTTTTATATTAACTCAAAGGAAAAATTCTGGAAATATGAAAGGACTAGAGACAAAAGACAGGCACGGTTTGGGAAGCTATTTCTTGCGGTGCGGTTTGGCCTGCCAGTTTCTGAGGGAATAGGAAGAGCATCGATTGGAAGGTGTAGATCCTCTCTTTAGCTCCTACAGAAAGTCGCAGCGGTTGCCCTCGTTGAAAGATTTTGACGCCTCAAAGGCGCGTCACTAAGTGTGAAATCTGAAAACTTGCAGCCGAGTCCCTCCCCCCTAATCACATCGACATTTACCTTGCCAATAAGTTTATTTACAGTATGAAAATAATCCTACTTTGGGGCGTTGTAACTTTCTAAAAAGGATGACTAGTGAGATTAGAGAGAAAGGACCTTCTTTGTGCTCTTAGATGTAAAACTTGAGAGGAGAATACGCGCCAAATTTTCATCCCTTACGGGGGTAGCCTGAAAATCCTACCTTCTTCACTTATTAGTCACTCGCAGTGTAAGCCAAACCTTATTATTCTGGTTTTCTCTTAGAAACAATATGTACTTTCATCCCTACATGTTGTTCATATTAAAGTTCATCTCCATTATCAAAATATCATATTCCAGTATCGTCCCAAATCTCCGGAGCCCTAGCAACAAATTTCATCCCCCTTTTAACAAGTTAAAAAATTAATTCGACAACAACAGCGACCAACCGTCAAACGATCCTAGATTCAAGGAAAACTCATAATGCAAAATTAAATAGGTGCTTGTATCTTTGCATGTCAGCCGTAAGTTAGATGTACGTAAAACCCGGGACACTATGTACTCGTACAACGCCAGGGAATTTCCGGAGAAATGTTAATATGCCATGAGGCGCAATTGAAGTACGAACATCCCCAGATTGGAGTAAGCTAGCTTTTGGCTCAACCAACGACTCCTTCTTCCGTTTCATTCTCGTTTTCGTAAAATAAATGTTCCTTTTTTCTTTTGTTCAATGTTAATCCAATTTAATCATTTCCCTTGCGGGAATGAGTTCGAAGTTTCATTGTCTGCTTTTAATTGAAATGGTAATGTTTCGTACTTAACTCCTAATATGCCCTTGGAATTTTATTGCGTGGTAAATTAGGGGGTGGAGTATTCGCGTGGACTGAATTTTGGCAACTTTGCGTGGGGTATCAATATCTTCAAGTTGAGACAATGTTGGGACGATAAAGGGGTGTTTGGGAAATTCAAATCTGAAGCGAAACACCTTAGCTTCAGTGTATTATTATCAAGGGATTACTTTCAGTTTTCAATTTACATATTTTTTGAGGGGCTGTTGCCGAACTTTGGGTTTTGGGTTGAATTCATTGTCCTCGTTTACGCGATAGATTGAGAACTTCCAGATGGTTATGCTCTTAACGCATAGAAGACATTGACTCTCAATAATTTATACAGTTGAATTGTATCGACAATATTTGATTCAGTGTTTATCTATTTGTCCATCAAGATTTATAGCTAAAACTTTCTCTGAGAAAATTTTTCAAAACTGCTGCGAGCACCTGTTCAGATGATTAGTACACAAATGGCTGCTTCTTTTGGTTCTTTCAGAAAAATGGAGCGGCAAGTCGTACTTCAAGAGAACATCCATCAATCATTCTTCATAAAAACGCAAAGCTCTTGTTGGAGATCGCGAATAAAAAGTTTATAAATATTGTCGTTATCTTCCTCGCTTATCCGCGATTGTGCAATAGAAACTCTTAATCTCTGTCATTTATCACGACCATAGATTGATCCTCCTAAGGCAACTACCTCCCAAGTAAAATTGAAAGGTGGATAAAGTTCAATTTTAATTGCATTACCTTTAATTAAAAGACCTGAAATATTTGCAGTGTAATAACCATTGCCCCCTGCCCCCATTCCTTCAGACGGTCAGCAGCCAATTCATGCGAAGATACTTTATAAATAGACTTTAATTTACTCTGATTGAAACATTCTTTTATAATTTATTGAAACTTTATTGACTAATTGAATTAATCGAGAAATTGTCCATACATTTCTCGAGGTCGGCCCACATGCAGGATTACTCTTGTATCTATTTCCGACCGACAAGACTGAAAACAAATCAGATTTAAACATTTGAACAGACGAGTCAATATCGCATTGGATATTGGAGTGATTGATTGAGTTTTGGATATTGAAAGGTTCTACATGGGCCGACCACCAGCAACATTCCCAATTAAATCCAATTCGAAATATTGTTCCAGAGAAAATGCCACTGGTTCCACTGACCGGCTTGGATTGTGTTTTCTTGTAATTTGCATGATTTTGGGGCTTGTCAGAGTAGACGTGGAGGCATGTAGGCAGGTGGGCAGGTGCTGTTTGATAATTAGGAAATTGATTCATATATACGACGTCCTAGTCTTCGTGTTTGCGGAGATGAGGAGGGAAATGCCTCAGAGCCAGAAACATGGAAAACGGAAATGTTCGAAAACCAAAAACATGCAGATCGGTAATAATGGAGGCTAATGAAAATTTATGCAGACATTTCGCTTTGGTTTGAATTCAACAGTGTACGTGGGAGGCTTTGAAAACTTTGCTTTTGATGCTTCATTTAGCGACCTACTAATACTCGCAAGCGTGGGAATTGGCTTAAGGTATCCTTCGACGGATAGAGCCATTTTTTCAAATTGAATTTAATTAGTGTCACTGGCGTTCTGAAATGATTGATTGATATTAAATTAATGACACTTTTTCATTTAAAAAAAAATCTTGTCTGGTTCATTAAGGAAGCCTGAGATTAACATGCCTAGCCATTTTTTTGTGAATGAATTGACGCACACAGTGTTGGACTCTCGGTTCGGTATGTCGTCGGACTACCAACTAAACACCTCCCCATCGTCAGAGACTTAGCCTGGAACCGTTTGTCACATTACTTCGGATTAGTCCCCAAACTCGCCCGCCTTGCGCAGCCTTCAAATCAGGAAATTCCTTTCACCAAAGGGAAGGGGAGAGGAGGAAGGGAACTATCAGTTCAAGGAACCCCCTGTCATCCGGCTCCTCCACCGGCCGAACTCTATCTTCTTAACAACGAAAAGGAGTATATAAGTAATGGACAACACGGCTCAACCTGTCATCACTCCTCAGCATCTCTTCGACAATGTTGTTTGGAGAGAAATCCCCTGTTTTTAAATAGAGCTGCTGACGAACCCCATCCCACCTTCCACAAGAAAAGAAAATGTGATGGGCGTCGTCCCTAACTCCTTTGCAAAACACACACTCCGCCTTTCCAATCTTGTGTAGGTAAGACTGAAAACTTCTTTGCCCACTTTAGAATTGGGTAAGGAAATAGTCAGTCTTATCATGCCTCCTATTTAGCCACGCACCTAAGTTGCTGATGAGCCGCGCAGTTTATCTCTAGTTTCATTTTGCCAAGAGAGCTTCCACTCGTCTAGGGTGCTTTGCCGTTCTTCACGAGATACAACCTCCCCTGCGCTTATATATGGCTTGACGCTCCTTACCAAGGAGGGCAACGCGGATCACTCCTGCGATCACCGGTGCCGGCCGGTTCAGAGATAGGGCGGTGCGCAGATGCCATCCGAAAAGCTTCCGGTCTCTGTACTTGCGCGAGACGTTTACGATATGCCTCCTTGCCAAGAGCATCAGCCCATACCTCTGCGCCGTAGTGCAGAATAGACTGCGTTGGACTCATCAGGAGACGTCGCCTGCTAGACGTAGGACCCCTAATGTTTGCCATTAGCATATTTAATGCCGAAACTCTACCTGCAGCCTTGTTCGCTGTTGCTTTAATTTGCTCAAAAAAAGCTCATCTTTGAGTCAAGAGTCAGCCCGAGGTACTTACCGTTGGTTTTGACTCGATTATTGGCTCCACGACTTGCATGACACCATAAACTGTGGATCTCCTTGCTCTAACACCAAACTGCCGGGGAGATAAATCTCCGGCAGCGCGTATCGCTTCAGTGAGTTTACTTCTGATGAGCTTTTCGAGTATCCTTCCAGCAGTGTCAAGCGTACATAGTGGGCGGTATGAAGACGGCAACTCGGGATCGCCTTTCCCTTTGTGGATCAGCGCCAGTCTTGCCACCTTCCAACAAATCGGGAAAGTGTCCTCTTTCACGAAAGCATTGATTGCGCCGAGCAGTAGGTCTGGCCGGTGTTGGAATACCAGTTTGTATACCTCTGCTGGAATACCATCGGGTTCTGGCACCTTCTTGCTTTTTATAGAGAGGACTGCCTGTTCCAACTCTTTTATAGAGAAAAGTGGACAGTCCTCTGCATTCTCCGCCCCGACGTCATCATCCCAAACGGGGAGCGCAGGGAAGAGTGGCCTTACAATGCGGTCCGTCTACTCGGCCTTAAGTGAAAAGGGTTTCCGCAGAGCCTCAACTTTTCGGGTTACTAGTTTGTAACCGAATCCCCACGGGTCCTCATTCACCTCGTCGACCATGGTGCCAGCAGCGAGATTTGTTCTTGTTTATTGCGCTCCGGGGTTTCCTTTTGGCTGATTTGTACTCCGTCACTATGTTATGCCTCCTGTCGGTCGGTTAGACGTTGTGTTAAGGGGCGAAGCCAGTTTCCACTGTTCATCAATACATAGTAGTTTTGCCACGCCTTCTGGACATGGAGGCTCTCCACGCCGTCGTTATCAGATTCGTAATTGAATTTACGAACTCCCCCCCCCCCCCCCCCCCCCTTACTGATTTGGCAACTCTTCTTTCTGAGCTGAAGGTATGTTCATAAGCGTGCGATTTCGCAACTAAATTGCAAGATATCATGCCTGTCTAGCCAGTGAACGTAGCTAGCTCTGTGTTCACTGTCAACCTGTAGTACCAAACTGGTACGGATTAAAGAACGAAGCTCACGGCCTTCAATTCATCCCTATTGGCTAAGTAACATCATGTTATTTGTATTTCTGGAACCTGAATTGACATTATTATATCAAACTCGGAGCTTCATGAAAGGTATTTCATTTTCCGTTACGACAGGGACCGGGCTGCAGCATGTATGTCCACTGGCGGTGTGGCCGTAATTGCAATAAATGATCCACTTCATGCAGAATCTGTCTTCTCCTCCGCTGGCTCTCCTTCTGGTTGTGTTGCCTCAGGTGTCCCTTCGCAATCCCCCCGTTTATTGAATCTTGTATATACGTCCCCTGTACTTGTTCCTCTCACCTCAATGAAGAATTGTTTGATAGTTTGTCGGAACCCCTTACTATCATGATCCCTCCCTTCCCTCTTTTCGTGTGCCAAGATTTGAATCTCCCCCATGCTGAATTGGTTTAATCGTCCCAACTTTGCAATTCCTTTCAGCAACCTCTCACGCTGTCCCCTTCTGCTCTCCTCTTTTATGAATAGTTGTTCCGCCCTGCAATTCAACACCATCAAAAACTCCCTTGGAACACACTTTCAATCGCTTCCTTTCCAACCTGCCTTGCACATTCACGTAAGTCAAAATCGAACCCTACCATCCCCTTTTTAAATTTTAGCGGAGCTCTTTCGTTCAAAATATAAAGCCGCGAATGGATCAGCAAAGTTCAACTTCCCCATAGTCAACTTTGACGGTCTCAACTCAGTCTTTCAATCTACTGGGATCGCGTATTATTTAACTCAACGTGTGATCAACCTGTTCCGTATTTTTACAATATTTCTTCCGATATCTTCTCCTGTCATGTTCCTTCTTCTCCTATTTGTCTGTGTTCTTAACTAACTTGATTCACCTTGCTAATTCATCAGAACATCCGCCTGCAATATGTTTGCGGAAAGAGTTTCGGGCTTCTAATAATGATGCCGATCTCGCTCATTTTAAGGCTATGCGCCCCACTGTGAAGTCTATGATTAGAAAAGTGCATAGTAGATGCTTGTTGAATGTTGAGGTCGCCCTTGATTGTGGTGACTTGATCGTTTTGATCCCACATTCACTACTTTCGTAACCCCATCCAATCCCTCCCTTCTTCCACCAATTTTCCTGACTCCACTATCCATTCCCCACAACAATCCTGCGACCTATTCTGCTTTTACTTCTCCTCTGCGTTTACTTTCTCGACCACTGTGCTCATTGCTGCTTTTCTAGGTGCTCCAGGTGCTTGGAATCTCCTACCATTCCTCTTCTTACTCCTTCCTTAGTTGAGTTGCTCATTGGTTATTTTGACACCAATGTCCGACGTGGTCTCTTAACTTCCATCTCGTTAACTGCAAACAATACATTTCCTCCCTCTGGATATAATCTTTAAGAAAAGCCTCGAAGAATGCTACTTTCCTTATATTTGAAAAGAGGTCCTTATTATTTCTATCCTCAAAAGCGGGGACCTCACTGTGAACTATAGAACCATGTCTCTTCCCTCTTTTTGGTCCCAAATTCTCGAAAGATATGTCAACGACTAGCTGATAGCGCACTTCGGTCACTTGTTAAGAGCAGCATGGTTTCGTCAAACATCGATCTACTGCTTCAAAGCTTCTAGTCTTTACCAACTTGGTTGCTAAATGCTTTGATTCACGACGGGATTTATACACTATTGACATGAATTTCACCAAAGCTGTTGTTACCGTTGACCACAATATTCTCCTCTCCAAACTCTCTTCACTCAACTGCCCCTCCTACGAACAGTTCCTGTAGAGTTTCTTTTCATGGTTGCTCATCCCGTTCCTTCCCTCCTTCCTCTGACGTTCGCCAAGGGTCTGTGCATGACCTCCAACTATCCCTATTTTTATTAATGAAGTCCCTTCGATCCTCTCTAGGGCATGCTTGCTTTACGTAGACGATTTGAAATTATTTGTTTCTGTTTGTTCTCCTCTGGGCTGTGCCCTCTTGCGATCCAACTTATATGTTCGGGCCAATTGGTGCTCGGTTATTAATTGCCACTTCGCTGAAAACATCAATTGCATCCAATTTTACCTTAATTTAGCCCTCCTTAACACTTTTCAACCGGCTTGTTAAAAACATCCAAAAACATATTGCTGTGTAGTCTGGTCCACTTTTCGCAAACGTGACTGCCGAGTTTTTGTAGCCGCACAACACAAATTCACCCGATTCCTCTTTTTCAAAAAGACCTTCCTCGTGTGTACTATCCTGCTCGGCTCCGCATCCTCAATTTCCCTTCACCCCAACAACGACGCATTTTCCTTGATATCTGCATCATTTTCAAAACTCCATAATTGCTTGATGGACTACTCTGCTAACTCCGATATTATACTCTGCATCGCTATCTGTAGAAAATGCAGAGCCGACATTTTTGAAGTCCCTTTGGCGTAGCTAAAAATTTACTTTCACTTTCCGATTCAACGTCCTGCAGCTTAGGTCCTTTGGCTCTGTCTGCTTCCTTAAGTTTAAGCGTTATTTAAGGCACTTACTTGCTCCTCCTTCTGATCACCTGTGATATTTTCGCTCTGAGTTGTTTACTCAACTCTTGAAGTAAGCAACTCAACTCATTTTCAAATGACTAGGGACAGTGGCAAGAAAGTCTGCCAGTTTGCTCGGTTATTGAAGTTTGAACTAAAGGAGAAGAGACTTTTTCAATACATTCCGGCCCATTGTGTTTCAACCATCTCTGGAATACCGACGTCTGTCGGTTAATGATCTTTGCTCCATAGGCTTTCTACATATGCTGGATGCGGTCAGTCTAACAAAACTTTTCCATCTTCGTAATCATGGAAACTTCTAGCTCGTCAAATATTTGGTTCAGTCCATGGTTGTACCTGATTCGCGAGACAAATTTCACTCGCTCTGTTGGCTGTCAAAGGTTATGATTTCTTCATTTACGCTGTTATCAGCTGTGATTAGCCCCGATTGAAGAACAAAAAGATTAGACTGTCAAGCGCAAAAGTACCTCTCTTGTCAAATGTGTTTAGAAAAGGACCTAGTCTGGCCTAAAATGTTACAATTTAATAAATAAAATGGAGAATATGATTAGAATTTTCAGATTAGTATGAAGAATGTACTATGAAATATCTTATAAGTTTAGCTTTTTTGCCATATCCCCCCGCCTACCCTCCCTCTCTTTTTCGCAATTGTGCCTGTATCATTTTCCGGCCTCACAATAATTGTTTGCCCCCTGTTTATTTCTTGGTACTGTACAGCATTCACACAGCCAGACTATCCCTCAGTTTCACTATCATCATACTTAATGCTACGCAAGTGATAAGCTCACAGTACTAAGGCAATCCTGGATAAAGATGGCTGGTCAAGTGATTACAATCCTGAACGAGGAACAGAATCCACTGCCACATCTAGGAATCGCAATATTGTTAAGATACGGTTCTACTGAAATCTGCAGACCTCTTTGGCAAAGTCGTTTGCGAGACTGGTCTCAACATCCGGTTAGCGTGGCGAATAGCCAAAAAGGATCTTATTCTCAAGTCCTATGAGCTTCAAACTTGTGTTCTTCTAAAGAAATCGCGAACTCGCTTTATATTGTAGGAAATTTTAAGCCATGTTTAATGCCTCTGCATCCCTGCCAAGGCAAGTATTAGCCGGGATGATTTTAGAGGAGGGATAAGGCTTTCAGCGTGAAATATGCACTTTTTTTAGAAAAATGATTTGAGTAAATTTATTAGAATCTTTTGTATATCATTAAGTATGCTTTTAAGAATATTCTGTATTTTGATGCAAAAATATTCACAAAGAAACCGATGACAGAGCTTTTCCCAAAAAAAAAGAAAAGATTTGCCGTGTTCATGGTATGTCAGTTGAAAATTGGTTGAAAGAAAAAAACATTTGCATTTAGTCGCCCCAAAGGTCTCAAACTTCTTTTTCTTCTTTTTAAAGATTTTTGACGGCCATTTAATGCGAAATGTGCTATTTTTCACGAAAATTCCCGCCATTTTGTAAAAAAGTGCAAAACTCAATGCTTGGGGACGTATTTTATATGCAAAATATGTGTACCAAATTTGAAACGAATCAGTTCGGTCGGGTAGCTTTCAATGGCTGTGAACACGGATTTTGAAAAGTGGTTTTGAGAAAAATGCTTTAAAATTTGAAAAGCTTAAAACTACAATTCGAAGGAGCGGAGAATAACTGCTCAATAACTTTGAGAATTTTGCTCGGATCGCATTGAAATTTGGGGATTATACTCCTGAAATGTTTAATTATAAGAAAAGATAAAAACAAAATGGATTTTCTTCTTTAAGAAAGGATTGCCAGAAATTACTATTCCCAATCATTTCTCTGTCCTTTCTTTCATTTCCCGACAAGTCTCCCTTGCGAAAATTATCTTAATTTTTGTAATCAACCCCATCAGGTACAATTTTCATTTTTTCATTTTCTTTTGTTATCAGGAACTCCATACAATTTAATGTGAATCCAATCTACAATACAAAGATGACCACAAGGTAAAATGATTTCAATGTAAATATTTAATATTAAATAAATAAGTAACTCTTAAATATCCCTCTAACACTGCCTTTTTTTTGATTGATAATACACGCATGTCAAGGAATATACGTTAGAATTCTGTTTCTCAATTTCGTCATCCATTAATTTACTTACCTATAAAACAGGGCGACAAATATGCAACCCCTAAACAGATCATTTTATGGTTAAACATTCTAAAATAATTTTCGATTTGAATAGTTGCATGGCTTGCCCAGCGCTTTTTCTCACATAACTAATAGTTTAACAGAGGCCCCTTTTCTTTAATTTTTCGACCCTTTACTTAAGTAATACAAGTTGAAAAGATGGATCTGCAGAGAAAGCTTTTTAACCTTTGTAATAATCCCATTTTGAAAGCAGAAACTAACCTTCGTTATATGTACGCAGCTCTTCTCTTATTCACCAAACTCCTTTCAGATAGTCTTAGGCACATCATAATTTCACTGAAAGGCCTAAAGTTAAAAAGTGGGCAGTTCGCTGGAATCTTATTCTTGTAGGGCTATAGTTTCTGTCATGTCTGGTCTCCAGTAAGTCGTAGGGAAAAATTCTGAGACCATGGTTAACGTTGGCGCGCCATGAAACTGTACAATCAATGTATTTTGGTCTATTCTGGGCCCACCAAAAACTTTGGGTTCAGATGAGTCACTTCCCTCGATGGGCCTGAGTCTATTCTGTC
Source organism: Hermetia illucens (assembly GCF_905115235.1). Lineage (NCBI taxonomy): Eukaryota > Metazoa > Arthropoda > Insecta > Diptera > Stratiomyidae > Hermetia > Hermetia illucens. The sequence continues at coordinate 22,706,469 of NC_051851.1, read as the reverse complement.
ACTTTTAGCTTTGGAAAATTATCTCAGGAGAGTATATATTTTAAACTTCACCAAGATGGTGTTCACAGTGGGAAGTAAGTGCTGCTTCATAGACCGCTACATATGGTCAGACAAGTACATTACTAGAAGCTGACAACGTATCAACCACTGATTGGATTTATTCCTGCTCGTCTCAATCCATACATTTCACCTAATTAATTAAATCTAACGCTTCTTAGAGAGGTGAGACCCCTTCTTTCGCTCAAAAATTTGAATCTTGATTTTTCACTGGCGTTAAATACCAATAAAGATGTTAGGTACGTTAAGTATTTAGTGGTGACATTCATTCACTCAGTATATACTGGTTGTTCCACTTTCCAAGCGGGGGCTGGACGAGAAGGAGGAGTGTAGGGATGTTCTGAACACTTTAGGCACGCGCAAAGTCACTTGCCTTCGAGTTTTAAGTTCAAGGGAATTAGTAAGCCGACGGACTGGCGTCATCGTTTCGCTGGTAACTATGAAGGGTGTATGGTGAAGGCTCATCATCTGAACTAAGTCAAGCAAAATCTGGCCGTCTTATAACATGATACGAGCGAGAAAGCGTTTGGGTTAGATACGGGCATATGCGTATAGGATTAAGAGCACTGACCTAAACGGACCATGCCACCATATTCGGCATACCCTAAAATTCGCATCGCCAAAGTTGTGGAGAGGAGCGAGAAGTCCTCACGCACTTATTTTGGCGATTGCCCCGCCAATTCCAACATACTAACCAAGAAGCAAGCCTTTCATGGATTCCACCTCCTCGTTACAAAATTTATATGTCCACCTATGAGTTATGTGCAACCGGGATGTAGACAATAGTTGTACAAATCTTCCTGCTTTGCAAATCGATAAAGTTTACAGTATCTTTGTTTGGTTGTAACTGAAAAGGCTTAGTATGTATAGTAGATAGTATTTAGGATCCGCTACTTATCCTTATAGGATCCTGTTCCCAGTTTTTGGTTATATCATTTATTTGGCTAAGTTATTTGGCTCTACACAACTTAATCAGGTATCTTGTCTGCAATTGAGGCTAACTTGAAATCTACGATCAAAAAGATTTATGGAGATCCGAGAATGAGAAGGAATTGCATCCACGGGATTGAATTCTCCAAATATCTCTTTCAATGCTCTATATCACCCGCATTCACTGTTTCTTAGCAGATCTAAAGATATTAGTTTATCACCTCCTCTTCTTAGATTGCTCTCAATACATACTTATATCCAAGTGTTGCAAATTGGATATTGCATCTAGAGCCGAAAGAATATCGTGCTCATAGCTCCGCTAATACCCAGTCATGCAGTTCTCTGCAGTAATGTTAGCTTACCCTGAAAACTCTTCCATATCGCTGCAGCAATATATACTCACGTTACCAGATGGGGTTTAACTCCGCTCCAGAATAACTCACTGATATTTCACTTTCGCAGGAATTCATCTGCATCTTCTTGGGCGTGTATTGGCAGTTCTTGCATGCCTGAAGTCCCCTTTCCTCTTCTAATTCATTATTCCTTATTCGCTTCTAGTACTTTATTCTTTATTCTCTAAGAAGTCTCGTTTCGAACGTCTTACAAGTCTTTTATATTCATGTTGTGAGTTCCTGTAGTTTAACCAACATTCATTCTTACCGCTTCAGATTCAGAAGTCGTCTGGTCGTCTGTAGTATCTGCAGTTCGTGATTTCACCTCGGGAGGAGCCTTCTCATAGTACTCTAAAAGTGTGTTCCGAGTTTCTTATTGATCTTTTATAGCTAATGGAGTCCTTATTTGCCCTTGGGGCTGCACTTTTTTGTTCAGAACTTCATAGAACCTTCCTTGATCTATTTTCTTTGGATTTCGTGGTTATAGTTCAGTACGTTTGTCCGTCACAGCCAAAATAAATTCCAAGTGACAATGTTCGGGTAGGAAACTTTGTCTAACAACCGCCAGTATCTACTCAACTCTAACATCTGTCACTTGAGTGAACATACGTTACTAGATCCCTTACATCTTGTATCTATGAAGTTTTTCCGTGGAAGATCTTAGCCCCCTTTACTGATCTAATATCATAGATTTTATGAAATCGAAACCATGGTTCTTCTACCAGAAGGCAGTTTTGGAACTTTGTGGAAAGAGGTTTTGCCATGCTCCAAGTAAATTTTATCATCCTTTTGTCGATAAAGTTAATAAAATCGAGCGGGTTGGAGCCAGTGTGTGTGGCTTTTTCCCTATGAGGTGGTGAACGTGGGTGGACAACCGGGAACAGGGGGTAATGAGACTCTCCTTCCACAGACCAGGCCAAATGGTTCTCTTCGAGGCATTATTGTAAATAATGGACAGGAGATGTATAGACTGCATGGACTGCAGGAGTTGCGAATGTGGGACCAGAAATGTTTAAGGCTTCCGCGCCCCAGATCACCGCTGGTCAGATGTTGCTTGCTGGACTTAAGTATTTACGGTTTGACAGAGTTTTGAAAAAAAAACGTCAGCATAGGTGCCAGAAGCCACTCTCAGTGTGTTTTTTACGAAGTTTTTTGTGAACTTCAGTGGTGAACCGAGCAGGGTAAAAACACATGGATTTAGGAGAGGAGGGGACGTAACCGGGATCTGATAAAATATAGAAGGTGTTCCGTGCTTGGTAACACATTCATGGGGAGAGGAGAGGAGCCCAGTTGATTGTCGCCAGGGTTAAGTTCAAACCTCAGAAGTTTGCCTTACGAAAGTTCAACTTGTAAGGCTTGCCCTCGACAGGGGAGTGGAGTCGGGAACTCTAAACACCAAACTCGAGAACAGGATAATGTGCGTCAGCAGCAATGTGAACAGAGGCCTGAGAGGATCGGAAAAGACAATGCCGAAGAAGGTTAGAGAGGGCAAGATCAGGAGTGCGGTAGTATCTGATTTCTGGAATAATTAAATTGGAGGTCAGCGCAGGTGTTCATGAAAGTGGATAAAGGAAAGGAAGGGTGGGTGGAGTTGTTGCCGAGGAAAGGGAGCGCGGCAGTAGTTGGCCAAGAAAACATAGCAGTTTTAAATTGCCACAGAGGATAAGAAGAAGAAAGGGGAACAAAATGATTAAGACCTCTGATAATCTGGCGAAAAAATCTTTGTCCAATGATGGAGGTGCATACGTTTGGCCGAATGATTCGTACGGTGACAGAATCATAGGCGGAGGAAGAGGAAGAAAAGCTGGTTTCGACACGAGAAGGGATTTATCAGCTATTAGGGCACCTTCGCCAATTGTTTTGTCAAGCGCAGCGCGGTCTCTGTCATAAAGAAAGATAGAGTAACTTTTGAGGAGGTCGGGATCTAAAATCCTGTCATCCATCTAGGATTAAGTAGTGCTGATAACTTGGTCCATAGACTATCTTTGAGCTTCCACATATTTTTTGCAGCGACTCTGTCATGATAGGTACGCGCCATGGAAGGCGTCTTCGGAGATTTTTCCCAAAGTCTTTGTCACGGCTGATTGGATCTCTTCGATGGACGAAAATTGTGCTCCTTTTCAGGCTGCCTTAATCGGAGGGAATAAAAAGAAGTCTGCTGGGACGGGCGACGTCTGGACTATAGGTAGGATGAGACAGCGTTGGCACCTGGTGTCTGCCCGGGAACTCGTGGACTAGTAAGTGCATTGCAAGGCGCTCTCGTGATAGAGATTCCAGGTAGCGGAGATGTTTTTTCTCGCCCTGAGGACTTTTCTTCGGACTCTTTCTAGCCCATCTACGTAGTAGCCAGCTTTAACTGTCTAGCCGAATTGGTCCACCTGTTCGAAATTATGCTCACCCATTGCAATGTTCTGCATACTAGCATTCGTCTTTCGAGTTTGGGTCCTGTATTTCGTTTTGGATTCATTGACCCTGAGCCCCACTTCACTCGTTACTAACTCGAACTGCTCGAATACTTCTTTCGCACGGAACATCGATCGGACCATAGTATCCAGGTCGTCTTCGGTAGCTTTGTACTGATGAAGGGAGTAAGTTGCTCCCGAAATATATATATACATAATAAAATAAAATTGTAGTTTGGAGTAAGCTACTGGTCTATCAATTTTAAACTTAACTACAAACAGAAGAAAATATCTAACGTCTGCGTACGTTACCAGTTGCGTGAATTTTACCAGAACCTACCTCTGGTGTTAACTGAGGTCACCCTCCTGACAACGTATTCGAGCGCCAAGTTAAAGAGGGTGGGGGCATCCTGTTGCTTAAGTCCTGACACTAAAGAAAAGCTTTGTATTACTTCATTTTAGATTTTTACCTGACCCTCGTTTTTAGTCATTGCGACTTTCACTAGCCGAACTGGCTTCGGTGGATTTTTCAGCTCGATCGTTATTCTTTACAGTGGGTTACGATTTACGCACGCATGACAGAAGTCAATGAACAGTTGGTGCACATCGATGTCATATTCCCAGTAATTTTCAAGCACTTACTCAATTGCGAATATCTGATCCATTCAGGGAGCTTTATCTGATTTTAATTTAAGAAAGCTGACCCTGTTTGGTTCATTCGCAATAGCAAAAGGGTGAAGATGTTTTGTCGTTGAGTTTTTAAAATACTGAACTTATCTTGCTTTTATTTGAGTCGCGTCGCTGATGATATTGCCCTTCTGATCTCTATGGAGGGAAGTTCGTGGTTGAAAACTTACTAGTAGTAAGTAATCGGATTACTATTTGTAAATAGTCCTTCACATTTGGTATTCATTGGCAGTCCCTCCGTTTTATCTTTTTTGATGTTTGGCATTGTCAGAGATCTCGAAGTTGACGAATTTCTTCTGAATGGGTCCCTGTCCTAGTACTGGAGTACCTCCTGCTGCTACTCCTCTTGAATATGTGCTGGTACTTCGCTTGAACACCTCCTTTTCCAAATCTAAAACACTTGTAACATTAGATGCCGCGTCAAGTTGTCCACCAACGAGGCACTGCAGTCGAGGGAGCTTGCTTGCTCACTCCCAAAAGCCGCTGGTACTAGGGTCCCAAGCTCCTGCACCGTTAGTTTCTTCCTTCTCACGTCTTCCATAGTGGTTTTATGTTCTGGGTATCCTTCCCATAGCCATTTTGGTCCGCGCACCAGAGATGAGCAAACAATAACCAGTCATAACATAAGACAGTCAGAAGAGAAAAGTGCATAAACACATATTTACATATCAATAGGTATGCCCCAATTCGCCAGCTGGGGTCGCGCCTGATGGGAGATCTGGCTACCCCTCACAGGAGTGTCTGTCTTTTTGTCCGTAACTTGCATTTTTTCTGAGTTATGGTGATCAATACCAAATTTGATGGAAAGGAGGGGGCAGTGAATGCTCTTGCATACATTGAGTTACATCCTTTTATGTCGAATTTTAGGAGAGAGGGTCCCCATACAGGCAAAAGGAGGGGTGTACATTTTTTCACCAAATATAATCACGTGGGGCATCAAATGAAAGGTCTTGGTTAATACTTTCCGAAGCCGATGGTAATTTGACCATCTAAATCTATTAAGTTCATTATAACTTTCCTCAGGAGCGGAATAAGGTAGTGGATTTCAATGTGCCTTGATTGTGGACATAAAAGCCACTTTGACCGTGTCGTCTTTCAACTTTTCCGTTTTGATCTTGCGAGTCTAGCTCCTGTGTTTGGGACTGTTTTTAGCTATTCCACGGCGGAATTTCCCTCTAACGAGGAAATTATCTGAGGCACAGCTAGCACCTCATAGCGTCCTCATGTCCAATATGGTTGAGCCAACTCATTTTTCGACAAAGAAGTGATCGAGTTGATCGAATGTTTGCCTATGTATTTTCTTATGGGAAAAGCAAGTGAAGCTTACAAATAAATTTTTACTACTGTAGAAGTCAATGAATTTTTGGCCATTATCGTTTGCATCATTATGGAGGTTCTACCCTTCTGTTATCCCTCTATGGAACGGTTCGTTGCCAATTTTAGCGTTGAAGTCTCCCAATTACCTTGATGTCATTGGAGGCCAACCCATCAAAAATTCTGTCCAGTCGGTTGTAGAATTCATCTTTAATGACATCATCGTTGTCCTCTGTTTTTGGATGTCAGTTGATATACCATACATTGAGAAACTTCATTTTGAAGCGGATTGGGTAGATTCGTTCATTAATCGATTCGAAATCAGTTATCAGCTGCCTAAATGTGTTGATTATGACAAAGGTGACACCGTATTTTCTGCTTCCTAGCTCTTTGCTGCTAATAAATATTGTGTAAGGTCCGTAGGTGTTTACTTCTTCCCTGAGCCATTTCGTTTCTTCGAGCACGAGGAAACTAATGTTGTTACGGGATAATTCTTGGAGAAGCTCCCGCAGTGCACCCATTTGAAAAAGGGGTCGCATATTCAAAGACCCAAAAGAGTAGGAGGCGTGGTTCAAATCTCACTGGTGGCAGTGGGATTTATATCGTGACTTGACGTCGGATACCAGTCGACTCAGCTGTGAATGAGTACCTGGGTCAAATCAGGGTAATAATCTCGGGCGAGCGCAATGCTGACCCCATTGCCTCCTACAGTGTACTGTGGTGTACCGTTACGGTCTTGAATGAAGTGCTCTAACAGACTTCAAGGCCCTGATCCAATATGGATTGTTGCGCCAACGATTATTATAAAAGAGTAGTCCATTATACGTTGACGAAGTCGTTGCGGTTTGATCCGTCCAAACCGAGCCTGTATCCTGGGATCCTGGAGACGCTGATGTTTTTCAAGAAAGGGTTGTCAGCGTGTCGTTCAGCCCCCTAACAGGGGGCCGGTCTGGATAGATTTTTTCATTCTCTATCCACTGTGTTGATGACAAAACACCCAGTGGTGAACCCGTGGAGATGAAGGTAGATTCGATAGCAGAGCTGTCGTTTAACTGGGTATCATTTGACCACTGGGTATCATTTGACCACCACTGAAATGAAGCATAGTCTTATTAAAAACAGGATGAACAAAAGAAACGATTAGAAGGAAGGGACTGCGAGGATGCTCTA